>NW_006408533.1:2696584-2708971 GCF_000296735.1 Chrysochloris asiatica | reverse complement strand
GGTGGTGAGGTTGGCCCAGGATCGAACATTGTTTCGTTCTGCTGTGCATGGAGTCGCTATGAGTCGGTTCCGACTCGATGGCACCTGACAACAACAACATATATATATATGTATTCCACGACACACATTAGGTCTATTCATAGGGAATCCAATGAAGTTATGATTCTAAACCTCAACACTAAGAAGCAAAGCTTTTGAGGTATTTCGTTATATATAAACCACCTCAGCAGCTGCTCTCCTTCTCCTTCTTCTATTTTGTAAAAATACGATGGGGTTTCACAACATTTCTGGAAAATTGAAACTAAAAAACAATGGCAGCGACAACAGAGATGGAGGCAGAGATGAGGACACAGAGATATAGAGCAGCTGAGGACTCTGGACTTGTGCAACGAGAAAGACTGAGTGCTGGCTGCCAGGAGGCAGGCTTGCAGAATGTGCCCTTTGGTTGTTTAAATGATTATATATTCCTGAGTGTTTTTGTGTACATCCCTCCCAAACTCCCGAAACAAACAAAAAACCAAAGGGAATAGAAGCAAATAATGTTGAATGATAATGCATAGAGGAGATTGTAATCATCGCAATGAAATGATGCGTGTTAAACCGATGTTCTCCTATGTAAATTATCATTCAATTCATAATAAAAACTTATTTTAAAAAATGGCATTTTTCCACTAACTTTTTTGAAGCCTCCTCATATAATATCACACACTTGCCAATTTAACTTTTTGCAAGTTTACAACTTATTGACATGAATTACATGATGGTAATTGTGCAACCATTCCTCTTACTGATCAGTGTGAGTTTTCCAACTTTGTAAAGAGAAACTCAGTGTTCCATAAGCAATAGTACTACTTTTCCTTCCTGCTTCTGGTAACCAGTAATCAGCTTTGGTCTTGATACATTTGCCTGTTCTTATGTATTTTCTCTAAGTGAGGTCATGCAATGTTTGTCCTTTTGTGATGAATTTATTTCACTCACCATACTATCTTCAAGCTCCATGTGTGTTGCCATATGTGTCAAGACTTCATTTCTCTTTCTAGCTGAGTTGTGTTCCAATGTCTGTATGTGCAACATTTTGTTTATCCATTCATCCATTGATGGACATTTAGGTTGTTTCCACCTTTGGCTATTGTGCTACAATGAATATCAGTGCCCTTATTTCTGCTCACATTGCTGCTTTCAGTTTCCTTGGGTGGATTCGACCATTCAAGGTACAAGAATTGGTAGAGAGAAGGTACCGAGAAAGAATGAGCATTAGGAATTGTTAGGAATACTTAGGAATAGAGGACACAGTGGAATGTGTGGCTAATTGTTTCCATGAAATTCTTCCTTCTTTGCCATGCAGAAATAGATGGTGCCTATTTACCATTACGGAAGGTTTTGATTAAAGATTCTGTAGAGAAATTCTGATCAAAAAAGGGAAAATTGGAAGACAGTTTCTAATTCTTCTGGAATTCAGATTTTATGAAACATTTGAGTCCGGATGAACTCCCAAATCCATTGCCCTGTGGCTTAGTTATCTAGTGCCACTGTAACAGAGATACCACACAAGTGGATGGCTTTAAGAAACAAAAAATATTTTCCCAGTAGGAAACTAGAAGCCCAGATTCAGAGTTCTGGCCTTAGGGGAAGGCTTGCTTTCTGTTGGCTCTGGAGGAATGGCCTTGTCTTTTCAGCTTTTGCTTCCTGGTTCTTTGGAAATCTCCATGTGAATCGACATCAATCTTCCCCATTTCTGCTTGCTTAATCTGTTCATGTTTTGTTTTGTAAGACACATACACCTACACTGCCACATTAACAAAGACAATCCATTCCCAATGGGATTATGACCACAGACAAGTTCAGGTTTATGTGACACTTTTTTGGGGTGGGGTCATAGTAGTAATGTGCCATGGAGTCTCATAGCGACCCTGTACAGGGTTCCCGAGGCTGCAAATCTGTACGGGAGCAGAAAACCTCCTCTTTCTCCCCCAGAGTAACTGGTAGTTTCGAACTGCTGACCTTGAGGTTAACAGCCCATATTGTAACCACTATGCTTCCATCCAAGGAGCTCTGTAGGGGTTATGAATTGGGCTACTAATCTCATGGTTAGCAGTTCGAAACTACCAGCTGTTCCATGGGAGAAAGAGGAGGCTTTCTGTTAATGTAAAGATTTACAGCCTTGGAAACCCTGCACAGGGTTGCTATGAGTCGGAACCGACTCCACGGCACATAACAACAAACGCTTCCATCTATAACATCCTGAGATAATCTTTAAATCTTACACAAAAATATTTCCGAATGTCTTAAATCAAACAATTGTTGAGCTTCATTAGTGAAAAATATCTGCTTTCAGCGTTGTGTTCTTTTGAAGAATTACCCATATGGGATAAAATTGAAAACAGTAACTCAAAACCTTAGATAGGAAGTTTAAATGCAGTGAATATATGTTAACGGAGGAGAAAAATTTTGAAAGAGGAGAAACGGTGGCACAGTATGGAGAGTGTAATCACTCCTACTGAGATGTACGTGTAGAAATTGGTGAATTGGGGTATGTTCCGCTGTGTATATTTCCAACAGCAACAAAAAATAAAATAAATTGATAACAGTATTGTAAAGTTCTTGCCGATATTATTATCAATGGCTGAAAATATCTGAAACATGTTGTTGTTGTTGTTAAATGCCATCAAGTCAGTTCTGACTTAAAGCAACCCTGTATAAGGTTTCTGAGGAGCAGCTGGTGAGTTTGAACCAGCTACCTTGTGGTTCAATCTGACTTTGAGGGTCGGTGCTTTATCCCACAGCACCACACCCTATTTAGGAAAGGGAGTCATGGTGTGGCACTGTAGGATAAGCATTGGACTGCTAACCAAAAGTTTGGTGGTTCAACTCCTCCAGTTTTCCTTGGAAACCTGGTTTGGTGTCGCCATGAGCTGGAACCAACTTTAGGGCACTTAATGATAATAAGATATAGGAAAGTAATTGTTATAAAAATCATTATCTTTATTAAATAAGGCTCTTTTTATGTCCATTCTAGAATCATTGCTTTTTCTCTATCTCATCCCTTCCCCCTCTGAGTAAGCAAGCCCATACCATTCCGTTGTCATCTCTCTCAAGAATTCACCTGCTTGTAATGGCCCTTTCTCATAGAACTGACTATTCCATTGACTGTAGGGAATGTTTTATCTTGGTCCAACTTTACCAGCTAGGTTTATTCCTCATCCAGCTTCAGCCCATTTCATCAGTTAAACTAATTCATTCTTTCTTGCACATCTAGTTCATTCCATTGTCTTTAACTACTCACTCTATCTATTTGTACCCTTAGCACCCTCTTCCTTCTCTCTACATGACACCAACTCTGCTAGGTCTTCAGGTCTTAGATACAGATCTCTTCCTCTATGAAACCCACTCTAATCTGCACTGTTGTTCCCTTTCTCTAAATTCCTATTACATTTATAACCTGGCTTAGGAATTCATGGTTTCCTTGAACACCAGATTTGTCTTCATAGTTGAATTGTATATCTTTAAAGCACAGGAAATCTGCTCTCTCTAGTTTTTAAATCTACTTTCAGTGATTTCAGATCATATAAGTTCAATTAAGAAACATGTTGATGAGCTAATGTCTTGACTATAGCCTTCAATTCAGCTTAGCTCAACATGCATGTGTTGTTTGCCCACTCTGTACCAAATAATAAGATAAAGAGGTAAGACTGTTCCCACTTACAGTCAAAATGACTCAGTCTTGGCTATTTCTCCTTGTCTACAGTTGTCACAGTCCTCACTAACACAATGAAGAAGAACATCTAGAACCCAGGTTTCATGGGCTCAAAATGTAACCACAAAGCATTGGAGTTGAATGTCCAAAATGCCTTCATTTTTAGTCTTTTAAATAGTAAAGATTCCAATTGATGTCTTTGGTGTTAAAATCCTGCAATCCACAGCTACTGAACAATCGGCAGTAGACAGCAAGATAGAAAACCAACCAAATGTGCTCCACGCTTATTTCTCTATTCCTAATGAAGTCGGGCACTAGTAACAGTTCATGCTACGTATCTTCAAAATGAAGTTAAGACAGCATTCAAAAGTTAATCTGAAAAGGCACCAAATCTATATGTAAATCCAAGTCGCAGCTCATTCCTTTCTTAAAGCAACAAAGATGTTGACTGTGATTGCAGATAATAAGAGCTTTTCTTCTGATGAAATGGGCATATACTGAACCAAGCATACACTATATTCCCATGACAAATATATTTACACTCAACTCCGAATCATGGAGAGAAAAGAAAACGTCAATAGTTGACAGCTTCTTGGCCTATGGGGTGTAATACAGTTGCATAATAAATTCATTTAAGCTCTGTGTTGAATAAATGCATGTTAGGTCTGTGTTTTTTTGTTTTTTTCCCCTGGTCTTTCCCCTGACACAGAACATTGTTTGAATACAATGCCACGTTTCGGTGTGTTTTTCAGTCCTCTGCCATCAGAGACACAAACCAATATAATCCTTTGGATCAAACCTGGGCAATTTCCCCTAATGAGTAAGGATAGGAATAGGAAAAGGACACCATGTAGGAAAATGTCTTAGTGCCAAGTGTTGGTGGATAACTATTTCACACTGAAAAATATAACTCAAGAATGCTGGCCACTGGGAGGTTACAAAGTCCCCAGAATAGATGTCTTTCCATTGAAGATCTTAATCATGCTGAAAAAGAGAGAAACCTAGTCAAGAGGATGGAAACCACATCAAAGGCCACCTCGGCTTAGTAGCTGGAGAGCTACTCCCTTCTCCTCATTAGTATGTTTCTCATCTCAGCCAAATTGGATGCGAAGATACATTCCTTATCCATGGCTGATCTTGCCAGATATCAAACATTTCAGACTTTGCGTGTGAAAGCATGACATATTGGTTAAGACTGAAAATAGCATGTTTCTGGTAGAGTTCAAGTATATAAGAAATACTACACCCCACTGTTTTTGTAAATGCCAGAGTTCCATTGAGTCGAGACAGATGGTAGCAGGCAAAGATGCAATCTTATAATCAAAATCTAAAATATGTCAAAAATATGTTAGCAAGCAAAATATAGCAGATTACTAGCTTCTCATGTCATGACAGCTTGCAAAACATGTTCGGATGTTGAATCTCTAGTTATGTAAATAAAGGAACAGTAAACAGAGCAGCAGCTAATGGTTTGAGAGCTCATATATTGAGGGTCCCTTCACTGTCTTTTGGGAAAACAAAGGAATCATGTGGCCACATGGAGACCCAAAACTCACTGCCATCGAATCAGTTCCAACTCAGAGTGACCCTGTGGGAGAGAGTAGAACTGCCCCCACGGGATTTCCAAGGCCATTAATCTTTACAGAAGCAGACTGGAACACCTTTCTCTCATGAAGTGTTTGGTGGGCTTGAATTGTCGACCTTTTTTTAGCAACTGAGTGTTCAACCACTGTGCCACCAGGGCTTCATGATGGATAGTAAGAGGTTGCCAATATCCAGTATGAAGTCCTGGAGTGTCGCTGGGGGACAATGCACTGGACTGCAAGGTCTGTGGTTCAAATTCACCAGCAATTCCTGGGAAATTCTATTCAGGGTTGCTATGAGTCAGAAGCGACTTGATAGCACTTAACAACAACAATATTCAGTATGCGATCCATTTTTCTTACTTGAGTAACAAGTTTCTCTATAGTCCCTAAAAACTATTTAACTAAATTACAGGAGGCATTCAAACTTCCCAGAGAGAACTGTGAGGATTCCAGTGAGAACCATCGTGCCATTTAGGTGAAAAAAAAAAAAACAAAGCAACAAAAAAGCCCCACAAAACACAAGAGGCTGAGTGTTATTTTGTGAAAACCAAATGTACCTACCCAGACTTTACATATATGTCAGTCCTAGCCCTGGGAAGATTCTTTGACCATGAGGTGGCAAGGCCAGTATGCCTTTGGAGAAGGAGATGACCACACCCCTGACTCTGGGTTTGTTATGGTCTTTGCAGGATTGTGGAGAATGAAGGCAATGCTAATCATGATTAGGGGGAAATGTAGTACCTTTTTTTTCCCCCAGTTGTCCTGTGGTGGCTTGCGTGCTACCTTGATGCTGGAAGCTATGCCACTGGTATTTTAAATACCAGCAGAGTCATTTATGGTGGACGGGTTTCAGCAGAGCTTCCAGACCAAGACAGGAGAGGTGGACTACTGTTGAATGTTTAGCCACTGAAAATCTTATGAATTCTAGCGGAACATTGTGAAACATAGTGCTTGAAGATGCCATCATGAACAGTTGTGAGGAGGGCTCAGAAACGGTCAGTGTTTCGTTCTGTTGAGCATAGGGTCACTATGAGTTGGAACCAACTTGACGGCACCCAACGACAACATCAACATAGACCAGATGGAGTCCTGGTGTAGTGCTGTAGGATAAGCGCTGGACTGCTAACTGCAAGGTAGGCAGTTTAATCCCACCAGTCACTCCTTAGGAAACCTATACAGGGTCTAGAAAGCACTTAATGACCACAGCAACAGCATAGACAAGGTGCGATACTGCTGTCTTGTCAGATTAGACTTCTTGGTCTCTTGAAACAGAGAGAAAGCACTGAGTGTTCCATGCCCAGTGGAGTCTGAACCTTCACTCCCAGCGCCATATTCTGCAGTGAAGGAATCCAGGGGTGGAAGTAAGGTGGTAGCTAGTGGGTCTTCATATTCTCACACCAACACTGCCAAGTCTTGTTCAAGGTCCCACTTTAACACAGGCTGTCTCTGCTCCACACGATGTCAGAAACGTGAAAGTCAGCCCTGCATTGCAATGCATATAAGGAATCAATTGGGGAATTAAAACAACAAAAAAAGAATAATTCTAGTGTGGTAAAATATGTACGAAAAAAGTGATCACTTTTTCAATTTTTAAGTGAACAGTTAAATGACATTAATTCCATCCACCAGCTTGAACAGCTATCAACATTACTGATTATCAAAAGTATTTCATCACCTCCACAGAAACTCAGTACCCCTTACTCAAGAACTTCCCACTCCCCGCTTCCCCCAGCCCCTGGTTTGTTGGTTGGTTGATTCTGATCCTAGCTACCCTGTATAGGGTTTCCGAGGCTATAGATCTTTATGGAAACAGAAAACCTCATCTTTCTCCTGCATAATAGCTGGTAGTTTCGAACTGCTGACGTTGAGATTTGTAGCCCAACTCAAAACCACTAATCTCCCAGAGTAACCACTATGAAATAAGCTTTGGTTTCCAGGCTTTTGCCTGTTTTAGATATTTCAATTAAGTTGAATTATACAATATTTGTCCTTTTGTGTCTGACATTTCCTTCAGCATAATGTTTTCTAGGCTCATTTTTGATGTAGCACGCACTCATTACAACTATTTCTCTTTCTGATTATATGTGTAGACTACATTTTGTGTATTCAATCTTCGGTTGATGGACACTTGAGCTGTTTCTACCTTTTAGCTATTGTGAATTATATTACTGTGGACATTGGTGTATAACATCTGTTTGAGTCTTTGCTTTCAAGTCTTTGGATATATACCTAAGAGTGGAATTTCTAGGTTTGGTAATTGTAAGTTCAGCATCTTGAGAATTGCCTGTTTTCCACAGAGCTGCACCATTACCAATGGAAGAGGGTTCCGATTTGTTGACATCTTTGCCAACACTTGTTATTTTTTATTTCCAGATAATAACTATCCTATTGTTGTTGTTGTTGAGTGTGGCCCTGTATAACATTTCTGAGAGTGCCTGGTGGGTTTGAACTGCCGACCTTGAGTTAGGAGTCTTTTGCTTACCCTCCAGTGCCACAGGGCCCAATGCCATCCTGGTGGTAATGGTAGTTGTGTGCCATTGAGTCGGTTCCAAATTATAGAGACCCGCTGTTGTTGTCAGGTGCCATCGAGTCAGAACAGACTCATAGCGACCCCATGCACAGCAGAACGATCCTGGGCCAACCTCACTACCGCTGCCACACTTGACGCCATCAATGATGCCACCTGGCCAATCCATCTCATTAGGGGTCTTCCCCTTTTTCTCTGACCCTCCACCTTACCCAGCATGACATCCTTCTCCAGCGACTGTTGCCTCTGGACAATATGTCCAAAGTATGAGAGACAAAGTTTAGCCATCTTGGCCTCCAAGGAGCACTCTGGCTGCACTTCTTCCAAAACAGATCTATTAGTTCTTTTGGCAGCCCATGGCACTTTTAGTATTCTCCTCCAACACCACAACTCAAAGGCATCAATTCTTCTACGGTTTTCCTTATTCACTGTCCAGCTTTCTCATATGAGGTCAGGGTTAATGAGGTTGTAGATCTTTACCAGAGCAGAAAGCCTCATCATTATCCCGTACAGGGACTGGTAGATTCAAACTGCTGACCTGTGGTTAGCAGATCAATTCATGACTCATTATGCTACCAGGGCTCCTTAATAGGTGTTGGGCTGCTAATCACAAGGTTGGCAATTCAAACCCACCATCTGCTCCTAGGAAAAAAGATGAGGCTGTTCACTCATAAAGATTTACAGTCTTAGAAATCCTGTAAAAGTTGCTATGAGTCAGAATTCATTGATGGCAAAGGGTTTGGGTTGGTGTTGATGACTCCTGATGTTAAGAATCTTTTTATGTGATTATTGTATATCTTCTTTGGAGAGCTGTCTATCCAAGTCCTCTGTCCATTTTTAAATTGGATTTTTTTTTTTTAAAGGCCTTATCAGATATATGGTTCCCAAGTATTTTCTCCCATTCTGTAAATTGTTTCTTTACTTTGTTAATAAGTCTTTTGATGCAAAAAAAAAATTTATTTTGATGAATTCTAATTTATCTATTTTTTTGTTTTGTTGCTCATGCTTTTGGTATCATACATATATAATAATCTATTATATATAAAAAGTAGGTCCTGAAACATTCCCCCAATGTTTTCTTGTACAAGTTTTATGCTTTTATTTTTATATTTAGACCTCCGAACCATTTTGAGTTCGTTTTCACATATGGTGTGAGGTATGGATCCAACTTCTTTTGTATGTGGAGTACTAGTTGTCTCTGTGGGGAAATTTTAATGTGCAGAGAATATTTCATTTTAGATCAAGAAATATTGATAAGCTACCTGGATTGAACAGTATAGGCTCAAGGATCTGTTCATTTAACAAAAAAAAATGATGAACTGTTTGGACATAAGTCAAAACAAAGAATGACCATTGTTCCTTCCTTAGAAGGAGCCATCAAAACTGTACACTGCACTGGGGGATTTGGAATCACAGTTGTGTGACTACCAAGCAAAAACTAGGAAGAATAGCAGTGTCTGATACATTTTCTCCAGTTTATTACGTTGTTTTGGTTTGATTTGCGTGTTGAGGAGCAGGCTGTCCTCTCCACAAAGCCTTCAGTTAAAAGCCCTCACTCACCCATGCTTCTGTGTGAGTGAATTCTTCATGGAGAATTCCAACAAATGTTTCAGGCGATAAGGCAGCAGCATAGGCAGGAGCAGGGAGGAAAGGAACAGCTGGCATCTGGACTCCCCACACCAAATAGCCCTCCTACGAAAACACCCCTGAGAAGAGAAAATGTACTGAGAACATGGACTGGGCACAGAGGAGGGACAGACAGGAGCTTCCCATGGACATAAAAGTCTCCACCCTATACCTTTCAAAGGTTTTCATGCAATTTTTTTCCTATGAGAAATCCTGGTGCTAGTTGTTAAAATGATAAATCTGTATCCAAGCTATATATGTGTCTCCATGAATCTACATACCTTGGAGAAAACTTGGTGTTTCTATCTTACAAATGAGGAAAGCAAGACTCAGAAAGATATAGTAACTGATCCAATGTCTCATAGCTAAATGGCGCCATGATTGAAAATCAGGAATTATATGAGAAAAAAAGAGGATGGAGGAGAAAATATGTATTCATGTAATATGTATTTATGCATCAGCTAAAGACCACTGTGACCTAAAATAGATATGTTCCTACATAGAAAATAACTGTGAACATTTATTAATTATGATCCTATGTGGCATTCCATTGAGAAAGATAATCATTTATAAGTTCAAATAAGATCTCTTGATTTCCCCGCAACTCTCATTCTGTGAAAAAAATTGACTCAGGGTGGGCTCCTGCTAAGTAACATATAAAATATGCAATTCACACATTCTAATAAAATTGAAGCAGGTGAACTCTAATTGACAGAAAGTAATGAGTGTAATAAACCAAAGGGAATACCTCGGTTTAAGCAACCATATGTTTTAGTGTGGATGCAGCGGTCCTCCTCCACTTCGTAATTCTCTTGAACGTTCTTTCTCCAAGTAGACCTAAGGTGGACTTCCCCCTATGTGTGTAACCAATGTAGAAAATTCTTGGGGGTTGTTTTCCTATGAGAAAGAAGGTCCAGGGTAATGTGAGCCTGAGGGAAACTAATTGGAGTCGGGGAGAACTCTCATAGTAACGATGCTTGGAAGGCAATGTGATCAGGCGGAAAGAGCAAAAATTTCCTCCTCAGGCAGTCCGGGGTTCCAATCCAACTGTGTGATTTGAACACACAACAAGCTCCCTGGGCTTTAGTTTCCTTTTCTATTGTTAAAACAGGGCCTAGTACTTAAAACTACTATGAAGATTAAATTGAACATTTGTGTAAGCCACCCAGCATGCTGTCTGCTGCTAGTGGGCACTCAACACATTTTAGTTTTTGTTCATTAGGAGAATGTTCCTGAAAGTTACTTCAGCCTAGGAGAAAGTGAGTTTAAGAAGGAATTATTCATTTTATTATTTTATTTTATTTTTAACTTTATTTAAGCCTAATCAGGCCAAGACATTAAAAATAAAAAAGGAGGAAGAACTGATCGAGGTTGAATTATAAATCCTATTTTTTTTCTCGAGTCAAACTCCTCTGATTTTATCTTTTTTTTTTTTCTTAAATGATTTATTGTGAATTATGTGACAGTTTACATGGGAGAACATTAGTTTTACATTCATTCAATCATATATCGTCTCATTGCCATGGTTACAATCCCCTCCATGCAATCCTTCCCCCGTGCCCCCAGGTCTTCAGCACACAGTTGCTCTCCCTCTCGGATCTAAAGTCTCCAGCTGCTCCATAGCTCCACATCATCATCTCTGGCTCCATTTCAGGCATCACTGCTTCTCTGGGTAGGGTCCTGCTCTCTGCTTTTCTCACTTGATGGTCCTAGGGATCTCCGCTCCTAGACTGAAAAGTCAATCACTCCCCTCCTTGCTATACAACGTCCACCCTTACATTTCCAACCCTCGCAGTCAGTCCTGATGACAATTATTCACTATTGTATCACAAGAAACCGTCTGCATTTTGTTGCATCACCCCCGCCTAGCTAGATTGAATACTACTCACTGGAGATTCTACCTTCCTCCAGGCCCTCTGGGTCTAGGTTCCCTCTTGAAAGCTTGTAAGCCAGTCACTTCTTGCCTTTGTAGCCCCCACCCCCCATTTTGGGTAGCCAATGTCCAAGTTGCCCATCCCTGTCCTGACAACATGTCCAAAGTATGAGAGACGAAGCTTAGTCATCCTGGCCTCCAAGGAACACTCTGGCTGAACTTCTTCCAAAACAGATCTATTGGTTCTTTTGGCAGTCCATGGCACTTTTAGTATTCTCCTCCAACACCACAACTCAAAGGCATCAATTCTTCTATGATCTTCCTTATTCACTGTCCAGCTTTCTCATCCATATGAGGTTATTGAAAATACCATGGCTTGGGTCAGGCGCACCTTAGTCCTCAAGCTGACATCTCTGCTCTTCAACACTTTAAAAAGTTCCTATGCAGCAGATTTGCCCAATGCAATACGTTGTCTGATCTCTTGACTGCTGCTTCTGTGAGTTTTGATAGTTGATCTAAGAAGAATGAATTCCTTGACAACTTCAATCTTTTCTCCGTTGATAAGAATGTTGTTTATTGGTCCTGTGGTGAGGATTTTTGTTTTCCTGACATTGAGACACTAGACACTAGAATTACAAAATTATGAAAAATGTTATCTTTCAAACAGTGAGCCTACTGAATGATCATGAAAAAGAGATGCCAAGATGCAGTTAGAATCCACACGAGAAGTATTCCTTCCAGATATCAAGAAAGTGCCGCAAGAGTCCAGATAACCAGGTGTCTACAGATACAAATGAGTTCAGGGAAGGCTTCCCAGGGGACGTGGCACAGAAACTGAGGAGAAATTTACTGAGTTGTCAAACTACGACAGAAGAAACAATCTGTGTCTCCCCAAAATGAGCCTCTCATTTTGTTAAAATGGTCAAAATAATCCAGTTTCATGCCCAGTTTTCAGAACCACCATGGGAGCGTATGGATCAGGCAGAAGGGATGCATGGCTTGACCCTTGCTCTGTGCGGTGGACCAGAAGCCCTTTGGAGCCCAGTGCCGTGTCCTTGTCCTTATCTCCAGCTGTATCACC
>NW_006408533.1:2658215-2696484 GCF_000296735.1 Chrysochloris asiatica | reverse complement strand
ACCCCCCCCACCCCCAACAAGGGCTTCAGAAAGTTCATGGAAAGATGGAATTAAAAGATAGTGAAGTTTTTACAGGTCCCTTTTGAAGTCCCTTCCGTACATATCAGGTGACAGATGAACTGTTCATGAATGACAATGCAGGCCACCTCAGGGCTGGGCGCAACCACAAATGTTGATAAGAGTCTGGATGCCCTGTCTAAAGACTTGACTGTTCCTGTTCTCAGTTCAGGCAAAGGGTGCGTATTGATCCTTGGGGAGTTTACAAGGACTCTCATAGGGAGATAGTGTGGCCTACAGGAATGCAAACAAAGGAGGTCAACAGGCCACCAGCTTTGGGAAGTAAGGAACAAATGCTCTGGGGATCAAAATCCTGAATGTCACACACTGAGTATCAGAATCAGAAAATAACAGACTACACACAGATGAATTCTGGGATAACAAGTGAGCAGTCAGTGAGACTCCTGGGTTTTTAGTCAGCAGATCACAGGGAAAAGGAACAGTCTGCCCCACCCAATCTAACCCTGACCTGTTTGCAACTGTGTCTGACCTGGCTCCTGGAAAAGTTATTTTCTCGAGGCAGAGGAAGTGGAGCAAGGACTCGTTCATTTGAAAGTGTGACCCTTAACTGTCAATGTTGCCATTGACTAATATTGGAATATATTGTTACAGATTAACAACACAAATCTCTGGGTCTGAATTTAACTTGTTTGTTCTGTATACATAGTCTGACCCTTAAACCCCCAGGCATTACCAAAATATTAGGCTAATTAATGGAGTTGGCAAAATGTCCCTGCTAGGGGAGGGACATGAATCAAATTCTAATGTATGGACAATGTTAAATGCTAAAGCCTGCATACTCATAGTGCATAGCCAGGGCACAGAGGCATTCACTGATGCTTTTGGTGTGCAGGGAATATGGATCCTTGCCATTTTCCAATTATTTGATTTGACCATTTTCATGAGCACCAATCTGCTGAGTAGAGAGGGAAAACCAAAAAAACAATTAGATTTAGTTCAATCTAACAAAGTTAATCCAATGCAATCATTTAAAGAGGCTCTGTAGGTAAATACTCAACTTCTCAAGCTACAATTCTCTGTCTCTCAGATTGCCTCTTCCTTTCTCTGCTTCTCAAAAAAGATGACATCCAAAAGCCGAAATGCTAAATGGATGTAGGAAAAAATGTGGATGTGAGTATAGATCCAATGCAACAGGGCAGTAGATGGGATATGTTGCCAGAAATATGTCTTACACTAGATGAGAAGGTGATATGAGAAAACCCAAAGTGGGTTTCTATCTTGTGGATGGTGAGATTCAAATTTACCAACGTGAGTCAACTTCTCTTTTCCAAAACCAGGTTAGAAATCTAGTTCTGCCGGGTGATGAGCCACGGATAGGGGTATCTGATGTAAAATGCAAAGGAGATGATGACGACAATCACAATAGTGACCTGACCTACTGCTAGTTATGGTACCTAACACTTATGTTGTACCACGAGACTTGGTGGTGAAATGGTTACATGTTTGGCTGGCTAAATGAAAAGTTGAAGGTTCAAACCAACCAGTTAGTGTGGGGGAAAACTCCTGGAGATCTGTTTTTGCAAAGATTATATCAAGAAACCCATATGGAACTATTTTAGTCTGTCATATGGGGTATTACGAGTCAGAATCAACTCAATACTTTCTAACAACAACAACAATTATACAGTCCGGAGCTGCATAATAGCTGTTCAGGAAATGTCTGACTACATATATGTCCACAGTCTGAACCCCTGTAAGGTTAAAAACAAGTTAAACATTTGAGGTGCATGCAATGGTTTATAATAACAAACTGTTGTTACTTTCTGACTTTCATTGAAACATAATTATTACCACTGTATTATTATACTATCCTGGTGTGGTGCAGCAGGATAATGTGCTGGACTGCAAGGTCAGTTTGAACTGCAAGTTTGGTAGTTCAAACCCACCATCCACTCCTATACAATTAGCTAAGGGTCGGACCATGGCAGAAAACAACAACAAAAAATTATTTTTAAAGCATTGTTTTTCTTGAAGAGCTAGGAATAAGAAATTAGGGTTAGGGTTAGGACCGTAGCTATGTCTAGTCTAGGTCTGGTGTGGTGCTGTGGGCTAATGCACTGGACTGCAAGGTTGGCAGTTCAAACCCACCAGCCGCTCCTTGGAAACCCTATACAGGGTCACTTTGAGTCAGAACCAACTCAAGGGCAGTTAGCTACAAAAGAAGGCAAAGCTGAGGACTCTGTGTAGCGTTATGGTTAAGTATAGGAGCTAGAGCTGGGCTAGGGAGAGGAATAAGTCTTGGTAGAATTTTAGGGTAGCAGACTTATTTTTATTCATTCATTCGTTTCTTTCTTTTTCTAGAAATCTTGACTTCCCTCTTCATTTGGAAGTTCTTTAAGTTATCCCCTCTTTATTTTATAGGCATTTTGGGTTACAAATTGATAACTCTAATTCAGTCTTGAAGGTTTGTTTACTTTGAACACTTCTATATCTGAGTTGGGAGTCCAAATGGGGTGCTGTAGGGTAAGCAATATACTGCAAAGTCAGTGGTTCAAATCCACCAACTGCTCCTTGGAAACCCTATATAGGATCACTATGTATCAGAACTGACTCGATGGCATTGAACAACAATAACAACATATATACGTTGGGTTCCAGGTGGTATTGATTATGTTGATTTCAGGTTGTTATTTTCTGCTGTTGGTTCTCTGATGAAAGATCTCCATTTTAGCATTTTTTGTAAATTTGGTCTGGATTTTACGAATCTTTAAGTTCTGGAAATGTCCTAATTTCACCACCATATTTGAGGTATAACTATGCTGTATATCTGATTCTTGGTGGATGATTATTTTCTTTCAGAGTTTATTTATGTTACCCCATTATCTTCTTGCCTGCATGTTTTTCCTGAGTTGCTCTCAGGATTCTCACCTTGTATTTGGCTTTAGAAAGTTAGATTATAAAATGTCTTGGTGGTTTTCTTTAGGGTTCTACCCTGTTTGGAGTTCACATAGCTTCTTGAATGCATATCATCTCATCATGACGTTAGGGAAGTTTTCTTCCAACAGTCCTTTGACAATATTCTGTGTGTGTGTGTGTTTTGCCAATCACCATAAGTTATTCCTCTTAATGGTGTCCCACATAATTCTTAAGTTTTCTTCAGGTTGCTCTGTTCTTTTTTCTGATTGTTCCTTTTGTTGTTTTTGTTGTTAACAACACTTAAGTGCCATTGAGTCGGTTCCAACCCACAGTGACCCCGTATAGGGTTTCCGAGGAGCAGCTGGTGAGATTGAACTGCTGACCTTGCAGTTCAAATGGCTTTGCAGTCTGGCTCACTAACCTGCAGTGCCACACTAGGATTGTTCCTTTAGCAGATGATGATTGAGAGATTTGTCTTAAAGCTCAATAATTTGCCCTTCCATTGATTCAATTCTATTTCATTGGCCTTTCAATGTTCTAGTTTCGAAGTTTTAGTATTAATCTTCTGGCTTCCTGTTTTTGTGTGGCTTCCAACTTTTCATTTATTTTGTCAATTTGTTCTTGTAGAGTTTTCCTGAATTCTTCTAATGTTATTATATGTGTTTTCCTTGATTTCGTCTGCAGTTTCTCGATCATTCTTTCAACCCATCGAAGGTACCTAAATATCATTCTTTTACATTTCTCATCAGGTAGTTCCTGTACCATTTCTGATATATTTTCTGACTCTGTATGTTGGTCACTTGTTTGAGGTGATATGTCTTGTTTTTTCATGTAAACTGAAATTGTCTGCTGTCTTCTAGACATTGTGGTGGTGTTGTAGTTACATTTCATTGATGATTGTATGTTGATATGTTCTCAGGCACTCACTACCTGTCTCCTGATGGGTATGATAGAAATGCAAACGTGTATATGCAGTTCTTGGTTTGCTGTTTGTGTGTCATCGATCAGGGCAGGTTTGTCTGATGTTGGCTGCTGATTCTTGTTGACCAGTTAGTTGATGCAGGAGTGGTTAGTGGCTTGTGCCCAGTGGGTGGAGCCATAGGAGGTACAGATGTGGCTGGGCTATATGGGCACAATTTCCATCTCCCTGGTGTTTGTTTTTTGGGAGATAGCAGTTGTGCCTACATGGTCCAGCCACATCTGTACCTCGTGTGGCTCCACCCACAGGGTAAGTGTCACTACCCACTCCTGTACCACTGATCTTCCTCTCAGAAACAAACAATGAAGTCTTGCCGTGGTCTTATAGGATAAGCACTTGATTGTTTATCACAAGGTTGGTAGTTCAAACTCACCAACCATGGCTTGGAAACTCTATACAAGGTTGCTTTGAGTTGGTACCAACTCAATGGCACTAAGTAACAATACCAACAAAAACAAACAGTAGTAGTAAAAGATCTGATTAAGTGACATTTTCACACCTCCAGATGTGGTGGGGGGGGGGGGTTCACCCTGTGCCCGACCCCAGGAAAAGCAGAGGCTACATAAAAGAGAGTGTCACTGGCATCTGGAAAGTGAGGGCAGGAACTGGTCACTAGGAGGGCTTGGGGAACAAGGGAGAATCGCAACTCCATTGCGTCCAACCTGCAGCCCACATCCTATGCCTCCAGGCTGCCATGTGGATGGTCACTGGCAAAAGTTCAAGATGGCTGTATTGCTCCAAGTCAGCAGACAGCTCACCTGTCTCCTCTTTCCCTGTTTCCCTTCCAAGTCGGATTTCAATATACCACTCTAGCCTTTCCTCTGAAGCTCAGGGTTCCAGAATCACCCTTTGTATCTGTTTCACTTGGTGTCCCATGTCCTCATTGCAGGGGGTCTGCTCAGTGAGTCTACCTACTTCTCCATCTTGTCCCAGAAGTCTAGATGACTGCATAATTATGTTAAACATTCAGAATATCTGGAAGTGTTTCTTGAAAGTTTTATGCATAGAAAAGTACACTACATACTAGGACAAACATTTGACTAACTGACTTCATCTATTCTTTTTTTTGTTTTGTTTTATAACTTTTTGTTGTGAATTGAGTGAAAGTAAACAGACACTATCATCAGCCTTACTTGCAATCAATCATATGTTTTGTTTCATCTCAATGGTGACACTTCCTGCCCTGTGACAACAGTTACCCTGCTTCTACCCTGTGGCTTCCCTTTTACATCTTATTTTTCACAAATGAACAAAGGAAAAATATTTGATACACACATACAGAGCAAAAATGTATATTCATTTAAATGTCCAAAAGGCACATTTTGCAAGCCAGCCTCCTGCCCGCAGGCACACAGCCTTTCTCAGTCCATGGGCCTAGAGTCCTCAGCTGCTCTATCTCTCCATGCCATCACCTCTGCCACTCACTGTCTCTGCCGTCACCGCTTTTCTGGATAGAATCTCATGCTCTGTGCATGCCTTTGTTTCTTGATTGTCCTAGGGTCCTCTGTTCCTGAAATGAAAAATGAGCTACACATCTTCTACAATTACAGTCGTGACAATCACGGTTAATCCTGACTACAGTTACTCACAACTGAATCATAAAATCCTATCATCATCATTCCCCATCCCATTTCACCAGATCCAGCTGGAAAAGAGGGAAACTACTCAGTGGAGATTCTACCTTACTACGTCCCACGTGCCCCCCCCCCCCCCCCCCCCCCCCCCCCCCCCCGCCATTCTGAAACTAGCACACTCATGAAAGCTTGTAAGTCAGCCACCTTGAGCCTTTTAGTCTCCCAGTTTTGATAGCCCATGTCTAAGTTGCCAATCCCTATCAACCCAGTACACTGAGGAAACAAGTTTGATCCTTGATATTAAGAATCCTTCTATTCTGGTTGGAATTTTTGACTAACTGAATTTAGATGTGAACCATACCTATTACGATAGGTGTACGAATTCAACTTAAAGACAGATTTAAGAACACAATTTGTTTGTAATGCAGAAACTTCCTGTATATAATACAGTGTTTGCAAAATGTCCAAATCACATTTGTAGAATGTATTAAAGATATTAAGCAAGACATGACAGTTTGCCAGGCTTTTTCCTAAGTCTTTTATACACAGAAATTTTTTAATCTCCCTAACAGTTCTACCTTATAGGTTCCAGTTATTACTTCCATTAACATTAACTAATTGTTGTAGTTATTGTTTAATGCTGTCAAGTTGGTTCCAACTCATAGAGGCCCGGTATAATATTTCCGAGAAGTGGCTGGGGGATTTGAACCACTGTCCTTCAATTAGCAAGTGCTACACCAGGACTAATCATTAGATGTCTGTATTCTGGACAGCTATTTTGCATATGGTGTTGAAAATGGGATAGGGAGATGCTAGGGTGTGTCCTAGAAGTTTTCGGTTAATATAAATTATTTGTTAGCATACACTGGATGTCAGTACTGAGCTAGCCACTTTATGCATGTGATCACAATTAAACTTTACCACATACACCAGTGAGGTAGGGAAAGCATGACCGTGCCCACCTGATAGAGACTGTCACCATCTGCCTTGGAGACATTAAAGGTTCACCTCTTTCTCATCCCCAGCCTCAGGGTATGGGCATTCAGAGTCAGATTTTTTTGCCCTTAAAGGACTCAAACCTACTTAGGCAATCTTAAACCAGGGCTTGTTACTAGTCACTAAGATGATGACGAAGGAGATCCCAATAAGAGCTACAAAGAGATTTCTTAATGGATTTTGCAAGGATATAGAATATGAATGCCCAAAATTTCCCTTGTCAAAGAAGAAACTGATATCCATTAAATGGAATAGCCAAAGCTCAGGAGTTTGTCATTTGGGTTGTGGAAATGAAGGACCGCCCTTTCTGATGGAAGGAGCTCTGGTAGCGTAGTGGTTACGAATCGGGCTGCTAACTTCAGGGTCATCAGTTCGAAACTACCACCTGTTCTGCAGGAGAAAGATGAGGCTTTCTGCTCCTGTAAAGATTTACAGCCTCGGAAACCCTGTACAGGGTCACTATGAGTTGGAATCGACTCCACGGCACATAACAACAACAACCTTTCTGATAGAGAATAAACCATCCTCTGGGTCCACTCAGATGTGACCACCACATTAGGGTTAACAAGGCTAAAGAGTCAGCCTGCCAGAATGGGTTTTGAATAGAAAGCCTTAACTTGGTACTCTAGCCAGTTCAATCTTTTTAATCAAATAATAAAAGTTAACCTTTATTGCAAGTGTTGTGGCTCTGTGGCATAAGCATTGTTCAATGCTAACTCAAGGTTGACAGTTTGAATCCACCAAGTGCTCAGAGGAAGAAAGTTAAGGTTTTCTGCTCCCATAAAGAAACCCTCTACAGGGTCGCTATGACACTTTACAGCAACAACCTCTATTGAGCTGTTAAACGGTGCCAGGAGTTATGACAAGCAAATTATATGATATAATTATTCAAAAAATTTCCCTCATTTACCTCTTTGTGCTGCTGTCTGTTTGCTGAGGATCTAAAGGTGCCAGTTAGGTGCTTGGTTGCCATCACCAACCGGTCACAAATGCCCTAATCTTAGCCTATAAAACAGTTTCTTTTCTTTCCTTTTTTCATGAATATATGCCTGCTCTCTTCAACCAAAACTGAAGTTCTGTAAGTAGGAAGTAGGAATTCTACTAAGGTCTCTAGCAAAGAGCCAATTGGATTAACCATAAGTATGATTCTTTATGATCATTCATATAGTGCTGTGTAAGTAGATTCCATGATTCCATTGTTTTAAACCACCCTAAAGTCCCTTGATTCTAGTAAAATATTGAAGGAAAATTTTCAATAAATTGATAAGCACAGTGAAGTAAGTTGCCTTCTAAATGGGTCACCAAAAATAAATCCTCGGAAGAGACAGAAGAGACTGAAGGATAACCAATGCAGCCATTCTCCTTGATGTTGCTGGCTTTCCTCCAATCAGAGCCAAGTGACCTCCATTACTTACCTCAATAAAATCGGCCTGCAGTGTTGGTGGCTGGGGCTTGCTCCAAGAAATCTGCCCACTCTGAAAGCGAATGGATACAAAGCTTGCTGAAATCTATCCAGATCATATCTGAGCTCCCGGCAAGCAGGAAATGCCACTGCCATCTGCCTCTGTTTGTGATGACCTGGGAATAAATAAAAATTAACCTTGGTTCTTGAATGAATCATGGCGCTCATCAACACTTCCTTTGTGTCTCTAATGACTATTGTGAAACAAGTTGACAACTGCTTTTGGAGGGGCAGGGCAGGAAGGTCATTGTTCTCAGTGGCTTTCTACCAGGCATGGTGCTTCCCACCTACTGTCCTTGTATTCTGTGCCACCAGCGCACTGTGTGCCTCATGCTGGTGATTATGAAAATCAGAGAACAAAGTGTTTTAAAACCAGCACGAGCTCAATGACTCATTGGGGAAGAGAAGGAAAGAAGGGAAGGAGGGCGAGCAGCAGAGAGAAGGATTCAAAATCTTGGTCTCCAGATCTTAACCGCTGACTGATGACTGAACTGGGAATCCAGGGAGCTGCGTCTGGCTTCAACCCAACTGTCCATGAATAGGTTGGCGTCTGTCTCTGCTGCTTAACACACATCATTTTCCTCAATCCTCCCCAAAGCCCCATGAGATCAATCCCTAATTTAGAGGTGGTGGTGGTTCTGTGCCATGGAGTCAGTTCCGACTCATAGCGACCCTGTACAGGGTTTCCGAGACTGTAAATCTTTATGGGAGCAGAAAGCCTCATCTTTCTCTCACGGAACAACTGATAATTTCGAAGTGCTGTCCCTGAGGTTAGCAGCCGGATTCATAACCACTAGAAGATAATCTCAAAAAGGTTAAACTTGCCCAAGATATTCAGGTAGAAAAAAATTTAAAAACCTGGATTTGAGCCCAAATGTGACAGATTTCAAAATCCAAGCTCTTTCAACTGCTCAGCACTGATTCGGAGTGGAAATGCCTCTGGCACTGCATGTGTGTGTGTGAGTGAGTGTGTGGAACCATTATTAGCCATAAACTCTAGTTTGAACTAACAAGCTAGTCACTTAGTGAGGCCCTGAAGAAATGGAACAAGGTAGAAACACATTTTGATTGGGTTAGGAATTGGGGAAGGGAGGGATGTTGGAGGACTCTAGAAGAGCAGAGGGAAGATAGCTCTAGATTATGGGATTATGGGATGCTGATTGAAATGTTATTGGTTCTGTTGTTTTCTGAACCTCTGAGCACAGACAGTCTCTTCTCAGAAAATATGCTGCCCCTTGAGTTTTAGCATCAGATTTTAGGATATGTTATCAGGATTGAATGGGCTTGGAGTCTTTACCACTGAAAGAAAGTACATGGGGAAAAAAAAGGTTCAGGTATATTTTCCATGAAATGGTTTGGGCTGGAACATAGCCAAGTTAGCCATAGTTTGAAAATCTGCATGGAAAATGCAAGAAAAAGACACTTTGATCAAATGACTTCTAGGATGTACCTCTTGAAGACGTATCTAGAGGGTTAAGTCTACTGCTTCCAGCATCAAAATCAAGGAAAAGCACCCTAAGGTTCTGGTTCTCAAACCTGACGCTAATTTTCTCTTTCAAATGATAATTCTAAATAAATATGTGTGAGTATTAGTCCCAGGAATCTGAATCAGCTGCAGAGAATTGTTGGCTATAATATAATTGGAAGCTTGGTGAGCTGAACCAGCTATTTCTGAAACTTGTTTTGTTTCACTAACATTGTTTTCAACAAAGAGAGAAACATCCCTTACATACTGACATATGGTACTTTCTATTTATAACAAGATTAACAATTCATTCACACCTTGATTGAATCTGGCTTTATTGAGATGTCACAACAGATTCTCACAGTCTGCAAAGGGAAAGACGTACAAATGATAATATTATGACAAGCAAGACACCTAAAAGTAAATGAATCATAATTGATGACAATTATAAGGAGTTCAGAGCAAACACAGAATCATATTGGTGAGGGTAAGCAGGATTCATCTCTTGCATGGGGAGATGAAGAAATTCTGCTGAATTTTTATTGAGAAGTTGAAATCCATTCCAACTTGTTAGTTCATATTTTATTTCTTTATAAATGTATGAATTATAGTCATGGGTTTAGTATTCTAGCATGCATATTGCTGGTACACAGATTCATGTGAGCCCCTTCTTCTAGAAGGATTGGCCAAATCAGTCCTTCTAGATCATCTGGTCCAAAGCAGGGGCATCATCTTGACGTCTTCATCCTTTCACCCCCACCTCACCCAGCATGACTCAGCAATTTTACCTCCTCCATATTTACAGAATTTCTCCATTTCTCACCACTCACACTATTCCTATTACAGACAGCCACCTGAGAGTTGTGGCTGATGCCACCTATCAATTCCTCAGAGTAATTTTTCTAAAATGCTTACAGCTTCTCTATGGCTCCCAACTGCTCTGAGAACACAGGTCAAATGTCTTAGTCCTCTCTGTATGACCGACCACACCCTTGCTCAAGATGGGGTGTTACCTGGTTATGAAGAGCAGATTCCCACCAGAATTGCCTGGGTTCAAATCCTGATACTACCACAAAGGAAGCACTTTAGCTTTCCTGACTCTCAATTTCTGGTTTACAAATGAAGATATTAACATTGCCTACGGTACCAGAATCAGCTATATAAAAGCTTCCTGGAATGGTGTCTGACAGATGGTAAACACTTGCTAAGTGTTAACATCTCTTCTCAACTCATCACAAGCCGTGCTCACCCATACTTCCTATGCCCCAGCTTCTTATTATTTGAATGTACCTCATTCCTCCATCTAGTACCACAGGTCCTCAGTATGGGCATTGGCTATTCCCTTGTTGGTCAGCTCCCCTCAGTCCCATCCTCTCACCTACTTCGAGTGGCTAGCTTTTAATCATCTATATATGACTGCACCACCCCAGGGAAGTCTTCCTTGATGACTCCCAGCCCCTTTATTCATAGATGGGCCAGATCACTTTGTAAAACTCTCCCCTTAAACTCTATGCTGCCTTTCCTAGTTCTTAACACAACTGAAACACTATGTATTTGCTTTTCCTGGTTAATGGTTACCACTCCTTCTATACCAAAAGCTCTGCTGAGGACAAGAATTACCTCTATGTTGTTTACTATTGTGAAATATAAATTTCAGTTTGTTGGATGAAGAAATCTAGTTTATATCAACTCCTCCATGAACAGATAATATTAGTTAATTTACTGTAGTAGGCAAAAGTATGTCCCCTCCACCCCAGTGTACACATCTTAATCACCAAAGCCTGTGACTACCTTACTTGACAACATGGGTTTTGCAGATGTGATTACATTAAGGATTCTGAGAAAGGGATATTATTCTGGACTAACTTGTAAACCCAATGTAATCACCAGTGCCAGTTGCCATGAAGTCAAGTTCGACTCATGTGTCAGAGGAGAACTGTGTTTCATAGAATTTCCATGGTTCTTTTTCAGAAGTAGATCACCAGACCTTTCTTCCTGGGTGGACTCAAACCCTCTGGGTAGACTCAAACCTCCAACATTTCAGTTAGCAGCTGAGCACATCAGCTGCTTGTCTGATGCAGAGAGTGCAAAAACAAAGGTCCTTATAAGATAGAGGCAGGAGAATCAAAGCCAGAGTGATACATTCTGAGAACGGTTTAACAACTATTGCTGATTTTGAAGATGGAGGAAGGGAAGAAAAGGTAAGGAATATAAGCCGCATCTGGAAGTGAAAAAGACAAGGACACTGATTCTTCCCTAGAGCTTCCAGAAGGAACCAACCCCTCCTTGATCCTAGCCCTATGAACCTTCTTTTGGGCTTCTGACTTCCAGAACTCTATGACAATAAAGTTCTATTGTCTTAAGCTACCAAGTTTGCAGCCATTTGTTACAGCAGCAGTAGGAAACAAATACACCTAGCGAAAGTGAAATAGCAACAGCAAAGTCAAGACCAGAATCTTAGCAGCTAGACCTCACGGCTCCGCTTCTTCCCCCTAGCCAGCCCTGCCTCCACCTCTCAAGTATTGTTGGTTTTTCTGTTTGCTTTCATCTCTTTTTCCAGAGGAAGAAATCGTTAGAGATGCAGCTGCTTACATGCAAGTTCATGTGCACAGAGCATGGATGCCCAGAGGTGACTGTGAAGGCGGAACCTGGGATTAGAGTGCTCTGAATGGCCTCACAATAGAGTCCCAGGGGAGGGCTGAGGTCCCAGGCCAGCAGCGCACACAAGCAGACCTTCCCCTGTCTGTGAGGCACAAAGCCTGACAAGGTCTCGCTCATGTTTCAAAGCACTCTGGTTTTTTTTTTGTCAGAGCTATTTGTTATTGTCTCTGCCATCACAAGTTTAAAAAAGGAAAGTTAATTAAATATGGAACAAGACTGAGCAACATCTTTTAAACCATCATGTCATTAGAACTGGAATCCTTAGAGAGCTGCTTAAAAGGGGTTTGAAGACAATGACTGTTCAATCAGATATTTATGGGCATAGTTATGTAAACACACTCTTTATTGTCTATGTATATTTAATATAATTATCAGTTTTGTAGTTGGACTCTCCAGAGACCCAACAAATCACAGTGTTGCTTTGAAAATGTCAGCAGAAAAGACAATTATGTTGCTAGCAAATATTCATAAATTATATTAAAAAGTCCTGTGGAAATGTCCCCTATGTTGCAGAATCTTTTGCGGTAACTGAATAACCCTTTTCTTTCTTTGCTTTAAGGGCCATTTTAGAAGCTTGGAGATTCTTTGTGAAACATGAAAGGCATGAGTGTGGCACAGGAGGGCCAACCTTGCAAAACAAAAGTGTGTGCATTACAGAAAATTGAGGAGTCACCTCATTGTTTTCATGTGGCTGGCTCTCTGTAACCAGTTGGGATGTCTACACATCCATACAGAGACATGTAGACACCTGCTTACACACCCAACGTGCAAATTTTATTTCTCAAAATACCCCCCATTAAGAAGAGAAAATAAATTCAATCTGCTCACTCTTTTAGTACCTACTCCCAGCCATAACTCTTTCTTATGGCATTTTTCTTTAGAAACTATTTATAGTATTTCACATTTTCCCTCTCTTATCATTTTTTTCTCATTATGCACATGCAGAAATAAGTGGAGAATTGGGAAACTGCTCAGTAAATTAAAATGCACCAGGCTCTTGCTAAACCAATATGAGTGGTGTAGGTTGATAAACACCTAGTAAGCATTCACAAATCACTTCTATTGCAAGATATACAATCTGCAAATCAACATCTTAATTAGCAGTTAATGACATTTGGAAGGAAAGGTTAATGTTAAATGTACAAAAGCAGTATGGTTTTTTAAAAAATTAGATGTTCCTGCCTTCTTATAAAAATAAAAAGGGAAAGAAAAGATATCCAACGCTTATAATGGGTGTTATAAATATAGATGTATTGGCAATTTGAAGCATCTTAATTATATAAGGCCTATATTGATATGATGCGTTTCATCTAAGGAGTTCAAAGCACTTTGCCTGTATCTCATTTATCCTCAAAACACCCCACTGAGGGTGAGTATCTACAGGCAAAGTGAAGTGGAGAGTTGAGGCAATTATCTGCATAATTCAAACCCAAACCCTTGTTAATGAGGAATAAGTGAAGTTTCTGAAGAGATGGAATTTTCTTGATTGACTTTCTATGTAGACCAAACTCCCTAGATACTAAGTCATTTTTATATTGCACTGTCTCTAGGTATCCCTAGGAGTCTTGGTGTGGCACTGTAGGATAAGCACTAGACAGAAAGGTTGATTTGAACAGAAATGTCGTGGTTCAAACTCACCAGTCATTCCTCAGAAACCAACTTGACAGCACTTAACAACAAGTCCCTAGATAGAGGAGCTCTAGGAAGCTCTAACAACACGACTACCCCCCCCCCAAAAAAAAAAAAAAAACCCTGTACCTCCCATTGCAAATTCAACCGTCTGTCTCCTCAAGTTAGCTACTTGGGTCTCCCAGCCCCTCCCTTTCCCCACAGACCATGGTAGAGCATTGTCCAGGGCTCCTACCTTTACCCCTGTTGTTTCCTCATCTTAGTCGTTCCAGCTCTGCCTTCACATCTGCCCACCCCTTCTCTTTCCTCCAAATCTACCATTGCTCTTTGAAATTTCCTTTGGTGAGAAGCAAAAGGAAGCCATCCATTATAGATAGATATATTAGTTTGATTACTGAGAATTTTTTTTATCATAACTTGTTAGGTAGACATTATTCATCTATGTCATTTAAATCATAATGCCATGAACTTCCACTGACTTTCCCCTTATTGAAATGCCCCCATCCAATTTTGATGGTAGCTCAGAAGTGCACTTAATGGGTGTCTTATGTTTTTTTTTTTTCTTTTTCTGTCTAGACATAAACAGAAATTGATCAAACATGCAATCAAGGGTCTTGATAATTACTGGTGATTGGGATGTGAAGATTGGAAACAAAGAAGGATCAGTAGTTGGAAAATATGGCCTTGGTGCTAGAAATGATGCTGGAGATAGCATGAGAGAATTTTGCAAGACCAGTGACTTGTTCATTGCAAATGTTCATTGCAAATTTTAAGGCTTTTATTATGAATTGAGTGATAGTTGTTATGGGAGAACATCAGTTTTGCACTCAATCAACAGTATTTTGTTCCATTATAATGATTACCATCCCCTCCATGCACCATCAGTTAACAGTATTCGCCTCTATTCCCTCTATTTTTATTTTTTTGAAGTACACACACAAAAAAACATACAGCTATATATAATTGTTTAAACAACTGAAAGGCACATTTTACAAGGCAGCCTCCTGCCCACCAGCACACAGCCTTTCTCTTTCCCATGAGTCTACAGTTCTCAGCTTCTCTATCTCTCCATGCCATCTCTGGTGTCACTGCTTCTCTAGTTAGGATACCACATTTGGTTCATGCTCTTCCCTCTTAATGGTCCTAGGGTCTTCTGTTCCTGGAATGTAAGATGAACTACTCCCATCTTTTTGTTGTACATCTACCTTTACAGTTGTGACAATTGCAATTAGTCATGATAACAATTACTCAGGAATTCTGGTAGCATAGTAGTTATGAATCGGGCTGCTAACCTCAGGGTCAGCAGTTTGAAACTACCAGCTGTTCTGTGGGGGAATGATGAGGCTTTCTGCTCCTTTAAAGATTTACAGCCCCAGAAACCCTGTACAGGGTCGCTATGAGTCGGAACCGACTCCACGACACATGACAACAAGAACAAACCTTTTAAAAACAAAGATAATTCAAAGATATCTGCAACAGTACATTGACAGGGAACTGCCAGAAGTTCAAGCTGATTGAGACGAGGACCTGGAACCAGGGATTTCATTGCTGATGTCAGATGCATCTTGAGAAACCTGTACACAGACTATGAGGCACTTATTCAAACAGAAAAAAGGGGCATTGGATGGTTTAAAATTAGGAAAGGTGTGTGCCAGGGTTGTATTCATTCACCATAGTTATTCAATCTGTATGCTGAGCAAGTAATCTGAGAAGATGAATTATATGAAGAAGAATGTGGCATTAAGATTAGAGAAAGAAATACTAACAACCTGCAATATGAAGATGATACAACATTGTGTGCTGAAAGCAGAGGACTTAAAATACTTACTAAAGAATATCAAAGACTATGTTTAACTATCAAAAGTATGGTTGCACCTCAGTGTAAAGAAAACAAACAATCCTTACCACTGGACCAATAAATAATATTATGAAAAAGGGAAAAAAGATTTAAATTGTCAAAGACTTAGCTTTGCTTGGATCCACTATCACAATTCATGGAAGCAGCAGTCAAGAAATCAAATGACATATTGCATTAGGCAAATCTGCTGCACAAGATCTCTTTGAAGTGCTCAAGAGCAAAGATGTTAGTTTGAGGGCTAAGGTGTGCCTGATTCAAGCAATGGTCTTTTCAGTAGCCTCATACGCATGTGCAAGTTGTACAGTAAATAAGGAAGACCACAGAAGAAGTAATGAATTTGAGTTATAGTGCTGGAATAAACATTAAAAGTACCATACACTGTTGAAGAAGAAACAAATCTGTTTTGGAAGAAGTACAGCCAGAATGCCCCTTAGAAGCCAGGATGGCCAGACTTTGGAAATATTTTCAGGAGGGGTCGGTCCCTGAAGAAGAACACCATGCTTGGTATAGAGGAGGATCAATGAAAATAGGGAAAGCCCCAACAAGATGGATTGGCACAGGGCAGCATCAATGGGCTCAAACTCACGATTGTGAGGATGACACAGGACCAGGCAGTGTTTCCTTCTGTTGTGCATAAGATCACTATGAGTTGGAAATAACTCCAAGGCATCTAGCAACAACAACAGGAGACAGACTCTGCCTCCTTAGGCCTGTTACCAACAGGTCTCCAGGAATTCCCTCTAGCGACAACATGGTCATCCTCCCCAGGTGACCCTTGTTCTCCACTCTTGGCCAATTTATCACAAATGTTGGACATGCCCTTTCCTTTGTTTTCCCTAAAAGTCTTTTCCCATAAGTCCCACAGACTACTCTCACTAGTAAGATGCTACCATCGACTCAAGGAGCACAGTGCATAGTAGCATAAAACAGTTGCACAGACCTAACCTACTCATGTTTTCCAGGACCATTAACAGATCTCCCAAATTGCAACCCACAGACCCATGCTCCATCAGGAGCTCACCTTGCATCTTTGTCCAAAATTCACCCCCAGGCCGCATGAGGATATTATTATCCCCATCCCCTACTGAGTTCCACCTCCTGAGTCTTCATTTCCTGTCCAAGATACATCTCCTGGAATGAGTTCTAGTTGGCATTTTTATTTCTTTCAGGGGAAATTCTACCTTCATCTACATGGTAAGGTTGGCACTGTGGCCTGCAAAGACAAGATGCCAGCTCTAGTCATGAAAACATTTCCCAAACCTTCAGATCAGCCCCACTTTACTCAGTTCTGACCCTGAGAAATGTGAATCCTAGGCCCGCAGGGTCTTTCCTGCTATCTTCTCCTCAGCACTTTAGTCCCAACGTAAGTTTTCAATGAAAAAGACAACACACAGAAATAGGCAGTCCGTGGTCATAGTTGAGAAGGAGACATTTGTAAGCATCGCATTCACCACAGGCAGAGCTCTATTCCCAGGGCTTGGCAGAAGGCCGGATTCACAGGAGGCCCTTGGTGAGCTTATATTGGTGGGCAGACTCTTACAAGAGAAAAGAGCAATAGGTGTTGGTAGGCATGAAATGAAGGAGAGAAGCTGGTTGCTGATTGTAACTGTTGTGTATACTGGAATTTGTTTCTGCAAACTGAAAGCATAGCGGCAATGATAATGCTTTGGATTGATAAAGCATTTCCCTCGCACATTTCATATTATTTTCATATGAATTATCATGGTAATTTTCATAACCCAACTATGATTAGCTATAATTACCCACATTTTAAAAGAACACAATTTTCAGTGACTTATCCAAGATCACACAACAAAATCAGGGGAGTGACTTTGAAGAAAAGACTTCAGATTCTCACTCTGCCCACCTCTCTTATTCCTATAGGAGTTTGCTAGATTGGATTTAGCTACCAATACATTGTATTTCAATTATTTCAAATACGTCTGTCTCTCCTGCCAGATTATGGGATATTAAATTTAGCCAAGGAACCAGAAAAGACTTAGTGCAGAAATGTTTGATGAAATGTTTGTTGCATGAATGTTGAATATTAATGAATGCTTGATCTTAAATCCACTGGGAACAGATTTCAGGACAACCTGTGTTTCCTATTCACTAAAGGTATACCTCCAAGATTGCATTGTCTTCATTGTTTTGTTCCTTGGTTTCTCACAACATTGCTTGGCCTCATCTTTACTGAGTGAGACTGTGATGATATTTTAGGGCAGAAGTCAACAATCTTTTAGCCTTGAGTGCCAACAGCATAGTTGGTACTTCTAGGCATGGACTAGGAGAAGCTGAAAAGAAGAAAACCAGGAAAAATAAACAGAACCAGAAAGAGAAAGAGTAAGGAGAGTGCATTGTTGAGAAAAGAGGGCAGTGGCATCTAATGGAGAGGGTACTGAATGATACCCGTCACGTGGGTGCTCACTCTTGCACTAAAAGATGAACATCTGCCAGCTAGCTCAACCTAAGTTAATGACTCTCATAGCTGAATATCCTTGGGTTTAATTAGAAATTGGACCTGTTTAGAACTTCTTGGAAGGTTCATCAAGATCAGCTTATTGTGGAAAGATGAATTGGTTATTATGAGTGGTCATTTGATTATTTTCTTCTCAGGTTAGTTCTTAGCTAAAATCGGAACTGCCGCTGTGTTCTTTTAAACTCCCTGCCTTTTACAAATTATCAAAAACCTGGAGCTGTAAAAAAATCCTTTGGGTGCAGATTTAAGTCAAAGAGAAGTTACACACGCCTTACTTCCCCAAAGCCCAAGACTGGGTTAAGTGTCCATATGTACTCAAGGGCATTGGTGGTTCACAATGGTCTAATCTACAACTGATTATAGGAATGTCACTGGAGGAGCCAGTAGCATTTCATTCCCTCATGCATCAGCCCCATGAACTGGGACTGACTGGAAAGCAGCCGACAACAGCTAACGTGTCCAGCACTCCTTACTTTCTTCCCATAAATGCACCATGAAAATTGCTTGTTTGCCCAGTTCCTTGCTAGCCTAATGCCCCATGATGCATGGTGTTTTATCTGGCTAGGAATCACTGGAACCCATCGTAATATCTAATGTGTCCTTGATGTCAGTTCACAACTAATCTGGTCTTTGGTCAGAAGGATTCAATGCATCAAATCTGTTTTTGAGGTGGTCTGTAAATTCTGGTGGAATAGATAGTCTGTAAATTTGGAGTCCTAGTGTGGTGCTGTGGGGTAAAGCACTGAACCCCCAAGCCGGCTTGAACCACACGGTTGGAGGTTCAAACTCACCAAACACTCCTTGAAAACCCTATAGAAAGTGGCTATGAGTCAGAACCATTTGGAAGGCACTTAACAACAACAACAACAAACTGTAAGTTCAGAGCCATGTTTTGGCTCTCATGGACTTATTTTAATTTTCTTCAGCTTCAATCTGAGCTTTCATATGAGCAATTGATGATTTATTTCACAGTTAGCTCCTGACCTTGTTTTGGCTGATGATTTTAAGCTTCTCTGTTGTTTCTTTCCACAGATGTAGTTGATTTGATTCCTGTGTATTCCATCTGGCAAGGTCCACATGTATAGTCACCATTTTTGTTGGAAAAAAATATTTTCAATGAATAGGTTGGTGGTCTTGCAAAATTCTACCATGCAATCTCCAGTGCCATTTCTACCAAGCAAATCAGTGTTTTTCAACTACCAATCATTCCAATCACACTCTCATTCTAATCATCAGTAATTATCAGTGCTTCTTGATTACATGTTTGATCAATTTCAGAGTGTAGAAGTTAGTAAATAATAGCTCCAATTTCATCATCTTTGGCATTGCTAGTTTGCATATAAATATGAATAATAACCATATTAACTGGTCTTCCTTGTGGCAGTGGTGGTGTTTTGTGCCACTGAGCAAGCTCTGACTCATAGTGACCCTTTATAGGGTTCTAAGCCTGTAAATCTTTATAAGAAAAGAAAGCCTCATTTTTCTCCTGTGGAGCTGCTACCAGAGCTCCTTGGTCTTCATTGTAGGCATATAGATATTATCCCATCACTGACAGTGTTGTACTTCAGTATAGGTCTTGAAATGTTCTATTTGACAATGAATGATGTACTGTTTCTCTTAAATTTGTCATTTCCAGCATAGTAGACCATATGACTGTCTGATTAGAAATGACCAATACCAGTCCATTTTAGCATGCTAATGCCTAGTGCGGTGTTGTGGGATCAGCACTGGATTGTGAACCACAAGGTCTGCAGTTCAAACCCACCAGGAGCTCCTTTTATAGGATCCCTATGAGTTGGAACTGACTCAATGGCATTTATTAACAACAACATTGCCTAGGATATCGATCTTTGTGAGTTTCATTTCATTTTTGACAACTTCCAATTTTCCTAGATTCATACTTCAGACATTTCACCTTCTGATGATTAACAGATGTTTGCAACTCTTTCTTTTTATTTTGCGTCATACCACATCAGAAAATGAAGGTCCGGAAAGCTTTACTCCAACTACCTCATTACCTCTTCTTTAAGGAGGCAGCTGTTCGCTAGTCATATCTGAGTGCCTTCCAACCTAAGGGGCTCATCTTCCAGCACTATATCAGACACTATTCTAGTGCCATTCATATAAGGTTGTCACTGGCCCCTTTTTTTGGGCTGTGGTGGTTTGCAGATTGCTGTGTTGTTGGAAGCTAGGCTGCCATGCACGGTGAATGACCCTACTGTTATTTCATCTTAGTTTCCAGAGTAGAAAGATTAGGAATAAGGGAGCTCTGGGAGCATAGTGTTTACGAATCGGGCTGCTAACCTCAAGGTCGGCAGTTCAAAACTACCAGCTGTTCTGCGGGAAAAAGATGAGGCTTTCTGCTCCAGGAAAGATTTGTAGCCTCAGAAACCCTGTGCAGGGTCACTATGAGTCAGAACCAACTCCATGGTACTTAACAACAACAACCACAATCTATTTCTAAAAAACAACAACAAATGGCCAGTGAAATCTTATAAATTCAATTGTTGTTGTTAAGTGCCATCAAGTCGGTTCTGACTCATAGCAACCCTGTATAGGGTTTCTGAGGAGCAACTGGTGAGCCTGAATCATCAAACAGACCTTGTGGTCCAGCGCATTAACAGACAGCACAACACTAGGACTCCTGTAAGTTCAACAGCAGGTTTAAAACATCTACAAGAAACAATGACTGTGAAGTACCTAGTGCCTAATAGCTTCTCCAAGATTAGCGCAAAACATCTCAATTTTCAGAATTTACAGGAATAAGAGTGCTACTCTGCCAGACACTTCAGGATTGTTGTTTAATTTAATTCTCACAACAATTATGTAAAGGCAACGATTGGAAACCAGATCTGTCTGCAGCTTGTGCTTTTCCTCTTCCACTATGTTGCTTCTTGAGAAAACTGACTACTATTCATTAGACTTCTCTTCTTTCTCTGTCTCCTTCTCTTCCTTCCCCTCCTCCTTTTCCTTCTGCTCCTCCTTCCTCTTCTCTTCCCTTCTCTTCTTCCTCCTTGGTCTCTTTCCTTCTGTTGAACTTTTGGGCTACTGAAGGCACTTCTTTCTGTGGAGGAAGTGTGTGCATCTCTTAGGGACATCTTTGCATGACAGACAAACAAATATAGAACAGTCACATTTCATGTGAGGGGCTGATAGCATGCTCTATAAATATTTTTATCTAATGCTGTAAATAAATGCATCACTGGATGAAAAGAAGGATGCAAAGAAGAAAACCTACTGCTCTAGGAAATATATAATCCCTGGGCAAAACACAACAATTCAGGGGACTGTGTGTTCCTGTGTTTCTGGAGAAGAGAAAGAAAATGTGTTCCATTACCTCGTTCTTTTCTGTGTTTTGACTGGACAGATGTCCTTATTTCCTGCCTGGAATGGTTATGAGGTGTTGCCATGAAGTATGAGAGACCTGTGATGTCTTCCAGGCAGGGACAGGGCCACTGGAGGGAGAGATGAAGTACTTTACTCAGTGCTCTCTGTAGCATATGTCACTGTGAAAGTACTCAGGGATAAAAGGCTACTGTCTTTATAAATTATGATCATTACTGCAGTAACAGAGAGTGTATATCATTAACTGTACAAGATGTCTGAAAGCCCAGGGGGACTGGACTCTGTGGTGAAGTGTAGTTTACTGTTGCTTTAAGAGTCTGTAAAGAACTTGGAAGATAGTCACATGGAGATACCAGAAGATCCTGAAAATCATGGCAGTGCCTGAGTGTGTAAGCATGCTTATGGGTGTGTATATTCTAGTGCATGCACATTTGTGTCTGTGTGTTCATATGTGTGAGTGTTTAAGATTGACCATTAAACAGCACCAGGGTAGAAATATGGAGAGAAAAATGAAAATGGAGAGGCGCCATAACTACCTTCTGAAATACTGGTGCCCTATGGTGTTTAGGAAGATGTGATCTAGAAAAGAGACAGATGGGCCTTCAGGACTAAAGTCTTCACTGGAAAACTGAGTGGGTTGTCTAGCTATTTCAAGGGGAATAAAACAAACACTTCCCCTTGGAACTCCCATATAAAGCCAAAGATGTGACAACTTCTGACCTGAAGGTACCATCTTCTCATGGGACATCTTGGTCAGTTGGCATAATAGTTTATGTCCAAGTTGGATGAGTAGTTGTTGTTGTTAAGTGCTGTCAAGTGAGTTACCCTGTGTAGGCTTTTAGAGGCTGTAAATCTTTGAGGGACCAGAAAGGTAGGCAGGACATATTAACTTGGGTGAAGGGAAAGGCAATATACAATAAAAAGAGGTCAGCACAAAATGATCAAGGCAAAGGAAGACATTAAGAGAAACATAAGAGTTAAAGGAAACAAAGAAAAATACTATTATATGTACAATTCGACAATAACAGTAATAACCAATAAACAACATTTTTATCAATGGAAAAAAGATTGAAGTTGTTGAGAAATTCATCTTTTTGGATCAACCATCAACATTCATGGAAGCAGCAGTCAAGAAGTCAAATAATGTATTGCATTAGGCAAATCTGCTGCACAAGACCTTTTGAAAGTGTTGAAGAGCAAAACTGTCAACTTGAGGACTAAGGTGAACCTGACCCAAGCCATGGTATTTTCAATAACCTCATATACATGTGAAAGCTGGACAGTGAATGAGGAAGACCGTAGAAGAATTGATGCTTTTGAGTTATGGTGTTGAAGGGGAATATTGAAAGTACCATGGGCTGCCAAAAGAACCAACAAATCTGTGTTGGAAGAAGTGCAGCCAGAGTGCTCCTTGGAGACCAGAATGGCCAAACTTCATCTCTTATACTTTGGACATATTGTCAGGAGGGGCCAATCGCTGGAGAAGGATATCATGTTTGGTAAGGTGGAAGGTCAGAGAAAGGGAAGGCCCCCCAGTGAGATGACATGGCAAGTGGCAGCATCGATGGACTCAAGCATGGCAACTATTGTGAGGTTGGTCCAAGACTGGCAGTGTTTCATTCTGTAGTGCATAGGGTTGCTATGAGTGGATACTGACTTGATGGCACCTAACAACAACAGCGTAGACAGGCCAATAGAATAGGGTTAGGAAAGTGGATGTGACTGTGTTGTTGTTGTCAGGTGCCGTCGAGTCAGTTCTGACTCATAGTGACCCTATGGACAACAGAGCAAAAGACTGCCTGGTTCTGCACCATCCTCACAATGGTTGTTACTCTACTGAGTCTTCCTCCAATCCTGATGCCATGCTCTTTTTCATATAATCCAGTTTCTCGGATTATTTGCTCATCATACTGATTCAAGAAGTATTGTGAAAGAATACAGTTGGTGCATACCTTTCCTGATTTTAAATCATTCAGTGTCTCCATGTTCTATTTGTATGATAGCTTCTTTGTCTTTTTACAGATTTCTCATGAGAATAATCAAGTGTTCTGGAATGGAACCATACTTATTGATATATATGTTTGAAAGATGATATTTCTACATATATATTTACATGTGCTACAAATATATCCATGAAAATAGCAATGCACACAAGGGGTAAAGTTATGAAAATTCATTAGTTATTTACAAACTTCTAGAAGGAATGTGCTGCTGGGCCTCGCAGGTTAGGATCATAGTCTTGGGGACACTCTGGCCACTTGGTTTAACGTAGCCCACAAAGACAACGTTCTAGTTCCTACTTTGGTGAGTAGCAACTGGGGCCTTAAAAGCTTGTGAGTGGCCATCTAAGGTGTAACTATTTGTCTTTCCCCGTCCAGAGAAAAGAAGAGTGAAGAAACCAAAGACATGAGGAAACAATTAATCCAAAGAACTAATGGACCACATGAACCCCAGCATCCACATCTGGGATGGTGCCAGGCTACAATACTGACAGCTTTGAAAGGGACCACAATAGGAGGTCCTCAATAGAATGGGAGAAAACTGTAGAACAAAACTCAACAAAATGAACAAAATCAGGCTTATTGGTCTGATGTGTGGTGCTGTAGGATAAGCACTGGACTGATAACATCAAGATCAGCAGTTCAAACCCATCATACACTTTCAGAAATTCTACACAGGATCACTATGAGTTAGCAACAATTTGACAGCAGTTAACAACACGACTCTATGGCGTATAACAACAACAATAACAATCTTTTAGTTTGTGATGTACCTTTCTTCCCTTCCCACCCCTAATAAACTTTGAAGAATGTTTGTTTCTCTGAGTTTCTTTGAGGCAGCTAGAGAAAGTAACTGAATTAGCTTGAGATCAGTTTAATGTTGCCTTCCTTTGCATTATTACACAGGGCACCCCATCTTCCCTCAAGGGATTTTAATGTTCCTTCTACTGGTCATACTTCAAGGATCCTGGCAGATTTCTAAAGAAGCTGCCATCTAGATTTCTATCCCTTCTTCCACCCAAGAAAAATAAGCTCAAGTTCACTTTATTTTCCAATTAATCATTTTCAGGGCAATTAAAAAACAAAACTATCCAATGGGTGATGTTTTTGTTGCCATCTCCAATCATCTCTCAGACAAATGTGCCCTTCATCAAAAGAGTATCTGACACCAGACAGTCAGAGATGACTGTGAGGTGGGAGCCTTTCCCAGGTCTTTGGAAGAAGATAATTGAACCACTGGGATGAGCAGGACCACAAGATCAGGTGGCTTTGGATCAGTCTGGGATCTTCTGCTGTTTTATGAATCTACAAAATTCTTATCTGAGAGTTGGACTCAATAAACTCCCAGACTCCTTCTAGCTCCATAATTCTATAAACCATATGATTTTGTAGACACATCCATGATGTGGAAAACTAATCTTATCTTTGTCCTCGTATGACTGGTTGAGACATTTTGTCGTTGTTGTTGTATGCCATCAAGTCAGTTCCAACTCATAGCAACCCTGTCTAAGATTTCTGAGAGTTGCTGATGGGTTTGATCTGCTGACCTTATAGTTTCCATTCTAGTATCTCACAGTACTACACCAGAGCTCTGTGACATTTTAGCTGGGTGAAAAAGACAAGGACCAGGCAGAACTGAAGTGAATACATTTTTTAGTGCTTCAGGCTTACTTAGCAATTTGTCTTCTTAAGGAAGGTAATTACTTAGACTTCCTTTTTCCCACTGAGGCTCAACCTTAAGCAACTCATGCCCATAGATTTGTTGATTATATGAGGGTGAGTAAAAAATTATCCACACTCTGGTTATATTAAAATGCCTGTCCATGCCCATGGTTGATAACAACATTGAGCTTGCACATGAGATGTTCTGTTGAATAGATGAGTGACAGTGGATTATGTGGCAAATCATTTGCAAATCAGCCATGACTCTGCCTATGAAATAATCCACGTCAGACTTGGGTTTTGAAGTTTGTGCGAGATGGGTACCAAAACAACTCAGAGAATAGCATAAACAGAAGCGTATGTACATTTGCAAGCAAAATGTGGACCAATGCTTGAAGGAAGGTAAACATTTCTTAAAATATCATTACTGGTGACAAGACATGGATTCATTACTATAAACCTATGAGTAAACAGTGAATTATGGAATGGAAACATCCTCAATCACTGAGTAAGAAAAAGTTCAAAAGTCAACATCAGCTGGAAAATTGATACATGCAGTTTTTTGGGATTCTCAAGGATCAGTATTGGAACATTGTTAGGAACAATGCTCAACAATAGACAGTGCTTATTACAATGAGATGTTCAATGAAGATCTGAAGCCTAAACTTCAGATTAAATGCAGAAGACTGCTGTCCAAGAGCGTTGTGATCTTGTATGACAATGCATGTCCACCATGCACCTCTGCCAACACTGTTGACACTCAGCAAAAAATTGCTTTTGAGATGTTAAATCATCCTCCCTATAGTCCTGATCTTGCTCCATTGGACTTTCACTTGTTTGGTCCCCTGAAAGCAGCCCTCTGAGGGCAAAGATTCACCTCTGATAAAGATAGCCGTGCATTTGTGGCCCTCAGCTCAGTTTAAAATATTTTTCAATAAGGGAATATGGAAGTTTGTTGACAGAGGGACAAAGTGTATTGAAAAACATGGAAATTATGCCCAAAATGACATATTTGTCTTAAATTTTTTTTTATTATTTATCATTTTATTTTTAAATGTTTTGTTTTTGTAGAATACATTTTCACATTGCTGTTATGTGCCGTGGAGTTGGTTCCTACTCATAGCAACCCTGCATAAGTTTTCTGAGGCTGTAAATCTTTATGGAAGCAGAAAGTCTCATCTTCCTCCTGTGGAAGAGCTGGTAGTTTTGAACTGCTGACCGTGAGATTAACAGCAGACTAGCAGCCTGATTCGTAACCAGTATGCTACTAGAGCTCCTTAGAGATGCCTAAAGTAAGAAAATAGCAGTTTGTTACTTTTCAGTTTTATATTTGTAGGCTATTTATTTAAGGACATTTGAAGGATATGTCTCAGTTTGCAATCTGTATTTTAATATATCTACAAGGAATGGAACTTCTCTATATTCAAACATTCTCTAAGCTTTACCTCCTGCAATTCAGAAATTAGTGAGACATTTCCTCATTTTAAAGTTTCACTAGGACATGTAACCATCAACAGAAGAGCATAAAAAACAGAGGAGGATGTTTCCAAAAACTTAAGACAGTTAAAATTTTCTGCAAAATCTTTACTTATGAATTAACAGACATTCCCACTGTCCATCATTCCTAGAACAAATATCGAAGAGGTATGATCGTAATATGCTGATAGTAACAAATTGAATTCCCATTAAGAGATTGATAAATTAAAAGGGACACGCTCATATACAATATTTTGTCACACTGTGAGTCTTCTCAAAAGCTAGGAGACAATCCCATTATCTCACCTGAATATGGAAGGCAGTCTCACTATTCTGTGATTATTAATTCCTCTCAAACCTTTTCCTCCAAGATTAAATATGAAAAGAATCAAGTAATTATAAGAGGGCTGTCTCACCAATGGACATTTGTTAGTTCCTCCTTATTGATAGTTGAACAGAGCAGAGGCAAAGAGGTGTGCAATCATTTTTTAAGGGACTAAGTCAAAAGTCAGAGCTTCCACAGCATGGCAACAGCTTTGTAGTTGTTGATAGTTGAAACAGCACAGACCAGCAAAGGTTACAGCTGAGAATGCCAGGAGGCCAGCCTTGGCAGCTTTCTATGCTGCATCCTCATGGATATAGTCAGTAACAACCTGTCCTAGGCCCCAGGGACCATGGAGAGGGAGAACTGCAGCTAGAGAGCAGTCCATCACAGAACAAGGATTCAAATAAGCAGCTGGGAGCAGGCCCAGGAGCAAAACACTGACAACCCTCTCACCAGTCCAGTGGAGAGATGTAGCCTTGGAACCAGCATAGTGGCTGGGGGACAGGTGAATGTGCTGCACTCCTGGAGTAGACTGATCCTGGAGAAGTGCTGAGGCAAGAACAGGTCTGATCACTGGAGTTCAGAGGAACAGAACTCAGGCTCCTTGAGCACCACAGACAACACTCAGCCTCCATGTCTGTCCTCCATATTTGTCTTTTTTAAGTTGATTCAAATGAATTCTATAGCTAGAGTGTGGATAATTTCTGACTCAACATTGTACATAACACATTGCTATTCCCAGCATTGTCTTTGGATAGCTCTAGTAAATAATCAAGTTGATATGAAAGCTTCTTTTTTGTTCAAAGGTCAGTGGAGCCCAACTACAAACCTATCTTAGGTGACCACTGGATAGGCTTAGGAAATCAGTGTTTCCGAGTCAACCTAAGTTCCTCTTGACAGTTATGTTCTTTCTCATTTATTCAAGTATCTGTGTATATGGAACCTCATCTTCTGCATGGGAAGCAATCTATTGTACACATGCAGACTTTTCAGCACCTCGTACTCTCCCTTCTCAATGTTTATTGGGGCGAATTGCTACCTTTATTCCTTTTTTTGTTGTTGTTCTAAAACAATACCACTAAATTTTCTTTCTTATCTTTCTTTCTAACAGGTCTTTTTTCTTTGGAATCTTTTCTAGTTTAAAAAAAAAAATCTAATTTTCCTTTTGTGGATTGAAGAAAACATGTTATCAAGAAAAACTTCTGTTGGTAGGACATGTTGCCACACTCTCTCTTGACCTTCTGGCTGTTGCTGCCTCTAATCTGACTCAAGAAGCCTCTTTATTTATTTCTAACTAAGTTAATGTTGGACCACAAGGATGGCCTTTTGATCTTGCTAAAGAGGAATGGGGAAACTGAGTCAGGGAGCACTCGACCTAAACTGAGTCCAGCTGCCTTCATTCTTAGAAATTATTTGAATTTTCTAAAGTCCTAACAAAATGACTTATCTAAGGATTACAATGTGACAGGATTTTTCATTTCGGTGATGGCCCATTTTATAAAATCAAGTTGATATTATTTGGTAAGTTTAAAGTTAGAGTCCTAACATGAGTCAACGTTTGATCTCAATCTGGAAGGTATTGAGTGCTAGCTACGTGCCACTAAGTGCTAGAGAATAAGAAATAGAAGACACTGTTCTCAGGCGGCTTAAATGTTTCCTTTTATGTTGTGTTTCAGGTGAATACATGTGTATGTATTTGTGAATGTATTTAACGGGGTTCTGTTAGGTACAGGCAATCAGGTGATCCGTGAGACACAGTGTTTTCTCCTGAATCACTGCAAACAATCCATAGCCACCAAGTATTCTGGTCTGGCGGGGAGAGAACTAATGAAAACTTTCACTAGAGGACAGTGTGATGCCAGAAAGGTGAACATCACTGGCTACTATGGAGATGGCCCCATGGTGGTGATTTCTGAAGGATGCTCTTCTTAAGGGACTGGTCGCTAGAGAAGGATATCATGTTTGGTAAAGTGGAGGGTCAGAGAAAAAGAGGAAGATCCACAGCAAGATGAATTGGCCAAGTGGCAGCATCGATGGACTCAAGCGTGGCAACAGTAGTGAGGTTGGCCCAGGATCAGGCAGTGTTTCATTCTGCTGTGCATAAGGTTCCTATGGGTTGGTACTGACTCAATGGCACCTAACAACAACAACTTCCTGAAGAGTTCTATACTGAGAGTAGAATATTAACGCATGGCTTGGCAGATGTCTTGGTTTCTGTAAGAGTCATTTCTGTCATTCAGCAGATCCTTTTCATCCAATTAGTCTTCTTCTCACTGTCTGATTTATCCTTGCATCCAATGAAGCCATATAAAGTGTCACCTGGCGGTTCTTTCTGCCTGGCTAGCACACTTGTCTCAGGTGTCTGAAAGATTGAGTTGTGCAAAGGGTTGTTAGGCAATTTTATGATTATATCTACCCTTCTGCCTTTTGTCTTCCCCAGGTACATTTCTTCTCTGTTAAAAGTGAACACACAGAGTTTGGAACTGTAGTATCTAATTTTCAAGGAAACAACTTATGGAGGAGGGGCCCCGCACAGTGGCTAATGAGTATTTGTCTGGGGTACTACTTCAGAAAAGCCCATGTATCTCTGGGTTTATATAGGAAATTTCAATCAATTTGGATTTTATTCTGTTTTTAGCTCCAAGACAATGATCCCACTGGTCTGTTGTGTCTAATGACCAGAGTTTTATTTCTGCTGTTACTGCTTTTGGATATTGCTTGGATGTTTGATACTGTTAACTGAGCGTTTTTATTGTGTCTGACAAATGCTTGTATGGGTCTATCTGGGAAAGCACTTCCCTGTTTGAATCTTATTTTTCTCAGTGTACAGAGTTTATTGGTTTTGAACCTCATGTTTCTACTGTGACCTAAATTGTTTCTTCAAGCACCAAGGAACTGGGACAAGCACTCATTTTACTTAACATTTAGATACATGCTTTTAGACAGCATTGTTTTCTGTACCATTTTCAATCTGGAATATTGGAGATATTCAGGCGTGTTCAGATTCTCGTCCCAACACTCTCCATCTCTTGCTTTGTGGTTTTTCATATACTCTGATACGAACAAGACTAAAAAGTAGTTATACTGGGGTCTGACAAACAGCAATGGGGAAACCCCCCTCATAGTTAACAGGACACATGAAATGTGTGAAGTAGGGTTGAGGTGGGGCTGGGAAAGTCAGCCAAATGATTGTGTTACAATACTGACTCATTATTTTTATGATAGAAGCTGCCTTCCCTGAATTCCTGATAGCTAATCACATCAGATTAATTGCACCAGGAGTCCTGGTATGGCTCTGTGGGTTAATGCGCCAGACTGCAAAGCCATTTGAACTGCAAGGTCGGCGGTTCAAGTTCACCAGCTGCTCCTCGGAAACCCTATACAGGGTCGCTATGAGTTGGAATCAACTCAATGGCACTTAACAACAACAATAATCACATTTTACTGTGTATTTCAGTAAATCAAAACAGCAGATTGTAAATAGCTGAAGGCCTAACATGAATAAAGTGAAATTAGAACCATTACTATAAAGATAAATGCTACTGTATAAGTAGCACACTACCAAAAAATACAAACCTCTGCAAATACAACGAAAAAAGTTAGAAGAAAACAATCCAAAATATTGACAGAGAAGAGCTAATGGATCATTTCTGAACTACGTATTTCCATTTTCAAAGTTTACTTTTGTGTACACAGGTTGTGTTTAAAAAAATAATTTCTGTTTGTTGTTGTTAATTGCCGTCAAGTCAGTTTTGACTCATAGCAACCCTGTATGGGGAATATCTGTTTAGGCCTTTATTAATTCACTGAGTAGGGTTCTGTGCTAGGTACGGATAAGAAGATGATGAATATGACGTGATCTTTACCCAAGAGTCATTACAAATAAACATCCACTATAACAAATACACTAAGGAGGCCCTGGTAGTGTAGTAGGTTAAGAGTTGGGTTGCTAACTGCAAAATCAGCAGTTTGAATTTACCTGAAAGAAGAAACTTTCTGCTCTTGTAAAGATGTATAGCCTTGGAAACCCTATACAGGATCGCTATGAGTCAGAACCTACTCGAAGGCACATCACCACCACCATAACGAGCACTGTCATTAATGTGTGAAAAGTGCTTACAGGAATGCGCAAGGGATGATAGGAATTCAGCCTGTGCTATGCACTGATTTGTGCCTTCTAAAAAGCTATGTTAAAGCCCTAACCTCAGTACCCGGGAATGTGACCTTGTTTAGAAAAACCATCTTTCCAGATGCAGTTAATTATGTTAACATGACATCATGATGGAGTATGACTGATGTCCTTAAAGAAGAAGAGAAGAGACACAGAGACACAGAGAGAAGACAGAGGCAGAGACAGACATGGTACTGTTATAAACCAAGGAATGGCCAGGGGCTGCCAGAAGCTAGAAGAGATGAGGAAGGATTCCTCCCCTGGAGCCTACTGAGAGAACGTGACCCTGCTGATAACTTGATCTCAGAATTCTAGCTTCCAGAACAATGAAAGAATACAGGTATATTGTTTTAAGTCACCTAGTGTGGTGCTGTAGGATAATCACTGGACTGCTAACCAAAGGTTGGCCGTTCAAACCTACCAGCAACTCCTCGGAAATCCTTTACAAGGTCTTTGTGAGTTGGAATTGACTCCACAGCAACAACAAATCGGTGGTACTTTGTTATGGTCACGCTAGGAAATGTATAAGCTGGAAAAGCTGTATACAGAAGTTTTACATACATGGTCTATTCAGAGAATGATGAGATTGGGCGCTCTTTAGTTTTGCAATTTTCTTGATGTTAATTTATTCTCTTAAAGAATTTTAAGTGAGTTTCTGATGGACATTCTCTTTAAGTTTTCATAATTTACAAATGTATGCTGACTTTTGTATTTATTTATTTTTATAATTTTTTCTGAAACAAAATTGACATAAAAGAAATTGTTATTGCTAGGTACCGTTGAGTCAATACCAACTGACAATGATCCCATCCACAATAAAATGAAGCAGTGCTCAGTCCTGCACCAATCTCATAATCATTGGTACTCTTAAGTCCATTGCTGCTGCCAGTGTGCCAGTCTCATTGGGGGTCTTCCTCTTTTTCACTGACCTTCCACTTTACCTTCTCCAGGTACTGGTCCTTCCAGATAGTATGTGTGAAGCATGAAAAATGAAGTTTGGCCATCCTGGTTTCTAAGAAACATTCTGGTTGTACTTCTTCCAACACAGATTGGGTTGTTCTTCTGGAAGTCCATGGCAACTTAAATTTCTTTTCTAATACCAGAACTCAAACATATCAATTCTTCTACAGTCTTCTTTATTCATTTCAAGCTTTCACATGCATGTGAGGCCATTGAAAATACCATGGTTTGGGTCAGGCACACCATAGTCTTCAAAGCTGATATCTTTGTTCTTGAACATTTTAAGAGGTCTTGTGCAGCAGATTTGCTCAATGCAATACGTCATTTGATTTCTTGACTGCTGCTTCCATGAGTGTTGATGGTTGATCTGAGCAAAATGGAGTCTTTGACAACTTCAATCTTTCTCCATTTATCATGATATGAATTATTGGTCCAGTGGTGAGGATTTCTGGTTGTTTTTTTTTTTTTTTACATTAAGATGCAATCCATACCGAGGACAGTGGTCTTTGATCTCTGTATACTCCTTCCACCTTCTTTTAATGCTTTCTGCATTCAGTATTTTGCCCATTGTTGTTGTTGTTGTTGTTGTTAAGTGTTGTTGAGTCAGTTCTAACTCATAGCAACCCTGTATAGGGTTTCTGAGGAACAGCTAGTGAGCTTAAACTGCCTACCTTGCAGTTCAAACCAACCTTGCAGTACAGCACATTAACCCGCAGCACCACACCAGGACTCCTTTTTATTGCTCATAATATCCTCCAATTTTTCAAGTCGAAGCTTGAGTTTTTCTTCAGCATTTTCAGCTTGAGAAATGCTTAGCATGTTCTTCCATTTTGGTTTTCTAATGCTAGGGTTTTGCACACTTCATTATAATATTTGTCTCTGTCTTCTCAAGCTGCCCTTTGAAATTTTCTATTTGCCTCATTTCTTCCATTTGCTTTAGCATCTCTGTGCTGGAAAATATGTTTCAGAGTCTCTTCTGATATCCATTTTTGGTCTTTTTCTTCTTTCTTGTATTCTAAATATTCTTTTTCTTTCTTCCTGTATGATGTTCTTGATGTCATTCCATAATTTTTGTGATCTTCAGCCATTAGTGTCTAATTCATCAAATCTGTTCTTGAGATGGTCTCTAAATTCAGGTGGGATATGTGCAAGGTCATATTTTGTGTCTCATGGACTTGTTTTAATTTTCCTCATCTTCAAACTGAACTTGCATCTGAGCACTTGATGGTCACTTCCACAGTCTGTCCCTGGTCTTGTTTTATCTGATGATGTGGCACTTTCCCACCCACAGATATAGACTATTGGGTTTCTGTGTATTATATCTGGTGAGGTCCACGTGTATAGTTGTTTTTTATTTTGTTTTAAAAAGGTATTTGCAATAAAATGCCTTTTATGTTGTTTAAAAATGTACTTGCAATTAGTCTTCACAATGTGATAACACAGTCTTTAGAATGACTAAAATAAAAAAGACTGACAAAACCAAATGTTCATGAGAATGTGGCGCCCAAAAAAATCTTATATGAGGTTGGTGAGAATAGAAAGTGTTACCATTGCTTCGACAATTTGGCAGTTTCTTATAAAGTTAAAGAAACATCATATATGACTCAGCAATTCTACTTCTGTATGTTTACTTAAGAGAATTGGAAACATATACACACACAAAGACTTGCAGGCAAATGTTCGTAGCAGATTTGTTTATCTTAGCCTTAAAGAGCATAGTATGCACATGCCCATCAACAGATGAATGGATAAACAAATCGCATTATATCCACACAATGAATATACTCAGCAGTAAAAGAACGAACCATTTATACATGCAAATATTTAGATGAAACGGAAAGCACTACCTTAGTGATAGAAGTCATACTGACTAATCTGTGCTGACAGAAAGCATAAACAGAATAAACCCCAGATTGACTGAAATTTCCTGTATGGTTGCCAGGGGTTGAGAGTATTGTTGTTAAGTGCCGTCAAGTTGGTTCCAACCTATAGTCATCCTGTATAATGTTTCTAAGGAGCAACTGGTGGGTTTGAACTGCTGACTTGCAGCTCAAATTGACTTTGCAGTGCCACACCAGGACTATTGTTGCTGTTGTTAGGTGCCATCGAGTTGGTACTGACACATAGTAACCTATGCACAGCAGAACGAAACATTGCCCGATCCTGGGCCAACCTCACTACTGTTGCCACGCTTGAGACCATCGATGCTGCCACTTGACCAATCCATCTCGCTGGTAGTCTTCCTCTTTTTCTCTGACCTTCCACCTTACCAAACATGATATCCTTCTTCAGCGACTGGTCTCTCCTGACAATATGTCCAAACTATGAGAGATGAAGTTTGGCCATCTTAGCCTCCAAGGAACACTCTGGCTGCACTTCTTCCAAAACGGATCTATTGGTTCTTTTGGCAGCCCATGGCATTTTCAATATTCTCCTCCAACACCGTAACTCAAAAGCATCAATTCTTCTATGGTCTTCCTTATTCACTGTCCAGCTTTCACATGCATATGAGATTACTGAAAATACTATGGCTTGGGTCAGGCACACCTTAGTCCTCAAGCTAACTAACATCTTTGCTCTTCAACACTTTAAAAAAGGTCTTGTGCAGCAGATTTGCCTAATGCAATACGTTGTTTGATTTCTTGACTGCTACTTCCATGAGTGTTGATGGTTGATCCAAGAAGAATGAAGTCCTTGACAGCTTCAATCTTTTCTCCATTGATAAGAATGTTGTGTATTGGTCCAGTGGTACCAGGACTATAGATTCTATTTTATTCTTCTGAGTACTTTGTTGTCTTATAAAGCAAGGAACCTACTTGAACTTAATCTGAAAACTTGGTTTCCCTGTGGTACATAGTTTTTGATATTCCTGCTCAAGTTTTTGGACTTTTGGCTGCAGAGGTTTTAGATAAACCCATGGTAAATTTAAAGAACTTATTGGGTGTATTTTTTTTACCCCCTTTAAAGGCTAGATTCCTCCTGGCCTGCATCTGCTTTTTTGATACCACTGTCAGATTTGTCACCCACACAGGCATAGTCAATCAGTAATTTGGGTGGAATTTATGGTCAGATTTTTAGGTCTTCACCCTTTTGCTATTATCTTGCTTAAGGAGTTCCCTATACTCGGTTCTCTGTTACCTTGATCCTGTAAGGTTTTCCTTTGCCTTAGTGGGGGCAGTTAAAAAATATTCTCAGGCAAGATAATGCCAAACTCCTAATTCTTACACTTCTGCCATTTGCAGATTTACAAAGTGAGTTCTCCTCTGACTTCTGTCTGCTTATTCTATTCTTATAAAGTGTTGGTTGTTGTGTTTTGTTTTTAATATTTTGTACAGATGTTAAAATTATTATCTGTGTTCATATGGAGTCCTGGTGTGGCACTGTGGGCTAAAGCACTGGACCTCAAGGTCTGTTTCAATTACTAGATCAGTGGTTCAAACTCACCAGCCACTCCTTGGAAATCCTTCACAAGTCTGCTATGAGTCAAAACCGACTCAATGGCACTTTACAACAACCACAAATGTTCATCTAGCCACTTCACTCTACCACATTACTAGAAGTTCTTGTGTTTATATTTTTAGTTTTTATATTCTTAAGGAGCTCTGGTAGCGTAGTGGTTACGAATTGGGCTGCGAACCTTAAGGTCAGCGGTTCAAAACTACCAGCCGCTCCGCGGGAGAAAGATGAGGCTTTCTACTCCCGTAAAGATTTACACCCTCGGAAACCCTGTACAGGGTCGCTATGGGTCGGAACCGACTCGACGGCACTTAACAACAACAACAAAGGTTTTATAAAGTCTGTGAGAGCAGGTAAATACTTTGCTTATTAACTGTACAACCATTAGTTAACACATAATATTGTTGTGTGCAATTGAGTCGGTTCCAACTCATAGTGACCTTGTATAGGGTTTCCAAAGAGCAACAGCTGAGTTTGAACCACTGACCTTGCAGTATAAACCAAACTTGAGGTCGAGTGCTTATCCTACAGTGCCACAACTGGACTCCTAACACACACACATAACACATAATAGATGCGTAAAATATTTATTAAGATTAAATAAACCTTTAGCCTGCTCTGCAGTCATACAATTGATACTACTGAGGAGTTGTGCATTCACAAATATTTGCTGTTTTAATTTAATGTCACATTGCCTGTCCCTTGATGATCAAGTTCTCAATATTTTTAGGCTTCGTGGTCATTTTCTGGAACAGCAATCAAGGGGATCGTATTTGGTAAGTGGAGCACTCTCCTATGACCAATAAGAGAATAGATTACATGTAAGACATTTGTCTTTGCTTCAACTTCTAGAAAAAAGAATATGCTACCAGTAAGTCTTGCCATTGCCTTGGAGAATCTCTGAGGTAAGGGGCTCCAAAGTATGAGAGGATGAAGCATTCTGCTTCATTCTTAAGATTTGCTTTATGTCCAGGTTCTACATAGTATCCCTTCCTTAAATGAGACACGAGCCTCCAACCTTCACTTTGGACTAGGAGTCCAGCCTACAGCCAACATTACAACATCCAAGCATCAACATACTTAGCAAAAAGATGCATATATATATATTTTTAAATGTTTTATTGTGAATTATATGATAGTTTACATGAGAGAACTTTGGTTTTACATTCATTCCATCGTACATCATCTCATTGCCATGGTTCCAATCCCCTCCCTGCATCATCTTTCAACTAGAAACCCGTCCTCTACATTTCCCCCTCCTGCCCCCAGTCTTTGGCCCACAGTCCCTCTCGCTCTCTGGATCCAAAGTCCCCAGCCGCTTCATCCCCCCATGTCATCATCTCTGTCTCCATTTTAGGCTTCCCTGATTCTCTGGGTAGGGTCCCGCTCTTGGCTCTTCTCCGTTGGTGGTCCCAGAGACCGTTCCTAGACTGGAGAGATAATCACTCCCTTCCTTGCTACACAATGTCTACCTTTGCACTTCCAACCCTCATAATCAGTCCTGATAACCATTATTCACTACAGTATCGCAAGTAACCCATCTGTATTTCATTTCATCAGCTCCACCTAGACAGATTGAATAATACTCACTGGTGATTCTGCCTTCCTCCATGCCCCCTAGCTCTAGGTTCCCTCTTGAAAGCTTGTAAGCCAGTTACTTCTTGCCTTTGTAGTCCCTCCCTCTCCATTTGGGTATCCTATGTACAAGTTGCCCATCTCCGTCCATTCTGTGTGTGGAGGGGGTGGGAATGTTTCTTGCTGTAAGGATCTGTTGCCTCTTTTGAGTCACTGCATTCGTAGGTATAGGTCAAGTTCATCAGATTGAATCAGCTCGATCTTCTTTTTTTTTTTTCTCTCTTTTTTGCCCCCTCTTCTTTTTTCTCCTGGTTGAGCTCTGATCATCCAGTCATCTGGTCCCAGTCACGTGGGTGTTCTTGTGCACATGCCCTCTCTTCCCATCAGCCGGCAGCTCCATTCTCCACTTGAGTCCTCCGTGGCCACGTCACTGACTCTGGGCCCAGGAGTCCTCAGGTCTCCTCACACTGCTTGCCACCCAGGTCCCCAACCGGGTCCACAGAAGCCCACTGAATATTGTAAGACTTAGCTCACCGCTTCATTGCAGCCTTTACCCCACTCCTCCCCATCAGTGATGCATGTGGTCACCAATCTGAGCTTGCATTTCCACCAAGTCTCAGTCTTGGAAGGGGGCCTGCAATGGTAGGACACAACCAAGTGCCCCAATGTCTCCTAGGGAAGTGACCTGTTTGTTCCTGTAGTAACCGTCCATCTGCCTCCATTGTATCATACTTTTCCTGTAGGTCTTTCATTCGAGACGTATCTTTTGTTCTTCTCACCGCTCCAGGCTGGTCAGCTTGTCCTTTCAAGTGGAGATTTCTCATCTCTGGTGATCTGGATGTGGTTCTGGTTTCTACCTATAGTTTTATGTATTGCAAAGTCTCCACAGGAAGCCTCCTTCACTGGGTACACTGTAGCCGCATTTTAGGTATTCCAATCAGTTAAAGGCAGAAGACGGACTTACAAGCCTTCTAGTGTAATGTTTTTGACTATTCTTTTCTCTCCCCCTCCAGTGTCTACTCTATATTATAATGCAAGGGAAACCAAGATTCAAAAAACAGCCAAGCATCCTAACACGATTCCCCACCCATTCCAATCATGACTCAATCCCTGTATCTCAGAGCCCTTGAGTTCCAAGGCTGTGCATATATCGTCCTTTATCTCTGTCCCACTTGGCCCATTGAAACCTCCCCTTTTGTTCTCCCATCTGCCCTGTTTCGTCACTTCCCTCTCCCTCCCTGTATATTGCCCCCCTCCCCAGC
>NW_006408533.1:2635306-2655962 GCF_000296735.1 Chrysochloris asiatica | reverse complement strand
ATCCCTGATATGAATCCCACTTGATCATGATGTATTATCTTTTTGATGTGTTGCTGAATTCTGTTGGCTAGGATTTTGTTGAGAATTTTTGCAGATGCATATTTTTGCTTGTTGTTGTTGTTTTTTTTAAAGTGATCATTAAGCAAACAAACCAAAAAGCACAAACTCTTGCTTTATATACAGCTTAGTTGGTATGTTTTCGACTGGAGCTGCCTTTCTGTTTTGGATAAGAGATGGTTATCTACCATTATATAATATTATGAGGGGGTCTGGAATTAGAGGCAGTGTATCTATATTAAACATAAGTCAGTATTATTATAGTTTGGTACTTTTGGATGTGATTGCTATTTTGTGTTCTACACTGAGGTACTCACGTGAAGAATTCTATATAGGTGTTACTGGCTGCATGTTGGGAATGTTATATATTTAAACAGTTTGCAGTTAATTAAGAGTACTGACTTGGAACTAAATCAGTGGTCTCACACAACATCTGTGCTCTCCGCCTATCTGTCTGTGTATTTAGATGGCGTCTATCACTGTGGTATCTAAGTGCTCAGAAAATCTAATTAGGCTAATTTCAATTTCCTCTGTGAGGGAGAAGAATCTACTTCTCTTCCTCACCCTCTCTGCCAAAGCCTTCTTGAAGGAAATCATTATTATTCCTCCAAGAGAAAGGCAGTTGTAAGAGAGCCTCAAGCAAGAAAGAATCAACATTTTGCACCTTAGTTGAAAGTTGCTGTGTTTTTTTCTGGAAGAAGATTTTTCAGCTTATAAACAGTTCCAGAAAGCAAAAAGCCCAGTCACGACTGAAGAATCTGAACATTGTGTAACTCCACTTATGTGAAATATCTAGAATGGGCAAGTTATAGAGACCCAAGTTTATAAGTGGTTAGTAAGGGTAAGAGGAGTCCTGGCGTGATGCTGTAGGATAAGCACTGAACTACTTACCACAAAGTCAGGGGTTCAAAGCCACCAGCCATTCCTTGGAAAACCTACACAGTGTCGCTAAGAATCAGAACCAACTCAGTGACACTTAACAACAACAACAACAACAGGGGTAAGAGGCAGGAGAGGGGAAATGGGCACTCACTGAATAAGAGATATTGAGCTTCTGTGAAAGGTGATGGGACATTTTGGAACATGATAATAGTAATGGTTGAGCAACATGTTGTTATGTAATGTCACTGAATTGAACATGTGAAGAATACTGAAATGGAAAACCATTTGTTATATGTGAGGGGCCTTCATAAAGTTTGTGGAGAAATGGAATTAAGAGATGATGGAGTTCTTCCATGAACTTTGTAAAGCTCTCTCATAACTTGGTGTGGTGCTATAGGATAAGCAGTGGACTGTGAACCACAAGGCCGGTGGTTCAAACCTACCATCTATCTGTTCCTTGGAAACCCTATACAGGGTTGCTGTGAGTCAGAATTCACTCGACCTTGACAGCATTTAACGTAACAACAACACATATATATTTAAGGATCCCTAAGGAGCTCTGGTAGCGTAGTGGTTACGAATCGGGCTGTGAACCGCAACATCAGCAGTTCGAAACTACCAGGGGTTCCGTGGGAGAAAGATGAGGCATTCTGCTCCCGTAAAGATTTACAGCCTCAGAAACCCTGTGCAGGGTCACTATGAGTCGGAATCGACTCCACGGCACTTAACAACAACAACAACAACAACAAATAGAGTAGTGCAGGCAGAGTGCTCCTTAGAGGCCAGGATGGCCAAACTTCGTCTCTCATACTGCAGACGTGTTGTCAGGAGGGACCAGTCACTGGAGAAGGATATCATGTTTGGTAAGGTGGAGGGTCAGAGAAAAAGAGGAAGACCCCGAGCGAGATGAATTGGCCAAGTGGCAGCATCGATGGACTCAAGCATGGCAACAGTAGTGAGGTTGGCCCAGGATCAGGTAGTGTTTCATTCTGCTGTGCATAAGGTCGCTATGAGTCAGTACCGACTCGATGGCACCTAACAACAACAACAACAATAGAATAGTGGGTTATAAGTTGGGCTGCTAACCACAAGGTCAGCAGTTAGAATTTACCAACATTTCCTTGTGAGAAAGATGGGACTTTCTGCTACCATAAAGATTTACAGCCTCAGAAATCCTATACAGGGTCTCTATGGATCAGAACTGACTTGACAGCGTATAACCATCACCACCATTATATCTACTTATCGCAATTTTTAAAATAAAAAGAATCTATGAACAGGGACAGAGAAGGAGGTGCTTTGAAAGTTCCTTACATGCTCAGTGTTAAAGAATTTTCTGGTAGATTGACTTAATGAGCACTCAGAATATCCAAGGCAATCACCACCTGATTTTGTTTATTGAAAATGCACAAAGGCAGTGTTATCTTTCCAACAACCAACAAATATTGTTGTTCTCCCATATACAGGTCTCTGTTAATATTCCAACATCTTAATTTCTGTGTTGAGGAGAGCTGCTTGATTTCATTGGTTTCCAATGCCTTGCCTGCAGCTAGAGGTATGGATAAGGCAGCCGCAAAAATCATTATGAACTCCATTTTGCAGTTTTGCTAACACACACGGTCTACTCTTTAGGATTTTGGAGAAAAAAATTGGTGCACAAGCAGCGAACTGCAGCCACAAAGCAAAGCTTGTTAGAAAGAAACTAGAAAGGGTAAGAGATGACCAGATGTTTTCCTGAGCTGGTTAGCGGTGCTTGAGATGGAGTGTGATGAGAAAAGAGGAAATGAAACAAAATCTTACTCCTTCACCTCGCTGCAATCCCAGCTCAAAATCAGCACAGCTACTTGTTAGCATGCTTTAGTATTAAGATTGTGTTTTCACTCTTTGCTTGGGATTTGTGTTGTTCAGAGTATTCAGAAGGGGTAGGAATATTTGGGAATGATACAACCAAGTTCAGTCAAGAAGAAGAAATGAAAACCTTTACTCTTCTGATAATGAGAATTTAAATGGTGCTTGCTTATCTTGGCAGTACAGAGTCCTGGTGTGATGCTGCTGGTTAATGTGCTGGACTCCAAGGTTGGTTTGAACTGCAAGGTCAGTGGTTCAAACTCACCAGTCGCTCTTTGGAAAACCAATACAGGGGCACTATGGGTCAGAACCCACTTGATGGCACTTAACAACAACAATCTTGGCAGGATGGAAAATTTGGTGTCAATTCGGACTTGTATCAACCCTATAGATCAGGACAGAGTAAATCTGTGTGTTAGAGTTTCAAAGATGGTCACTATGAGTTAGCACTCAACAACAACAATAATCTTTAGGGAGGCAGACAGCCACATCTTTCTCCTGTAGATCAGCTGGTGGGTATGAACCACTGACCTTTCCATTAGCAGCTGAGCACTTAACCACTGTGCCAGCAAGGCTCTTTATTTCTACCAAGGTCCACTAAAAGGGTAAGAATTTCATTGTCTTACTTTGTAAATGAGAACAAGAATGGTTTGGAATCTTAGAGATTGGCCTTCCTCAGCTGACACTCTAAATCTAGAAGACCAATTAATTACAGACTTTATTGGGGAAGGTGTGAATTCTCCTTTTGATTTGCTTTTCAACATAACAGCCCATGCATGAATGCATTTGTAGGATGCATCCACCACCATGGGCTGGTAAACTGGAGTGTACTCCATTTCTATCTGACTCATTGGATGGTCTCTGTGTCTGACATTCTAGCCAGAAAACAGATTACAGCCAGGTACTCTGTTCTGTAAGGAGCTCTGGTAGCGTAATGGTTACGAATCGAGCTGCTAACCTAAAGGTCAGCAGTTCAAAACTACCAGCAGTTCCGTGGGAGAAAGATGAGGTTATCTGCCTCCATAAAGATTTACAGCCTTGGAAACCCTGTACAGGGTCACTATGAGTCTGAATTGACTCCACGGCACACAGCCACCACCACCCACCACTGTGTTCTGTGTATGGGTTGCCAACAGGGTCAGTATTTATTCTGGGCCATCAAAACCTTGAGACCATTTAATTTAAAAACTTTCCATTATGTAATGCAATGACTATGTTTACATATTTAGACTACATGATGCCTTCAAAACAACTCAAGTCCTTCAAAGACAAGAAAAATATCTCTTTTTCCAAGCCAACATCTCACATAATTACTGAATTCATCTATTAATGCAGAAACATAAAAACAAAGGAAGAAACCAGACTTTTCCCAATACAACCTGTTCAATTGATCAGATAGTGGTGAAATTTTCAACTTGATATGCTACTGATATGCAAGATGCTACTGCACTTGATAGAGCACAAATATGTGTGGGACCACATGTGTGACTCCTAAGAGGCCCAGCGTAGTTCTTTTTCAGTATTGCCTCTTGGAGTCGTGCCTAATTTTATTGTCAGTTTTCATTTGAATCCATTGGGGGGAGGGAGTAATTCTAGTTAGGTTTCTTTTAACAACTATCTGTATGGGATCAAATTGACCACGGCAAGTTAAAAGATCAGCTAGGAGCCTTAGGGGGCAATGAGCTTCTGTGACTAGGGGAGGAACAACTGAGACAAGGAGGGTAAGATTGGTTGTACAACTTGAAGGATAGCATCAATGGCACGGACTTCTTCATGTGGACACTGTTGAACCAGTGCGTGTTTTGCTGCTTGTTTTTACAACAATGTCAAAATAAATAAAATATTCATAAAAGGGATATGCGAGACAGTTTCATCAAACATTACAGATAAAACTGAAATGCAGGAATAAAGTACTCTCTGTTGTTGTTGTCACATGCCATCCTCTTGGTTCCAACTCATTTGTTGTTATTAAGTACTGATGAATTGGTTCTGACTTGTAGAGACTCTATATCGATCTTTTGGTTCAAAGTGATCCTTCAGTCCAGTGCTTAGCCTATGGCACCACATCCTCTATAGGGTTTCTGAGTCAGTACATCTTTGTGGGAGCAGAAAGTTTCATCTTTCTCCCATGGAGTGGCTGGTTGACTCGTGCTGCCAAACCCTTGTCCACAGTCCAGCGCTCATTCTACAAAGCCACCACAGACCCAAGTACCACTTAGAAATTGTAACTCAAAGCATCAGAATCAAATATAAAATACCTGTTAAAAACCACACACACATGCACAAGAACATATAATCAGCTTCTGAGGATGGGTGCAAGAAATTGGCTCAAGGGTAAGTGGAGTATGAAGAGAAAAAAAGTAATTAATACCCTTATTCCCACGAGTTCTTTTCAATTTGAGAAATATGAGAAAAAGTATGACAGACAAGAAACCAAAATATCACCTTACCTTTGTAATAAAGGCAATCCTGGGTGGTATTAATGTGTTTGGCTACAAACCAAAAGGTTAGAGATTCAAATCCATCCTGAGGTATCTTGAATGGAAGATGTGGTAATCTATCTCCCATAGATCATCCATTGAAAACCTTATAGAATACAATTCCATTCTGACACACACGACATCACCATGAGTCGATGGCCACCGTTTTATCCTGGTATCAAAAAGATGGCTCATATCTGCAGACAAGAAGGCTTCATAATATAGAGATTCAGACAAATGACAAATTTACCTAATGCATCACTTGGCTGGGTCAACACTGGCCTCCAAACCTGAAAGCCTGTCCCTATGAAACGTAGGGAAGGAGATGCAGGGGGAAATAATCTGCTTGCTGTGAACTGCAAGAAAAAGAAGGAAAGAGGGAAACACACGCAGTTTCCTGTTCCATGCCCCTCCCACAGGAAGTATAAGGGCAGTGTGGAAAAAGTCCAGGAGTCATCTGCTAGTGGAATTTGCTCCACATGAAAGGAAACTTCAAAAATGGGAAGGAAACATTTCTTCTAGCCATAGATGGTGCTGAAGTGTAAGGGGATATTGTCAAGATCTCTTATTTGTGTACTGCCCTTGGGGAGGCAATGCTGCCTACTCAGCTTTCATCCTTAGAAGATAGGCCTAGCCACTTGGCGTCCAGGACATTGTTACGTCAACTTTGATGAGTCTTCCTTGGGGCTCATAATAGCATCAAGATAAGGCATTTATCCAATTCACACCAGTATTAGTCTTGGATTTTTATTGTTTTCTATGTTCAAAGTTACTCATTCTTTTCTAAATACTGAGGACAGGATCATACTTACCTGTGTGACAGAAAGAAAAACTTCATCCTTTGTTTTATTGTGGTAGTAATGATCCCCTGAGATCCTGGTGAATGCTCTGGACCACAAGGTCGTCTGTTCAGGCTCACCAGTTGCTCCCCAGGAAACCCTATCCAGAGTCGCTATGAGTCTGAACCAATTTGATGGCACTTAACAATAACAACAATGACCCTCTTGAAATCATGCTCACTTACACAGAACTTCAGGAGACATAAATTAATTCACTCTTCTACCCATTTATTCAGACTATTATATATATATATATATATATCCTTTATCCAATATACATTCATTGAGATTTGCCTATATCCTAGGCTCAATACTAAGCAGCAGGCAAACAGAACTAGCTCTGTGTACACCAAGGGTGCTATGCAAGGGGTATAAAGAATCTTGTAAGAGCTAAGGCATTATATGGGTATTTGCCAGCTCCCACCATATCCTAAGAGTCCTGGTGTGGTGCTGTGTATTAATACGCCAGACTGCAAAGTCATTTGAACTGCAAGGTTGGTGGTTCAAGCTCCAGCTGCTTCTTGGAAACCCTACACAGGGTCACTATGGGTCGGAACTGACTCGACAGCAATTAATGACAGCAACCATATATTAACATATCTGTTTCTGTTTGGTCAGGGTGTGGCCTATGGCTCTGCAAGAAAGAGCTACAAATATCTTGGTTTGGTTTCTCTGTATAAAGAATGTAATTTTAGCTATAACTCTTAGATATTTACATGTGTCCACAAGGTGATTTGTGTGTTTTCATAGCAGCTTTATTTATAATGGTTCCAAACTGGAAACAATGCAAATGTTCATGACAGGTCAATGGAATGGAATAACAGTAATGAAAAAAAAAAAAAAGGAACAAAACAAACTGGTACATACAGAACTAATGACTATCAACTCATTATAATGTTATGCTAAGCAAATGCAGCTGGATTCAAAGAACACACAATATCTGATCCTATTAAGGTAAAGTTAAAAAATAGGTAAAAATAAGTTGTTGTTGTTGTTGTTAGCTGCTGTCAAGTTGACCCACAATTCATGGTGATGCCATGTGCTGCAGAATAGAACAGCTCCAAAGATTTTCTTGGCTGAAATCCTAATGGGAACAGATCACCAGGCTTTTCTTTTGTGAAGTTGTTGGGAAGGTTTGAACACACCCAACTATTAGTTCAGTACATGAACCCAAAAGCTGGGTGATCTTTGCTGATCAGATTATACCTAGAGTACTGTGATCAGCAAAGCAGTGTTAAACCACCACCTTACATAAACTTAATGGGATGATGAAAATGTTCTATATCTTAACTGGGTATATGTTACCTGGTTGCATATGAGTACATTTGTCAAAACTCACATGTACTGGAGGTGTATTTTATGATATACAATCCAAATCAACTGACCAAGTTGATTGCGACTTATAGGATATAGTAGAAATACTCCATATGGTCTCTAAGGTTGTAGTCATTATGGGCACAAACTGCCACATCTTTTTCTTGGAGAATGGCTGGAGGGTTTGAACTGCTGACCTTTCAGTTACCAGTTGAGCACATAAATCATTGTGCTACCAGGGTTCCTTATCAAATATAAACTAAACCTTAAAACTGTAAAATAAAATTATGCAAATAGTACCAATGCTAAAAGAAAAAAAAATGTGTGTGTGTGTGTGTGTGTGTGTGTATATATATATATACATATAAACAACCAAACTTATCCAAACCATTTCTAATGATTTCTGTCATTTAAATGGCTCTAATTTTTCACAATTTACATAAGCCATGATTTAGGATTGCAAAATACAGCATGTTTTTCTTATTACCTAACATGTAACACCTTTTGGGGGAAAGTTTTATTATATAAATAAAATAAGAAAATGATGTTTCTTCTTAAATATTTACTAGGAACTGTCATAATACGAGAAAACGTATGAGTCTTTTATATGGTCTCCATTTATAGTTGACTTAATGTATAAATTTAAGGGATTATAATAACCTCTATCTAAGTTGGTGAATTTGTGTGCATGTTTATCAAGCAACACAGATAAATTAAAGGAGAAGCAAGGGGGAAAATATCACCAGCATAATTTGAAGAACTGGATGAAATTATTTCCAAAATGTCTTGTTATAATCACTTGCAAAAAGAAGACACAACATTGCTTATTTCCACATGTATTAATTGGCATTCAAGCCATCTGTATCATTTACTCATATATATTTAATGGGTATCATAAATATCCCTCTGCCAGCTAGGAAAAGGGCCATATATCAGGAGAGATGACAATCTTGAGGCTATTACTCAATGGCTTGGGATTAAAGACTGAACATTTTCTTCAGGTTATTAGACTTTTATTTTAAACTTCCTTGATAGTAACATACAGTACTATACAAAACACATTATTTTAATGGATTTTTTTTAAGTCACCTACAAAAGAAATCTATTTGGAGCACAGGGAATGTTGATCGATGGTGAAATTTATTTTGTAAACTATAGTTTGCTTTTGAGCTTATAATAATTTAGTTTGTCCTAGAACCATGGTCAAATTTCAGTAGACCTGGAAATAAAAATGGGAATTATAATGAGTCCTGGTGTGGTGCTGTAGGATAAGCATTGGACTGCTAATTGCAAAGTCAGCAGCTTGAACCCACCAGATGCTCCTTGTGAACGTTATACAGGGTCTCTATGAGTCCGAATTGACTCTATGGAATATAACAACAGCAATGAGCTATTGAATCCCAACGCCACAGCTTTGTCTCTCCAATAGCTGTGTGTACATTTCATGGAGTTCAGTTCAGATGTTGTCCGTTAATTACATACTGCTAGCTCGCATTATGGCACAGTATTAACACAGTTTTAAAAAATGGACAAAAGTTGCTTTGAAATAAAATTGTGCATTTAAAAAGAAAAGCAGGATGTCGTTTGATGTGTTTCAGCTCAGCCTGAGAGTGGTAAGAGACAATTCTGCCAGCTCCAGGACATTTTCTGCATGTCTTATGTTAGTTTTGTTTTTAGAACTTTTCAGTGTCCTGTGATCGAGACCTAAAATTTGCTGTAGTGTTGGGAGTCCACGGGGATCAGAGGACTGCCTAGTGTTTTAATTCATGGAATAAATACATGGTTAAACCTTTTCATATTCTGAAACAGAAATTTCTTTAAGGGAAATGGAAAGCATTCTTATCATTATCTGGAATAATTTATTCCAGTGCATGCTTTGAGTACGCTGATCAGCAAAACAGCAGTTGGAAGAAATGGAGGTCTTTATTCCTTCTATCTAATTACAGAATATCCACTTGTATGGTTCATATGTATTTTTAAAGTTTACCTTTGCTTCAGAGAAAGTTGGAGTCTGTGTATTAATAACAAGGAATGTTTCAGTGAGAAGAGAGATAAATGACATTTTACTTCTGATGTTGTACTGAGTTCAGAGTTAGCGATTTGGATGTGACTGACTGAATGTTAGATTGCTTCTCAACCTTGCCTATATACTACAATCGCCTGGGGAGCTTTAAAAAATTTACTGATGGCCAGGCTCCGCCCCCTGAGAGTTCATTTAATTGGTCCAGGGTGGAGCTTGGGCACCAGTAATTTTTTTAAAAGCTCCCCAGGTGATCTTAATGTGTATCAGGGTTGAAAGCTACTGCTTTACAACACAATAGTTTTCAGCTATATAGCAGTAGCAAAAAAAAGGGGTCTGGGATTGAGTGTGGCAAAGAACAGGAAGTTTTCTGTGGCTCCCATAACTCTAGCAAACACCCACAGGGAGGTTCTAGAGATGTAAAGATGAATCAGGCAGGCAGTCATGGGCTGGTAAAGGAGAAGGACTCATAAGCAAGAGATTACAGTACTGGGTGTAAGTACTGGCCACATTGGAGTGTGGAGAGCGATGCAAGACTTTGTCCATAAAGGGATAATGGTGCGAAGCCCCAGGGGATGTTGTCCAGTCCAGGGAACAAAGAATTACGCTTAATTGACTGGATCACACCTTTACTACTAACTAACAGGTAGACACGGTTAGTTCATTTTATTCTCACAACTACCCTGGGAAGTAAAGTCACAGTGGACAGATGCAGACGTCTCCATGACAGCATCAGTGGGGGAAAAGGGGATAATCCCAGTTGGCCCTATGCCAGGTACTTCATGTTTCAGGGTCTCATTCAGTCCTACAGCACACCTCTGTCGAGTATGAATCACTATTACAAGCAGCCCCTGGGTATGAATGAGAGTCATTCCTACTGTGTAAGAATTTGTAGGTAAGTTGGAACAAGTGCATCCAGTTCTTGTTTAGCCTTACTCTAGTGCAAGACAAGGCTTGAAGCTTTTTTGATGATTTAAAACCTGTATGTGCAACAAATGAAGGTGATTGCAGTGAAGAATTTGTTGAAAGTAGGGTTGGTTCAAGGATCCTTGTGGTGCTGTAGGATAAGCACAGGACTGCTAACCACAAGGTCAGCAGTTCAAATCTACCAGCCGCTCTGCCAGAGAAAAATGAGGTTTTCAGCTCCTGTTCACAGGCTTATAGTCTCACAAACCCTATAGAGGGTTTCTATGAATTATAATCAACTCAGTGGTAGTGGGGTTTGGTTTGGAGGGGTTGGTTCAATTGTTATGAAGTGAGGGCATATTTACATAACATTATAGAACAAGTTGTAAAAGACTTCATTTTGCTTGGATCCACTGTTAACATTCATGGAAGCAGCAGTCAGGAAATCAAATGATATGTTGGATTAGGCAAATCTGCTGCACAAGACCTCTTTAAAGTGTTCAAGAGCAAAGGTATCAGTTTGAAGACAAAGTGTCCTCTGACCCAAGCCATATTATTTTCAATAGCCCCATATGCATGTGAAAGTTGGACAATGAATAATGAAGACTGGAGAATTGATGCATTTGAGTTACGGTATTGGAGGAGAGTATTAAAGGTACCATGGACTGCCAGAAGAACAAACCAATCTGTCATGGAAGACGTACAGCCAGAATGCTCCTTAGAAGTCAGTACTATGAGACTTGGTCTCTCAAATTTCAGACTTGCTATCAGGAGGTACCAGTCATTGGAGAAGGACATCATGCTTGGTAAAGTGTAGGGTCAGCAAAAACAGAGGTAGACCTCCAATGAGATGGATTGACACAGTGGCAGCAGCAATTGACTCAAGTGTAACAACAGATGTGAGGACGACACAGGATCAGGCAATGTTTCCTTCTGTTGTGTATAGAGTTCCTGAGTTGAAACTGACTTGCTGGTACCTAACAACAACAACAATAGCAACAACAACAACAACAACAACAACAACAGGAGTCCTGTTGTGAAGCTATAGGCTAAGCACTGCACTGCTAACTGCAAAATCTGCGGTTCAAACCCAACAGCTGCTCCTTGGAAACCCTCATACAGGGTTGCTATGAGTCAGAATCAACTCAAAGGCACTTAATAACAACAAGGAGTTGTCCGTAGTTGGACATTCAAAACCTGGGAACTGACTGTGCTACCTTTATAGAGGTATTGACTTAGGATCAGATTCATTAAGCTACTTGTCCAAGAGCTACTGCTTATTCAGTGCTAAAGCAGGGTGTTGTATAGGTCATTGTTATTGTCATGTACTGTTGAGTACTCACAGCGACCCTATGTACTAAAGAATAGAACTGTCCTATAGGGTTTCCTGGGGTGAAACATTTTTGAGAACAAATTGCCAGGTGTTTTCATCTGTAAGTTACTGATAGGTTCAAATTCACTGGCCTTTTGATTAGTGCTGACCTCTTAACCATTGTCCCAGTAGGGTTTCTTCTCTGGCTCTCTCCATACTTACGCATATATGTGTATGTAGAAAGCATGTATGCACGTATGTGTGGTACATATACATAGGACAAGAAATGAAGTCTCTTGACTTCCCAAATTAGAATCTTTACTCTTTCTGATACTGTAAGATTCTTTCTGATAAAAATGTCAGGACCTGAGTCATTGGATAATCGTCCTAATGCTCTTTTCTGTCATTAATGTGGACATGTAGAACTTAAGCTGGCTGAAAGTGCTTGGAAAGAAGCTGGACCTACCGCATGAAGTTTTTCAACTAAAATAAAGCAGTTTTGAGGTCCTTCGAAGAGAATGACTTGGTCAATTGGCTTTCATTATAGTAAATGTCCCTATCAATATTTTGGTGCAACTTGAATCCAAGTTTTTCATTGATGTCCCAGAGGGAAAGTTGCTGGATCTTCCTAAACTTTAGTACCAGCGTCTACAACTCATGCTTTTTTTTCTCCCTTTCTTTCTTTTATTTTATGACTTGATGACTAAATTACACCTCTGGTATTCTTTCTGAAGTACAGGGTTTAACAGGAGAGGCTGGAGAAGGGGAGGATGCATGGTGGAGACTGAACTGCCTCTGATACTGTTGAGCCTTCCCCCCTCGACTCCCTGAGATTCTCTGAGATGAAGCCAGACCTCACTTGAATAAATGCAGAAGGAGCAATATTTCTTTCTGCCAAAAAGGGAGTTATAATATTTATAAGAATGTTAAATACATTTTCCATGACTGTTAGTGATACATTCTTGGACTCTCATACTGCAGATCTCGAAGAAGTGGATTTAAATGAGAATACTTTAGACAAGATTGAAAGTAATGAGTTTAATTTAGTACATGGGTAATATAATACTCAACAGCATCCATTGTGTGAAGGATGATTAGAAACAAATAGTGAACGAGTTAACTGAAGTGGTTCTCACTCATACTTGCATTATAGCCTATTACATTTCTGGGTTTTGTATTTAGTTTGTTTCTTTTGAGACACTGAAAATGAGGCAGATTGATTTTGTGCTCAGTCTACAGTTGGCTCTCAACCAGTATTAACCAGTTGCCATCGAGTTGATGCTGACTCTTATGACTCCATGTGTGTCAGAGTAGAAGCGCGTGCCAGATGAAGCTAGACCTTGAATAAATGCAGAAGGTTTTCAATGGCTGATTGTTTGCAAACAAGATGGCAGATTTTCAATGGCTGACCTTTCAGAAGAAATTGTCAGGTCTTTTTTTGAGACACTTCTGGATGGGCTTGAACTTCCAACCTTTCAGTTAGTAACCAATACATTTGCATTAACCTAGGATATGGTCAATGGTAATAATGTGTGAATGAGGTAAGGAGTTAACAAGCATTTTCATTTTAAGGTAGGTTTGGTCGTATTGGTGGTGGTGGTGGTTATGTGCCATGGAGTCGGTTCCAACTCATAGTAACCCTGGATAAGGTTTCCGAGGCTGTAAATCTTTACTGGAACAGAAAGCCTCGTCTTTCTCCTGTGAAATCGCTGGTAGTTTTGAACTACTGACTGTGAGATTAACAGCCTGACTCGTAACCACTACTCTACCAGAGCTCCTTAAGGTAGATTTATCTGCATAAAAAACAGAGTTGACTATGAAGACTGACAGACAAGCGAGGTTAGGATGGGTCCTAGCCACCACTGTGGAGAACATGTGCCCGTGGGATGATGTTGGAAACTCGCTGGAGGCTGGGTTGGGACCTTGGGTAGGCCCATGTAAGCAAGTTGAGTTTCTGATACAAAAATATTTTTCTATTCCACCATTTCAGCATGAGCAAATTCTACTCATTTCTCAAGCTATAGTTCACAAGTTACCTCTTCCAGATCTTTCTTCAGTCCCACCAAAACAAAGTCTTCTTGTCTTTCTCTGGATTCCCATAGCTCTTTATTTGGTTGACTTTTAGTGTAGTTGCTTTTTTCTGTGCTGCTGTTCCTCTATTAGTATTCAGGCAAAAATGGAAAAGGGAAGGTAGGAGGGAGAAAAGCAGGCAGGCTGGATTAAACAAGCATGTGAACTGTTCACATGTTAAACACTCATACAACTGAACAAAAATGAAGAGGAATCAGCTTGAAATAGGAGATTGTGAGACTATAGGTTGGGAGTGTATGTAACTGAGGAAAATCCTTATCAGAGCCACCCAAGTGGGAAAAAAAAGTCTTTCAAGGCACGTAGACACTGTCTTTAGAAAATGTCATTAACAGGACTAAGGGGAGTAGGCTTTTGTCTGATTCTGGGTGTTGTATCTGTGCCAGAAAGTTAGTGGTCTATTTTGCCTGGAACAGCACCCAGAGAAGGAGTTCATTAATCAGAAGGCTGTTCCATAGTTTTCCAACACCTCTCTTGCTTCCTTTCTTTGCTCTTTTCTCTCTGGGAGCCCTTTGCAAAACACGGCTTTTTGTTGTTTCATCCGACTTTGAAGACCTGTGATGAGAGCCTCTCAAAGTCACCCTCCTCAGCTGGGCAGTGTTTCCAGGGACCAGCAAACTGTTTTCCATCCCAGGAGCCAGACTGCAAGTTAGAAAGTTCTGTGGTTTGGTTTGGATTTCGCTCATCCCTACAGAGAAGTTGGTCTGCCAATCTCTACATACATGTCAGCATAAATAGCAACAGATGTACCTTTAACACGTAAAATCACCATAAAATATAACAATCTCTGTTTTTCCATTTGGGATGAGTCATTAACCATATGTTTGTAATACTCTTTCATTTGTGGATCTGAGGCACTCATTTTACCTTGCAGGAGCTCAAGAGCTATTTCTTTCTTGGAGGTTCCTCCCTGTCTCGAGAATTGATTCAGCAACGCCTTGGTCTCTTTCTGTGAGAATCTTAAATCAGTCCATGGAAAATGTATGGAATTTTCTTTACGTGAGCTGCATGATGTGCCTGGGCTGTGCCCTTGGAACTATTCTTGGCCAGAATGTTTCCAAACCCACGCTGGTGCTCAGGGTCCTGCTCATGTGACTGCTTGGTGGCTAGTCTCTTGCAATGGAATATGCTGATTTCAGGAGAGTTCTTTTGGTTTCTGATACTTCAGAGAGAAAAATGTGGCATTTGGCAAGGCTGTAGGCAGAGACTACAAAAGTTGAGTAATAATAAGTGGATGTCATTTTGCTCAGAGAGAGGGTCTTTTTGTTTGTTTTTTGTACTGTGTGAAAGAGTTGTAGTTTTCTGTAGTTAAGTCTATGTAAGCAGCTCTTGAGGAATTTTTTTTCCTATCAAGATTAATATATTCTAAGAATGTTTAATCTTTTTAGTGTAAAAATTTTTTTTTAAACTCACAAAATAGCATAATAAGATAGTATAGTGAACCTTCATATCCCTGTCATCCAGACTCAACAATTCACATTTTACAACACTTGCCTCATTTATTCTATTTTCTTTTATTATTTAGTTTTAAATACAGTCATGGACTGCATAATATACATTCCTATTTTTTAATATTTGCCAAATTAAAAAAATACATCTCATTGTGAATTGAGTGAAGATTTACAGAGCAGATAAGCTTTCCATCCAACAACTCATATGCATTTAGCTTCAAGTCAATGATTACATTCCCTACATTGTAATGTCCTAGAATAAAGGCTGCCTTTTGATCTCATACGGTTGATTATTCTAAGATGTGCGTACCTCCTAATGTTCTTGTTCCTGTCCTAGACCTGTCTATTTTTGTCTGAAAATTGAGCCATGGGGCTGAATTCTATTCCAGACCTCAAGGGTGACTAAAGGCCTAGTCTCAGGCATTCTACCAGTCTCTGTCTGACAAATAACCTGGTCCTTGGAAGGATTTTGAGTTTTGGTCCACATTTTCTCCTATTCTATCTGTGACTTTCTAATGTGATTCCTTTCAGAGCAGTTGATACTGGTAGTTGGGTACCATCTAGTTCTCTAGGTCTCAGAGTCATGGAGACTGATGTTTGTGTGGTCCATTAGTCCACTGGACTAATTATTTCCATGTATCTTTGATTTTCTTCACTCTTCTTTTGTCTGACAGGAAGAGACCAATAGTTGCCCCTTAGATGGCAACTCAGAAGTTTATGCTTTTTTTAAAAAAAACTTTTTGTTGTAAATTGTGTGAATATTTTTAGAGCAGACCAATTGTTTTGCATTCAACAAAGCATACATATTTTGTTTCATCTCGTTGATTGGAATACCTTCAATATAATATCAGTTATCCCACTTTCTCCTTGTTTCTTGATTCCATGTCTTCTTTCCAAACCCTTCTGAACTTTGTCCTTGGGTAAATGCTGCCCTTTTGGTCTCAAATGGTTAACCATTCTATGGTATGCGTATCTCACTAGTGTTGTTCCCCCTAGAGGACTATCTATTCCTTGGCTGAAAATTAAGTCATAGGGATGAGCTCATTTCCAAACCTGAAGAATGACAAATGGCCATAGTCTCAGGGTTCCACTAGTCTCTATCTAACCAATAAATCTGATTTCTTTTTTTTTTTTATGATTTTTAGTTTTGTTCCACATTTCCTTCCACTGTACCTACAACCTTATAAAGTGATCCTTTTCAAAGCAGTTGGTAGTGATAAATGGGTACCATCTAGTTCTTCTGATCTCAGAATCATGGTGTCTGATGTTCATATGGTCCATTGGACTAATTGTTTCCATGTGTCTTCAATTTTCATCACTCTTCTCTCTTCTAGACAGGAAAAGACTGATAGTTGCTATTTAGATGGTCACTCATGAGCTTTCAAAATCCCAGTAGCTAATCACCAAAATAGAATGTAGACCATCATATTCTTTGTGGAGTGTACTATGCCAACTGACCATGGTGTCCCCTGAGCTTATGGCCCTGAGACCCTAAGCCCAGAAACTCATTCTCTCAAGATGTCTGGTAATTTCTAAGTAGGTGTCATAACTTAGCCCCAGGTATACTTCATCACATTTATGAATATATTTGCAGCAAAGGTACATGCCCATGTACAAATATACTCTGTCAAACTCATATATATATTTGTGGGTGTACTCCCACTCTCCCTCCCACACCCATTCATCCCTTTTGTCTATCCATGCATCATTGTTATTTCAGGATTGTTTATAAAACAGTATTTATCTGTCACTTTTAACTCTTGTACTCCTCCTTGTGTCTTTCTCTGTCTCCAATATATTTTTGCCAACCTCCTTCTTATTCTATATTGCCTTCCCCTTCACACAAGTTAACATGCATAATGTACTTTCAGGCAATGTGTAATTACATATACATCTGTGATCCGATAAGGTTATAATCAGGACTTCAAACAAGCTCTTCCTGGTACAGTCATGGCCAAGGAAGTGAAACTGGAACAGGCTCAAAGTTTTAAGATTTGGGTAAACTAGAATGATAACCCAAATAAGAAATATATGGGTTAGAGTTCTGCTTGAAAGTTAAACTTTTTCTTAAAAAGTAAGGACAGTGAATGAATTGCATCACAACCAAATCGCTTGCCTGTCAGATTTTGAGCAGAATCTGAAACAGCTGTACCCCATTCAAAGATGGTGGCAAACTGAGCTGCTCTAAACATTGTTCTTTACAAGTCTGCCTACAATCTGAATTTCATACATCTGGCTCCTGAGAGGGCTCGCTTCACCTCTTCACAGTCTTCCATCCCAAGGTTTTGACACATCATTTTCTTCTGTTCTAGTTACCATTCTGATTCACCTAAAGTAATTTTTTTTTAATTTGCCTTTTCCAGTTTTGTGCTGTCAGCCATAAGTGGATCAGTTGGAAGTCCTTGTTACAAAGAGTTCAGAAATACTGATTGGACAGCTTCCCACACATAACTTGTACGTCTCATGTATATAAAACAATTGTGCTGCCAGGCATATGATGATACAATAATATGTTGTTGTTATTGTTAAGTGCCATCAAATCTGTTCTAACTCATGGCGACCCTGTATAGGGTTTCTGAGTGACAGGTGGGTTTGAACCGCTGACCTTGTTTATCCTGAAGCTCCACACTAGAACTCCACAGTACATATTAAGGGGGGTGGTGTGTGAAAAATGGAATGAAGAGATAATGGAATTTTCCCACAGACTTTTTGAAGCCCTCTCAGATATCACCTATAATACATACATCTTGATAGTTACAATAAATGCTGATATTACTGGCCTATGTATGTATGTATGGTTCTGTACTTTCTATAGTTATTTTAATGTGAACTTCCCCTTCTTACAAATAAAAAGTTTATGGAATAATAGTGTATGTTTTGACTTGTAGTCGGCAGTATCCAATCTTATATATCTTGCATCTCTTGAGTGTTGTAGTGATATCTCTCTGTTTAATTTTCTTTCAAAAATATTACCATAAAGTGTATCATGACTCCCAAACAGCAAGACCAGAAACAAGGGGCGAAGGAGAAGTTATCGGTTTAGAAGGGAAACAAAAAGGTATTAAACAGCAGTAGGTGTAAAATCAGTGAATGCTGCTATTGCATGGGATTTAGGCATGTCTTAGTCAACAACCACAGCAACTCTCAAAAAGAAAACAAAATTTCTCCAAGTTATTGAAGGATTGGTTCCACTGGAAGCTACAAGGCTAATGAAAATGCAAGAAGTGCCTGTATCAGCTATGGAGAAATAGCTCATGATATGAATTGAGGACAAACCCAAAGGGAGCCCCTTTCAGCTCATTGACAGTCATTGCTAAGGCATGAAGCTTGTTTGAGAAGCTTCAAGAGGAAGCAGAACCAGAACACATATGATGTTCGCACAATGTCCAAATCACATAATGTCCTATTTCACAGCATGTGTCTTGGGTGTTAAGTGAAGCATGATCGCACTTAGAAAAAATGGCAACATCATGCAGTTTCATTCTTATGCATCACGAAGTAAAAATATTTTTAAAAATGATATTATCATCACAACTAACAGAAGTAACAGTAATTTCTTAATGCCATCCGATGTCAAGTCTGTATTAAAACTTCTTGGATTACCTCAAATATATCATTAACAGTTAGTTTGTTCAAAGTAGAATCTGATCAATAATCCACATGCAGTATCTGGGTGTTTTGTCTCCTAAGTCTCTTTTAAACTAAAATAATATTCTTTCCTTGGGTTTACCCTAAAGTAAGCCTTGTGATAAGATCCTGGGTTGCAGGTATTTTCTGTGTGTGGTAGTGTTAGAAAGCAAAATGAGGGAGTAAGAGAAGTGATACAGGAAAGAAAGAATAGCCAGGAAAAGATGCATTAATGGGCAGGCTATTTCTGTGGGCAACTAGGGTTTAATTTTGCTGAGGCTACTAAGAGGAACTGTAGCTCAGAATGTGTTCATCAAAGGTTGAGGAAATTGGATCTTTATCTCCTAACCTCTACTTGTCATTGCTTTTTTTCTGGGCTGCCTTGCACATGCACTGAGCAAACTCTATGGTGGCAGAGAATGGCCTGATATAGAAACAGAGATACTCCAATGATTGTGGTGGACCCTATACAGGAATGGCCCACTGGTTCTGCAGGTGAACTCAGGGATAGGCCAGGAATGGATGGATGGGGGCAAGAGTCGGCCACATCTCCCTTCCTGTTTTTGTTTCTTCTTCTCCTTCTACTCTGCCACCTTCTCCTTCTTGTTTAATGCCATTGACTCATCCTGTAAAATGTCCCACATTTTGGATGTAATGTAGTGTTTCCTTGCCACATCATTAACTTGCTCCTTTCTCCCCATATTTTCGATACACTGTATGGTAGATCTAAAGGCTCGATTAGAGTCACTTTCAATTTGTCTCAGCAAGAACTTGTCCTAGGTGGTGGTCTACAGGTTTGATGAGGAAGATACATCAAGGAGAGTGAGTCTTTGTTTACTTCAAGTTGGCAGCCCTTTATGGCAGAGGGCATCTTGGAGAGGATCTAGTTCAGCTTCTACCTTTTAGAAAATTAATTGATTCCCAGAGAGATTGCGGACCACCTCTCCAGTTACATTCTCCTTTACACATTTTTCACATGCACCATTTTATCTAGTTATGTCCTCCAATCTCTCGTCTCCATCCCATTTACATCAGTGGATTCTCTAGTGTTTAAATTCTGTTTAGTGACTACACTTTCTGTCTCAATATACCTGATTTCTACGGCATCATTTTCTGATTTGTCTAATTTCCTGATGAATCCCTCTCAATTGCATTCATTTATCTCTAAAATGTAGATACATGCCAAGATTTGAGGGATAATTCCCAGATAAACTACAATTAAAAGCAAATTAAAAGAAGATTCCAAAAGTCTATGAATTAATTCCTACACTTTGGATAATGTCACAGAGTTAAGAGAATTGAGCAGAGACAGTTCTGTAAGCTCCTGAAAATGTGTCCCAACTTGGAAAGACTGGGAATGGAGAGATGGCCACAGAGAGGCTGGGACCGCATCACCAGGAACCCATTCCTGCCTTATGGCTCAGCAGTGGGCACCAAGCTGGTGGAACGTGTCAGGGCTCACAAAATCCACACTGTTTTATCAAGTTTGAGAGCATGCTCTGGAGGCAAGGTTAATACAGATGAAAAAGTGAGACAATCTCTTAGGAAACAACATTGCAACTCTAGTTTATACCAACAAACATCTGACAGACCATATAAAATTCCCATGTGCTAAAGCTCATTTGTTGTTTGTTGTTGTTAAGTGCCATCGAGTCGGTTCTGACCCATGTTGTTGTTGTTGTTGTTAGGTGCCATTGAGTCGGACTGACTCATAGCCACCTTATGCACAGCAGAACGCAACACTGCCTGATCCTGGGCCAACCTCACTACTGTTGCCACGCCTGAATCCATCAATGCTGCCACTTGGTCAATCCATCTCGTTGGGTATCTTC
>NW_006408533.1:2632737-2634081 GCF_000296735.1 Chrysochloris asiatica | reverse complement strand
ATATGCCCTCTCTTCTTATCAGCTGGACACTTCACTCTCCACTCTAGTCCTCTGTGGCTATGTCACTGACTCTGGGCCCAAGAGTCCCCAGGTCTTGCAACACTGCTGGCCAACCAGGTCTCCACCAGGGTTCACAGGAGTGTATTGCACGTTGTAGGGCTTAGCTTGCAGCTTCATTGCTGTTTTTCCTTACTCCCCCTTATCGGTGACCTTAACGTAATCACCAATCAGAGCATGTATTCCCATTGAGTCTTAGTCTTGGAAGGGGTTTGCCCTGAGGAGACCCAACCATTTGCCTTGATGTCTCCTGGGCTAGCAACTTGCTTGTTCTTGTAGTAATCAGTTGGTCTGCCTATATTGTTTTGTATTTTTCCTGTCGGTCTTTCTTTCAAGAAATATCTTCTGTTCTTCTAGCTACTCCAGGCTTATCTGCTTGTCCTTTGAAGTGGAAATTTCTCACCTCAGAAGATTCTGGATGTGGTTCAAGATTCCAACTATGGTCTTATGTAAAGCAGAGGCTCCTCAGGAAGCCTTCACTGAACATGTTGTAGCCCCATTTTAGGTATTCCAATTGGTTATAGGCAGAAGACAAACTTACAAGCTTTTTATGGTGATATTTCTGGCTATTCCTTTCTCTTCCTCTCAAGTGTCTATTTTATAATGGTTTGCCAGGGAAACCAAGATTCAAGACAACCAAGCATCTTAACATTATTACCCCCTTTACCCCATTCCAACCATGTCTCAATCCCTGTATCCCAGACGCCTGCTGTTCTAAGGTTGTGCATACATCATTATTTACCTCTGTCCCACTTAGCCCATGCAAACCTGCCTAATTGTTTCCCATCTGTTTTGTTCTTCTCTATCCCATCTCCCTTCTTATGTATTGCCCACTCCCTAACACCCAAACTATCTTGTGTGTATTCCCTACCCTGTGCTCCACCTTCCCCTCCCTCCCCTTACCTCATCTCCCACATCCCAGTAACCAGCAAAGAATCCCCACCCCCTTTAGTATGGGTTCTTTTTCTTAGTCTTTTAGAGTAGTGGTCTTATGCAGTATTTCTCCTTTTATGACTGACTAATTTCACTCAACATAATATCCACAAGGTTCATCCATGTAATGCGGTGCCTTGCAGCTTGCTTGTTATTTATTCTTCAAGGTAGCATAATATTCCATTGTGTGTATGTATATACCACAGTTTGTTTATCTGTTCTTAAGTTGAAGGGCACTTACGCTGTCTCCATCTTTTTGCTATTGCCCATCTAAATAATGCTGCTATGAACATTGGTGTGCATATATATACTCATGTTATGGCTCGTATTTCTTGTCGGTAAATACCAAGTAGA
>NW_006408533.1:2614476-2631237 GCF_000296735.1 Chrysochloris asiatica | reverse complement strand
TTAGAATAACCTAAGTTCTCACTGAAATGACTGTAACACTGTACCCTCCAAGAACTGGCCACTACTGAAAGCATTTCTATATATGTGTATCAAAATTCAATGAGACCAATTCTTCTTTACCTTTTTCAAAAAACTCTGAAGTGATGCTTCAACCCTTCAGCTTACATTGTTTGAAATGAGCATTTAGGAGATTCAGGTCTTGCTATGTTGGTGGTGAATTCACGTCTAAAAGTTTTCTTCCCCCCTTTCAAAGTTGAGAATACAAAATAAAAACAAAATTGAGACCTAGAAAAATTGTACAGGAGAAAGAAGGAAATGAATCTAACATGCAAAAGAAATATAGGAGAGATTTTTTTAAAGTGTAATCTGAAGTCTATTTGACATCAAAAGATACAATGAACACTATAGGCTGTTATAACGCTTCTAAGAAATGGAAAGATGAATGGATCTACTAAAACACGAAGTGAAAGAAAATAACAAAAGGAAAATGAAGCTGGCACAGGCAAGTATAAAACAAAGGAAATAAATAATGCTATTATAGAATTTGAAACTACAGTAGAAGAATCAAAGGACAGTTAAAAGGAATCATTAGAGAACCATGCTGAGAAAATCCTTCAGGATATAGAGAAAAGGACAAAGGAGATAAAATGATCAGAGAGAAGGTGATAGTTATGAAAATCAGACAATGAAGATTCAGCTTGCAAGTGGCTATTGTATCTGAAGAAGTCAGAAAGGATCAACAGAAACATTAAAACGGGGAATATACAGGTTGCAAAGGCTCACTATAAAAGACAAACTGAGTAAACATTTGTCAGACCCTGAAGTCTCACTAAGCAAAGATACAGAAAGTCAGACTTGAAAAAAAAAAAATCCTTGAAATCAGTAGAGCACTGTTAAAGACTGTAGTCAGAGTAAACAACAAAACAGAACCACCAGTGCCATCGAGCTGATTCCGACCCCTGACGGCCCCTGGTGTGACAGAGAAGCTCAGAGCGCTATAGGGTTTAACTTAGCTGTGATGTTTACAGAAGCAGATAACTAGGATTATCTTCTGAGGTGATGCTGGATGGATTTGAACCACCAATCTTTTGGCTAGTAATCAAGTGCAAACTGTTGTGCCACTCAGGGACCCTACTCAAATTGCATAGTTTCAAATTTATTGCTATGATCTTTGTTATTGTTGTTGTTAAGTGCCTTCTGGTTGATTCAGACTCATAGTGAACCTGTTTAAGGTTTCTGAGGAGTTGATGGTGGGTTTGAACTGCCATGTTGTGCTTAGCAGTCCAGTGCTTATCTGACAGCACCACACCAGTATGCTGTACTATGATCTTGTTGTTGTTAAGTGCCGTCGAGTCAATTCCGACTCATAGCAACCCTGTATAGTATTTCCAAGGAGTGACTGGTGAGTTTGAACCCCTGAAGTTGCAGTTTAAATCAACCTCCAGGTCAAGTGCTTATCCTATGGTGCCACATTATGATCTTAGGTGAGTAATATCTGCCTTGTAATACGTCACAAGGATGAAATGAGAAAATCTAACGAGAAGACTTAACCTGTTGCCTAGCACACAATAAACACATGGTAAATGCTAGCTGTTATTGCAAACATCCAACCAGAGGAAATAAATAACTAACAATGGAAATCATCAAGCTAATCCAGAATTCACATTAACAATATTAGAGAATTTTAAAGAATAGAATTATTTGGCTAGGTATTCCATAAACTGCCAATGTGTTATTCTCATAAAGTCAAGAGACAAAGATACTCAGAAAACAAAAATCTGGGAAGTGTATTATTAAGTCCTGATGTGGCACTGTGGCTTAATGCACTGGACTGCAAAGTCAATTTGAACTGCAAGGTTGGTGGTTTAAGCTCACCGGCTGCTCCCAGAAACCCTATACAAGGTCGCTATGGGTTGGAATCGACTCGACGGCACTTAACAACAACAGCAACAACATTACCAATTCATTAAAAAGGTTGCTTGCCGAGTTATTCCAGAAAAGAAAAGAAACCCCCCCCCCCAAAAAAAAGAAGAAGACAAAAGTTATGCTATGAAAGAACTGTATCTGAAAAATTTGTTGCAAAATTCCTCTATAAAAATCTTAAAAAGTAAAGATGTCACTTTGATGACTAGAGTGCACTTGACCCAAACCAGGTATTTTTTAACCACCTCATCTACATGCAAAAGCTGGACAATGAAAAAGAAACAGAAAAAGAATTGGTGCTTTTGAATTACGGTGTTGGCAAAGAATAGTGAATATATAATGGGCTGCCAGGTGAATGAACAAATCTGTCCTGGAGTAAGTACTGCCAGCATGCTCCTTAGAAACAACAATGGTTAGGCTTGTCTCACTTACTTTAGACATGTCATCAGGAGGGCTTAATTCCTGGAGAAGGACGTCATGCTTGGTAATGTAGAGGGTCAGTGAAAAAGAGGAAGACCATAGTGGAGGCAGCAATAGGCTACTTTTGGGAGGAGGCAGGGGACTGGCCAATGGTTCCTTCTGTTATACATCTATATATAAGGCTGCTCTGAGTCGAAGCTGGCTTGAAGGAACCTAATTGATTATATAGTGAATATGTTGTTGTTGTTGTTGTTAAGTGCCTATAGATCAATTAATTCATTTGTTCTTAGTCCCTAGGAGATTCTGAGGAATCAGAAGAAAAGATGCATGTAAACATACATATACAAATTTACATACTAATTTAGTTTATACAGAGAAAAACTATGGAAATCAATCTATGGCCTCCAACCTATAGATTTAAAACAGGTCCTGTTTTAAACATGAATCTAAGTTTAAATAGTTGGGACCATTGTGATTAGAAAGCAAAATTTATGTTGGAGTATATATGTGGTTGTTATGGTTAAGTGCTATTGAGTTGGTTCTGATTTATAGTGACCCTGTATAGGGTTTCCATGGAGTGACTGGTGAGTTTGAACTGCTGACCTTGTGGTTCAAATTGACCTTTATCCCATAGCACCACACCAAGGTTGTGTATATGTAATGATTATTTTATACTATACATCTACTATAAGGGTAACAATATATGATGTAAGAATAATAACTTGAATATAACAGATATGGAAAAACTTCATAGAAAGTAAGCAAACAAAACAAAACAATCCAAAGTACACAAACACCCACATAAAACCTTAGGAAGTAAAGAGAGTGGTTGGTAGGAAGAAAAATGAATGTGTTAAATGCACAAATTTTTTCATTTTGTTTTTTTGGGGATGGATAAAATGACATGATCACTTTATAAAGTTGTAAAGTAGTTATTAGAACCACTGAAGATAAAATAAGCACATTCTAAATAAATAGTGAGAACAGATTAAATAAACATAGACTCTTATGTATAGATTAATCATGCAAGGCAATATTTTAATAAATCTAGATGAACATACAGTTGTTCCTTGTACTATTCTCTCACATTTTCTATACTTTTAAAACTTTTTCACTATAAAATTTTAAATGAAGAAAACAGTAAAATATATATAGACAGTGAAATCTTAGAGATTTCAAAACAAAAAGAAATCATAGAAGCTACTCTAGGTTTTTGTTACTAAAACTTCAAAAACAATTCTCAAAATAATTTAGCCAAGTAGATTAACAATCCCCTAAATTTAAATATTCTAAGAAATAAGATAAGAAAAATTCAAATAGTCAACAGTATGACATTCATAATGTATAGAATTCAACTGAAAAATGATTAAATATGAGATGCATATTGAGGAGAAAAAATCCATCATAGATGCAGACATAGAAATTATAGAGTTGATGGAATCATCAGAAAGGAATTGTGAGAGAAGGATATTAAAGGAAAATATATGCATAATGAAGAAAGAAGTGGGTTATATATATATAAAAAAATAGAAATTATATTAGGAATATAGCATAATTTCTGTTGTTGTTATTATGTGCTGTCAAGTCGGTTCCAACTCATAGTGACCCTGTGAGAGTCTCTGAGATGGCTGCTGGGTTTGAACTGCTGACCTGTGGTTACCAGTCCAGTGCTTAACTTGCAGCACCACACCACAGTTCTACAACATAATTGCTGTTGTTAAGTGCCATCCAGTTGATTCCACGCATAGTGATCCTGCTTAGGGTTTCCGAGGAGCAGCTGGTAGATTTGAACTGGCACCTTGTACTCAAAATGACCTTGGGGTCTAGTACGTATCCTACAATGCCACACCAGGAATTCTAATAAAATATCAGAGAACTAGTAGAAACTACGCAATATGAAATGCAACAAGAAAAAAGACTGAGAAGCTTGTGGTCTGTGGGAAATAAGCAGGTGGTCTATCATGCATGTGGAGTCCTGGTGTGATGCTGTAGGGTAAATACTGGACTGCTAACCATAAGGTCAGCAGTTCCAACCCACCGGCTGCTGCTCAGAAATCCTATTACAGTGTTGCTATGAGTTAGAACTGACTTGATGACACTTAGCAAAAACAGCATTATACATGTGATTGGAACCCCAGAAGGAAAGTAGAGAGAAAAGAACAAAAACTGTTTTTAAGAGATATGACAGACAGCTTTTCCAATTGTAACAAAAACTAAAAACTCAAAGACCCAAGAAACTCAAGAACCCCATATAGGCAAAATATTTTTTTAAACACAGAAAGGTATATTATGAACAAATTTCTGAGAACCAAAACAGAAAGAGAAAAAATGTTAAATATCCAGATTAAAAGATACATAGACAGGAATACATATATGAAATATCATATTTTTGCTCAAAAAATGAATAATAGAAAACAGTGAAATGATACCTTTATAGAATTGAGAAAAAGAAAAAAAATCAGCCTAGAATTTTTCATCTAGTCACTGGCTACTGGGTTGTTGTTATTAAGTGCCCTTGAGTCAGTTCTAACTCATAGCGACCCTGTAGAGGGTTTCTGCTAGTGAGTAGACACATGCTAACTCAGGTGACAGAAGGGCAGTATATAAGAAGAAGGAGGTTGTCAGAAGAAAGACGAAGACAGGCAAAGACACAGGGAGGTATGCTGCGCTAAAGGGATAGAGGTAAATAGTTATGTATACACAACCTTGAAACAACAGTGGTCTGCTGGTGGATACATGGACAGATACGCAGGCTGAATGGGTATGGAAGGAAGGTATATAGAGAGAGTCCTGGTGTGGTGCTGTGGGTTAATGAGCCAGACTGCAAAGCAGTTTGAACTGCAAGGTTGGTGTTTTAAGCTTACCAGCTGCTCCTTGGAAACCCTATACAGGGTCGCTATGGGTCGGAACTGACTCAACGGCACTTCACAACTATTTATATATCACACAAGTATCTAAGAGTTTGAAAAAGGATATTTGTGCATGGATATTTACTTTTGCTGCAAACCCAACTGTGATGTGGAGGAGCATACAGCGGTCAAAATGAAAACTTATTAGATATTATCAAAGACCTTAAAGAAATGACTTGCTGGGCCTGGGGACTCAGGACCACAGTTTCAGGGGACAGCACGGTCAACTGGTGTAACATAGTCCGCAAAGACAATGCTCTACATCCGGCTTTGCTGAATAGGAACTAGGATCTTAAAAGCTCACGAGCAGCCACTGAAGGTGCAACTACTGGTCTCTCCATGTGCAGAAGAAAGAAGAGTGATGAGAACTGAAGAGACTTGGAATCAATTAGTTCAGTGGACTAAGGGAACATGTTTATTCAGAACATCCGTCTCCATGACCCCGAGACCAGAAGAACTAGATGGTGCCTGGCTACCACTATCAACTACTGTGAAAGGGACCATGTTAGAAGATGCTGGATTGAGTGGGAGAAAATGTGAAACAAAACTCAAAATTATTAACAAAACAAAACAAAGACAAGGCTTACTGGTCAGAAAGAGCCTGGAGAAAGCTGAGACTATTATGATCCTCGTCCACCCTTCAGGTCTGGAAAGAAGTTCACTCTTGTGGCCCAATTTTCAGTCATGCAATAGATAGGACTATGGGGCTGGGGCAGGGCAGCAACACTAGTAAGGTATGCTCATCATGGAATGGTCAACCATTCAAGATCAAAAGGGCAACATTTACCGAAGGACAAAGTTCAGACAGGATGAAAAGGAGGGTGGAATGGAAATAAGAACCACAAGGAGGAAGTGGGGTAACTGTTACTACAGGGAGGGGACTGTAATCATTGAGATGAAACAAAGTGTATGGTTTGTTGAATGTAAAACTGACCATCTTGTCTGTGAACCTTCAGTCAATTCACAATAAAATGTTAAATAAAGACTAGAAAAGAAAATGATGGTGAAATAAAGCCATTTTCAGATAAACTGAAACTGAGAGAATAATTAACAGGAGATCTACACTACAAAATGTGTTAAAGGTAGTTCATTAGTCTGAGTGAAATGATTGTCATTATTTTTGTTAAGTGCCGTAGAGTCAGTGTGGACTCATAGCAACCTTGGATAGGGTTTCTGAGGAGCAGCTGGTGAGTTTGAACTACCTACCTTGCAGTTTAATCAGATATTTCAGTCCAGTGCTTATCCTACAGCACCACACCAGGACTCCATACTAGATAGAAAATCACATTTACACAAGGGAATAAAGAACTGAAGGAAAAAGCACATAGGTTGGAAATTTAAAAAAAAAAAAAAAAAATTCTTGTTTTTTGTTTTTCACTTTCTTCATAAGAAAATTGACTTTGCAGATAAAGAATAATACTGATGTAGGTTCTAAAACACAGTTATGTGTATGATATATAAAAAAAGAATGAGAGACAGAAATGGAAATATATCTGAAGTATAACATTATTTAGAAGTAGACTGGTGGTGGTGGTGGTTATGTGCCATGGAGTCGGTTCCGACTCATAGCAACCCTGTATAGGGTTTCCGAGGCTGTAAATCTTTAAGGGAGCAGAAAGCCTCCTATTTCTCCCACGGAACAGTTGGTAGTCTCGAACTGCTGACCTTGAGGTTAGCCGGCTGAACCATAACCACTATGTTACCAGACCTCCTTAATGGTAGACAAAAGCTATCCTTATATGGCTTCTGAGGAGTAAGTGGTGGGTTTGAACCCTCATCTTGCAGTTAATAGTCCACTGCTTATCTTACAGTGCCACAGTAGGACTCCAAAGAAGGCAGATAAAAAAGAGAGCAGATTGATACACAGCATACTACTGGTTAATATTTGGCCAATCTGTTCTTTATTGTTTGTTTATTTGTTTTTATATTTGCCTACCTTATTTTGAATGGCAAGAGTGGTCATTACACTCATAATAACTCTTTCCAACAATTTCCCTGAATGAACAGTCTTGATAAAGATACGATCAGCCATCAGGCAACAAGTTACTAAATGCTTTGTCAGCATGTAAAGGGTATCCAGTCTTCTAGGCTGCCAGCTTCCTTGCTACCTGCATTCTATCAATAATCTAGATGGCATATCTTTTAGGTTTTGATGATGCAAGCCCTCTATTTTGAAGTACTGATCTCTTTCAAACTTAACGTAATGGCAGCTGCTGTTGAAAACAAAGCCAAACATGTGTAATGGCTCACTAATCTAATCTACAATTGTCTTCTCACTCATGTAAACTCCAAAACAAGTCTTCCTGAATGATGGGCAGCACTCTTTCAAGAGTCTTTCAAGGATCCATACTCCTTTTAAACATGTGGTTCCTTCATCTCTGAAGTGTCATGGTCATCAGCTTTATTGGCTAAAACTTAATCACAAAATCAAATGTGACTACAAGGAAGGATGACAATGGTAATCAAGCTGAATTAGCAGGAAAAGGAGGAAGTAGGTTTAGTGAACAGCCAGGGGTGTCCTGGTGTGGCACTATAGAATAAGCACTGAGCTGTTAACTACAAGGTCCACAGTTCAAACCTACCAGCTATTCCTTGGAAATCCTGTATAGAGTAGCTAGAAGTCATCATCGACTTGATGGTATTTAGTAACAACATATTTTGTTGTTGTTGTTGTTATGTGCCGTGGAGTTGGTTCTAACTCATAGCAACCTTGCATAGGGTTTCCAAGGCTGTAGACCTTTATGGGAGCAGAAAGCCTTATCTTCTGCGGAACAGCTGGTGGTTTCGAACCGCTGACCTTGCGGCTTGCAGCCCAATTCATAACCACTACACTACCAGAGCTCCTTAATAACGTATTAGGGTAAGTTTAATAATGCCGTAGTAACAGTTCCTCAAATCTCAGTAGTCGAACCAATAGTTTATCTCTTTCTCACACATTACAGGGCAACTGTCCACCATTGTGATGACTCAGCAATCCAGACCACTTTTTTTGTACCATTAGCTCAACATAAGGCCTCTTCCATGATTAAGATAGCAATGAGGGAGATGAGGAAGTCCTGCATGGTCTTTTCTTTGTTTCCTCAAGAAATGTGCTTGTCCCCAGGTGGAAACCTGGTTGGCCAGCCAGTCGGCCAGTGTTGCAAGACCTGGGGACTCTTGAGCCCAGAGTCAGTGACATAGCCACAGAGAACTAGAGTGGAGAGTGAAGCATCCAGCTGATAAGAAGAGAGGGCATATGCACAAGAACACCGACACTTGCAGATAATACCCACTTGACCTGGCTTCAATGACTGGATGATCAGAGCTCAACCAGAAGAAGAAAGAAGAGGAAAAAAAGAATAATCTGATACAATTTGATGAACTTGACCTATACTTATGGATGCAGTAGCTCAAAAGAGGAAATAAATCCTTACAGCAAGAATCATTTCCACCCCCTCCACACAGAGTAGACAGGGATGGGCAACTTGGACATTGGCTACCCAAAATGGGGAGGGGGGCGCTACAAAGGCAAGAAGTGACTGGCTTACAAGTTTTCAAGAGGGCACCTAGATCCAGAGGGCGTGGAGGAAGGGAGAATCTCTACCAAGTAGTATCCAATCTGTCTAGGCATGGCTGATGAAATGAAATGCAGATAGGTCTCTTGTGATACAATAGTGAATAATTGTTATCAGGAATGATTGTGAGGGTTGGAAATGTACAGGTAGATGTTTTATAGCAAGGAAGGGAGTGATTAACTTTTTAGTCTAGGAGTGGAGGTCCCTAGGACCATCAATGGAGAAGAGCAGAGAGCGGGACCCTACCCAGAGAAGCAGTGATGCCTGAGATGGAGGCAGAGACGATGACATGGAGAGATGGAGCAGCTGGAGACTTTAGACCCAGAGAGAGAGACGGGCTGTGTGCTGACAACTGGGGAGGTGTGGGCAGCAGGCTTGCAGGGTATACCCTTTGGCTGGTTGATGATGCATGGAGGGGATTGTAACCATGGCAATGAAACAATAATAGAATGAATGTAAAACTAATGTTCTCCCATGAAAACGATCACATAATTCAAAATAAAACATTAAAAAAAAAATAAAACATTAATAAAAAAAAAAAGACATGTGCTTATCATTTCTGCTTTAGAATTAGTGTCATGGCCCTACCCAACTCCAAGGGGATGGCAAGCAGAGATTTCCATATGCCCAATAGATCCATTTTGGAAGAAGTGCAGCCAGAGTGCTCCTTGGAGGCCAAGATGACCAAACTTCATCTCTCATACTTCAGACATATTGTCAGGAGGGACCAGTAGCTGGAGAAGGATATCGTATTTGGTAGGGTGGAGGGTCAGAGAAAAAGAGGAGGACCCCAGAGAGATGGATTGGCCAAGTAGCAGCATCTATGGACTCAAGCATGGCAACAGTAGTGAGGTTGGCCCAGGATCGGGCAGTGTTTTGTTCTGCTGTGCATAAGGTCGCTATGAGTTGGTACCGACTTGATGGCACCTAACAACAACAACAACAGAGGGAGAAAGAACAGGATATTGATGAATACTAGTAACATCTATACAGTCCTTGGATGTCACAAATGGCTAAGCGTTTAGCTACTAGTCAAAAGGTGGGTGGTTCAAACCCACCCAGAGGCACCACTGAAGACAATCCTGGTGATCTACTCCTGAAAGTTTAAAACCTTGAAAACTCTATGGGGTAATTCTACTTTGCACATTTGGGGTCACCATGAATCATACCAACTCAATAACAATTAAAAACAACAACAGTAACATCTATCACAACCCATCACCACATCTCCGTCATGGTAACCAGAAAATAATTGTACTTATGGTTATATGTCTCCACCTCACTGATTAACAGCTACTATGTGAAAATAGGTGTTATGGGAAGTGGACGGTGACCACATCAGATCACAAGATGAAAGGTGACTATATCATTCCACAACTACCAAACCACTAAGAATCATGGCCCAGCCAGGTTGACACATGCCTTAACCTTCACAGGCAGAGTTAATCTAACCTTGCATGTTGGCATTTGTTACTGATTGAGGTATGTTGTTAATGCACAAAGTAATTGGGTTGTAACTTTTTTACTATTGTTGTAAATGCCAACTGTTATATAATGTGATAGTCAATAAGTGAGGAATAGGTGTATGTTGTCAAAAATAGCTTTGAAATATTTATAATGTAAAAATCCATAAAGTGGGAAATAACAGAAACAGCATTATACCATTTTTATAAAAGTATATACATATAACCTCATTGAAGGCCAAAGCACCTGCCACTTTGAAATTCAGATCAAATTTATTCCAATTCCATTCCACACTCTTTCCCTTTTTTCTATTCTCAGAGGGACTGGCTTCCTGAGGTTCAGGCATTCGGGAGCAGGGGGCGGTGACAGTTTTCTGTTTCCTTCCTTGAGTCAGGCTCTGAGCTCCTGCAGTTGCTGAAGTAGGTCAGTGAGTAGGTAATCTTGTCCTTCCCTGTGATGTCCCTGGTTGCTATCCCAGCGCATCACCACAGAAGTGGCACAGATGCCTTTCCTTGATGTCTTCGAGAAAGCAACACTCACAGCACTGGAAATGTGGGGAAGTGGTGAGAAGAATGACGTTTCAACTCTGCATAAATGAAAAATCCAAAATGTCCTTCTGTCATTTTTACAAGTCCAGCTCTAACCCTTGGTATCATCAGTTTAGCCATTGCTTTGTCAACCATGACTTCAGCGTCATGCTGTCCAGCTCCTAGTCATAGATCAAGGCATTTTCCTAGACACACAGTTGTCTCCAGAGAACTCCTGCTTCCTATTATTTTGATAATATTAAAAACATTTTAATATTGAGAAATAATTATACTTGGGTAAACATGCATTCACAAATAGAAAGAAAGAATGAAGCAATTCCAAACTAAAACATCTGTTTGATGAGATTGAAAGCTATTTTTCTTTCTTTTTGCTTTTTTGTATGATTTTGACATTCTCTACAAAAAATATTAATTCTTCAGTAATAAAAGACAAAAATGATACAAGCTATTTGAAAAAAATTTTTTAACCAGATCCTTTTAAATGCCAGAGATTTTGCTACCTCCATGCTCCCTTTTCAGTTCAGAATCAGTCCTGCCAATAATGATTGAATCACATAAATGCTTAGGTCTTACTGCGATTGTTGAACATCACTCACTGTGAGGCCCAGGCATCCACGGGGGAGGTGTACACATGGATGGTAGGAAGGCAAGGTTAGCATCCCCTTTTGTTTCACTCTGTCATACTACCCTTTAGGCCAGATCACATGACACTAGGATCTATATTCTCCAGGGAAACCATCTCCTGAATTTAAAGTCAGGGCAGAGAACAGGGCAAAGGTGATACAAAGCAGAGCTGAAATTTTTAATAGGGACTGCTTTGTAGAGCTTACAGAGAAAATGAGAGAGGGGACTGTGTATTTTAAGATTGTTTGCAAATCAAGCTAGTTTTCCATTCTAGGTCTATATAACAATTACTCATTTCTGTGAAAAATAAATTCTAGAATATTTCTAATGAAATCTGATGTAGACAACTAGATGGCTGTTCGCTTAAAAAGTAATTTCTTTCTTTAGCTCAGATAGGTAAATTTCATGTTTGCAAGGTTAGAGGTGGATTAAGACTGGAGTGCAATGATATTGTTCATTCATTCAAAGAATATGTTTTGAGCATTTGCTCTACTTGAAGGTCTACCACTTGAATCAGAAAATAGTGGTCCATAGCTGTTAATCAATATCCACAAGGAATGATACATTCATGAGTCTAACCAAGGAAACACCCAGGCACCAAAGAAATATTTACAATTATTAGGTATTTAATCAGTATGGAGAAGGACATCAAGCTTAGTAAAGTACAGGGTCACACAAAAGAGCAAGGTCCTCAATAACATTAATTAGTAGTTGTTGCAACAATACAAGCTCAGCAACAATTCAAACACAAACATGGCAAGGATGGTGAAGGGCTAGCCAGTATTTCCTTCAGTTTTCATAGGATCATTGTGAGTTGGAATCACCTTGATGGCACCTAACAACAACAACAACAATAAGGACATGTAACAAGTCGAAGAATCATACAAGGAGTAGCAGTAGAGGCCTTTAAAACGCCTGTCACAGACATTACTAAGTGTTAAATATCTGTAGCTTCCACCACCACTTTCTGTCAAGGTGTTAACACATCTCCTCTGAATTTTTCACAACACACTCAATGATTTCACCCTCAGTCCAAAGACTGACCAGGTTCCTAGGACTTTTAAGGAAATCACATACTGATTGCTCATGTGCAGTAGAAGAGTCTGTCAAGCAGTAGCATCACAATCATTTCCATGCTTCTGATACTGAGGTGTGGTCTACTTCATAAATACTGAAGAAAGCATTTGAGAGTGAATTGCTTGCTTTAACCATGACAGGCTATTTGTTGTCCCAAAGCTCAATGGCTTATGACACCAAATATTTATTTTTCACTCTTGTATGATCTGCTGTGAATTTGGGCAACTCTCCAAGGCAGCTATCCTCCACGCAGTGACTCAGTGATCCAGGCTGCTTTGATCCTCCTGCTGTGCCATACAAGTATGAGTCCTCCGTGATCACCACAGCAGGGAAAGGGGTACTTGGAGAATTTATGACTATTTTTCTATGTTTTGGACCAGAGGAGACACATGTCACTTTCAACTGCAGTGTATTTACCAATCAGTCTATTAATGAAGGTATAGGAAACGTAGGAATATAGTGGAACATTATTATCTCTGTTCTTTGTTTGACATTACTTTTCCTAAAGAGAGAGTTGATGGGTTGGTATAAACGCATTTAGCATGTAGCACTTATATTGGGCAGGCATCCTGCCAGCATCTCCAAGGAAGCCAGGTTTCTTTGTATTCAATTTAGATATGGTTGCCTTGTTGCTTGTCCTGGATCCCTGGTTTCATCTCCAAGAAAAACACTTTTCAGAAAACAAAATAGTAACTAAAATGAAAAAAACAAAACTAAAAAACATCAGTTGAAGTCACTTTTCTTAAAAACGACACTAAACCCAAACAAAAAAAAAAACCTTTCTTTTAAAACCCTGATTCTTCATCACACACATACACACTGTTGCCATGCCCAAAGGCATTTTTCCTAAATAAATGCAGTTGTGTCCAGTCATGGTAAAGGCACTTCATGGACCAGGGCTACACCATAAACAGGCATCTGATATAAAAATGATACCTCTTCATTAAGCTTTTATTAACTACCATGTACCAGGCTGGGGATATAATGTCAAAATTTCTACCTTCAAAAGCACTTTTGGCTCTGTTGCAGACCGTGTAAACCTGCTCAGAAGTTCGAGGCCCACAGGACCCAAGTGTTGCAGACCACAGGCTCTGAGGAACAGATTCTAGCTATCTGGCAGGCATAGCAAATTGTTTTTCATCTTAGTATCCAGCTATGTTTTATTAATTGCAGACATGGAGCCCTTGATATTCACAGATAAATGTAATATTTTCCTAAAAGCCAAGACTGTAAAATTCCAAATAGGCAAAGTTCTTCCCTCAGAGAATTCATTCAAAGTAAATTGGGTGGCTCCCTGGTCTCTGTTCCAAGGACAATAGGAATGCCCTCTCTAAAGTGTTTCCAGGTGCAGCCCATTCACCCAGGCATCTCTTTTCCTGAAGAACCACACAATGGGAATCCTCCCAATCCTCCCTTTCCTCCCCACAGTTGAGGCTAGGTGCTAAAAGGTATGTTAATTAAGCTTGAGAAACCAAGTTGCGGTCATGAGATTCGAACCTGCAAAGTATGATGTAAAGTTGCCTGAATGTCTGGAAAAGTAAGATTGACAGCTGTACCTTGTCTTAGCCCCTCCTAGCTTTGTGTATGTTGCTTTGTGTATAGCCCCTAAATAAAACGAAGGTGCAGAACGAATCCAGGTGCATTACGACCAGCAAGGCGTGCTTTACAGCATGCAGGGGGCTCAGTCCAGCCTTGCAACCTTACTGCCTGCTTAGCCAAGATGTTTACTATGCAGGATATTACGGCCTTCATGGCTGAGATGTTTGCAACGCAGGATCTGCCTGATGCCAGTCCAGCATCCACTCTGGTTTTGGAGTACCTCTTTGTCTCCCTCTTTCTGTCTTTCTGTGTATTCTTTCTATATCTTTATTGCCGCTAGATATCTCCTCCTCGTGAACCAAACATCTATGTTGAGGCCAGTCCCCGGCATGGCTCTTCTTTCTGCCTTCTCTTCTCTTCTACCTCCTGCCTTTTCTCTCCGGCAGAGGTCACCTTCCTTTTCCCCATCCTGAATAAAAGTCTCTAGAAGAGCAAAAAAAAAAAATCACTTTTGGTCTAGTAGGAGTGACAGATTAATAGCTGGATTATCCTAGCACCTCATGTAATAAACAATCTGAGGGAAGCAAAGAGAGATTTGTAAAATACAAACGAATTAAAGACTAAGAAACCCAGGAAAGCTTCCAAAAGACAATGACATTTGAAGATATGAAAAAGATAGGGAGAGTAACTAGCCGTTAAAATAAACTGAAAGCAGATCCACTGTCTTCTGGTGCTAAATGTGTGTGGGTGGGTTAGGATTGGGTGGGTGAGGAGTGGGAAATGAGGTAGGAGAAGTAGGTGGGTCTCTAGGACGAAGGTCCTTCTGGCATTTCCCAAAACACAGACTTCCTGTACCTGGTCTATTTTCAATTTGACACTAGACTATGTATGTAAGAATACACCCAGGAACTTGCTAGTTTATTTCCTCCCAAATGTCAGGATCTCCTGAGTATAGTATTGTAGTCAGAACCCCAAAGAACAGCTAAAACCTCTCTTGTGTCCTCTGGTCTGCAGCCATCTAGCAAACAATAAACAAATAAAATCAATAAAGTACAACTTGTTGCTGATCACCCAGACACAGCCACTTCCTATCTCTCCTCCTGGATCATGGTGCCCCCTCCCCTGCACATTTTCTAAGGGTGGACCTCACTGAACCCTGTTGGCAACCACTCAGATGTTTCACCTCTACACTTTCCTAGACTTCATAATCTGTGTGGCTCCCAAGTCACCCCAGCCTGTGTTTTCAGGGCTTGGCAATAACGTGGAATTAAACACATGGCAGATGTGCTCAGGGTCAAGGGGCTTCATTCCTTTGCTGATTTGCAGTTTCTCTGACAGTCTTACTCTACCCAGGTCCTCTGATTCGATCCTTTCCCACCGTACCATAGGTCTTAAGGGCTGTGAATTCAACTTTGAGCATTTGACCAAATTCAACAAGCCAGGCAGTGTCAGGGACTCAAAAGCGATTTACAAGAGCAATGGAATAAAATGGCATGGTGACAGAGAAACCTGTCACAAGAGAGTCTATCTCTGGAGGTGACAGACAATGATAGGTGTTGCAAAGTCTAATGTCAACTAGTATCTTGGCGGTTGAAGTTCAACACGCCAAGGGTATGAGGACATTATCAACTCTGCTCATGCTCTGAGGAATATATGTGTCTGCTATAATCCAAACAGTCCAAGACACTGTAATAATAAATGTTATGCCACCTAGCAACAATAACTATGACCCTGAGATGAATTGTTTGGGGAATGGGTCATATCAGAGTGACTTTTAAATGGCTGTCCCCTTTCAACCTCCTGTTTTTCAGTAGGGCAACCATTCCCAGCTTAAATGCCACACTCTAGTCCTTAAGGGAGGTACATGCTTAGTGTTGTTTTTTTTCTCCTATGGCTGGAAAAGCATATGCTTTTCTGCCAGACCTTAAACACATCATCAGTTAAGATTTGATGGAAAATTACTAAGATGTACAGTAATTCTACAGCGTATTGATGTGGTGCTGTGAGTAAATGTGCTGGACTGCAAAGTCGGTTTGAACCACCAGGTTGGCGGTTCAAGCTCACTAGTCGCTCCTCGGAAACCCTATACAGGGTTGCTATAGGCTGGAACATGACTAGACGGCACTTGACAACAACAACAGTAATTATGCATAAAGGAGAGCAGTGTCTTAGGTGGATAATATATTTAGAAGCCACTTCTCAGCTCCTTTTCTGAATGGTAGACTCAATGGTAGTTTCAATAACTGAAGCTCTTGTAATAGACAGGTCTCAAGGGTATATAATAAAATAAGGAAAAGTTAGAGAACTCCAAAATTGTTGTTTTCCAATTCAATTGGGCAGGAACAATTAAAAAAAACAAAAACAAAAAACAAGGCAACTGCTTGCATTTATTAATGAAAGAGTTTTCATGTATGGAGAGACTGAATGACCGTCAAAGAATCCACATCCCAATTCCTTGCTGTTGTTGTTAGGTGCCATTGAGTTGGTACCGACTCATAGCAACCCTATGCACAGCAGGGGTGGAGGATCAGAGAAAAAGAGGAAGACCCCCAATGAGAAAGATTGGCCAAGTGGCAGCATCAATGGACTCAAGTGTGGAAATGGTAGTGAGGCTGGTCCAGGATAGGGCAGTGTTTCGTTCTGCTGTGCATAGGGTTGCTATGAGTCCAGGGGTAGACTGTGGAACAGACCATCAATTACTCA
>NW_006408533.1:2612014-2613165 GCF_000296735.1 Chrysochloris asiatica | reverse complement strand
GGAAGACTCATTAACAACCTGCAATATGCAGATGATACAATCTTGTTTGCTTAAAGTGAAGAGGGCTTAAGACATTTACTGATAAAGACCAAAGAGCACAGCCTTCGGTATGGACTTCATCACAATGTAAAGAAAACAAAAATCCTTACCACTGGACCAATAAACAACATTCTCATCAATGGAGAAAATATTGAAGTTGTCAAGGACTTCGTTCTTCTTGGATTAACTATCAACACTCATGGAAACAGCAGTCAAGAATCAAACTATGTATTGCATTAGGCAAATCTGCTGCACAAGACCTTTTTAAAGTGTTACCATGTTTGGTAAGGTAGAGGGTCAGAGAAAAAGAGGAAGACCCCCAATGAGGTGGATTGGCCAAGTAGCAGCATTGATGGACTCAAGCGTGGCAACAATAGTGAGGTTGGCCCAGGATCGGGCATTGCTTCCTTCTGCTGTGCATAAAGTCTCCATGGGTCGGTACTGACTTGATGGCACTTAACAACAACAACAGATTATCTAGGTTGGACCTAAATATCATTATTCTTATAAAAGAGAGACAAAGGGAGACATTACTACAGAAGAGGAGAAAGCAATGTGACCACAGAAGCAGAGATTGTAGTAATGTGGCCACAAACCAAAGAAAACTGGCAGCCACCAGTAACTAACATGCAAGGAATGGATTCACTTCTGTAGCCTATGAAAAAGGCCAGCCCTGCTGATACCCTGACTTAATTTAGTGAAACAATTTTGAACTTCTGGCTTCTAGAACTGCAAGAGAATCAATTTGTCTTGTTTTAAACCGATGAATTTGTAGTAATATCAGCCAGAGGAAAGGAACACATTTCACACCAATGGTCTACATTCAAGTTGAAGCCTAAACTATGTAGTTATGCCTTATATTTTTTAAATGCAATTTAAAGTGACATCTTTGCTCTTCAACACTTTAAAGAGATCTTTTGCAGCAGATTTGCCTAATGCCATACATCCTTTGATTTCTTGACTGTTGTTTCCATGAGCTTTGATTGTGGATTCAAGCAAAATGAAGCCTTTCACAACTTTATACTTTTTTCCATTTATTATGAAGTTATTTATTGGCCTCCTTGTGAGGCTTTTAATTTTCTTTACATTAAGGGACAATCCATATTGAGGGC
>NW_006408533.1:2598683-2600738 GCF_000296735.1 Chrysochloris asiatica | reverse complement strand
AATTTGTAGCAGAAGCAAGAAATCCATTGCTTTCTAATTCAAGATGCTCAGCTGCTCCTGGAGCCACCATCTTGGGTGAGACCAAGTGGGGGAAGGATCAGAGCACCCACAGACACCTGACAGAACTGTGGAAATAAAGTTTTGGACATTCTTTTTTTGTTGTATCTGTTCATTTGTCTCTCACTGGCTGCACACCTCCATTCAGGTGACTAGAGGGGGTGACTGAGCAAGTGGACACCCCACCTCCACACCCAGAGGATTCTATTATGCATGTGCACAGATTACCTCAAAATTTAAAGTGACAGTTTCCACTTAAAACCAAATGGCAGTGCAAAATGGTCACAACCAGCCCTAAACTTATCACTAGGAAAAAGGCCTGAATGTGGTTGTGGAGTGGGACAGGCAGACTAAAAAGGAAATAGGCCAAAAATTAAATCCTGAGTTACATCACAATGACCAACAGTGGCATCTTGAAATGTCACAGGAAGAAGAGTGTAAAGGGAAGTCCATCTCCTGATCACATCTACCTGGAGGAAATAAAAAAGCATAAAAATACCAAAATACACACCCATGTAAGTATTAGGGTCACAGATAACTCCTGATTATGCCAAAAAACAAACAAACAAACAACAAAAAAAACACAGAAATAAAAACAAAAAAAAAACCAGAAACAGATGACCATATTAGCACACGTCCAGAAAAGAGATAAAGTGACTGAGGCGAATGAGCTGGAAGTAGACCTACCCTCAATACTGGAAGATGGGCAGGCTTTGGAAATGCCTGAGAAGGAATTCAGAAAAAATGATTATAGAATGTATCAAAACATTATACAATGGAGTTGAGAAAAATAACGAAGAAGTCAGGAAAGTGCTACAGGAAAAATTAAATAAGATAGATACAGCATTGGAAACAATTCAAAACCTACAGAAAGAGGTCCAAATGATTAATAATAGAAGTTCAGAAATGGACAATACACTGAAAGGGCAAAGGAGTAGAATAGAAGAGATGGAAAGCAGAATCTCTTAACACTACTAAGATAGACGAGCAAGCACAAAAAAGGATTAAAAAAATCTGAAGAAGGCCTAAGATTCATGTTGGACAACATGAAGAGGAATAACTTAAGAATTATCGGCATTCATAACAGAAAGAATCACGCAAGTCCACAGAGGAGATAGTTGAAGAGCTTCTGGAAGAAAACTTCCCTAACATCCTGAAAAGCAAAAAGATAGCATTCAAGAAGCTCACGGAATCCCAGGAAGGATAGACCCTAAAAGAAATTACCAAGACATATAATAATCAAGGTGTCCAAAATCAAAGATATGGACAGAATCCTGAAAGCAGCTAGGGAAAAGAGAAGTGTAACATACAAAGGCAAGTAAATCAGATTAGTCACGGATCTCTCAACAGAAAACATGCAGGCAAGAAGGCAATGGGGAGACATATATAAAACCATGAAAGAAAAAACCTGCCAACCAAGAATCCTCTACCTGGCAAAGCTGTCAATCAAATACAATGGTGTAATCTAAACACTCCAGGATAAACAAAAGCTAAGGGATTTTTCCAAAGCCAACCCTGCAATGAAAAACATCCTAAAGGAAGTTCCGTGGACTGAGAACCAACAAGAACAGACAACAACCAGAGATTGACATATGTTGCAGCATCACCCTGAACTCAATCGACAAATGGAAGAGTCAAGAATAGAATAAAATGATAAGAACAGAGGATCTGGGAGGCCCATCTATGATTAAAACAATTACAATGAGTAAGAAAGTAAACACAGGAACAGAAATCCAGGTGGTGAGGTCAGGTAGATTACAGGACAAAATAGACTGTCTTAAATGGAGGGAATGAGATGGATTGGCAAAGTGCCAGCATCGATGCACTTAAGCGTGGCAACAGTAGTGAGGTTGGCCCAGAATAGGGCAGTGTTTCATTGTGTTGTGCATAAGGTCGCTATGGGTCGGTACTGACTTGATGGCACCTAACAACAACAACAAATGGAGGGAAGAGTTAATGGAATATAAGGTAACCACAACAGTGGGGTTGGGGTGGGGG
>NW_006408533.1:2595200-2597048 GCF_000296735.1 Chrysochloris asiatica | reverse complement strand
GACCGGCACAATGAAGTGGTGCTAAAACCCAGTGCAAGGACATTTGCAAAAGGAAGTGTGGGGGCATTCTACATTTTTCTCCCTCCTCTTCTCTGCCCAAGCTGGATGCACACCTGAAAACAAGTCCAATGTTGAGCCCACAGCTTTCCCACAGCACAGAGAGGAAGACCCCCATTGGTCCCACAGCCAGATTCTTTGGTGGCTGCTTATGATGTCTGACTCTGGGTCCCAGCCCTAAAGTTAACTTGTGCGGGACCCTTTATTTCTGCTTACCAGCAATAATAAAGCAGGGCTGGCCTGACAGACAAACTGTATGATCAATCTGTAAAACCCCAACATAAAAGGATGCAACTAGGGAGGGTAGAGCTGCAGCCAAGTGGAGACAGTAACACAGTGCTAGAAGCCGCAGAGCTGAGCATCTGGAGGGAGAGGTATGACTGATTTTTCATCTATCACTTTTCATTTTTCACATATCTTTCTTTTTCACTCTGATCCTGCCCTCACTGCCCAGCCCAGATGCCTTTAGGCAGGTGGTAGCACACCCTCAAAAGGGTCCAGCATTGCACCCACAGATTTCCAATGGCACAGAGAGGAAAACTGCAGGCTGCTTCTTATGACGTCTGACTCTGAGACCCAAAGTTGACCTGGGAGGGGCCCTTTATCCCTGCCTGTACAGCAAAGGCCAGTGAACAGTCAATCACAATTTTATTTTTGTTTTTGATGGGTGTTTCTGTCTCTGCTTCTATTTTGTTTTTGTCTTTGGTCCTTTTGGTCTCACTGTTTTCCTAGGGGTTGGAACTTACTCCCCTTACATTACCCAAGAAGAGACTGGAACTGTGCTCATATAGCCAAGCCACAAGCATACCTTGTAATACCCCACCATCTGGACAAGAGCCAAAACCAGCTGCAAGACATTACACGTGAAAAGAGGGGCCTATCTCCAGATCATATCCATCAGGAGATGCTTAGTAAACTTAACAACAAAGCAACATACATCACATACATCCACTTAAGCATTAAAAACCCATATAACTGCTGAAAGTGTCCAAGAAAACACAATGAAAGATGTCAACACTTGCCCCAAAACAAAATAAAGTAAGTGAGACAAATGAGCTGGAAGCAGACACAGACTTTCCAGTAGAAGAGCAGGTTCTGGATCTGAGAAGGAATTCAGAAGAAAGATATGGGAACAAATTCAAATGTTCCGAAAAGGGGTGGAGGAAAATAAGGAAAAAGTCAGGAGCAATCAAACAAGATAGATACGGCATTGGAAATAATCCAAAACCTGCAAAAAGAAGTCCAAATGATTAATAAAATATCAGAAATGGACAAAACATTGAAAGGGCAAAGGAATAGAATGGAAGAGATGGAAGCCAGAACCAGCGAGCTGGAAGATAAATCTCTCAATACTGCTAAGATAAAAGAGCAAACAGGAAAAAGGATTTAAAAATCTGAAGAGAGTCTAAGATTCATGCTGGATAACATGAAGAGGAATAACTTAAGAATGACTGGCATTCCAAAACAGGAAGAATCACAGAAGTCCATAGAAGAAATAGTTGAAGAGTTTCTGGAAGAAAAATTTCCTAACACCTTGAAGAATGAGAAGATAAACATTCAAGAAGCTGAAAGAACCCCAGGAAGGATAGACTCCAAAAGAAAATCATCAAGACATATCTTAATCAAGCTTTCCAAAATCAAAGAAAAGGAGAGAATCCTAAAAGCAGCCAGGGAAAAGAGAAATGTTAGTTACAAAAGCAAGCAAATCAGATTAAGCTCTGACTTCTCAGCTGAAACCATGGAGGCAAGAAAGCAATGGGGAAACATATAAAACCCTAAAAGAAAAAAAAA
>NW_006408533.1:2549953-2594845 GCF_000296735.1 Chrysochloris asiatica | reverse complement strand
AACAAGGAAACATTACAACTAAGAAAACAACAACAAGAAATAGCACAAAAAAACATGAACTCAGGACAAGAAGGCATGCAGAAGAAAGGAACAAAGAGCACCACAAAAAATTAACATAATGACAGCAGTTAATCCATACCTATCAATAATTACACTGAATGTCAATGGATTAAACGCACCAGTGAAGAGACAGAGAGTGGCTGAATGGATAAGAGAACAAGACCCTTCAATATTCTGCCTACAAGAGACACACATTTTACACAAAGACAAAAACAGACTAAAAGTTAAAGGATGGAAAAAAACATACCAAGCTAACAGCAATAAAAAACAAGCAGCAGTGGCAATACTAATATCTGATAAAATAAATTTTAAGGCAAAAATCAGCATAAGAGATAAAGAAGGATACTATTTAATGATTAAAGGATCAATTGAGCAAGATGACATAACCATAATTAACATCTACACTCCAAATGAAAGAGCACCAAGATATATAAAGCAAACCATATTAGATTGAAGAAAGAAGTAGATCAATCTAAAATTATCGTAGGAGATTTTAATATGCCTCTTTTGAAAAGGGATAAACAACCAGAAAGAAATTCGACAAAGCTACAGAGGAACTAAACAACACAATTAACCAACTTGACCTCATAGACATATACAGAGATTCAACCCAACAACAACACAATACAGATTCTTTTCCAGTGTACATGGAACATTCTCCAGAATTGACCATGTCTTAGGTCACAAGCAAGCCTCCATAAATTTACAAACATCAAAATACTACAAAGCATCTTTTCAGAACACAATGCCATAAAATTAGAAATCAACAATAAGAAGACCAATGAAATAAAGTTCAATACATGGAAACTGAATAGCACCCTGCTGAAGAGCAACTGGATAATATAAGAAATTAAATGAGAATTCAGAAAGTTCCTAGAAACAAACAAGAACAAAAACACAGCATACCAAAATCTTTGGGGCACAGTGAATGCGGTGCTGAGAAGACAATTTATTGTGATAAATGTACATATCCAAAAAGAAGAAAAAATAAAATTAACACAGCATCGTCAGCAACTAGAAACAGACCAACTAGAAACAGATCTACAGTCGCCAAAAGAAAAGAAATAATAAAGGTCAGAACAGAAATAAATGAAATAGAAAACAGAAAAACTATAGAAAGAATCAACAGGATTAGAAGTCCAAGCTACACTGAAGGCAATGACGAAAAGCCAGGCTCTGGGAATTGATGAAATACAAATTGAAATATTTCAATAAACTGACACAACACTGGAGGTGTTCACTCATCTATGTCAAGAAGTTTGGAAAACAGCTACCTGGCCAATCAATGGGAAGAGATCCATATTTGTGCCCATTCCAAAGAAAGGTGACCTAGTGGAATGTAAAACTCATGGAAAAATATAATAATTATTATGTGCAAGTAAAATTCTGCTAAAGATAATTAAAAAATGATTGCAGTAGGACATCTACAGGGAACTGTCAGAAATACAAACCAGGTTCAGAGAGGATGTGGAATGAGGGATACCATATAGGGATGTCACATATGTTACACTAGATAGATCTTGCCTGAAAGCAGAGACTACATACCAGAAATATGCTTATTTGTGCTTTACTGACTATGTGGAGGCATTTTACTGTGTGGATTATAACTAAGGATAACAACGTGAAGAATGGAAATTTCATAACACTTAATTGTGCTTTTTAAGAACCTATATACAGACAAAGAGACTGTCCTTTGAAAAGAACAAGAGGATTCTGAATGGTTTAAAATCAGGAAAGGTGTGATCCAGGGTTGTATTCTTTCACCATACTAAATTAATCTGTATGATGAGCAAGTAATCTGAGAAACTGGTTATAGTATGAAGAGGTGGCATCAGGTATGGAAAAAGACTCATTAACAACTTGTTTTGTTTTGTTTTGTTATAGCACAATTTATGTATTTCAAATAGACACAAAATTAGTATTATTTTCAGTATCTTAAGTTAACTTGCCCTTGAATGGGAGCTTCCTTTCCAGTACTTTGAGGTCTACAAGACGTATCTAGAAAATTTACTACTGTGGAAAATGAAGACTGCTTAAATCGAATGGGGGTGGGGTCAGGGGAGGGCCTGTGGTTTTTCTTTTTGATTAATTGCTGTAACCCTGTCCTTCAGGCGGTTGAGGGAGTTTCATATTTTCTTTAGACATCATTAGGCGCTGAATCTCTTGCAGGAAAACTTTGATACTATATGAATTCTGCCATTTTGCTAGCACTGATATGGCTCTTGGGTCCACCACTCCATTAGAACTATTCACTCCATTCATGTTAATTTTTGTTACAAATCTTACAAAGGGGGGTGCTTCTGGGTATTTAGGTCCACGTTCTATTTTAAGGCTGTATATCTGGTTTTCATAAATTGTTCTTGGAGGCCCAATTATCATCCCTGTCCATCTTGTGTCATGTCTTCAGTCAATTTCTAGACCCCAGCTAACTGTGCCATCTCCTACTCCTTTCTGGCCTTCTTGGAGTTCTTCCAACAGTCAAAAATTACGAGGGACTTTTACTCCTGAGCCCGTGGTGGCTGCCATCTTGTGTCGCTGTCACTCCTCATTAACAACTTTTAATATGCAGATGACACAACCTTGCCTTCAGGAAATGAAGAGGACTTGAAATACTTACTGATGAAGATCAAAGACTATAGAATTCACTACCGATTGCACCTCAGTTAAAGAAACTAAAATCCTCACAGTTGAATCAGTAAATACCACTGTGAGACAAAATAGAATTTGTCAAAGATTTCATTTTGCTTGAATCCTCAGCCAACCCTCATGGAAGCCAAGAAATCAAATGACATATTGCTTTAGGCAAATCTAGTGCACAAGACCTCTTTAAAGTGTTAATGAACAAAGAGGACTAAAGTATGCCTGACCCAAATGAAAGTATTTTTAACACTGATATGTATGTGAAAATTGGACAATGAATATGGAAGACAATAGAAAAACCAATGCATTTAAATTGTGGTGTTGGAGAGGAATACTGAAAGTACCATGGGTTTCCAGAAGAATAAATAAATCTATGTTGGAAGATGTACAGCCAGAAAGCTTCTTATAAGCCAGCAAGACTTTGTCTCTTGTATTTTGGACATGTTGTCAGGAAGGAGCAGTCCCTGGAGAAGGTCATTATGTTTGGCAAAGTGGAGGGTAGGTGAAAAAGACCCCACCAAGGGGATGGATTGATGTGGTGACAGCAGCAATGTCCTCAAACATAACAACATTTTTATCGATGGCACAGGACCAGGCAGTGTTTCATTCTATTGTACATAAATTTGATATGAGTTGGGACCGAACAAGAGGACACTGAATGGTTTTAAATTAGGAAAGGTGTGTGCCAGGGTTGTATTCTTTCACCATACTTATTCAGTTTTTATGCTGAGCAAATAATCTGAGAAGCTGGATTATATGAAGGAATGTGGCATCAGGATTAGAGGAAGATTCATTAACAACCTGTGGTATTCAGATGATACAACTTGCTTGCTGAAAGCAAAGAGGACTTAAAACATTGATGAAGATCAAACAGCACAGCCTTTGATATGGATTGAACCTCAGTGTAAAGAATACAAAAATCCTCACCACTGGACCAATAAATAACATCATGATAAATGGAGAAAAGATTGAAATTGTCAAAGACTTCATTTTGCTTGATTCCACTATTAACACACATGGAAGCAGCAGTCATGAATTCAAATGATGTATTGCATTAGGCAAATATGCTTTACAAGACAAAATAAGGGATCTACACAAATTGAAGAATATACCATGTTCATGGAGAGGAAAATTTAACATTGTGTAAATGTCAATATAATCCATAGTGATCTGTAGATATAATGAAATTCTGATCCAAACTCCTTTATAATTCTTTAAAGAAATGGAAAAAAATCATCACCAATTTATACAGAAAGAAAATTGGCACCAGATAAGCAAAGCCACTGCTAAAGAAAAAGAAAAAAAAATTAGGAGGTTTCACACTTCCTGGTCCCAAAACCTAGTAAATAGCCAAGGTAATCAAAACAGTGTGGTATTGGTACAATGGCAGACACAAAATCAGTGGAGCAAGATTGAGAACCAAGAAGTAAATCCATCCACTTACGGACTGTTATGTTTAATTAAAAGTCAAAACCCATTAAATGGGAAAGAGATAGTTTCTTTAATAAATGTGGCAAAACTGGATGTCCATTTGTAGTAAAATGAAACAGGATTCAGATTTTTCATCATATACAAAAACTAACTTGAGTAGAAGTATGCTCATAAGTATAAAGGGGCTGGACAGAGGGTATTTGCTGCAAACATGCCTATGAATTGGTTGCGTATACAGGGGACAAAATGGTAAAAAAAATTGACATTGCCTAAACATCTTTTTGTTTTTTGTTGTTTTTTTTTTTCTTTTTGCATTGAGTAATGAGTTTTTTATTATCTCATTTCTTGCATTTGAAATATTCTTTGATGACATCTTTGGCTTGAGATTCTTTGCTGTAGTCCTTAACAACCACACAACTGCAATCAACCACTTTGTGAGGTTTCCCATTCTGTCAATTTTGCAGAGGCCTACTCATTCATTCCCCTAACTTCTTGTTATCATTAACCTTAATCAAGTGGATTTGGTGGCCAGCACATAAGGCCTAGACTAACCAGACATACATAGGCTCATCACAGTTGGATGCAAACACACAAAGATGAACTTGGCGCTTGTCTAAGACTTTGGAAGCTTCGTAAATTCCACATGCTAGACCATCATGGATGAAGGTGGTCTTCAGCGCCTCTTGTAAAACAGTGTTAATGTCCATTACACCTCCAGAAGCAAAGCTTTCCTCAGCCATGGTGGTGAGTTAAGGGGTGGAGCGGAATCTGGAATGCACTCGGGCCTCATCCTCTGCACAGCTCAGCAGAGATAGGGAAAGAGCACATTACCAAACATTTTGAGGCAACAAATTGCTGGGTCTGGAGCCTCAGTACTTTAATTTCAGGGGACACCATGATCAATTGGCATAGTATAATCCATGAAGACTATGTTCTACATCCTACTTTGGTGAGCAGCAACTAGGTTCATAAAAGCTCATGAGCAGAGGGAGCAGCTGATGACTCTGGACTCATGGAAAGAGAAGGATTGGGTGCTGGCGGCCAGAAGGCAGGCTTGCAGAATGTACCCTTTAGTTTTTTAAATTATATATTCCTGAGTGTTTCTGTGTACAGCTCCCCCAAAAGAAAGTGGGAATGAAAGCAAATCTTGTTGAATGATGATGCACGGAGGAGATTGTAATCATTACAATGAAACAATGGTGTAAAACCGATGTTCTCCCATGTAACCTATCACTCAGTTCACAATAAAAATTTAGAATAAAGAAAGGAACTTCTTAACTGTGATAAGAAGCTGAATTAAGGGTTTGTGGGAATTTCAACAGCAGTAATAACAACCAAAAAAATGTGTGGGTGTTTACATGGTGGTGTTTATGTGTCATGGAGTCGGTTCTGACTCATAGTGACCCTGTACAGGGTTTCCGAGGCTGTACAGCTTTACAGGAGTAGAACACCTCATCTTTCTCCTGCGGAACAGCTGGTAGTTTTGAACTGCTGATCTTGCGGTTCACAGCCCGATTCGTAACCACTAGCTACCAGAGCTCCTTGTGGGTGTTTACATAGGTAACGATATATGCATATATGTGTATAGGAAAGCTTATGTGAATATATGGGTACATACATAGGTGTTTCTGTAGGCATATGTATGTTCATGTTTGATGTGTATATGAGGAGTTTTCTGAAGTTTATAGAAAAAATGGAATTAGTAGGTAAAAATAAAAAGACCAACCTTGTTTCTCAACGTACACTCCATCATGTTCATGACACATTTATAAGTAATGATATCAGCTGTTTAGTCCATCCCTAAAGAACTGAGGAAAGGTGTGCACCAGGGTTGTATTCTTTTACCACACTTAATCTGTATGCTCAGCATATAATCTGAGAAGCTGGATTATATAAAGAAGAATATGGCATCAGGCTTGGAGGAAAATTCATGAAGTGATATTCAGATGATAAAACCTTGCTTGCTGAAAACAAAGAGGACTTAAAAAATAAAAAATCTCGTAAGTGTCCATCTAAGGTACAACTATTGGGGTAGAAATGTGGGGTAGAAAGAGAGTGAGGAAGAGTGATGGAAATAGAACATATTTGCAATCAAGTAGTCAGATGGACTAACGGAACATGTGACTATCAGTCTCTACAACTGAAACCAGAAAAACTAGATGGTGCCTGTCTCTTACTACCAACTTCTCTGAAAGGGATCACAGTAGAAAGCCCTAGATAGAGTGGGAAACAGTATGGAGCAAGACTCAAAATGATAAAAATAAAAATAAAAACATTAAAAAAAAATGGATTCACTGGTCAGGAGACTGGAGGAATACAAGATTATTGTCCTTGGCCACTCTTCAAGGCTGGAACAAAATTCACCTTATGGTCCAATATTTAGTCAAGCAATGGACAGGCCTACAAATGTGCCTTCCTTAGAATAATCAACCATAGGAGATCAAAGTCAGTATTTGCCCAGGGATAAAGGTTAAGAGTCCTGGTGTGGCACTGTGGGTTAATGTACCAAACGGCAAAGCCGTTTGAACTGCAAGGTCGATGGTTCAAGCTCACCATCTGCTCCTTGGAAACCTTATACAAGGTTGCTATTGGTCAGAATCGACCCAACGGCACTTAACAACAAATAACAACAAATCTCAGAAGACAGGAAAGGATAGAAAGAAAACATAATGTGAATGGCAAAGTAGAGTGTAGGAAGAGTGTTTTCACATTGTAATAAATGTCAAAATGTATCTGATTTGTTGAATGGAAAACCAGTTTGCCCTGTAAACTTTCACCCAAATCACAATAAAAAGTTAAAGACAAAATCCAACCAACAACAACAAGCAAGCATGTAAGGTTGGTCAGGAAGACTTGAATAAACACAGGGAAGTTTACAAAGGCAGTGGCACCTAATCTTCACAACTCCTCATAAATTGAAGCTGTGATGTGAAATGCACAGATAAACTGAGGCTCAGGAAGATTAAGTTACTTGCTCAAAGTTGCCCATTTTAGTGGCAGAGCTGGGTTGTGAACCCAGACTGGATTGGTTCCAAGACTCTTGTTTTTCACCACACAATCCTGCAGGCAGAGCAGGTTCCTGAACAAGAGCCCAGCAAAGAGGAGAAGGATCCACCCAGGCCACTATCCTCAACTGATTAGCAGACACTCTTGTTTTGATGGCAAAGGCTTCACTTCAAAACTCTACTCACTGCCTAGCTCATTACTGAAGAAAGGATTTGGCACATAGATATTATGGTTTCCTGCTTGGTGCTGGATAGATTCCACGTGGTATTGTCAGCATAACACCACCACAGAGGGATCAGCTCCCCAGCAGTTTACCGAGAGCATTGCACCTGCTCCATTCTGCTCCCTACATTCTTGTCTTCCCCTTCTGCCTCCCCCTCAACCTGCTCTAGGAGGGAAAGGTCCACAGGCAGAGGCAGAAAGCATCTGGGGAGGGAAACTTGCTTTCTGTCCAGCTGACAATAATGATCACACGGAGAATGAGTGATTCAAGCTGAATATCCAAGGCCAGATCTGAAATTGGTCAACACTGGTTGGGGAAAGGCAGAAAGCCTGAGTTGAGTTTATGAAAGTTTTCCACTAAAGTCAGCAACAGTTTAAATTCAAACCAGGCACAAAATGCTTCAATCTCCATATGAGTTGTTCATCAAAGGGCTCAAAGAAAGGAAATCAGAGCCTGAGCAGGGTCTGGCCTAAAAGCTTTCAAGTGATTCCTTTCGGTTAGGAAACTATTTCCTTTGTCTGTAATGTTCAGGAAAACTGCCTTTTTGGAGCGCGGTTCACTCTCAATTCAGGTCACAGTTCTTGAAACCAGTTTAAAAATAAAACCCAAAGAAGTATGAAAATGTCTCCTGTCCTCTCTCTCTCTCTCTCTCCTTGCCTCTCTGTCTTTCTATTTCTCTGTGTGTCTTTCTATTACTCTCTCATGTCTCTGTCTGTCTCTCACACACATTCTCTCTCTGTCTGTCAGTTACAAGTATATGGAACTTGTTTATGCTACTGGAGTACAATGTGATTTAAATGCTTAATTTGGACTGGTTTATAATGGGTTTAAGGAGCTCTGGAGCGTAGTGGTTACGAATTGGGCTGCTAACCATAAGGTCAGCAGTTCGAAACTAACAGCTGTTCTGTGGGAGAAAGATGAGGCTTTCTGCTCCCATAAAGATTTACAGCCTCGGAAACCCTGTTCAAGGTCACTATGGGTCGGAACCGACTCGACGGCACTTAACAACAACATAATGGGTTTAACAAAACAGGCGTGAATACTCAGTTGATTCAGGGCGACAGGGTAAAAATCAGGAAAACCATGCACCCACATCTCTGGTTGTTGTTGTTAGGTGTCATTGAGTTGACTTGGGCTCACAGCGACCTGATGCACAACAGAATGAAACACTGCCCGGGTCCTGGGCCATCCTCACAATTGTTAGACTTGAGCCTATTGTGATGCCATTGCTGATACTTTTTGCAAAAAAAAAAGGAAAAAAATAAAGGTGAGCTTAGATCCTAAGTCTGGACTTATCCACAAAGAAACGTCACTGTTTAGACAGGATTGTGCCAGACTGCCCAAGGGAAGGAACTTTAGGTCCTGCCCAGTTTCAGGCTTCCTTTCTTTCTGCAGGGTTCAGAAACTGGTCTCAAATCCTCAGTGTTATTCAAAGTAATTTAAGAGGTACCTTCCTGCTACCCGTCTCTTCCTAGGTTGTACTAGAAACCCACCCCTCAGCGAATATGGAATGCTGAATAGGGATTTCCCAGGGTTTCCTGTCTGGACAGTACTCTCTCTTCCGTTTTTGTTTTTTTGTTTTTTTTCTTGTTTCAATTTTTAATTTGTTTCTCTCTAGTTTAATCAGATTCTTACAAATTGGAGCTAGAAAGGTATCTTTAACATGTCTCCTCTCCTCTGTCTGGGCACAGTTGTTCCCTATGGCTAATTTTCCACGGCCCCAGCCAGGCCCCCTTCCAAACGTCTCTAACCATGTGCTTCTACTACCACTGTCCTTGGGAGGCTGTCCCATCACCTAATAGACTTCACTGGAAGGAATGTTTTCTGAATAACTAGGCATCAAATTCCCTTTGCTTAGTTTCATCCTACTCCTCAAATCTCCTTTACCCTAGGTGGGTTTGGGTTCTCATGTCTGTCTCTGGCACCCCTTGCAGGATGCATTTATTTGGTAGCCTGAACCGACTCCACGGCACTTAACAACAACAACAACAACAATAGTGCAAAGATACAGGAGTCCTGATGTGGTGCTATAGCATAAGCACTGGACCGTAAGGTCGGTTTGAATGATAAGGTCTGCGGTTCAAAATCACCAGCAGCTCCTCGGAAACCCTATACAAGGTTGCTATGAGTCAGGACCGACTTGATGGCACTTAACAACAATAACAATGACAACAATAGCACAGGACTATTTTAAAGTGCATTCCTTGGGTGGTGCAGGCGTGTGACTACTAACTGAAAAGTTGATGATTCAAGCCCTTCCAGAGGTGCCATGGACGACAGGCCTGGAAATCATAGGGTAAACAGTACCATATATGGGGTCTCCATGACTTAGAATTGACTCATTGGCAACATATTTTTCTACTCTTATTGTTGTGGTGATTAGCTTTGTTGTTGTTTTCATCAAGTGCCGTTGAGTTGGTTCTGAGTTGTAGCAACCCTGTATGGGGATTCTGAGGAGCGACCGGTGAGTTTGAACCACTGACTTTATGGTTCAAACCGACGTTGCAGTCCTGTACTAGAAGCACTTGTTATTGTGAAGTGCCGTCTAGTTTATTCTGACCCATAGCGAGCCTGTATAGGGTTTCCAAGGAACAGTAGGTGAGCTTGAACCACCTACCTTGCAGTTCAAATGACTTTGCAGTCTGACACATTAGCCTACAGCGCCACACCAGAAGTTCTTAGAAGGAAAAAAATGCGGGGCATAGTGTTTACGAATTGGGCTGCTAACCTCAGGGTCAGAAGTTCGAAACTACCAGATGTTCTGCGGGAGAAACATGAGGCGTTCTGTTCCCGTAAAGATTTACAGCCTCGGAAACCCTGTACTGGATCGCTATGAATGGGAACCAACTCCACGGCACACAGCCGCCACCACCACCAATCAGTAGAATAAAGCTATAAGACAATTCAGGAACCTTTTGCATTTGGGCTATGGAAACTACAAAAGAAAGCAAGATGGAATTTAGTCTATTAACAGTCCTTATTTATTAGTTGGAAATAAGTGCTTTCAAGACGGTTCCGACTCATAGTGACCCTGTATAGGGTTTCTGAGGACTGGTAGGTTTGAACCACTGACCTTAGAAATAAATAAATGTTGGTCTGGTTCCGGGTAATCAAATATTTAGACCAAAGCTATAAGGCACTTTGGTAAGGCGGAGGGTCAAAGAAAAGAGAGGAAGACCCCCAGCGAGATGGATTGGCAAAGTGACAGCATCAATGGGCTCAAGCGTGGCAACAATTGTGAGGTTGGCCCAGGACCCGGCAGTGTTTCGTTCTGCTGTGCAAAGGGTCGCTATGAGTAGGTACCAACTCGATGGCACCTAACAACAACAAAAATAAGGTGCTTAATTCAGGAATCTTTCACATTTGGAGTGTGGAAACTATAGATGAAAAAAAGTCAGAATTTGGCCTATTAACAGTATTTTTTATTATTAATGGGAGCTCTGGTAGCGTAGTGGTTACAATCGGGCTGCGAAATGCAAGGTCAGCAGTTCGAAACTATCAGCTGTTCCGCGGGAGAAAGATGAGGCGTTCTGCTCCCGTAAAGATTTACAGCCTCGGAAACCCTGTACAGGGTCGCTATGAGTCGGAACCGACTCCACGGCACCATTATTAGTGGGAGATAAGTAGCACTGGTGTTCCTGCCTTTTGTTTATTAACAAGGTGATTGGCTTTGTAACTAGAGTGTTTCCAGGAACTAGTTTAACCAGTAAAGGAGCCCTGATGGCCCATTGGTTAAACGCTCAGCTACAAACCGGAAGATGGGCCATTTGAACCTACTTCGCAGCTCTACAGGGCAAAGATCTGGTGATCTACTCCAACAAGGATTACTGTCGTTGTAAAATGCCCATTGCAGCCTAGTTCTACTCTTACACATGGGGTGGCCAACACCTAACAGCAACAGTCCTAACACTGCTGGGACAGGTCTGTCTTCCTGGTCACAACGATTCTTTCCAGAGAGGCCCATTGTAGACACGGTGGAAGTTTCTGATTGATGACCAGGCACCACCAACCCATGAAGCAATTTAGTTCTCAGTCAGTCTTTTTCCATGAAACTCTAGACTCAGGAAGCTTTTGAACAGATCCTCACATTTTAGAATAAAGAAAACTTCCCCCAATGAATTAATTATAAATATAAGAAGAGATTTATGATTATTTCTGAAGTCTGACTTGAGTTATGTAGGAACCTAGTTCAGATTTGCACAGAATATGACATATTGTCCTTTTACTCTACTTGGGAAAAGAACAGCCATTATTCTTGGAAAACTTAGAGCTCTGCCTGATTACAAATTTACAATTTCCTTCCTTGTTGCACTGAGGAAAAAATACACTAATTAATGAAAAATTGTGTGCAGCTTCCTTTATTTCTATCACGCTATGCATGCCAGTTGTGTGATTATGGCCTGCCTTGTTTTGGATCTCCTTGGGGAAATTGCCAAAATCCTAATAAAGTTGGGGAACTCAGAAAATTACCCAACTGAATGGAAAAGTCCTTTTGGGGGGAATAGATTAACACAATAGAACCTTACCCTTGTATAAACCAACACATTTCCCTTTCTTGCCCCCATCCTGGTTTTACACATTTTTGCTGTATTACTTACTCTCATTTTAAAAGCATCCCTTTCTTGGTTGTTAGGCCCTGACCAACCCAGGTAGAAAAAATTTGCTTTTAAATATCTTGTTATACCAACAGTTATTTCCCCCTTAGCAATAATTTTCATCTTCAAACTCATTTTGGGCATAAGAGTGATTCCCAGGAAGGGGTCTCCAAACACCTAGAGGTCCTTGAAGGTAGTAATGGGAGTCTATATATTTTACATATTTCAAAAAGTCGAGTGGCAATAACATATTTACTCAGAATAAGGCTGCAGAAGGTATCAGAAAAATGTCTTTAATTTGGCTAGAAAAACAGCGAGTCTTGTGTTAATAATAGATAGAGTGAATGTATGGATGGGAAAGATGTCAGAGCTCTCCCGGGGACGTGGGGGTATGATTAGTGCATCCCTAGCTGTTATTAGAGCCCCACTACTAACTTTGTTTGGCAAATTAAAAATGTTTAGCAACTAATAATCTCAAGAAAAAGGTGGTGGGAGGGCAATTTTCAAAAGGGCATTTGAGGCTGGGAGGTCAAGAATTGATGTTCTCAAGTGCTATTAAAGTCACCTCTCTGTCCACTAAAGAGCCCTGGTGGCACTGTGAGTTAGGCATCAGGCTGCTAACTGCAAGGTCAGTGGTTCAAACCTACCAGCTGGTCAACTGGGGAATGATGAGGCTTTCAGCTCCCATAAAAACGTACAGTCTGGGAAACCCTATAGAGAATTGCTATGTGTTGGAATCAGCTTGATGGTATTAGTTTTTGGTTTTGGTTTTCTCTGTTCACGAGAGTAGCATGTTTATTTTTGGTGTCTTTCCAGAAGTAAGGAAAGTTTCTTGAAGAATCCAGTGATCTTAAGGATTGCCCATTTTCTTTCTTCTCTGGAGAGGGATGACTGTGATGTAGATTTAAGGAGACTTGCTGGTTTTAATTCTTGCCCATCGTTCATTTGTCCAAAGTCTCCTTTTCCCTCTCTAGGAAATGACAGAACCTGGTGGTAGTGGTCCTCGTGGGCTGTGGAGTCGGTTCCGACTCATAACGACCCTGTACAGGGTTTCCGAGGCTGCAAATCTTTTGGGGAGCAGAAAGCCTCATCTTTCTCCCACAGAACAGCTGGTAGTTTTGAACTGCTGACCTTGAGGTTCGCAGCCCAATTCATAACCACTATGCAACCAGAGCTCTTAAAAGAACATAGTAATAAATAAATATTGATGTCTTCATTCATTGTAGAAGGAGGATAAACCAGATTTCTTCAATGTTCAAATTCCTTAGAGATGGTACTGTGAAAATACAAGTTATTATTCTATAATGCAAAAAAAACCACGATTGCAAAGATAGATGCAGGTAGAAGTATATCTATATTTGTCTTTACATATACACACACACACATTAGTACAGAAGTATATATACATATATACACACACTTTTTTTCATTTTACAGCCTGATTTATGAATAATTAGTGCTTCACTAGAAAATGAGCTTTATGTGAATCACACACGGTCCTGAGAGTGTTCCAGTGGCAGATCACATTTTACCATTGAGGTCTCAGAAGTTGCTACAGAGCACAATACCATCTCCATATTCACATTTCAGATCTGTCAAGCACCCCCTCCCTGGATAGTTCATCTGATCACATGGGTTTCCATCCCAGGCCTTGAGAGATAAGAAATCCGGCCATCACAGAGAGCCGGGGCAATTAAATGGAATCAGCGCTCCCAGTCTCAGCGGACGCCTCTGGGTTACCATGGGGGACATGGGTTGGTATGAGGTTTAATCAGGCTCTAACAGCACCTTGCTGGGAACTTCATGGTTGATAAAGACAGCGGCATCAGACCTAGTAGCGCTTACTTTTTTAAAGAGGAAGCAACCTCTCTTGAAATGTAAAACAGGCAGGCTTTGTTGCAAGGTGCAGTTTGAGGAGAATCTGAGGGAGTTGCAGTTGTTTTCTTTTCATACTCTCCAGCATTCTTCCTGGGTTTTGATAGTAAAAAGAAAGATGCCCTTAAGGTTAGATTTTAAAAGAGTCTTTTGGAGCCCTGAGCCCACACTCTCTTTCTGTGAGTTGCATGGCTGGGGTCATCTTATTGGGACTTCACTATTGCACTTGTCATTGTCACACTGTCTTGTGAATATCCAAGCTCACAACCAGGTTCTTGTGCCACTGAATAGTTAGATCCAAGTGCCCTGCCTAAGACCCTCAAAGAGATACTGTCAAAATGGGGCTCAAGTATGTACAAATGGACCTCTTTTGAGGTCTGACTGCTCCTGTCTCTGGGGAAAAGAAGGGTTCTTGAATCAGTGATTCTTTGTCTAGGAGTTTCTCTCAGCTCTAACTCTATTCAGGCAGTTTTAATTATCAACAGAGGGGATGGCTAATAATACAAATAAAAACAAAACAAAACAACCCAAATCCGCTGCCATCCATCTATTCTGACTCTTAAATATCTTTTATGGGTTTCCAAGACATTAAATCTTTATGAGAACAGACAGCCTCATCATATAGAGCCACTGGTAGGTTCGAATCATCGTGCTTGTGTTTAGTAGTTCAATGCTTATTTTAAAGTGCCACCAGGACTCCTTAGATCTATTCAAATAAACCTTCAATTTGCCTGCACTTTGAATGACTGTATACTCTATCATCAAAACCAGGACATTTTGAAGAGTGTTACTAACACTCAACCACAACAGGAACAAAGCAGACCTACTCCACTTGAAGGCTCCTGCAGCAGAACTCATTCTCCCTCAAAGAGGACCTTATCCAAACCTCTGCGGCCTGTTGGCTGCCTGGGAGAATCACAAACTGAGAGTCTGCTGAAGAGTCCCAAGTATGAAGATCTGGGTTTACGATCAAAATATAAAAAGGCAAGATGGCATTTTTTTTTTTTTTTCATAACTGCATCATTCTGTATCTTTTTCAAGAATTGCTTAAGCTCGGAGCATCTTTTATGCTGCTATTTGTCCCTTTGTCTTCTTCTACTTCATCTTGTTTTGTAGGTCTGAGACATTCAGCAGTGCTGTGTATCTTGGTGGGGTATCAAGTGTGCCCTCTCACCTGCCCCTGAAGTTCCTCACCTCTCCAGTTTCTAGGGACCTTCACAAATACCACTTTTGACCCCTTCTACTTGCTTGTTTGAAGAATCCCTGTTGTTGTTGTTGTTATGTGCCGTGGAGTCGCTTCCAACTCATAGCGACCCTGCACAGGGTTTCCGAGGCTGTTAATCTTTACGGGAGCAGAACGCCTCATCTTTCTCCCGCGGAACCGCTGGTAGTTTCGAACTGCTGACCTTATGGTTCGCAGCCCAATTCGTAACCACTACGCTACCAGAGCTCCTTAGGGGGTCACAAATTGCTAATGTGTTCTTCCATTAACAAAAAAGGTTGGGAGTTTTAATCCACGTAGAGGTACTTCAGAAGAAAAGCCTAGCTATGTATTTCTTGGCAATCTATGGAGTGCATTTATACTCTGAAACACAGGAGGTTGTATGTGTTAGAATTAACTTGATGGTAACTTATTTGTCTCATTGTTTTTTCACCTGTCTGCTCTACCTCTAGTCTGTCAGTTTGTAGTATTGTGGTTGTTGTGTGTTGCTATGATGTTAGAAACTATGACACTGGTATTTCAAATACCAGCGGGGTCACTCATGGTGGACAGGATTCAGCAGAGCTTTTAGACTATAACAGGATAGGAAAAAAAGGCTTGCAGATCTCCTTCTGAAAATGAGCCAGTGAAAATCCCATGGACCTAAACAGAATATTGTTCAATATAGTACTGGAAAATGAGCCCCTTAGATTGGAAGGCAATCAAAATACTCAGTGGCCACAACAATGAACTCAGGTCGACCAAGGATACTGAAGATGGCACAGGACCAGCAGTGTTTCATTCTGTTGTGTATGGGGTCGCTATGAGCCACAACTGACTGTACATCCACTAACAATAACAACCTGCCTGTTGGTGGTTTCAGCCTTTGCCCTTCTCGGAAGATTCTTGTAGAGTTGTGACCCACAGGGACAATGCAGGGACCCCCACCTGCCCACTGTGCTCAAGTCCTCCAGATACCTCTTGGTGAGGTCAGAGAGAGATAAGATTTGAGATCACCAACAGTCCTCATCCACATTACTCTGTTCTTCCCACTCCTGGCAGCCCCATCCCAGAAAAGAGAAAGGTATCAAAATCCTTTTTCTAAAGCTCTTAGATGTTGTCACAATTTGCTCCTCCCTGCCTCACATTTTAATTCTATTTAGTTTGTGTAATCCATGTCAACAAGGACAAAAAAGAAAAGTAAAAGAATTAATGGAAAAGTAGGAACTACGCGTGGCTTCTAGGGAATATTCCTGGGCAAAGTAGCACTGGTGACAGTTATTTTGAGGCAGAGGGGAGAAAGAGCACGAGATGAGGGATAAGATCAGGATAATGAAATGTTGATGACAAAAAGGTCCAGGGCTGTAGTCAGTGTCAAAAGGCTTTTGAAGGGAAGAATTCCCTCTTTACTCTTCACAAGTCTTTTTGGTGTTTTTTTTTAAAGCCAGTTCTTAAAAACTGAAACAAAACTTTGTATCTGTTGTCACAATGTCTCTCCAGCGTGAAACATGACAGTATTTAAGCCTGTGTGTGGGTCCTCATTGACACATTTTAATGCCCCAAAGAGAAAGGGGTTAATTGAAAAGGTTGCCAACCTTCCAGTACGTAGGATTTGCTGTGTGTGTATGTGCCTGCCCATGTGTATGTGTATGTGTGTGTGTTCATTCCTGGGTTTTTCTTCCAGAAGATTTTGATGGTGGCTGTACTGTATCTTAACTGTCAAGCCATTTTTTCCTTGCTAGCTTTCATTTGTGTTTTTCTTCACCTTTTGGAGACCCCTTACCTCTCCTCTCTTAAATCTACACTCACCACAGAGCAGACATAATCCCAGATTTTCAGTAAATCAACACTATATGCTCCCCACTGACTGAGAGAATTTGATACTGACAGACTGTTAGACCTAAAAGAAAAATACTGCCATGCTTCCTCTCACATTCTTTGCTGAGAAAGGTAGGCAGGGAGGAGTGTGTGTGGTATCCATTATAAATTAGGTAACACAGGCACTGTTATTCGTAACGTGTATTTCACAAAAGTGGGTATATATACTACCCTATCCTTGCCCGTGTCTTTGACCAAACAAACCCCAGTGCCTGGAGTATTTCCAAATGCAATTAACTCCCTTCAGTAAGGGCACTGGTGATTTATTCAGTCTATCACCGGAGAGAATGCACGGTCCTTGTGTGTGAGACAAGGCTGAAATGTGTGTGTGACCGGCTTTGTGACTGCCCCACATTGGTTACATTCTGACTGTGGGGTTGAAAGACATTTTTCCTTTGTTATTGAGTTCTATCTACATCTATGAGGGGGGTGGTGGCAGGATTTAGACTGTGTTACTGGTGAGGGAATTACTGGTAAAGAAAATGGCCTCAGGCATGTGACCCTATCTGGCCTGGATGTTGTGTGCTTATGGTTAAATTGAGAGCTGACTGGCCTTGGTGAGACCAGGACTTTTACCAATGTGTCCCAGGCTGCATGGTAGAGGAATCCAATGGCTGTACACTAGAGGCTGGTGAGGTACCAGATAGGCACTATGAAGGACTCATCATGAGCAATAGTAATCATATCCACAGCAGTGTACTTACTGGCTACAATGATTCCAATCATTTCTAATAGCCATAGACTACAATGATTCCAATCATTTCTAGTACCAGTGAGCAAGGAAGACTGATGTATTTGTTGGCAGAATTGAGTGGAAGTGACCACCAAGAGATTGTGAGCTACTTGAGGGCAGGAACTATGTTTTTTCCAAGGACCAGACATCACACCCAGTAAACATTCTGAAGGTATATGTGTGTGTTTAATAAGGAAGGGGTTCTATATTGTCCATGATACTTGGAAAATGATGTAAACCCATTTGTCTCTTGGAAATTCACAAATGGCATTTGTATCTTAAAGAACAGGAGAAATCCTTATAAAATAAAGCAAAACTTAGCATTTCTCACATTTATTTGGACAAAATAAATGCTCATCTGCCCTGGGTCCTTTTGTTGTTGTTGTTGTTGTTGTTAAATGTTGTGAAGTTGGTTCCAACTCATAGCAACCCTATGTAGGATTTCCGAGGAGTGGGTGGTGAGTTTGAACCACTGACCTTGTGGTTAGCAGTCCAGTGCTCATCCTAGAGTCTTGGGTCCCTTTAGCACTCCTATTAACTTCTCACGGATCTACTTTGGGGACTTCTGACTTCATCCTTTCTCCATTCTTGTTGCCTATCACCGTGGGCAGCTCTGAGGAAGTGGTCATCATGATCTGTTCCCTCATTCCAAAAATATGGGTTGAGTCCCTAACGTTGTTCTAGGTCCTGAAGATATAGTTGTGAACTAAGTAGATGAAAAAAATTCTCTTAGTGAATCTGATATTCTCGTCTGTGGACTGCTTGTGAACATGACCTGGGATAGGAATCCCAGGCCACACACACAGGTTCCTTTAGGTAGCAGACATCAGCCTCTGGCCTGTGGCATATCAGATTCCTGTACATTGTTGCCCCAACAGCTTGACCCTTCCATAACGCCTTGATTTTATGGGGCATCACACCTTTGTCTGTCAAGCCCAGCTTGCTGACTGCCTTAGCATGAGGATTTGGAGGTGAAATCACTTATTTCCACTTTACCTTGGTTTCTTAACATGTAGTAAATAGGGATGATTAATAATATTCATCTCCCGTTTCATACCCCCTTTGGGAGATACCAGTCTCTATGTAACACATAATATACTGCCTATGCCCTCTGGGCATTCAAGCTTATTTAAATTATTTCAGAAAAGCAGAATTCCATTCTTCTTGTTTCTTTTCTTTCTTTTTTTTTTTTTTTCAGCCTCCTTATGTATCTTTTTTGTTCTTTTCTATAGGCTATGCTTCTCTTCTGGTGTCTGTTTTGTTTTCTGAAGGCAATGACTGATGAAAGAAAACAATCACCCCATCCTCTGTGAAGTTGAAAATCCCCCAACTACTCCTTTGGTGTCCTGCGGAACCACTGAGTGCCAGCGTGCAACTGTTTCCTTCACTCATTTTCCACGGACCCTCTCTGTGTTTTCAGTAATTGATTAGGGGCCCTGCCGAGGTCTCCCCTACCCCCTGTGGTCTGTTTCATTTCTGATGACCACACCTCCCTCACAACCCACTGAGATGTCAAAAGCAGCTATTCAGAGGCTGGCTGATCAATTGAAGTAGGTTTTGGCTGGGAAGACTCCCCTCTCCGCCCACATCCTAAGCCTGTCTCCCCCAGTGCCTGGATCTTCCTAAGATGTCCGTATCTTCAGGTGTCGGGTGAGCAGTAAGCCCAAACCCAAAATGCTGGAATGGTGATGTGTGGTTTGCCTTTCGGTGAAGGTGAGTAAGTCTCTGGCCTAGCTTCTGGCCACGTGACCATCTAATCTTGCTGGGAAATAGTAGGCATTTTATAGATTTGTGCCTCTCTCTGTGCCTCCTTCTTGCTATAAGTTCTTTTCAGATTCTAGATTGAACCTGTTTGTTTTGCATGTGCCAGCTCTTACACTGGATCAAATCACAAGTTTTTATCAACAGCCACAAATACTCGGTCCTTAGCTCCATCATCGCTTCTCTATTTTCCTGTAGCCTTGGGAGGAGAGAAAAAAGAGAAAGCGAGGGAAAGAGTATCTGCAGACTCTGAGCTCTTGAGAGGCCCAGCTCAGCATAGGAAGCTACTATGAATGGACTCTTGAGAGCAAGGTACTCATCTAAAAATTTTAAGTAAACTCTTTTAAGATGCCAGGGAGAGGTCTTATGCCATGATTTGAATGTTAGACACTCAGAAATTATGTGGTCACAAACATGACTAGTCATTGGTTGCTATCAAGGAGTTCTGGTATATTGCTGTAGGATCAGCACTGCACTGCTAACCTCAAAGTTGATGGTTCAAACCCACCAGCTGCTCCTCAGAAACTTATATAGGGTCACCATGAGTCGGTACCATCTCAACGGCACTTAACAACAACGAATGAGTCAGAACCAACTTCACATCACTTAACAATAACCATTGTTGCTATGAGTCAATTCCACCTCATGGAGATCCCATGTGTGTCAGAGGAGAACTGTGCTTCATAGCGTTTTCAGTGGTTGATTTTCTGAAAGTACATGACCAGACCTTTCCTCCAAGGTGTCCCTGGATGGACTTGGACCACCAACCTTTCAAGTTAGCAGCCAAATTTATTAACCATTCGTACCATCCATCAACATGAATAAATGCATGTAAAAGAGGTGAAATTGGAATAAACTTTGTGAGTTATATTAAGGTCAGTGTCTTGGTTTTGATTTGAGCTATAATTATGTACTATGCTATCACTGGGAGAAACTGGGTGAAGAGTACCTGGGGCCTTTCAGTACTGTCATTACAATTCTTAGGAATCCATAATTATTTCAAAACAAGAGTTTAAACCTTTCAAAAGTTAAATGTTTTGGAGCTTCTTATGGATCTTACCCACTCTTTAGCTACAGTAAGGCTGAAGCATCCAAGCTTTTCTGAATAAAAATTTTACTGAATGCCTATTAGGTGCTGTATAAAACAATGTACACAAGATGTATATTAACCTTGCTTTCATACATGAAGGGAGAATAGATTTTGGATCAATAACTGAAGAACTTACCACACAAATTGGATGACAAAGGTGTCGTATTTTTCTCTTAGTACAAGATGCCTTAATGGTTTGGGATGGAACATGAATATTTATATGAGGGCACTTCAAAAAAAAAAAAAAAGTTGATAAATGCCATTATCTTTTCATTTCATTTTTACACGAACTTTTCCACCACAAGCCCATCAATTTGTCGTACTGTGGTGGCTTGAGTGTTGCAGTGGTTCAGGAAGCTACCCCATGGGTATTTTAAATACCAGAAGAGTCACCAATGGTGGACAGGCTTCAGCTTTACTTACAGATGAAAACAGACTAAGAAGAAGGAGAGACAGACTACTTCCAAATAGCTAGTCACTGAAAACCCTATAAAGAGCCATGGAACACTATCAGCACCAGGATATTGAATTCTGAATCATGATGAAAAACACAAGAATATTGTCAGATACAGTGCCAGAAGATGAGTCGCTCAGATTGGAAGACAATCAAAATGTGACTGGGGAAGAGTTGCTTCCTCAAAATAGAGTTGACTGTGATGATGCGAATTGAGTAAAGTTCTCTGACCTTCATTTGCTGATGAAACACAACTCAAAATGAGGAGAAACAGCTGTAAGAATCCATTAATAATCGGAACACAGAATGTACAAAGTATGAATCTAGGAAAATTGGAAATTGTCAAGAATGAAATGAAATGCATAAACATCGATATCCTAGGCATTAGTGAGCTGAATTGGACTAGCATTGGACATTTTGGATCTGACAATCACATAGTTTACTATGCCAGAAATGACAAATTGAAGAGGAATGGTATTGAAGTCATTATCAAGAAGAACATATCAAGTTCTGTCTTGAAGTACAATGCTGTCTGTGATAAGATAATATATATGCCTACAATGAAGACCAGGTAATACCACTATTACTCAAATTTACACACCAACCATTAAAGCCAGTGATGATGAAATTAAAGAATTCTACCAACTTCTTTAGTTTGAAATCAATCAAACATGCAGTCAAGAAGTATTGACAATTACTGGCAATTGGAAAGCAAAGGTTGGAAACAAAGAGGAAGGATCAATAGTTGGAAAATATGGCCTTAGTGATAGAAATGATGGTGGAGATTGCATGATAGAATTTTGCAAAACCAATTACGTCTTCATTGCAAATACCTTTTTTAAACAACATAAAACACATGGGCCTCACCAGATAGAATACACAGAAATCAAATTGACTACAACTATGGAAAGAGAAGGTGGAAAAGTTCCACATCATCAGCTAAAACAAGGCCAGGGGCAGACTGTGGAACAGACCACTAACTGCTCATATGAAAGTTCAGGCTGAAGCTGAAGAAAATTAAAACAAGTCTACAAGAGCCAAACTGATCTTAAATATATTTTACCTGAATTTAGAGATCATCTCAAGAACAGATTTAATGCATTAGACCTAAAGATCGAAGACCAGAAGAATTACGGTATGACATTAAGAGCACCATACAGGAAGAAAGAAAAAGAACATTAAGAAGAAAAGAAAGAACGAAAAGACCAAAATGGATGTCAGAAGAAATTCTGAGATGTGTTTTCCAGCATAGAGATGCTAAAGCAAATGAAAGAAATGAAGAGTTGAATAGAAAATTTCAGAGGTCAGCTCAAGAAGACTAAGTCAAATATTATAATGAAATGTGCAAAGACCTGGAGTTAGAAAACCAAAATGGAAGAACATGTTCAGCATTTCTCAAGCTGAGGGAACTGAAGATTCAAGCTTGAACCTGCAACATTGAATGATTCTATAACCAAAATATGGAATGATGCAGAAAGCATCAATAGAAGATGGAAGGAATACAAAAAGTCACTGTACCAAAATGAAATGGTTGATGTTCAACGGTTTAAGAGGTAGCATATGATCAAGAGCCAATGGTACTAAAGGAAGGAGTTCAAGGTGTATTGAAGGAATTGGCAAAGAACAAGGCACTGAGAATTGATGGAATGCAGATTAAAATCTTTCAACAACCTGAGGCAGCACTGGAAGCAGTCACTCATCTATGTCAAGAAAGTTGGAAGACAGCTACCTGGCTGACTGACTGGAAGAGACCTGTGTTTGTACCCATTCCAAGAGAGGTGACCCAACAGAATGCAGAAATCATCTGACAATATCACTGATATCATATGCAAGTAAAATTTTACCAAAGATAATAATAAAAAAAAAAAATGGTTGCAACCATACATCAACAAGGAACTGAAAGAGGTTCAAAGGTGATTCAGAAGAGGACATGGAACAAGGGATATTGTTGCTGGTATCATACGGATCTTGGCCGAAAGCAGAGAATACCAGGAAGATGTTTGCCTGTGCTTTATTGACTATACAAAGGCTTTCAATAGTGTGGATCATGACAAGCTATGGACAATAATTCAGAGAATGTGTATTCAGGAGCACTCAATTGTGCTCATGAGGAACCTGTACATAGACCAAGAGGCAGTTGTTTGAACAGAACAAGGGACCACTGAAAGATTTAAAATTAGGAAAGGAGTGTGTCAGGGTTGTATTCTTTTACCTTATTTATTCAATCTCTATGCTGACCAAATAAGCCGAGAAACTGGACTACATGAAGAAAAACATGGCACCAGGATTGGAGGAAGATGCATTAACAATCTATGATATGCAAATGATCCAAACCTGCTTGCTGAAAGTGAAGAGGACTTAAAATACTTACTGATGAAGATCAAAGACCACAGCCTTCAGTATGGGTTGCATCTCAATGTTAAGAAAACAAAAATCCTCACCACTGGACCAATAAACAACATGCATATAAGTGGAGAAAAGATTGAAGTTGTCCAAGACTTCATTTTGCTCAGATTAATTATCAACATTTATTGAAGCAACAGCCAAGAAATCAAATTCCGTATTGCATTAGGCAAACTGCTGTACAAGGACTCTTTTAAGTGTTGAAGAGCAAAGACGTCAGTTTGAGGACTAAGGCGGGCCTGATCCAAGCCATGGTATTTTCAGTAACCTCATACGCATTTGAAAGTTGGACAGCGAATAAGGAAGATTGTAGAAGAATTGATGTTTTTGAGTTATGGTGTTGGAGGAGAATATTGAAAGTACCATGGACTGCCAAAAGTACAAACAGATCTGTGTTGGAAGAAGTGCAGCCAGAGTGCTCCTTGGAGGCCAGGATGGCCAGACTTCATCTCTCATACTTGAAACATATTAACAGAAGGGACTATTTGCTGGAGAAACATATCATTTTTGGTAAAGTGAAGGGTGGAAGAAAAAGAAGAAGACCCCCCAATGAGATAGATTGGCACAGTGGCACCAGCAATGGGCTCGAGTAGCAATGACTGTGAAGTTGGCACAGGACTGGGCAGTGTTTGGTTTGGTTGTGCACAGAATCGGTATGAGTTGACACTGATTCCTGGTACCTAACAACAACAACAACAATGAACTTTTCAAAGCCCCCTCATTTATACACACATACACATGCACACACTTGAAGATAAGTCAAAAAGTATTGCTAGTAGGGTTCCAATTTATGCGTGCACAGGTTTATTCCAAATACAATGTTTAAACATGCCTCTGTCTTCAGTGAACAGCTGCAGATAACTTGTTTCAATAATATACTTGTCAGAGTCTTATTATTGTTGTTAAGTGCTGTTGAGTCAGTTCCAACCCATAGCAACCCTGTAAAGTGTTTCTGAGGAGCAGCTGGTGAGTTTGAACTGCTGGCTTTGTGGTTCAAACTGACCTTGTGGTTGAGTGCTTATCCTAAAGGTGTCTTTAATTAAAATAAAGATCCAATCAAAGTGCCTTCTGAAGAGATAACCTGGAGAGATCTGCTGGGCCTGTTAAATTTGAGGCAGGGATGTCGATTTAGGAGGTTATGGAAACATTTTTTTCTGGGGATTCTGAAGAAGTAATCATCTATCTATCTATCTATCTATCTATCTATCTATCTATCTATCTATCTATCTATCTATCTATCTATCTATCTATCTATCTATCTATCTATCTATCTATCTATCTATCTATCTATCTATCTATCTATCTATCTATAGATATAGATATACAAACTTTTTTTTGTAAACTGAGTGAAGGTTTAGAGAGAAGAGTGTCAGCGTCACATTCTATGACTCATACACTTTGTTTCACGTCAATGATTATGTTGAGCAACAGATTTTGAATGATTGACCATTCCATGGTAAGCATATCTTACTCATACTGTTGTCCCTGCCTATAAATTGATCTACTACTTTGCTGAAAATTGGACCACGAGGTTAAGTTCCTTTCCAGGCCTGAAGGATGGTTGAGGGTCATAGTCTCAGATTCCTCCAGTCTCTTTCTGACCAGTAACCACAGCCTTTTAATTTTTTTTTAATTAAATAATTTTGAGTTTGTTCCACATTTTCTCTCACTCTGCATACATCTCTTTAATGTGATCCCTTTCAGGGCAGTTGGTAGTGGTATGGGCACCATCTAGCACTGATTGCAGAGTCATGGAGACTGATGGTCACATGTTCCATTAGTCCATTGGACTATTTGATTTCAGTCCTCCTCAATTCTCATCATTCTTTCGTCTACATATGGACAGACCTATAGCTGCATCTTAGACAGCTGTTCATGAGTTTTCAAGATCCCTGTCACTACTCACCCAAGCAGGATTTAGAACATTGTCTTGTGGACTATATTATGCCAATTGACCATGGTATTGCCTGAGACGATGGTCCTGAGCCCTTAGGCCCATCAATTAATTGTCTTAGGATGTTTGATAATATCTAGGAAGTTTTCATAATTTTGCTCACTGTATGCTCCACCACATTCATAGTTATGTTTTTGTTGTTATTGTTAAGTGCGTTGAGTTGGGTTCCGAGGAGTGGCTGGTGAGCTTGAACTCCTGACCTGAGGTTCAAACCGACTTGGCAGTTCAGCACATTACTACCCCACAGTGCCATATACTCATGTACAAAAAGCCTCTTCCAAACTCATATATTTGTGGGATATTTAAATATATGTGTCTGACTCTTCCTTCTTTACCCATTCAGCATATGTCTCAATCCGTGTTGCTATGCACAGAACACTGTTGTTTCAAGGTTGTGTATATATCACTATTGATAGATTTTCTCAATGCACACAGCACAACTCAGGGACTTATTAGGAAGAAGATTTGAGACAATTGGAAATTGCATTTCCAATTGTGCTAAAAAGGCCAGGACAGTTGTGCTGAGGAACGTTTCTCCATCATGAAAATGCGTCTGTGTATTCTTCAAGGATATCAAGGATTGTTCTTTGAGAATTTAGATGATAAACCTAACCCCATCCATGCTACAGTCCTTATCTTGCCCCTTCAAACTTTTTTTTAATCCCTGAAACCCAAAGAACTTTAAAAAACTACAATTTGCATGCCTCAGGAATGCCCAAACTGCGTTTTGATGTGGTATAAATTGATATAAATCGGAAGAGAGGCTCAGAATTTTTCCAAGAAGATTGAAAGAGATGGAAACACTGCATTCAGAAGTGTATAGATGTAGATGGAGTAAAGCGATTCACATTTTGATATTTTTGTTTAATAAAATTTTTATGAATTTTCTGCAATACTTTTCTTTAAGTTTTTATTGTGAATTGAGTGATAGTTTACTTGGGAGAACATCAGCTTTTCATGCATCCTATTGTATTTCATTTCATTGCAACGATTACAATCCCCTCCATTTATCATCATTTAACAGCATTTGCTTCCATTCCCTTTTTTTTTTTTGTTGTTGTTGTTGTTGTTGTTGTACACCGAAGCACTTGGGAATATGTAACCATTCAAACAACAAAAGGGTATACTCTGAGAGCCTGCCTCCCAGGTGCCAGCACACAGTCCTTCTCTCTCCTTGAGTCCAGGGTCCCCAGCTGCTCCATCTCTCCATGTCATCGTCTCTGCCTCCACCTCTGGCATCTCATTTTCTCTGGGTAGGGTCCTGCACCCCATTCTTTTCCCTTGATGGTCCCAGGGTCCTTCGCTTCTGGACTGCAAGATAAAACACTCCCCTCCTTTTGTTACAAAATTTCTACCTTTCAACAATTGCAATCAGATACCAATTATTCACTATTGACCCACAAGAGTCTTATCCCCATCTCCTTTCACCATTCCCGTCTAGACAGGTTGGAAACAACTCAGTGGAGAGTCTACTTTCCCCTGCACCCTCTGAAACTAAGCTCCCTCTTGAAAACTTGCAAGCCAGTCACTTCGTGCCTTTTGTAGCCCCCCTCCCCATCTTGGGTAGCCTTGTCAACCCTGTGTACAGAGGGGGTGGGAATTAAAGATTCATTCTCTCTTTTAAGCTGCTACATCCATAAGTATAGGTCAATTCATCAAACTGTAGTGGATTATACTTTTTTCCATCTTCTTTCTTTCTCTAGCTGAATTCTGATCATCCAATCATTGAAGCTAGGTCAAATGGGTACTATCTGCAAGTATGGGCATTCTTGTGCATCTTCCGTCACTTCATATCAGCTGGATGCTTCACTCTCTGCTCTAGTCTTCTGTGGCTATGCCCCTGTCCATGGGCTCAGGAGTCCCCAGGTGTCCCTATATTGCTGACCAGCCAGGCCTCAATCCATGGTGACAGTAGTCTATTGAACATGGTCAGACTTTGCTCACAGCTTTATTGCTGTTTTTCCCCCACCTTCCCTTATTGGTAGACTGATGTGGTCACCAGCAAAATTACATGCCTGCTCGTGTATTCCCTTTGAGTTTCAGTCTTGGAAGGGGGTTTGGCCTGAGGGGTCTTGATTGCTTGCCTTAATGGATCCCCAGCAAACAACTTACTTATTCTTGTAGTAGTCAATCAAACTGCTGTTATTATTTTTTAATTTTTCTTGCTGGTCTTTCTTTCAAGAAGTAACTTCTGTTCCTCTAGTTGTTCCAGGCTGGTCTGCTTGTCTTTTCAAGTGGAAATTTCCTACCTCAGAAGATTCTGGATGGGGCTCAGGGTTCTACCTACAATCTTATGCAGCAATACTTTTTGACTTACTCTCATGTATGTGTAACAAACAAACAAAAACCCTGAACTCACTTGAGTCATTGAGTTGATTTCTGATTCACAGTAACCCTATACAGGGTTTCTGAGGCTGTAACTTTACAGGAGCAGACGTCCTCATCTTCCTCCTGCAGTGCCTAGTGGGTTTGAACCATCTGCTTGAGCTCTTTCTCGAACATGAACTTCATACTTCCTACATCTTCATTCATCCTTTCTCAAGCTAACTCCACCTTTCCATACTGGGCTCACATACTGAATCTTCTCCAGATAGGAAGGTCTGTCCCATCCAGATAGGAAAAATGAGTCAGGGAATGAAATATGGCAACATAGCCCTGCACTATCTTGACAAATAAGTCCATGTATGCCACATGGAAGAACGATAAAGCTCCCTCTTTTTATTATTTTTAAAATTTTTTTTGTATTTTATTACAAAACACACAGGGTGAACATTTTTCACCCAGTTACAAGGTGGAGGTACAGGCTTAACAAGGATGGTATCTTTAACAAATCAAAATATATAGTTTCATACGTTTAAAAACATAAAACTCTTAAGGGCTACAGAAAAAAAAATACCTCAAACTTATTTCAGTCCATAAAATAGAGCATTTGACAGTCTGCGCTTTTACCTGTCCTCATTCACTCAGTGCCCCACCCCCACACTCTTAGCTTCACAGAGAAATCACCCCATCTCTTATTGCTACCAAAACCATGAGATTGGAGCAGAATAGACATCTTCTCTACCCATAACTCCCTGTGTGTAACTGGAAATTTTTGTTCTGGTGGCTATCCCTGAATAAAAAAGCATCTATTAAAAACAAAATCCAACTCGAGATTAACTCGGAAGAAAATAATTTCCAATGTAAAAGGAAGTTTTCTTGCCATGGGCTGCCAAAAGAACCAACAGATCTGTAAAGTAGATAGCACAAATGGGCACAAATTGGAATCCCTCCCCCTCAAGCTCTACCCTGAGATTTTGAAGCAATCCTTTTTGACCTTGGTACGATTAAGGACTTCTTAAGTATTAGAGCTCTTACAGAGTAAAATGTGCTGCTACTCATTTCCTATCCCTGGGCTGTCCCTGAAAAGCTGAGTTGTCACTAAAGTGATATGAGCAGAAGGGATTGTTGCACCAGATCTAGACCTGAGTAAGGTGGTGTGTCTAGATCTTCCTGAGTTTGAGTTACAACTTTATCCAGCAGAGACTCCAAAGAAGGTCACACAGAGACCAGCAGATATGAAACAGACAACAAAGGCTTATCCTGTATTCTTCATCCCTACCTCCCTGCCAATGGCCTAGTGGCCACTAGCTTCTGCATTTCAGGCCTGGCTTGCACTGAGGTGAGAGGGAATGAGTGGTCAGGGTTATCTCCCTGGATGCTTCAGACCAGGATTGTGAGTCTGCCTTGTGGGCAAGGCTGGGTGTGGGAGTGGTGGTGGCTTGGAGTGTCACACATACAAATCATCATTTGGGCAAAGGACCATCTGAATAGCTTGGCACTGAAGACTGTAAAAGAATTGGTGCTTTTGAGTTATGGTGTTGGAGGAGAATATTGCAAGTGCCATGGGCTGCCAAAAGAACCAACAGATTTGTGTTGGAAAACGTACAGCCAGAGTGCTCCTTGGAGGCCAGGATGGCCAAACTTCATCTCTCATACTTTGGGCATATTGTCAGAAGGGATCAGTCACCGGAGAAGGATATCATATTTGGTAAGGTGGAGGGTCTGAGAAAAAGAGGAAGACCCCCAACGAGATGGATTGGCCAAGTGGCAGCATCGATGGACTCAAGCGTGGCAATACTAGTGACGTTGGCCCAGCATCAGGCAGTGTTTCATTCTGCTGTGCATAAGGTCGCTATGACTCGGTACTGACTCAATGGCACCTAACAACAACAACAATTCAATGAGAATGAATACCAACTTCACTCCCAAAGTTTGACTTATTAGAACTTGAAAAATGACTCTGGAAATCAAAGTCATGTCAAATTCTAAATTTTAAGGGCACTCCTAATATCTAAGAACCTACTGTGTACCAGGTATGATGATGCAGAGATGTATATAAGTTCTTTATTGCCTAACAATAATGCATTTTTAAAAGCAGATGTTGATTCCAATTCAATATCTCCAGTATTGTAAAACACCTCCAGTGGAGTTCCTGAATGTATGACTTTGCTTTACGAGTAACAGATTTAAGAAGGAAAATGACGGGGAAACTTGTGTTTGGGTTAATGTAAATAAGACACAAGGTTTTCATGTCCTTCTGCTTTCACTGGGGACTCATTTCCCTAATACAGTCTCGTTGTAAAACAATCCACTCCCGAGGAGGTCAACAGTGAAAAGTTTGTCTTCTGAAATTAGTAATCAAAGAGTGAAAATAATTAATAGAGAAAACAGCACAGTTCCACACTGCGTTTCCATGTAGATGTCTATAGAACAATAAATCAGTAGGGGAAAGAAACAATATAGGCATTTACAATTAGGCCTCATGCATAATGCCCTGGAAGGAGAATTTGTGTTAAAAAAGACAACATCTGCTGCAACTTGGTTTATAAATAATACAGCTAGATATTCAGGTAATGACATGACAGACGGTCTCTTGTGTCCTTGTCCTTTTGTGTCCAGGGCTGAATGTGTTTACATCCCGCAGCTTATGACATACATGCCTGGCCTGTTTGTGCACGGGCCAGGAGCGCCTCTCTTCTCCAGTTAAATGCTTCTTTGCCCAAACCATAGCATTCCACATCATCGACCCAGATATCCAGAGAAATCTGCTCCATTTGGTTTTAATTGATCCCTTACTGTGAGAAGGTAAGCGCCTGAAAGGAGTGTGATCAGATGCACATTCAGGACTTTCATCCATGAACCAATTCCTTTTGTGTTGACACTCAGGCTTGACAAAAAGAGTGATGGTGAAGGTCAAGTGCATGAAAGCTAATTCTAAACAATGATGGATGAGCCAAGGCACAGACTCGATTTTACCTAGGATGTTCTGCTAAAGGGTTGGGTATTACCCTCATCCCCTGTTTGTAAAAATCTCCTAATTCTTAAATTCATGAAGTTATCACATACCCAGTATTTGTGGGGGCTCTTTTATTATTCAGCTCTTCACCACTCTGCTGACAGCAGCATGAGTGATGGTCTTCAGGCAGATGATTCTTCTTTGCCATGGAGGAACTGATAAATACTGCCTGTCTCTGCAATAAATTGTGCATGAAATAGTCCACTCTCGTAATCTACAGAGTTATGGGAAGGAAAATGCTGTTGTGAGGAAATGCAGCAAAGCTGCAATTAATTGAGTCTTCAAATAACCCAAACTATGTTTCTTATTTATTTGTGATTGTTTTTACTTAGATTCTGGTTTGAGGGAAAGGGTAACACATAGCAAACTGAGGCACTGAGTCTTGATCAAAAAGTTAATTTTCAGAGTATTTAATTTAATTCTAAGACATTTACTCCCATCTCTGCCACCTTTTATGGCTTATGTTCTATACTATGAGATCCACCATTTATATTGATGAACCTGTGGCCAACCCGTGCCCAGTATTACCAAATAAGAGTAAGAATCAGCTGACTACATTTTATTTCCTAAAACAAGAAAGCAAATTATGCACTATAGCCATAGTTTCCAGTGGTAATGACCCAATTAAAAGATTGAAATAAATATTTTAAGTTAGAAATTTCAAGCTTTGGTTTTGATGAAAAAGGGTTTCTCTTTACTGTCTTACAAATTTACAATGCATTTCTAAGTAATTTAAATAAGTTGCTGAGTCCATTTTTATGAGGACTTCAAAAAGGTCATGGAAAAATGAAAAGAAAAGATAATGGAATTCTTTCCTGAACTTTTGAAACCATCTATTAGTTCAGGAGTCCTGGAGAGGTGCTGAGGGTTAATGCTCTGTACTGCAAGGTCAGTTTGAATTGCAAGGTAGGCGGTTCAAGTTCCCCAGCTACTCCTCAGAAACCCTATACAGGGTCACTGTGAGTCAGAACCAACTTGATGGCACTTACCAACAAGAACAATTAGTTCTTTGGAGTCTTGGTGTGAAGGTAGGATAAGCACCTTCAAAGAAACCTAAAGATTGCTATGAACTGCAAGGTCAACAGGTCAAATCCATCAGCCACCCTTCTGAAATCTTTTACAAGTTCGCTGTAAGTCCGAACCAACTCAACAGCACTTAACAACAACATTAGTTCATTTGGGTGCTTTAGATGATAATGTTTTATTGAGAGTGGTTATGATGACTTTTTTTAATATACATTAATCTTGGGTGTCTTTGTCTAGGGAGTCCTGGTGTGGCACTGTAGGATAAACACTGAGCTGCAAACTGCAAAATCAGCTGTTTAAACCTAGCAGCCACTCCCCAGAAACCCTATACAGGGTCAGAACTGACTTCATGGCACTTAACAACAACAGCTACTACAGGAGCCATGGTGATGAGCAGTGGTTAGGCACTTGGCTGCTAATTGAATGGTCAACTCCATAGGAGAAAGATGTGGCAGTCAGCTTCCATAAGATTATAACCTCAGAAATCCTACACGATAGTTCTACTCTGTCCTATAGAGTTCCTATGAATTGGAATTGACTCACTAGCAATGTGTTTATAGCCACTACATCAAATGTACTGTGACGTTAGTCATTCACAACATAGTATAAATTTTAACCAATGTGTTGACCTTTCCAGGTTGTTCCCAAAGTGAGAATGGTCTCAAATAGTGAAATGAAACTGTTTAGCATCATCAAATAAACATCAAAGAATATGTATTGTTGTGGAAACTGTCTCTTAGAATCTTGGTAGTATTAAGCTAAAAAAAAATCTCAACTATCATTTACCTGTTGTTGTTGTTAGGTGCCCTATGAGTCAGTTCTGAATCATAGCAACCTTATATACAGCAGAACAAAACACTGCCTGGTTCTGCATCAACCTCACAATGGTTGTTATGCTTGAGCCCATTGTTGCTGCCACTGTATCAATATATTTAGTTGGTGGTCTACTTCTTTTTCGCTAACCCTCCACTTTACCAAGTATGATATCCTTCTCCTGGGACTGGTCCCTCCTGACAGTATGTCCAATATATGAGAGATGAAGTCTGGTCATCCTGGATTCCAAGGAGCACTCTGGCTGTACTTCTTCAGACACAGGTATGTTGGGTCTTCTGGCAGCCCATGATACTTTTAATATTCTTCTCCAGCACCATAACTCAAATGCATCAGTTCTTCTGTGGTCTGCCTTATACTTAGTTCAACTTTCACATGCAGTAAATACATACCCTGGCTTTGGTCAGGCTCGCTTTAGTCCTCAAAATGACATCTTTGCTCTTAAACACATAAAAGAGGTTTTGTGCCACAGACTTGCTTAATGTTATGTGGCACTGTGGGTTAATGCTCTGGACTACAAAGACAGTTTAAATCGCAAGTTTGGTGGTTCAAGCTCACCAGTCACTCCTCAGAAACCCCATACAGGGTTGCTATGAGTCGGAAATGACTCAACGGCACTTAACCACAAAAACAACTTATGTTGTTTGAGTTCTTGACTGCTGTTTCCATGAGTGTTGATGTTGGATCCAAGCAAAATGAAGTCTTTGACAACTTCAATACTTTCTCCATTTATCATAATGTTATTTATTGGTCCAGTGGAGAGGATTCGTTTTTTCTTTACATTAAGGTACACCCCATACTGAAAGCTAGGGTCTTTGACCTTCACCTGTATTTTATGTCTTCTTTAAGCAATAAGGTTGTATAATCTGCATATCTTAGATTGTAATGAGACTTCCTACAATCTTGATGCCAAGTTATTCTTCATTTAATCCAACTTCTTGGATTATTTGCTCAGCATACAGATTGAATAAGTATGGTGAAAGAATATAACTTGGCACACAGCTTTCCTGATTTTAAACCATTCAGTGTCCCCTTGTTCTGTTTGAACAACTGTTTCTTGGTCTATATATAGGTTTCCTCATGAGCACAATTAAGTGTTCTGGAATACCCATTCTCTGCATGTTATCCATAGCTTGTCATGATCCACACAGTTGAAAGCCTTTTCATAGTTAACAAAGCACAGGTAAACATCTTCTCTGCTTTTAGTCAAGATCCATCTGACATCAGCAATGATATCCCTCATTCCATGTCCTCATCTGAATCCGACTTGCATCTCTGGCAGTTCCCTGTTGATATAATTCCAGCCATTTTGAAATTATCTTGAATAAAAGTTTACTTGCATATGATAGTAATGATATTGTCTGGTGATTTCCACATTCTATTGGGTCACCTCTCTTTGGAATGGGCACAAATATGGATCTCTTTCAATCAGTTGGCTGGGTATGTAACTGTCTTTTCAAATTTCTTGGCATAATTGAGTAGCTCCAGTGCCACATAAGTTTGTTGAAAGATTTCAATTTGTATTCCACCAGTTCCTGGAGGCTTGTTTTCTAGCAATGCCTTCAGTGCACCTTAGACTTTGTTATTCAGTACCATTGGCTCTTGATTATATGCTTCCTCTTTAAATGGTTGAACACTGAACAGTTTTTTGTCCAGCAACTCTGTGTGTTCTTATATCTTCTTTTGATGCACTCTGCATCATTCAATAATTTGCTTATAGAATCCTTCAGTATTTCAAGTTGAAACTTGAATTTTTTATTCAGTTCTTTCAGCTTGAGAAATGCTGAGCATATTTTTCACTTTTGGTTTTCTAACTCCAGGTCTTTGCACATTTCATTATAACATTTTACTTTGTCTTCTCAAACTGCCCTTTGAAAATTTATATTCACCTTTACCTCCTCATATCTTCCATTTGCTTTAGCATCTCTATGCTGGAGAGCAAGTTTCAGTCTCTTCTGAAACCCATTTTGGGCTTTTCCTTTTAAAATGTATTCTTAATGACCTTTTTCTTTCTTACTGTATGATGTTCTTGCTGTCATTCCCCCACCTCTTCTGACCTTCAGTCATTAGTGTCTAACGCATCAAATCTGATTTTGAAATGTTCTTTAAATTCAGGAGGAGCATGTTAGAGGTTATATTTTGGGTCTCATAGATTTATTTCATTTAATTTCCTTCAACTTCAGCCTGAACTTGAATATGAGCAATTGATGGTCTGTTCCACAGTCTGCCCCTGGCCTTGTTTGGGTTGATGATATGGAGCATTTCTGCCACCTCATTCCACAGATGTAGTTAATTTGATATTTATGAATTCTATCTGGTGAATTCCATGTATAGTCAGTTTTTATGTTGTTTAAAAAAGCATTTACAATGAAAAAGTCATTGGTGTTGCAAAAGGTTGTCACATGATCTCCAGCATTGTTTCTGTCACCAATGCCATGTTTTCCAACTACTAATCCTTCCTCTTTGTTTTCTACCTTTGCATTCCAATTACCAGTAATTATCACTACATCTTGAGTGTATGTTTGATCAACTTCAGACAGAAGGAGTTGGTTGAATTCTTCAGTTTCATCATCACTGGCTTTAGTTATTGGTGTGTAAATTTGATTAATAATGGTCTACTTTGTTGCTATTGTTGTTAAGTGCCATAGAGTCAGTTCTGACCCATAGCAACCCTGTATAGGGTTTCCAAAGGGCAGCTGGTGAGCTTGAAATGCTGACCTTCTGGTTCAAACCAACTTTGCAGTTTAGCGCATTAACCCAAAGCAACTTGTAGGTGTGTGAATATTATCCTATCACAGACAGCATTATACTTCAAGATAGCTCTAAAATGTTCTTTTTTGTGATGTCATACCTCTTCAATTAGTCACTCCTGAAATAGTAAACCATATAATTGGCAGATTCAAAATGGTCAATACAAGTCCCTTTCAGCTCATTAATTAATGCCTAAGGTATTGATGTTTATGTATTCCACTTCATTATTGACAGTTTCAATTTTTCCCAGATTTGTACCTCATATGGTCCATGTTTGGTTATTAATGGATGACTACAGCTGTTTCTCCTCCTTTTAGGTTGTGCCCTATCAGCAAATGAAGGTCCAGAAAGCTTTGCTTCACTCGTGTCATCATGGTTAACTCTACTTTGAGGAGGCAGTTCTTACCATTTATATTTTGAGTGCCTTCCAACCTGAGGGGTTTGTATTCCAGCACTGTATCTGACAATGTTCTGGTGCTCTTCTCCCTGTTTCAGTGTTCAATATTCAGAGCTATCTAGCAGTGTTCCATGACTATTTGTAAGGTTTTTAGTGGCTGTGGCACTGTGGGTTAATGCACTGGACTGCAAAGTCAGTTTGACCCGCAAGGTTGGTGGTTAAAGCTTACCAGTCACGCCTCAGAAACCCTATACAGGGTCACTATGGGTTAGAACCAACTCGACAGCACTTAACAACAGCAACAAACTTTCAGAAGTAGTCAGCCTTTCCTTCTTCCTAGTTTGTCTTAGTCTAGAAGTTCATCTGAAACCTGTTCATCATGGCCCTACTTGTATTTAAAATGTAGGTAATATGTAAGTCAGTTGACAGGGACAGCTCATACTGAGGCCTGCTTTATGTCAGACAGCACACTTCTTTTTTCAAACCTACTGTCTCATTTCATCCTTACAAAAGTCCTGTAAAGAAAGAATGATTGTCTTTATTTTATTGTTGAAGTAACTGAGACTCGAAGAATTACTTGTGTATCAGCTCAAAATCATATAACAAATATATGACAGTGGTGACGTTTAAAAAAAAACACATTTTCTAGTTCCATAAGTAAAGCTCTGTCAGCTTCAAAGCTAATTGAGAATCATGTTTAAAAATAAACACACAAACAGAAAATTCCGATAAATATAGGACTTACCATTTGTATTTATAATGATGAAGTCTTTGGGAAAAGGGAATAAAAAGAAATCCCTACACCAGTAGCTTTTGCTACAGTAATGCTGTAACAAACACCTCAAAATCTAGTGGATTAAAACAACAATGAGGTGTCTGTAGATCAGCTAAAAGTTGGCTGAACTAGGCAGGACTCAGCTGGGCTTAGCTCCAAGCTTCGGTACAGGTCTACTACGTCTGCTCTATGTGTCTCTCATCTTCCTTGGACTAGGGATTAGTTGAGTCACTTTCTTATTATGTCAGTGGCAGAAGCCCAAGAAAATAAAATTTACCACACAAGAACATCTCACATCTGCACTTGTATTACTTCTGATAGCCGTCTATTGACCCTAGAAAATTGCAAGCTCAGCCCAAAGTAAAGGTGCTGTTAGTGGGAGGAATGGCATCCCAAAAATACCCCAAATCTTATCTAATCCTGGTACCAGGCTCAATGCTCAGGATCCTACAATCTATGTCAGATCTGGGTTTAGCTTCCCTTGATCCAAAGACCAAAGATCTATAAAGACAAGCTGTATGCTTCCTCTACACCTAACACAAATGGTAGGGTAGAACCACTCCTCCTTAAAAGGAGATGCATGGGAGATACATAGCTACCACTGATTTACAGCAGGTATCAAATTCTACTGGGAAAGTGGTCTTGAGTGTGTCTTTGCTGAGTATTTCTTGATTTTACCCCAATTTTACTCCCTATGAATAGATTCTGCATCTACTGTTGTCCACCACTCTTGGCTCTACCCTTTGGGATTTCTTTGTGTTTTTAGCATCCTTCTTGGCCACTTTTGATGAGAAAAGACACACTTTAAAAAGCAGAATAGCTTCCAAAGACTTTATTTTTTTTAAAGCTTTAATTGTGATTAAGTGAAGGTTTTACAGGGCAGATCATCAGTTTTACATTCAACAAATCATTGCAAAGATGACAAGTCCCTTTGTGTGCCATCAGCTAATAGTACTTACCTCTACTTCCTTTTGTGTTGTTATTGAAAATACCACATTGAAAACATATATTCATTTAAATGACCAAGGGGCACATTTTGTAAGTCAGCATCCTGCCCGCAGTGTGCCCTTCTTAGTCCTCTGTTGCTCTATCTCTCTATGCCATCGCCTTTGCCACCATCTTTGCTGTTGACACTTTTCTGGTAAGGATCCCTCACTCCTCTCATGCTCTTCCCTCTCGATGGTCCTAGGGTCCCCTGTTCCTGAAATGACAGAGTAATTGCTCCCCCTTTTCACTTATACCTCTTCTACATTTACTGTTGTGGCAATCACTATTAATTGTTGATAACAATTACTCACAACTGAATCATAAAATCCTATCCCCATCATCACCCTCATTCTGACAGGAAGCACCCTCATGAAAGCTTGTAAGCCAGCCACTTTGTGCCTTTATAGCCCCCTAATTTGGATAGCCAAAGTCTAAGTTACCTATTCCTATTGACCCAGTGTATTGAGGAGGCAAGCTTGATCCATGGTATGAAGAATCCTTCCCTTTTGGTTGGAATGTTGGGCAACTTCATCCATAAGCAAAGGTCCTGTTGATCAAGTTATAGCAATTTACACTTGCTCCCTGTATTAAACTGCTTTATCTTTATCTCCACAGACTATCTTTTGTCTCTAGAATTTGTGGACACAAAGAACTGCTTATAGCTCCAATAGTCACAGTATTTGTATATGCCCAGCGTGCTTTTGCCAAATTGTGTGGGTTTTCTATGTGCTTGATTCCAGTCAACTTCATGTGCATAAAACACACCCACATTTATTCCAAGGTAGACCTCCATCTGTATAGACTTAGTGATGAGCACTTTGACCTCATAAGACATCTGTGTGACTATACTTTTAATCTTTTGACAAGACAGAATATTCTCGGCATTATCTTTATTCCATTCATAGGTCAAATGAAGGGTGTTATTTCCATACATTTATTTGATCTTCATCTAGAGGACCCCTCTTTTTTGGCAGCACCATGGAGTGGATTGTTTTACTGAGCCTTTGATTTTGTAAGAATCAGTTTTATTTATAACCCTGAGATTTCCAGACTTCCTATGTTGTTAGTTGCTGTTAAATTGTTTCTGACTCACAGAGACTTGTATATGTTTTCTGAGACTGTAAATCTTTGGGAGTAGAAAGCCTCGTATTTTTCTATTGAGCTGCTGGTGGATTTGAACTGCTGACCTTGTGTTTATTCTACAAATATTCCCTCAAAATTTTACTTGCCAAAGAGCCATTTCTATCCTGAGCTTGCCAAAAGGCTCCATGGGAGAAATAGGAGGTGTTCTACTCCTGTAAAGATCTACAGTCTCAGAAAGACTTTACAGCATTGCTCTGAGTCAGAACCAATGCAATGGCATCTAACAACAACATAGAAAGTCCAGAAATCTCAGGGTTGGAAATAAACTGATTCTTACAAAAATCAAAGGCCATTATGACAGAGACTCAGTGGAAAAAATCCAGTCCATGGTGCTGCCAAAAAAAGGTGTCCTCGAGAAAAAGACCCATAAAACATATGGAAATAACACCCTTTATTTGATCTAGGAAATAAAGCTAGGACTCTTAGGAGTCCTGGTGTGGCATTGTAGGATAAGCACTTGATAGCAAGGTTGATTTGAACTGCAAGGTCGGTGGTTCAAATTCATCAGCTACTTCTCGGAAACCCTATACAGGATCGCTATAAGTTGGAACTAAGTCGACGGCACTTAACAACAACAACATAGGAATCCTGCTATGGCACTTTAGGATAAGCACTGGACTGCTAAACATAAGTGAAATGTAAGGTTGGCAGTTCAAATCCATCAGTGACTCCTTGGTAACCTTATTCAGGGTTGCTATGAGTTGTAATAGACTTGACAGCACTTAATAACAATAACACAACAGTTTGCAAATCAGTCACTATCTGGTTCCCAAACCACTGTCACATATTTGAGGGTTTTGTTATGGGAGCAACATATTTCCAATACCCATTTCTGTATTTATCCACAACTATGTTCCATGACCAATCATCTCAAAGCTTAGTGACTTAAAAGAAAAATCATATGTTAATGTTTATGCATTTGTGAATTGCCTGTGGGTTGGTTGACTCAGGCTAGATTCAGGTGGGCATGAGTCCAACCAGCAGGTGGGGTCCTGGTCTGCTCCATGTGTCTCTCAGCCTCCTTAGACCAGCATATGAGCCAGGTCCTACACATCTTATGCTGATGGATGAAGCCCAGTGAAATTTCTTTCTCTTTTTAAAAAAAACAAAAGCAAAGCTTTTGTGATTTAAGTGAGAGCTTACAGAGCAAATTGATTTTCCATTCAAATTTCCATTCAGTAATTCATATACATTTTGTTTTGTGACATTGATTGCAATCCCCACAAAGTAATAACATTCTTGCCACAACCTCTCTGTGTTTACCATTTCTATTCATCCTTTTTTCCTATCCCTTTGTGCCTTATGAGCTTTATCACTGGGCAAACACTGCCCTTTTGGTCTCGTATGGTTGACGGTTCTAAGGAGAGAGAATCTCTCTGATGTTACTGGTGCCTTCATAGGCCTGACTACCATTTGACTGGATATTGAGTCAAGGAGGTAAGTTCAGTTCTAGGCCTCAAAGATGTGTGAGGTACATAGTCTCAGAAGTTCCATCAGTCTCTATAAGACCAGGAGGCCTGGTTTTTTTCACAATGGTTTTGAGTTTTGTCCTTCAATTTTCTTTCACTTTGTTGAGGAGTTCCTACTGTGATTCCTTTCAGAGCAGTTAGTTGGTAATTGGACATCATCTAGTTCTTCTGATCTGAGTCATGGAGGCTGAGGTTTCCATAAATCTTTGATTTTTCTTCAGTTTTCTTTGCTTTGGGTGAGGAGAGATCTTTACCTGCACTTTAGATGGTCACTCACAAGCTCTTAAGACCCCAGTCACTACTCACAAAGGGGAATGTAGACCACTGTCAATGATAACTCCTATGGTGATGGAAGAAGCCTGGACACATCAAAGCCTGTTCTTGAATCATATCTCTTTGCATCCCTTTGACCAAAGCAAATCAGATTTTAGACCCTGCATTAGCTTTGTGGAGTGCTTGTGTGGTGCTGTGGGATAACACATTGGACTGCAAGGTCGGTTTGAACCACTAGGTGGGTGGTTCAAACTCACCAGTTGCTTCTAAGAAATCCTATATGGGGTTGCTATGAGTTGGCACCAACTCGATGGAATTTAACAACAAACAAAATTAGTTTTCTATTATTGTCATACCAATTTATCATAAACTTAGTGGCTGAACATAACACACACTTATTATTTAGCAGTTTTATAGATGATCAGAAGTCTAATATATGTTGACAGGGCCATGTTCTTCACTGGGGGATCTGGGGAAGAACCCACTTCTTAGTTATTTGGGTTGCTGGCTGAATTCAGTGACTTGTGATTTAGGATGGAGGTCCCTGTTTCCTTGATGGCTGTCAGTAAGGGGCTGGTCTTTGTTCTCTTAAGCCTCAGGGTTTCTTCTCATACTCCCCACCTCCATCTTCAAAATCAGTAATGGTATGTGGAGTCTTCATGTTTTAAATTTCTCCAACTTCCCTTCTACAGCACCCCTTCTTTCTTCCTCTTCTTCCATGTTTCTCTGACAGACTCCAGTGAGAGGACTTTGTCTGTTTTTAAGAGCACATGTGCTTGCATTGGGTCTATCTGATAATCCGATAGCGTGGTGTCTTTGTACAATAAACACTGGACTGAGAACCACAAGGTTGGCAGTTTGAACCCACTAACTGTTCTGCTAGACAAAGATGAGACTTTTGACTCCCTCAAAATGTGGCACTATAAGATAAACACTGGACTGCTAACCACAAGGTCAGTGGTTCCAACCCACCAGCTGTTCCTCAGAAACCCTATATAGGATCCCTATGAGTTGGAACCAACTCAACAGTAGTCAATAACAACAATAAAACCTGTATACTACAGGATACTTTCCTTAATTTAATACTTGTAAGCTTAATTATTTTGAGTGATATCATTGCTGATGCCAAATGAATCTTGGCTGAAAGTAGAGAATACCAGAGAAATGTTTATCTGTGTTTTATTAACTATATTGAAGCATTTGATTGTGTTATTATGGATGACATTGAAAAGAATGGGCATTCCAGAACACTTAATTGTGCTCATGTGGAATCTCTACATAGACCAAGGGCAGTTTTTTTTTAACAGAACGAGGTTTCATGGTTTAAAATCAGGAAAGGTGTAAATCAGGGTGTGTCCTTTCACCATACATACACAATCTGTATGTTGAGCAAATAATCCAAGATGCTGGACTACATAAAGAAACACACCAGAATCAAAGGAAGCCTCATTAACAACTTGCAATATGCAGATAGCACGATCTTTCTTGCTGAAAGTAAAGAGGACTTGAGATACTGTTTGATGATTAAAGAATACAGTCTTCAGTATGAATTACACTTCAACATAAATAAAACAAAATTTTGCACAATTGGGCCAATGAGCAACATCGTAGTAAAAGGAGACATTAAAGTTGTCAAAATTTCATTTTACTAGATTCCACAATCAACACTAATGGAAGAAGCAGCCAAGAAATCAAACAATATACTGCATTGGGCAAATCGACTGCAAAAGGCCTCTTTAAAGTGTTCATAAGCAAACATGTCACTTTGAGGACCAAGGGGTGCCTGACACAAGACATGTTGTTTTCAATTATCTCATATGCATGCTAAAGGTAGGTAATGAATAAGGAAGACCAAAGTCGAATTGATGCATTTTAATTTTGATGGTCATGAAGAATATTGAAGATACTATGAATTACCTGAAGAATGAATAAATCTGTGTTGGAAGAATGCAGCCAGAATGCTCCTTAGAAGACAAGGTGGTGTACTTTAAGCATGTGATCAGGAGGGATCGTTCCTTGGAGAAGGACATCATGCTTGGAAAAGTAGAGAGTAAGCCAAAAGAAGACCCTTAACAAGATGGACTGACTGTACTGAAGCAGCAGTTTCAACAATGGGCTCTATGCTTGTGAGGATGGTGCATGACTGCACAGTTTTTGTTCTGTTGTATGTAGGGTTCCTATGAGTTGGAACCCACTCTATAGCATCTAACAACAAGAAGTTTAATTCTTTCTCCAAAGTCTCCAGCAGCTGTCCCTAGATTTGTGCTTGATTGGAATGACAAAGGATTGTTACTGTTATTGTTAATGGGCTGTCAAGTCAGTTCCAAGTCACAGCCAGAGGACAGGCATCATGGAGTTGGTTCATCATAGACTCACTTCAGGTTGGACACTTGGACTCTCCCTAACACAAGGTAAGCTGCATAGCAAGTCAGCATCAGTGGATGAAAGACAGTATAGTCCTACTAGAGAAGAGGCAGTGAGAGAGGGAATATATCTGAAAAACAAAAACTAAATATTGGCAACTTTTTTCCTCAGAGGGCAAGATAGTAAGTATTTTAGGTTTTTTGATCTACATGATGGCAACTATTCAACTTTGTCATTGAAAAAAAAAAATCTTAAATAATAAATAAACAAAAAAGCATGACTGTATTACAATAAAACTTTATTTACTTAAATAGATGATTAGCTTGATTGGACCCAGAAGCTGTAGTTTGCTGACCTCTGGCTCCCCATCAGACTTCTTCTCCTTTGACATGAGATTTTGATGAATCATGTTTCATAATATCATGTGATCTGCAAAGACAACAAACAATATGAATATTAGCTTCTTACCACAGCTAATATTACCTTGGATAACTTTTCATCTAAAAGCCTCCTTCAAATAGTATGTTTAACCATCCAAGATCAGACTTACAAACAGAAATACTCCAACTGATTATTAGTAGCCTATGTTGTTGCTGTTATTAAGTGCTGTCGAGTTGGCTCCAATTTATAGTAACCTTATATAGGGTTTCCAAGGGATGGCTGGTGTGTTTGAACTGCTGATCTCATGGTTAGCAGTCCAGTACTTATCTTACAGCACCACACCAGGAGTCCTTGATAGATTATACTGCATAAGATTCTGTAATGCTTTTAGGGGTACACTGTCCAGACAATTTTTGGGGTGTCTGCTGTGCACCATACTGACCTGGATGGCCAGGTGGCCACAGTCTGTTTGCTACATCATTGTTAACACATAATGATTGGTTCCCCATGAAAGGATAACCCTCATTTTCCACAGATATGGTTGCAGTAGAGGCACATTACTCATACTGAAAATTTCTATCACAGTCCCTCAGGGAATGGGAACAGTCTTCTGAAATTCATGTGGAAATGCTTGTCTTGAGACATGCTTTTCAAACCTTAAGAATCCTCCAGGATTTAGTTAATCTCAGTTTAATTAATGCTGAACATCTGATGAGCAATACTGGGCTAATAAAATGAAAACGACCACTAGGTCTTAAATATGTCTGTAGAGGTGGCCACCCTAGGTCCTAAGAAGGCTCTTAGGCAACATCAGTAGGACCTCTTGGCATTCTTCCTACTAATTATCTGACTTTCTTGAGCATTTGCTTATGGCAAATTAAGTCTTTTTCTTTGTAACAACTGATTAAAAGATTGCTATGAATCAAGAAACAGAGATTTAAAAACAAAAGCAGTTAGTAGCTTTTATCCATCATCAAGGAATTAACCAATTGGCAACAAGCAGGACAGCTCAATTTCTTTAGATATCTGAGGCCTAAATAGCTTAATTGGGGAAGCATGTTAAAAGGAATGGAATGACATTCATTATGTATTAAGTTAATAGACTTCAGATCCTTAATTTAACAAATTCCACATCTTACTGTTTGGCAGGAAATGGCATCTCGTGAACATCATTACCAGTTGAGCTTGAGTCAGTTGAAAATGCCGACTCCATCTGAAAACTGTTAATCTTAATAATACCGTTCTTTGCCTTGGCCAGATTCTCTGTATGCTTGGGAAACTTATTATTGTTGTGTGCCATCGAGTTAATTCCAACTCATAGAAATCCTGCAGGACAGAATACAGCTGTCCCATAGGGTTTCCTTGGCTGTATTCTTTGTGGGGGCTGGTTGCCAGATCTTTTCTCCTATGGAACCAACCACCAGGTCATTTCTCCTAAGAGGACACCAGTGGGTTTGAACTTCTGATTTTTTGGTTAGTAACTGACTATTTAACCATTTTGTCACCAGGGTTCTTGGGAAGGTAAGTACTCAGTGTTCTACAGCTGACATGGGCCCGCTGCTCCTCTCCATTCTACTCACTGTGACTAGAGTATCAGCCTCACTTTTGCAGGAAACCCATCTGACATTAAGGTGTCAGTCCCACTGCATTTACCACTAGACTTTAAATAGAAATAGAAATGAAACAGAAATAATTGAATTCAAATATGTGTATGTTTCAGTGTTATTAGATCAATTATACTGTCTTTTGGCATATATGACCTTGAATATATCCCACATGAATTTAGAGATCATCTGAAGAACAGATTTGATACATTAAACACTAAAGACCGAAGACCAGAAGAGTTGTGGGAT
>NW_006408533.1:2542722-2548465 GCF_000296735.1 Chrysochloris asiatica | reverse complement strand
CATGGTATTTTCAATAACCTCATATGCATGCGAAAGTTGGACAGTGAGTAAGGAAGACTGTAGGAGAATTGATGCCTTTGATTTATGGTGTTGGAGGAGCATACTGAAAGTGCCACGGGCTGCCAAAAGGACCAATAGATCCGTTTTAGAAGAAGTGCAGCCAGAGTGCTCCCTGGAGGCCAAGATGACCGAAGTTCATCTCTCATACTTGGGACATATTGTCAGGAGGGAACAGTCTCTGGAGAAGGATATCGTGTTTGGTAAGGTAGAGGGTCAGAGAAAAAGAGGAAGACCCCTAATGAGATGGACTGGCCAAGTGGCAGCAATGATGGGCTCAAGTGTGGTAACAGTAGTGAGGTTGGCCCAGCATTGGGCAGTCGTTCATTCTGCTGTGCATAGGGTCACTATGGGTCGGTACCGACTCGATGGCACCTAATAACAATAACAATATCCAACGTGAGTCCTGGTGTGGCGCTGTGGGTCCATGTGCCAGACTGCAAAACCGTTTGAACTGCAAGGTCGGCAGTTCAAGCTCACCAGCAGCTCATCGGAAACTCTATGCGGGGTCTCTGTGGGTTGGATTGACTCAACAGCACTTAAGAAAAATACAATGACGTGATGTGGCGCTGTGGGCTAATGCGCCAGACTGCAAAGCAGTTTGAACTGCAACATTGGTGGTTCAAGATCACCAGCTGCTCCTTGGAAACCCTATACAGTGTCGCTATGGGTCAGAGTCGACTCGACATCACTTTTCAACAATAAAAAAAAGTGATGAATGTCACTGAATTGTACATAATTGATATGGTGGTGGTGGATATGTGCCACAGAGTTGGTTCGGACTCATAGGGACCCTATATAGGGTTTCTGAGGCTGTACAGCTTTATGGGAGCAAAAAGCTTCATCTTTCTCCCATGGAAAAGTTGATAGTTTTGAACTGCTGACCTTGAGGTTAGCAGCCCAATTGATAACCACAGAGTTCCTTATACATTTGACATAGCAAAGTTAAATGATTTTACCACAGTAATTTTTTTAATGAAACAAAAAGATACATATTAAACTTAAACAAATACAAAAAAACCTGTGCAAAGTATTCCAAATTTGCTGCGGAGAAAATTTGAGTGTTGATACAACCAATTAAATAGTGTACTGTCACCTAGAGACAGGATTCTATGACAATTGTATTGACTCCAATCTTTCATATTTCTACCTCCCAGTGCCCCATGTGCTACTTGAGAAGAATTCACAATGTTACTTCATTCACAATGTTTGAAGCAACCAATCTTCTTCGTGATCCCAAGCAAAAGGGGTCACTTTCAACTTGCACAGATAGTGTTGGTTGAGACTTAACCACTCACTGAGAAGGGACTCTCCCAATCCTCCTCTGTGGAAAAATCCACGTGAGGAATTCCACAAGCTTCTGCTAAATCCATATGTGTCATGAATGGAATTCTAGCAGACTGCAACTTTCCCTTCCTTCCAGTCATGGACCGCTTGGGACTCACAGAACCAGCTTGTGAAGTAGGTAAAATTAGCCTGCGTTTTTACCTTCTCCAGCGTAATGGCTACGTATCGGGCTGCTAACCTCAAGGTCGGCAGTTGGAAACTACTAGCTGTTCTGTGGGAGAAAGATGAGGCTTTCTGCTCCCCTAAAGATTTACAGCCTCGGAAACTCTGTGTAGGGTCACTATGAGTCGGAACCGACTCCATGGTCCTTAACAACAACAACAACAACGCTACTGTGGCCCTGTGGGTAAATGCGCCAGATTGCAAAGTTGTTTGAACCGCAAGGTCGGCAGTTCAAGCTCACCAGCTGTTCCTCCGAAACCCTATACAGGGTCGCTGTGGGTCAGAATAGACTCAATAGCACTTAACAACTACAACAACAACCCTTCCTTAGGAGTCCTGGTGTGGTGCTGTGGGCTAATGTGCTGGATTGCAAAGTTAGTATGAAGTACAGGTCTGCAGTTCAAGCTCACCAGCTGCTCCCGAAAATCATACAGGGTCGCTATGAGGTGGAACCGACTTGACAGCACTTAATAACAACAGCAACTCTTCCTTAATTACCCATGGATTAATCAGTTCAGCAGTAGTACATAAAAATAACCAGCAACCGCAAGCACATATTTGTTGCTCATTGGTGTACAGTCTTGGGTGGCTCTGCTTAAGACTGCAGGTCTAAGTTTCGTTGTTACTCTGCGGAGAAAGATGTGCCAGCTCTAAACTCTGTCCCACCGCAGAATGAAGGGGCTGCCAGGTTTCGCTGATCTCAGTTTGCTTTATGTTGGTTTCAGATCTGTTCTGAGTGCTTCTCCTTGTTCTGGGGCAAGTGGAATATTTCTATTCACCAAAAAGGATTATATAGACAAGGGAAGCAAGAGAACGAAGGAGATGCCTTTTAAGGGACAGAACAAATAGTTGCTTCCATCTGTATTCTGTTGCCAAGTCAAGTCACATGGCTAAGGCCGTCATCTAGGAAAATGAGGAGAAGCAATGAAGGTTTGTTACAACCAATTTAGTTGTACAACAGTGATTGTTTAACAAAGGATATATTAAAATCATTTACACTAAGGTGAAAAATAACGTAAGGATTGGTGTTTTACTCTGTTGTTGTTAAGTGGCAACCAGTTGGTTTTGACTTATATACTGACCCTGTATAGGGTTTTCAAGGAGCAGCTGGTGGGTTTAAACTGCTGGCCTTGCAGTTAGGAGTCCAGCGTTGATCCTACAGTACCACACAAAGACTCTCTTTAGTGTCCTTCATATCAGTATTGGGCAATGGACTTTTACTTGAATTATAACAAAGAATATAATGCTAAATATGCAATATTAGACTTTAATAAGGAATCCAGGATACGTAGGAACTGACTCGATAGCATTTAACTTTAATAAACTTGCGGTTATTATTCTTGAGAACCGTTGAGTCTGTTCCTAAACATAGCAACCCTGTATAGGGTTTCCAAGGAGCGGTTGGTGAGTTTGAACCACCAATCTTGCGGTACAAACTGGCCTGTGGTCCAGTGCTTTATTCCACAGTGCCACTCCAGAACTAGTGGCCTTATATGCATGTGAAACTTGAATAGTGAATAAGGAAAACCGTAGAAAGAATGCATTTGAGTGATGGTGTTGTAGAAGAAGATTAAAAATGTTAGAAGAACAAACAGATCTCTGTTGGATGAAGTACAATCAGAATGCTCCTTAGAAGCCAGAATGATGATACATTGTCTCTCATACTTCAGACATATTATCAGGAAGGACCCGTCCCTGGATAAGGAAGGATATCATGCTAGGTAAATGTGGAAGGCAAGTGAAAAAGAGGAAGACTCATGATGAGATGGATTGGCACAGTGGCAGCAGCTATGGGCTCAAACTTAACAATGATTGTGAGTATGGTGCAGGACCAGTCAGTGGATCTCTCTGTTGGTCACTATAAGTCAGAATCGACTTAACAATACCTAAAAGCAACAACTACAACAAAATATTAACCCAAATTAATTTAGCTGCAAACAAAAATGTAGCTGAACAACCAAACAGTTGTTGTCAAGTCACTTCCAACACATGACAACTGCATGTGTGTCAGAGCACAACTGTGCTCCATCGGGTTATCAATGGCTGATTTAGAGAATGATATAGTCAGGTATTTCTTCTGAGGCATCTTAGGGTGGACTCAAACATTCAACTTCTCAGCTAGCTGCTGAATGCATTAACCTCATGTATTTGTACCACCCAGGCACTCTAAATAAGGCTACGAGGAACTACTATGCTTTCCCCCACCTTTCTAAACAAATGAAACTGAAGCAGAGAGATATAAGTTACTTGTGCTAAAATCATATAACCAGTAATGGTAGAGCCAGGATTTGCATCTGACAAGTCTGGGTTAGAATCCATGGTGTACTTCCATCAACATGTGATGAGTGCTAAGAGACATCCACACCTGGCGCCTCTGAAAGCAGAGATGGGAGGCACTTAATCATCGAATTGCCTAATCTGTCTACAAACATTTTTCTAAAGAAAGCAGCCCTTGGACAGGGTCATGCAGGACAGAGTTTGCAATTTTGGTTGGAGAGAGCAGTCAGAGGTAAAGTGTGGAGGCCAGAGCAAGTAGAGCTGAGAAAGGCTAAATTGGTCAGGGTGGAGCATAATTGGGCTACTTCTACTTAGCAAAGTCAGCTGACTTGACAGGCATCTGCTTTCCTTTGTCCTTTGTTGCTGTTAGATGCCATTGAGTTGGCTCCGACTCATAGTAACATTACATACAGTGGAACGAAACACTGCCTGATCCTCCACCGTCCTCGTAATTGTGGCTACACTTGAGTCCATGGTTGCTACCACGGTGCCAATCCATCTATTTGGGGGTCTTACTCTTTCACTGACCCTCCACTTTGTACTCTTTCAGAGCCTAGTTCCTCCTGATAACATGTCTGCAGTATGAGAGACAAAGTTTTGCCATCCTGGCTTCTAAGGACCATTCTGGGTGTACTTCTTCCAACACAGATTTGCTTATTCATCTGTAAGTCCATGGTACTTTTAGTATCCTTTTCCATGCCATAAGTTAAATGCATCAATTCTTCTACATTCTTCCTTATTTGTCGCCCAACTTTCACATGTATATGAGGTAAATACCATGGCTTGGGTCAGGCACACCTTGCTCCTCAAACTGGTATCTTTGCTCTTGAACACTTTTAAGAGGTCTTGGGCAGGCAATTTGGCTGATGCAATATATCGTTTGATTTCTTGACTTCTGCTTCCATGAGTATTGATGGTGGATCCAAGCAAAATGATGTCTTCGACAACCTCAACCTTATTTCCATTTATCATGATGTTATTTACTGGTGCAGTGGTGAGGATTTTTGTTTTCTTTATATTCAGGTGCAACCTATACTGAAGGCAGTGGTCTTAGATATTCATCAGTAAGTATTTCAAATCTTTTACTTTCAGCCAGAAAGGTTGTATCATCTTCTTATTGCAGGCTTTAATGAATTTTCCTCCAATACTGATGGCATGTTCTTTCTTATTTATATAATCCAGTTTCTTGGATTATTTGCTCAACATACTGATTGAATTAAAATGGTGAAAGAACACAGCACTGGTACATACCGTTTCTGATTTTAAGCCAACTAGTATCCCCTTGATTTCTTTGAATGACTGCCTTTTAGTCTATATACAGGTTCCTCATGAGCACAATTAAGTGTTCTGGATTTCCCATTCTTCATAATGTTATCCAAAGCTTGTGGTGATCCACACAGCAGAACACCTTTGCATTGTCAATAAAGCACAGGCAGACATCTTTCTGGTGTTCTCTGTTTCCAGCCAAGAGCCATCTGACTCAGCAATGATATCCCTCCTTTCATATCCTCTTCTGAATCTGGCTTGAACCTCTGGCATTCTCTGTCAATGTACTGTTGCAATCATTCTTGAATTATCTTGAGAAATTTTTTACTTACATGTGATATTAAGAATAGCATTAGATGATTTCTGCATTCTGTTGGGTCACCTTTCTTTGTAATGGACATAAATAGGAATCTCTTCCAATCAATTGGCAAGGTAGTTTTCTTTCAAATTTCTTGGCATAGACGAGTAAGAAACTCTATATATGTATATATGGAGCTCTGGTAGTGTAGTGGTTATGCTATAATATATATATATAAAATGTATATTATATGTATATATGTATGTATATATTATATATATATATTATATATACATACATATATATGGACTATTACTTGACTATAAAGAGAATGAT
>NW_006408533.1:2489455-2542622 GCF_000296735.1 Chrysochloris asiatica | reverse complement strand
TACGCTACCAGAGCTCCTTATATATATATATATGTATGTATATATTATATATATATATAATATATACATACATATATATGGACTATTACTTGACTATAAAGAGAATGATGTTCAGATACATGCTATGACTTGGATGAACCTTGAAAACATTATGCAGAGTGAAATCAGTCAATTACACAAAGTCAAATAGTTTATAATCCCACGTATGTGAAATATCTGGACTAGAGACCAAAAAAACATAGAGGCGAATGTTATTAGCAGTTACCTGGGGCTTGGGGAGGGAAGAATGGGGAGTGATTGCTTAATGGATCTTGACTTTGTGTTTTGGATGATAAAAAATCTTTTGAAAATGGATAGTGGTGATGGTCGGGTGTGATGCCTGTAATTGGTTAAAATGGAAAATGTTTTGTTATATATGTTGTACCAATATAAAAAAATCTTAAAAACATATTAAGTAATATTCAAGTCCTGTTGTAGAGCTGTGGACTAATGTGCTGTATGGCAAAGTTTGTTTGAACCACAAGGTTGGTGGTTCAAACTCACCGACCACTCCTTGGAAACCCTATACAGGGTTGCTATTGGTCAGAACTGACTCAATGGCACTTAACAACAACAACAATATTCAAGTGAAGCAATCCATCCATTAGTGAAGAATTGAATATATGTGAAAAATATATTTACTCCTGTGGAAAACTGCCCAAATGCAGTCTGTCTGTTATGGTTAGATGGATCTTAGCCAAGGTTGGGTCTTAGCCAAACATTAGGTCCAATCAGATGCAAATCTATTTGTGATTGAGGAAAACAGAATAAATAAAATAACCAAACCCATTAGAAGGTACTTACAAGAGATTAAATCATTAAAGAACAATGCTGAGTTGACTAAAAAACAAAGAAAATCATCCACAATTAGTTTCCACTCAGCTAGAGACTGGCTAGATAATTTAGCTCATTTTAAGGTGACTTCATTCATTTGTTTATTTAACAAAGATCAAAACAAAACAAAACAAAGAACAATCTACTGAACACTTTCTCCGTTCAGACTCCACTGCAGATTCTGAGCACATAAAGGCAAACAAGGTAGACTACAGCCTGTCTGCATGGAGGGACCAGAATGGAAAAGCAAATGCTTGGCTGGGCCTTGGTTGGGCCTCAATAGGATATTGTTGTTGTTAAGTGCTGTCGAGTCAGTTCCGACATATTGAAACAACAATGGATTCAAATACACCAGTGTTTCATTTTGTTGTATATAAGTTTGCCATAAGTAGGTGACCATCTTCATGGTCACTTAAGTAGTAACTGATTTAATGGCAACTAATTATAATTTCTAAATTATGGACTAATTAAGAGATGGACACAAAAGTCAGGGGAGTCCTGGTGTGACAGGATCCTGGTGTGCAAGGCTGGTAGTTCAAACCCAACAGTCACTCCTGTAAAACCCTATACAGGGTTGCTATGAGTCAGAACCAACTCAATGGCACTTAACAACAACTATAATATAAATTAGGCAGACAAAGAAAAAAGTACCATATTGTTTATTAAAAAGGCTGTTCTGGAGATTACATAGGGCTTAGATGAGTGACCACAATTAGGTTTCCAAATACTTTCTCTTCTGAACTGAACTTATCCTCCCACGCTGCAGATTCATCACCTTTTGGCAGCAGTGTTAGCCCCTGCAGACTTATCATATGCAATAGGAAACAAGAATGTGTATATACTGGGGACAGGACACTTCCAAATCCAGAGGGAACCAGAAAGAACTGAAATGTGAATATCTAGCGCCTTCTCCATTTCTAGCCTCTGGTAGTTAGCAAGTTATATGTAACCAGACCTTTAGATAAAATTGCTTAAGAAAATTGAGAAGAATTATTCTCATTAAAAAATTTGTCCAGAGGCAGACACTCCAGGGTTAGAGGTGCAGCTTCATGAGACTACTTGGAATCTTGGTTGTTTTCACATTTCAGCTCCATCTTCTTTAGTTTGTGTCCCTATCTTCATGGTCACAGGCTGGCTGCTCCACGCTACTCACTGGGACTATGTTCAAGGCAGGAAAAAGAGGAAAGACAAAAGAAAAACAACAACAAAAATCCATTTGACTGAATTTACCAGAAGCCCCCTCCCCTCCCCCCAGTGACTGCCACTTAGAGGTCTGAACTTAATCAAATGGTTACCCACTTCTCAATGCAAGGGAGTCTAGGATTTAGAACATCAGGAAGTTTCAAAAGTTTGTGGAAAAATCTCAGTATCTTTTCATTATATTTTTTTTCATGAACTTTTTGAAGCCCCTTCATATTTTACTGGGCATATCAGCTCACTAGCAGGGTTCTACTAGAGAAGTCACCTTGTGCTCCATTGACTTCCTTTCCAAATCCTTTCCCTTCCGCATGTCCTTAGAGCAAGCAAACCATCAAATAAGCAAACCCATTGTCAGTGAGTCAATTCCAAGTCACGGTGACACCATATGTCACAGGGTAAAACTGAAAGGTGGGTGGTTCAAACCCATCAGTTAGCTCCACAAGAAAAAGAGGAAGCAGTTTGCTACCATATGGATTTACAGCCTTGGAAGCCATATGGACAGTTCCACCCTATTCTATGGAGTCCTGGTGTGGAGCTGTGGGTTAATGCGCTGGACTATAAAATTGGTTTGAACCACAAGGTCGGCAGTTTAAGTTCACCAGCCGCTCCTTGGAAACCCTATACAGGGTTGATATGGGTTGGAATCGATTTGACGGCACCTAACAACAACAACAACAACAACTCTGTTCTGTAGGGTCACTATGAGTTGTAATCAACCACCAGTGGCTCAGTGGGAGAAAGACCTTACAATGTGCTCCTGTAAAGATCGTTGTTGTAAAGTGCCATCGAGTCAGTTTTGACCTATAGTGACCTTGTATAGAGTTTCTGAGGAGCAGCCAATGTGTTTGAACTGCTGACCTTGTGGTTAGCAGTCCAGTGCTTATCCTACAGTGCCACACCAGGACTCCTAGAAAACACAGGGCAGTTTTACTCTGTTACATGGGGTCAGTATGAATTTAAATGGAACATATGTCACCTAACAACAACAATAATATTGGTTTAAGAAACAGGCTGCATTGAAGAAGGACAGTACACAGGCAGTACATTAGGAACAGGAATAAACCTGGCATACATTATAAACTTCCTGTGCTTACTACAAATCTGTTTGGAGATGAATACAGGCAACAGGTCTACCAGGAAGAGTCACTGAAGTTAAACAGTGACTCACTGGATGCCAGCGCACAGCATTGAAACAGATCACATGCTGACCCCTCTTTGGAGAATGTGGCTGTATTTCTTGGTTTTACAAGAAAACTCCCTCTGATTCCAGTGCTCTACAATCTCACCATACTCATTCTTTCAAAGCTGCTCTTTCTTCCTCTGAAATGGAACTCACAGCTGTCTGACACCATGTTCTCTGAATAAGACCAGTGTGTGACTGAAAGCAGATCTGGCTCCCATCACCACGTCTGAGAGATCTCATGTGCTCAGATGTGGATGATACATCATCCTCTGCATTCTGGGTAATTTGTAAGAGACACTTAAATCCCAGCCTGTTTAGGATGTGTCACAGGGAGGCATCAAGCTGCAAGAATCAAGGTTTTGTACAAAGATCATCCTGAGACTGAGCCACTTAGCAGAAGCATGCTATTGGAGCTGAGAAAACATCGAGTTGTAATACATCTTTCTGAGCATCTGATGGTGTCCTCAGGATTTGGACACTAGCAAGAACGAACTACCCTGGCAGCCAGTTGGGTTGGCTAAAATCTGTAGAAAGCGTTGAGAACCAGTTGTATACATTCAGGCTCTGGCCAGGGTTTTTCAGTCCTTATTTTCACCACCCTCCAAGTTGGGATGATAATATACACAAGCTGTGAGCAGAAAGTATTAAGTTTTGAATAAAAATGGAAGTTCATCATATACTCTGTATCCAGAACCTTTGTAAAATTGATGTGTTTGGAGTCTGGCTGCAGGGGCTGATTAGCCAGTGTCATAGTTAAGGTTTCGTGTCAGCTTGACTGGACCACGATTCTCAGTGTTTTGACTATTGAGATGTGGCTATCAGTCTGGTGAGATCTACTAGGGGTAGTAGTTAATGCTTTAATGATTGATCATTAACAGTATATTTTACTCTGTGATGGTTGGCTATGAGCAGCCAATCAATTGAAAGGATGTTTTCTCTGGGGTGTGGACTGCTTCAAATATAATGAACACTCAGGCAAAGCTTGCTTGCTTTCTGCTGGGTTTGGATCTTTCATCTGGCTTGTCCTCCAACCTCTGTTTTTCTTTTTTTTATATTCAACTCACTGGCCTGCTTTATTATCTGCCTGCCTGCCAGCCTGTCTGTCTCCTTGCCAGAACTGCCTACTGATCTTGGTCCATCTAACCTGAATATGGGACTCTTCCACCTCTATAATTGTGAGCCATTTCCTTTATATAAACTTCTCTATATATACACAAAGAAGCTCTAGTAGCGTAGTGCTTACAAGTCAGGCTGCCAACCTCAAGGTCAGCAGTTCGAAACTACCAGTAGTTCCATGGGAGAAAGATGAGGCGTTCTGCTCTCGTAAAAATTTACAGCCTCGGAAGCTCTGTGCAGGGTCGCTATGAGTCGGAACCGACTCCACGGTACTTAACAACAACAAGAACAGCATGTATACACAGATCTGTGTTGGAAGAAGTGCAGCCAGAGTGCTCCTTGGAGTCCAAGATGGCCAAACTTCGTCTCTCATACTTTGGACATATTGTCAGGAGGGACCAATCACTGGAGAAGGATCTCATGTTTGGTAGGGCAGAGGGTCAGAGAAAAAGAGGAAGACCCCCAATGAGATGGTTTGGCCAGATGACAGCATCGATGGACTCAAGCATGGCAACAGTAGTGAGGTTGGCCCAGGATCGGGCAGTGTTTCGTTCTGCTGTGCATAAGGTCTCTATGGGTCAGTACCAATTCGATGGCACCTACCAACAACAATATATACACACATATGCTTCACTGGTTTTGCTTCTCTAGAGAACCCAGCTTAAGACACCCAGTAAGCAATGCAAGTACAGGCTTACCTGTGCTTACTAGTAATCTATATTAAATTGTTTCACATAGCATGGTGAAACCCATGTAAGACTATTCACTACAGATTAGTAAGTAAGCGTAAGTCAACACATGCTTACCTTGCTTTTGGGTAATCTGACACTATTTGATTGCTCTTAGAAGTGCCTGTGCACCCCATGACTAACAGAGACCAATGCCTAACGGTATCTTCACAGCTTCTTTTTCCCAATCCTTCCATTATCTTGGTTCACAGAACATTTACCAGGGTTTTTCCATCCCTAATCATCCTGAGTTAGGGAAAGTTGGGAGTGACTAGGGAAAGGTTATGATGTTAACTAATATTATCATCATTAGTAACATTTTATTAAGCATCAACTACTTATCAGTCATTATATTAAATGATTTATAAGCATTATTTTATTTATCCCACACTATAACCCGGGTCGGAACCGACTCGATGGCACATAACAACAACAACAACATAACCCTTACGGGAAACCTGGTATGGCGCTGTAGGTTAATGCGCTGGAATGTAAAGTTGGTTTGATCTGCAAGATTGGTGGTTCAAGCTCACCTGCTGCTCCTTGGAAACCCTATACAGGGTCACTATGGTTTGGAACCGACTCGATGGCATTTAACAACAACAACATAACCTTATGAGGTATGTATTAGTATTATCCCTGTTTATGGATGAGGAGTAGGCCCAGATATGCTAAAATACTCCCCAAAAGTTCAGCTTGTAAGTAGCAGAACTGGGAGTCAAACCCATCTGATTCCAGAGCCCAGATTCCAACGACCCTTTTTTGGTTTTCTTTCCACACCTCTGGAACTCAGCTGCCTTCTTCGCTTCAAATAACCCACGGCCACTCATTTGTAGGTAGTAAAGTAGCTGGATTTATGGTAGACTGTTCTTGTAAAAAAAGAAAAAAAAAAAGGGCTGTATTTGTTTGGCGGTCCCTTCAGTATGAGAATCCTTTTCTATCTCCTTTCATTAGGCACCCAGATCCTCTCCCCTTCCCAACAGAGACATCTCTGATAAGGTGCGTAGTAGTTCTGCTCATGAGCAAGAACATCAAAGAAACTCATATTGTTAACATTTCTCCACATTCCAGGCATTTCCACAGAGGCTCACACAGTTAATCCTCCCAGCGACCCTTTTGTAAGAATCGAGAGAAGCAACATGATCTCCGTTCTTAGGAAAGATGGAGCAGAGTCTTGGAGAAGGTGAACTAACTTGTCTCAGGTGAATGGCAAATCCAGGATTAGATTCCAGGATGGTATGACTCCCTTCCATTACTCTGTTTGTCCTGAGGTGTGGTCATTAGGCAAAACACAGTGAAGGCAATGCTCATGGAAAAGGAAAATTTATTTATGAAAAACCACCCATGACTGCTTGAGATTTTCTGAAGATGATTTCATGTGTCTGTTGGGCTAGTCAGCTTTTTCACTGCACTGCTCCCAAGTGATATAATAATGAGATAACTTAGAAAATCTTCATCCTTCCTTCCCCTGACACTCGGACCCACTCCCAGAATAGGGAAACATCAATGTGGGAGTGGGTTTTTATTAAATTTCACTGTTAAAGGGCATGGCAAAGGGATAGACAATGTCTTTTTTTAAATATTATTATTATTGTGAATTGAGTGGTTTATAGAAAGTATCATCGATTTTACATTCAACAAATCATGTATTTTGATTAATCTCAAGGATTGTAATCCCCTCCACGCAATACCAGTTGAAAATGGTCCCTAAACATATCACTGAGGTCCTGGTGTGACGTTGTAGGGTAAGCACTGGACTCCTAATTGCAAGGTTGGCAGTTCAAACCCACCAGTTACTCCCTGGAAATTCTATACAGGGTTGCAATGTGTTGGAACCGATTCAGCAGCACACAATAACAACAACAAGCAAAGTGCTAAAAGTGCTGTCTACTGTTGCTAAGTTCTAGAAAACTGTAGTGTGTCTTATGTAGAAAATATGTGTTTGATGAGCTTCACTCAGGCTGTGTGTTTAATACTAATAAATCAATAATATCTATAAACAAGGTTTCTAGGTATCTATAAACAGTTTGTTTCTGGTTAAAGATCAGTTGATGAAAATGTTGTGACCAGAGGCTCACAGGAATTTACATCAGTATTTACCCTAGAGTAACGGTTCATTGTTTACTAATTGAGTGAGGATAGCGAGACTTCATCTCAGATCCTTTGGTTGTATTATCAGAAGGAGTCAGTTCTTGGAGGACATCATGATTGGTAAATTAGTGTCAGTGAAAATGATGAACTCTCTTAGTGTGATGGATTGATACAGTTGCTGCAACAACGGGCTCAAGCATAGGAAAGATGATGAGTATAGTACAGAACCAAACAGGGCTTTGTTCTGTTGTACATAGGATCACTGTGAGCTGGAACTGAATAGAGAGCACCTAATAACAACAACATGGCAACTTTATAAAGCATATCTATCATGATGTTGTTGTAATTGGTAGGTACCATTGTGGTGACCCTATGCACAACAAAACGAAACACTGCCTGGTGCTGTACCAACCTCACAATCATTGCTGTATTGGAGCCCATTGTTGCTGCCACTGTGCCAATCCATCTCACTGGGGATCTTCCATTTTTTTTCTCTGATCCTCCACTTTAACAAACATGATATCCTTCTACAGGGACTGGTCCCTCATGATAATATTTCCGAAGCATGAGAGATGCAGTCTGGCCCTCCTGGCTTCCAAGTACCATTCTGGCTGTGCTTCTTACAACACAGATTGGTTTGTTCTCTTGGCACTCCACGGTACTTTCAATATTCTCTTGCAACACCATAACTCAAATGCATATGTTCTTCTACAGTCTTCCTTATTCATGGTTCGACATTCACATGCATGTGAGATTATGGAAAATACCATGGCTTGGGCTATGACTCCCTTCCATTACTCTGTTTGTCCAGAGGTGTAGTCATTAGGCAAAGCATAGTGAAGGCGAGGTGCACCTTAGTCCTCAAAGTGACTTTGCTCTTCAACACTTTAAAGAGGTCTTGTGCAGTCAATTTGAGTACTGCAATACATCATTTGATTTCTTGACTGCTGCTTTCATGAATGTTGATGGCTGATCCTAGCAAAATGAAGTCTGTGACAATATCAGTATTTTCTTCATTTATATGGATGTTGTTTATTGGTTCAGAGGTAAGGATTGTTGTTTTATTTATATCTAGGTGCAACCCATACTAAAGGCTGTCTTTGATCTCCATCAGTATTTTAAGTCTTCTTCGTTTTCAGCAAGCAAGGTTGTAGAATCTGCATATTGCAGGTTGTTAATGAGTCTTCCTCCAATCCTGATGCCATATTTTTCTTCATAAAATCCAGCTTCTTGGATTATGTGCTCAGCATACAGATTGAATATGTGTGGTGAAACAATACAACTCTGGCCAACACCCTTCCTAATTTTAAACCATTTGGTGCTCTATTATTCTGTTTGAACAACCGCCTCTTGCTCTATATACTGGTTCCTCATGAGCACAATTAAGTGTTCTGGAATATTCATTCTCACCAATTTTGTTCATAGATTGTCATGATCTACACAATCAAAAGCCTTTGTATAGTCAATAAAGCACAGGTAAACACCTTTTTGTTATTCTCTGCAAGGAGCTCTGGTAGCGTAGTGGTTGGGTTATACGAATCGGGACGTGAACCGCAAAGTCAGCAGTTCAAAACTACCAGCTGCTCTGTGGGAGAAAGATGAGGCTTTCTGCTCCCGTAAAGATTTACAGCCTCGGAAACCCTGTTCAGGGTCGCTATGGGTCGGAATTGACTCGACGGTACTTAACAACAACAAGCTTTAAGGCAAGATCCATGTAGTGTCACCAGTGATATCTTTCGTTCCACATCCTCTTCTGAATCCAGCTTGAAATTCTGTCAATATATGGTTGAGCCATTTTTTAATTGTCTTCAGCAAAATTTTACTGGCAGACGATATTAATGATATTGTCCAATGATTTCCACATTCTGTTAGGTCACCTCTCTTTGGAATGGGCACAAATATGGATTTCTTTCAGTCACTTGGCCAGGTATTTGTCTTCTAAATTTCTTGGCACAAATGAGTGAGCACCTCCAGTGCCACATCAGTTTGCTGAAAGATTTCACTTTATTCCATCAATTTCCTGTAGTCTTGTTCTTTGACAGTTTATTCAATATATGCTGGACTTCTTCCTTCAATATCATTGGCTTTTTTCATATACTACTTCTTGAAATGGAGTCTTGGTGTGGCGCTGTGGGTTAAGGTGCCAGACTGCAAAGTCGTTTGAACTGCAAGGTTGGAGATTCAAGCTCACCAGCTGTTCCTCGGAAACCCTATACAGGGTCGCTATGGGTTGGAATCGACTTGACGGCACTTACAACAACAACAACAACAACAACAACCTCTTGAAATGGTTGAACATTGACCATTTCTTTTTGATACAGTGACTCTTTGAATTCCTTCTAACTTCTTTTGATGCTTTCTGCATCATTCCATATTTTGGCCATAGAATCATTCAATGTTGCAAGTCCAAGCTTGAATTTTTTCTTCAGTTCCCTCAGCTTGAGAACACAGCTGAGTATATTCTTCCCTTTTGGTTTTCTAATTCCTAGTCTTTGTACATTTTAATATAATATTTGACTTTGTCTTCTAGAGTTTCCTTTTGAAAATTTCTATCCAGCTCTTTTATCTCCTCATTTCTTCCATATGCTTTAGCATCTCTATGCTGGAGAGAAAGTTTGACAGTCTCTTCTGACATCCATTTTGGTCTTTTCCTTCTTTCTTGTCTTCTTAATGGTCTGCTTTCTTCCTGTATGATGTTCTTGATGTTATTCCACAACTCTTCTGGTCTTGATCTTTAGTGTCTACTGCGTCAAATCTATTCTTCAGATGATTTCTAAATTCAGGTGGGATATGTTCAAGGTTATATTTTGCCTCTCATGGACTTGTTTTAATTTTCTTCAGCTTCAGCCTGAATTTGCATATGAACACTTCATGGTATGTTCCACGGTCTGCCCCTGGCCTTGTTTTGGCTGATGTTAGGAAGTTTTTCCACCATGTCTTTTGACAGATGTAGTCAATTTGATTTCTGTGTATTCCATCTGGTGAGATCCATGTGTATAGTCATCTTTTACATTGTTTAAAAAAAAGTATTTGCAATGAAGAAGTCAGTGGTCTTGCAAAATTCTATTATGTGATTTCTGGCACAATTTCTATCACCAAGGCTATGTTTTTCAACTACTGATCCTTCCTTTTTGTTTCCAACCTTTGCATTCCAATCTCTAGCAATTATCAATACATCACAATTCCATTTTGATCAATTTCAGATTGAAAATTTTGGTAGAATTCTTCAATTTCATCATCACTGGCTCTAGTGGATGGTGCGTAAATTTGAGTAATAGTATTGACTGGTCCTCTTTATAGTTATAGATATTATCCATCACATGCAGTGTTGTATTTCAAGACAGGTCTTTATAACTTCTTTTAAATAATGACTGCGACACCATTCCTCTTCAATTTGTCATTCCCAGCATAGTAAGCCATGTGATTGTCCAATCCAAAGTGTCCAATGTCAGTCCATTTCAGCTCACTGATCCCTAGGATATCAATGTGTATGCCTTCCATTTAATTTTTTTACAATTTCCAATTTTCCTAGATTCATACTTCGTACATTCCATGTTCCGATTATTAATGGATGTTTGCAGCTATTTCTCTTCATTTTCAGTTGTGCCCCATCAGCAAATGAAGGTCCTGAAAGCTTTACTTCATTTGCATTATCATAGTCAATTCTACTTTGAGGAGGTAGCTCTTGCCCAATCATATTTTGAGTGTCTTTCAACTTGAAGGGGTCATCTTCCAACACTATATCTGACAATGTTCTGGTGCTCTTCATCAAGTTTTAATATTCAATATTCTGGTGCTGACAGTGTTCCACTGCTATTCAAAAGGTTTTCAATGACTAAATATTCAGAAGTAGTCTATCTCTTCTGCTTCCTAGTCTGTCTTTGTCTGGAAGCCAAGCTGAAACCTGTACACCATAGGTAACTCTACTAGAATTTAAAATACTATTGGCATGACTCCCAGAATCACAGCAACATGCAAGTGACTATAGTACAACAAACTGACAGATGAGTGGTGGATAACTTTCATGAATAACAAGCATTTACTCTATATGGCTATTGTTATCTCTGTCAATTGCTCTTAAACCCTTTTTTTTTCAACTTCTCCAATCTGAGTAGGTGCTCACTCTTTCTATCATCATTTGTATCTCCCACTCTCAATGACATTGCTGTAAGTTAACTGACTGAGTGACATTCTTTCATTCATTCATTAAAGAGTTTTTGTATAGCATATGCCATGCATTCTGTCTCTGACAGAAACTGAGGATCTAAAGATAAATAAAAGAAAATCCCAATTCTAAGACACTCCCAGAGAAACACACACACATGTGCATACACATTACTTATAAATATTTTAGTAAAGTTATACTAAAGACTCAATAAAAATGGATTTTGTCTAGTTGCAATGAGCAAGAAAGGCTCAATGAACTATTCTCACTAAGGTATTGGTCTTGATAGTTATTCAAGAATTATCCTTTTCATGCTTACGACATAATCTAAGCTAGTCTTCTAGAAGTCATACATATTTGGTGTTTGGTTTCATGACTATTCAGCATTTCTGGGAATAATTAAAATATAGGCATTTTCTTATTAGAAATTTGATATCAAGAATATCAATCAACAAAAACACTTTGCTGTTAATATACCAAGAGACTATCAAGTAGACTGCATTTCTATTGACAATTTCTGTGGGATTTCAGTTTGTCAACCCCTTATTCATTTGTAACCACTAACCTATTTGTTCTTTCCCTGACTAGAAATTTGATGCCTAGGTGGTCAGTTGTTTCTATGGTCAACCCTTGAGCCTGTTTTGGAACTCTACAAAATGTTTTTCATCTCTTCTATGAGTTTTCTTTTAGGAAAATACATTATTTCATGCACCAGGGTATATATTTCATAGATGTTCTTTATATCAGATTCCATTTCTTAATATCTCCATTAAAGACAAAACCAGAAATCTGCTTTCATAAAGAATACAGCCAAGAGAATCCAATGTAGCAATTTTATGACCTCTACAACACAATGAATAAGGATGATCAGAGAAGAATTGATGCCTTTGAATTATAGTGGTGTTGGAGAAGAATATTGAAATTAGTATGAACTGCCAGGAGAACAAACAAATCTGTCTTAGAAGAAGCACAGCCAGAATATTCCTTAAAGTAAGAGAGGATGGTGAGACTTTATTGCACTTATTTACACATGTTGTCAAAAAGGGCCAATGCCTGGAAAGGATGTCATGCTTGGTAAAGTCGAGGGTCAGCAAAAAAGAGGAAGACCCTGAATGGCATGGACAACAATAGGTTCAAATATAACAATTATGAGGATGTGCAGGACTAGGTAGTGTTTTGTTCTGTTGTATGTGGGATCACTGTAACTCACCTAACAACAGCTTTATAGCTGGGTTGCTCTGAGTGGAAGGCTGACTTAACAGCAGTTAGCAACAACAACAACATGAAAATTAATATCTGATTCTTAGTAAAGATGACTTTTCTTGTTCATCTGATTTATTCTATTCAACTAATATGCTACAAGTATCCTATATGCTGTATTAAGTGCCTTTCCAGAAAGTAGTTTATGAACTATTGTCTTTATTTTTATGAAGTAAATTTAATTTTCCTCACTTTTACAGCTGAAGAAACAGAAACTTACAAGGATGGAGAACTTTGCTTGAGGTTCACAGGTAAAATGAGGCAGATCTGAAACTGGGAATTGCTGTCTCTTGGACCAGTACACTCTTTGTTAATCCATGGTGCCATCCTTTGAGATTCCAGAAACATTCACAAAGCAGAGCTGCAGCCTCATTTCCAATGTGATAACCTATTTCTAGCATTGTTGGTGGCACCTCCAACTCCCATTAAGTCATCAGTTTGGACAGTACATTCAGGAATAGGTTTCCTGGAAGAATTCAAGGCTTGTTCATTCTGTCTTTCTTTATTTGAAAATGACTTTTCTCTAGTAGTTGGCTTTCAAGTAGCACACTGGACTTAAAACTTCTTGAGCTCAGAGATGCTCTCCTGAGGACATGTTCTTTATTTTAATTGAAGTCTCCATCATTGGCTGTGTTCCAAGTGGTCTACCAGATGTCTTTTTCTTTGCTATAGCTGGAGCAGATTATAATGTTCCAGTTCATTTTTCCAATTTTCTGTACTTTGCCGGCAGCCTGATTTCTTTAGCAAATCAGACTTGGAAGGCCAAAATCATGGTGCAGGCGGCAATAAGTGAACCGTCGGTATATGTTTTCTTAGGTACTCTTGGGCAAGCCACACACCCACACATACTTTCCTACCTCCTTTTTTTTGTAGTGGTGAGGCCTGGATTTTCCAAAATTTTCACATACATGGAACTTTCTCAGGATATGCAGCCCCTATAGTGATCCTCAAGGGACTAGTTAATCCCCCAACTGGGACTTTGCAAACTTTCCTTTCTCAGAAGCCTTTCACTAGAAGCTTCTTAAAAGTTTCATAGAAACATGTAGGAAAATGCACTGCCTTTCCCTATTTTTTAAAACAATTCCTTTCTTTTATATCTTGATACGCTTCATATCTTGCAGTGAATTGTATTTAGTATAGGTGGAAGAACAGGGGAGGTGCCTTGAAATTTATTCTCTTCTTTGGTGCAAACATAGATTCATGACTATATCTGCAGCATCTAGAAAAGGTACCTGTTGTTGTTGTTAGGTGTAATTGAGTCAGTGATGACTCATAGCAACCTTATGCACAGCAGAATGAAACACTGCCCGATCCTGGGCCAACCTCACTATTGTTGCCACATTTGAGTCCATTGATGCTGCCACTTGGCCAATCCATCTTGCTGGAGTCTTCCTCTTTCTCTCTGACCCTCCACCTTACCAAACATGATATCCTTCTCCAGTGACTGGTCCCTGCTGACAATATGTCTGAAGTATGAGAGACAAAGTTTGGCCATGTTGGCCTCCAAGGAGCACTCTCGCTGCACTTCTTCCAACAAAGATCTGTTGGTTCTATGGGCAGACCATGGCACTTTCAATATTCTCCTCTAACACCATAACTCAAAAGCATCAATTCTTCTATGGTCTTCCTTATTTATTGTCCAACTTTCACATGCATATGAGGCTATTGAAAATACCATGACTTGGGTCAGGCACACCTTAGTCCTCAAGCTGACATCTTTGCTCTTCAACACTTTAAAAAGGTCTTGTGCAGCAGATTTGTCTAATGCAATACGTCGTTTGATTTCCTAACTGCTGCTTCCTTGAGTGTTGGTAGTTGATCCAAGAAGAATGGAGTCCTTGACAACTTCAATCTTTTCTCCATTGATAAGAATGTTGTTTATTGGTCCAGTGGTGAGGATTTTTTTTTTCTTTACGCTGAGATGCAATCCATAGTGAAGGTGGTGCTCTTTGATCTTCATCAGTAAATATTTTAAGTCCTCTTCACTTTCAGCAAACAAGGTTGTATCATCTGCATATTGCAGGTTGTTAATGAGTCTTCCTCCAATTCCGATGCCACATTTTTCTTCATAGAACCCAGCTTCTTGGATTATTTGCTCAGCATACAGATTGAATAAGTATGGTGAAAGAATACAACCCTGTCACACAACTTTCTTAATTTTAAACCATTCAGTGTTCCCATGTGCTGTTCAAACAACTGCCTCTTGGTCCAGGTACAGATTCCTCACGAGAACAATTAAATGTTCCAGAATACTCATACTTTGCAATGTTGTCCATAGCTTGTCATGATCCACACAATTGAAAGCCTTTGCGTAGTCAATAATTCTCTGCTTTCAGCCAAAATCCATCAGACATCAGCAATGATATCTCATTCCACAGCCTCTTCTGAATCCGGCTTGAACCTCTGGAAGTTCTCTGTGAATGTATGCTTGCAGCCATTTCTGTATTACCTTTAGTAAAACTTTGCTCACATGGGATATCAAAGAGATTGTCCTTTAAAAAAATGTGGGTTTTTTGTTTGTTTGTTTTTGAGTCAACTAACTCATAGTCAGGCATCAACTGATTGGCCAAGGCAATTTAACGATTTCTTGCTTTTGTAACTTTTAGACTCTACGTGACCTTTGCCCCTAACTTAAGTGGCACATGACGAGGGGTTTCATTTTACTTTCCTGTTCTATAGAGGAGCAAACCAATTAAACATGTAATAAAACAGATGGGAATTCTAACTTTATAGGAATCTAGGAGGGTGTCAGGGACTCCAGGGACCTCAGTGGCGTGAGGAACTGGAAATCTCCATCTCTAAAGCCAAGCTTTGCTAGCCTCAGCTGACAGTGTTAACACAGTGTTAGGCTGCCTTTCAACAAAACACAAACAAAACCAAACAGAAGAAAAACAATCCAACCAACCCCCGCTTGCCCACTGGCTGGCTGAAACAGCAGGGTGGTTGTATGGTGGAATGGGCCTACTCAGGAGGGAGTGGCAGTTTGTTGACAAAGTGTATTGTTTGAACAATTTTATTTAATGTGAAACAAAGAAAAAGGCCCTTGTATTGAAGATTTATTTGAAAGTTCTGGGCAGATTAACTTTTGGTACGAGTCGGAACTAAAAACTTTATTGGAAATGCTACGTACACTCCAAAGACCAACAAGAGAATTTAAGTTAGATGTGATTAGTATGAAGAAAGTTACATTTATTGTACTCTTATGTATAATTGATCATATGAAAGGCCTTTTGTAACTATAAAAGAGACAGCCCATTAAATTGTTTTACCCTGAGGATTATACAAATTTGCGGATATCGGATTGGATCTCCAGCCTATTGGTTTCATGGCAATGGTAAATCATTAAGATGCTTATTTGTATTCATATATCTTTCTTGCTATTTATTATTAAGCAATAGCTCCTCCCAGTTTTAACTTTTACATCGGAACCAATCATTCTGCCTTCTCACCACCACCAAATAATAGAACCGGCTGCTTTTAGCTCTATAGGTCACCTTTGAGGGAGCTTAAAACAGGAAGAATATTGACAAGAGCCTAGCTGTGTTACTTAGTCATGGGCAGAGAACAATTGGAGGTCATCTTATCTTTGGATCTGTGTAGGAAGGCTGGGCATCTTTGGCATTGTTTTGTGCAAATTAGTTGATTTCATTTCCCAACCTTCCATTATCCAGATAAGAATATACTCAGAAAGTCAAAGGTTAAGTTATGAATATTACCTGGCACATATGGGACAAGAAAATTGGCTCCTTTGCTGATGCTAGAAAAGGTTGTTGAGGTTGGTTGCCATTCCTCATTTATTTTAGCTGGCCTACAGAAAAACATAAGCTGCAACTCTTCCTCTAGCTGTTGCAGAAAGGTACAGCTGTGAATCACAGCCTGCATCCTTATAACCCTAGAATTGAGCTGAACCTCATTTGCCATTGTCCACTCCCTTGATTTAGAGTTTCCATTTGGAGAAATAAACCCAGAAGATTGCAATCATTAGAAATGTGTGTAGTTGGAATCAGATGGTTCTGCTGACATGCAAAACTTCTCCAGTTAAGCATGGTACATCAGGGCATTATAGACACTTTGGGATGTGCTTGCTTCCAAGGACATGATCACTGTCTATGTTCCCTTTGTTCCCAAAGCAATTCATACACTATGCTGATTTTTGCTTTGTACCCGATCAATTTCACTTAGAATTTTAACTGAAGAGGTCAGAAGGTGTGTGTATACCTATAAATCTAGGGTTTTGTCAGCCTAATGCAATTTGGTTAAGAGAGAGATAGAGAGGGATTGTGCTAAATAAATGGTACTCAGTTTTAAATGAAGTCTCTCAATTAGTATTGACCATTTTTTAAAAAAAACAATCCAGATATTAAACCTAGAAAGAAGTTAATGAGACTAAGGAGGAGGTAACTTCTGAAGATCATTTTGTGCCTGGGATAGAAATTGCTTTATGACATTACAACATGAAATTAGGAGGGTAAAATGTTTCCAGAGTGTTTCTTTGGATACCCTGTTAGGAAGCTATTAAAAGGTAAGCTTGTGCTGGCAAAATGATTTCAGTGTGTGCCTTTCGATACCTGCTTACCAAAATGTCATGAGCTGAGTCTACAATGGCAAGATGATTCCAGTGTGTATCTCTGAGAAAGTGCCCACCCCAATGTTGTTATGTTCAAATTGCAGTTAAACTTGGAAGCAAGAATGAAGGGGGGATGGGGGATTGGTGACGATCAGTCTCAATTATGATGTAAAAATGAAATGAGAAAATCATAAGCATTAAGATTGAACCTCATACCCCATTGAACAAAACATCATATCTGAGCAATAATGTTCAGGAGCTGCTAAGACTTTCCACTTCTTACCCAGGCAACAATGAAGTCCTTTTCTAACGGGCCAATGCAATTCTAAGCTTTACAGAACTGCGTATATATATGAGTTACAGTGAAAAGGGAGGTAAATTTACAGCTGAAATTCTAAAACTGAACAAATGCAAGAAAAATCTTTTTACTCTAGAAAATTTAAAATGCACAAATGAAAACCTCAAGGAGAAATATTGACATAACCTTCTGTTTTTGTACCAAGAAATTATAAATGATCACCTACAAAGGAGGTTGCCTTATTGCTGAAGCATATCCCGAGTTATAACTAGGCACACACTAATGTTCTAAATCTCTCTCACAGTCTCTCATATTGCCCCCAAATTGTACCTCCTGCTGTTCTGTCTTCACATCCAAAGGGATACTGAGAAACATACCGTCTGGGAGGCTCCGTTTCAGGAGTTAGTGCTAAGAGGAAAAGGGGGTTAAATTAACAAATGTTCCTTTCTTTCAGTCCATAAAAACATGCTTATTCATCAGATGATTGCCAGTAGGTCAGAGTTTTGTAAAACTTGGCACATTTAAAAGCCACTTGGCCCTTATCTTTCATGCCCATCAGTGAGTTAATTTGAACTCATTGTTATATTTTGTTGTATGTGTTTATATACAAGAATGTGTACATATGTATGTGTCTGTGTTGTGTGTTATGAAAAGTTCAAAACTAAGGTGGCTGTAAATACAGTTGTTATGGAGGAAGAGGTGGAAATAGATTGGTCTGATTCAGAAATAAGAAATTGGCTGGTATTAATAGCTCCCGTCATGAACACATGGAAAAGTGGGTACTTATTGGTCCCTGTCAGCAGACTGCCAAAGCAACCATTAAGCATGACTACCTTCTCATTTCATGCTACGTACCGTATACATTTTCTTCCCAAACTCTCTTTTCCTGTCACAATCATGCAGAGAGGTGTTGAACTGATACCATATAATAAGACAGATGATCCAGGGACAGATTTCTTTGACAATGGGCCCAAAGTCTTTCTACTTCAAAGATGCTGGAGATGAGAACGTATGTTCTGTCTTGTTTCCTGTTTTAGTTTCCTTGTAGTGCTGTAACAAAATACCACAAAGTGGGTGGCTTATAAGAACAAAAATGTATTGTCTCACACATTGGCGAGAATTCAAATTAACCTGTTGGCTGGGCCGCGCTCTAGTTGAAGATTCTCAGGGAAGAGACTTTCTTGTCTTTCTCAGCTTCTGGTGGTCCCAGGTGTTCTTTAGCGTGTAGATGCTTTTTCAAATGACCATTCTACATTTATCTGTCTCTCTGTGTCTCTTCTCTTTTATAAGGACACCACTCAGATTGGATTATGAGCATTTTAGCTGGCATTCTAGAGTGGCACTGTAGGATAAGCACTGGACTGCTAACTGCAAGGTCAGAGGTTCAAAACCACCTCAAAAATGCGATACAAAGTCACTATGAGTTGGAAGTGACTCAGTTGTACTTAACAACAATAACAACATTCATGTGAACTGATCATATCTAGGGGAGAGCTTCAAAAAGTTCATGGAAAATGGAATTAAAAAATACTAAAATTTTTCTACAAATTTTTTGTATTTCCAAACAAAATCAGGTTTAGAGATGGGGGTGGGGAACATATGTCAACATATCTTTGAAGGGATACAATACTCATAACACTCCCCAGAATCTGTTTCACCTATATTCTGTTTTATTTTAAAAACAAATAATTGTGGTTTTAGATGATCTGAACATTAATCAAAAGCAAGAAAGAGAAGGAGCCCTGTTCACTTTCAATTCAATTATTACAGCTCTTTTATCTTTGAGATTTAGGCCTATTGGTTGTTAAGTGCCATCAAGTCATTTCTGACTTATAGCGACCCTGTAGAGGGTTTCCAAGGCTATAAATCTTTGTGGGAGCAGAAAGCTTCCTTTATCTCTTGCAGACTGGCTGATGGACTTGAACCTCTGGCTTTGCGGTTTTCAATCTAATGTTTATCCTATAGAGCTACCATACTCCCAACCCTATTGGTTGTTGTTGTTAAGTGCTATTAAGTTGGTTCCAACTCATAGTGACCATGTACAGGGTTTCTGAGGAGCAGCTGGTGGATTTGAACTGCCAACTTTGTGGTTCACAGTCCAGTGCTGATCCTACAGTGCCACTAGTTGTAAGCCTATTGGTAGCAGCTTGGAAATTCACTTCTACATTGGGAAAAATTCCTGCTGGTCAGTTATTTTGTGGGGTTTCTTCTGACCAGTCTTGTTCAATGGTGCATCAAAGCTCTCAATGAACGATGAGTTTCAGTTATTTGCTATTGATGTGTTTCATCAGCCCCTCAGAGAAAGTGGTGTTATAACCACTCAGTATTATTATTAAGGTTATTATATGCATATGCACTGCCACTTATTTTTGAAGAGTAAATATTTGTACTAATTATATCAGTGTCATCCACTGTGCTAATTATATCAATATCAACATGTTGATATTAATATAATTAATTAGCACAAAGATTTACTCTTCAAAAATCCATGGCCATGTATGATTCAGTTGCTGTGAGGGGAGCATGAGTGAAGCACAGTTCTACGACACTGTATTTAGGCTGTGATGTGTAATCAGTTTTAATAATTACCCAATACTGTAGGTGGCCTTAGACAAGCAAAACTGTTTTTTTTCTCCAGGTTTCCTGGGAATTCTATTCCAAGATGAAAAACCTTCTTCCAGCATTCTACTTGGTGACTGAGCAACTACCAAAGCACAAAAATTGCTCCTAATTAACCCTTCAGACCTCAATAAAAAAGTAGGTGGAATGAATTAAAGTGTTAAAAAAAAAACTGAGAGAAAATATTCTCCTGCATTAACTGTTATTCTTAAACAATATTCAGCTAGTTACATTTTAAATGTATAAACCAGCCATTGTTAAAAGTCAGAATGGAGAAGGGGAAAAAAACAGGAAAAGTGCAAAAAACTTAATCTGATGAAGTTTTTTATAGAATAAATTCTTGGTAACTGCATTAATGATGCTCACAATCAGATAACAGTTTATACTTGTTGTGTCCCTGTATCAGATGTAGTGCTAAGTGTTTTTCATGTACTTTCATTCAATCCTCACAGCTCTATGAAATACAGTGACTATCTTATTACATAAATGAGGAGACAGAGGCTCAAGGAAGCTCAAGCTCACTCAGCTGGTGAGCAGGAGAGCAAAGGACTCAGTCTCTTCTGCCTTCCCTGGAAGAGGAAGGAGGCCCCTCTTGCTTCATTAGGACAGGAAAAGGGAGGACTCATTGAAATAAACTTCCTTCCAGATAATGATATTGGAGTGTCCTAGAATAAATAATAAATCTCAGTTGTAGCTTAGACAGAGACTTACCAAAAGTTAAGTTTGATGCTGTGTAAAACAATATGGCAGTTTCTCAAAAAGTTGAAAATAGAAATACCTTACCAAAAACCCCACTAAAACCCACTGCCATTAACTTGATTTCCTATTCGTTTGTTGTTGTTGTTAGGGGTTGTCGAGCTGGTTAAGACTCATAGTGATCCTATGCACAACAGAATGAAACACTGCCTGGTCTTGGGCCATCCCACAATCGTTATGCTTGAACCGTTAATGATGACATTGTGCCAGTCCATCGAATTAGGGATTTTTCTCTCTCTCACTGACCTCCACTTTACCAAAGATGATGTCCTTCTACTGGAACTGGTCCCTCCTGATAATATGTCCAACGTATGAGGCGCAAAGTCTGGTCATCCTGGTCTCCTGGTCATTGCAGCTGTTTTCAATTATCGTCAACAAAATTTTACTTGCATATGATATTAATGATATTATCTTGTGTGTGATATTGATGATAACAATGAATGATTTCTGCATTCTGTTGGGCATTGGGTCACTTCTCTTTGAAATGGGCACAAATATGGATCTTTTCTTATTGGTTACTCACGTAGCTGTCTTCCAAGTTTCTTTGCATAGATGAGTGAGCCCCTCCAGTGCTGTATTATTTTATTGAAAGATTTCAAATTGTATTCTGTCAATTTCTGGAGACTTGTTTTTCACCAATGCCTTCAGTGTAGCTTGGACTTTTTCACTGCAATGGTTACAATCCCCTCCAGGTACCATCAGCTAACAGTATTTACCTTTATTACATTTTATTTTTTTGATGTAAACATATCATGTTGAAAATACATATTCACTTAAATGTCCAGAGGGCACATTTTGTAAACCAGCCTCCTGCCTACAGACACACTGCCTTTCTCAATCCATGGGCCTCTAGTCCTCTGCTGCTCTGTCTCTATGCCGTCACATCTGCCACCATCTCTGTTGTTGCTGCTTTTCTGTTTAGGATCCTGCTCTTCTCTCATGTCCTTCACTCTTGATGGCCCTAGGGTCCTCTGTTCCTGAAATGACAGATTAACTGCTCTCCCCTTTTACTTACACCTCTTCTGCATTTACTGTTATGACAATTGTCATTAGTCCTGATAACAATTACTCACAATTGAATCACAAAATCCTATCCACATCGTTATTAGACACATCGGGACAAGAGGAAAACTATTCAATGGGGATTCTATCTTACATCCCACATTTTAATACTAATCACCCTCATGAAAGATTGTAAGCCAGCTACTTGATACCTTTCTAGTCTCCCAATTTTGATATCCCAAATCCAAGTTGCCCATCCTTCTCAACCCAGTATACTAAGGAGTCAAGCTTGATCCTTGATATGAAGAATCCTTCCTTCCCTTTTGGTTGGAATTTTGGGGCAACTTCATCCATTAGCAAAGGTCCAGTTCATCAAGTTGTAACAAATTATGCTTGTTTCCTGTATCAACCTTCTTTATCTTCATCTGTTCAAGTTCTGGTCAGCAAGTCATCCAAGCTAGGCTAAATAGGTAATCTCTACACGTTTGAGAGTTCTTTATACACACCTCTCCCTACTTCAGAGCAACTGGCCAATTCACTCTTAACTCTAGCCCCCAGTGGCTGGGTCAGTGCCCTTGGGCTCAGGGAGATATGAGTTCACATATCTCCCTGAACCTCAAACCAGCCAGCCCTTCCTTTTTTCTCTCTCATCTCAAGGTGATAGGGTGTCTATGGAACATAGCCAAACTCAGTCCATGTCTTCATTGCTATATTTTCCCCACTTCACTCACAAGTTGACCAGAGTAGTCACCAGTGAGGATACAAGACTGTTCCTGTATCTGTTTCAGTATTAGAAAGGGGTTTACCTTGATGGGCTAACTTTTCATGCCTTGATGGCTCCAAGGCAAACAGCTTACTTAATATTGTCACAGCCAGTCTGCTTCCCCCACTCCCTCCAGTTGGTCTTTCTTTCAAGAACTATCTTCTGTTCCTAGCCATTAACTTGGTCTGCATGTCTTTTCAAATGGTAATGTTCAGCCTCTTAAGGTTCTGGGTGAGACTCAAGATTCCACAAAGACATAACAAGAAGCCTATTCCCCTGGACATGTTCTAGTACCCTTTTAGATAATCCAATTAGTTATAGGCTAAAGATGGGCTTACAAGCTATCTGTAATCATATTTCCCAATATTCTTTTCTATCCCACTTAAATGCCTATATTACAATAGTTGTTGTTGTTATGTGCTGTGGAGTCGGTTCCAACTCATAGCGACCCTGTACAGGGTTTCTGAGGCTATAAAACTTTATGGGAGCAGAAAGCCTCATGTTTCTCCTGAGGAACAGCTGGTAGTTTGAACTGTTGACCTTGTGATTCGCAGCCCACTTTGTAACCACTACACTACCAGAGCTCCATATGTTACAATAGTAGGCCCGGGAAACCAATATCCACAAAACAGTCACACACCTTAACATTATTTCCACTCCTTTATCCATTCAGACTAAGTCTCGATCCATATATCATACAGCCCTGTTGTTCCAAGGTTCTGCTTACAGCCCACTCTACCTTTATCCCATTTAGCCCATGCATACTTTCCTAAGTCTACCTTTATCATCTCTGTTCATCTACCCCATCCATACCTCTTGTGCATTGCCCTCCCCCTCCTTTTTATTGCCCTTCCCATCAAACAAGCTATCATACTTCTATTCCCTAACCTATGAGTTACTGTCCCCTTCTTCCTGCCCCTGGTAATTATCAAAGAATTATTCTTTTAGTATAGAAATTTTTTCTTAAGCTTATGCAATATTTGTCCTGTGCATGAATAATTTCACTCAGAATTATATCCTCAAGATTCATCCATATTATGAGGTGTTTCGTAGCTTCATTGTTACTCTTCAAAGTAGCCTAGTATTTCATTGGTGTGTATATCAAATTTTGTTTTAACCATTTTTCTGTTGATGGGCACTTAGGCTGTCTCCATCTCTTTGCTATTGTGAATAGTGCTGTGATGAACATTGGTGTGCGTATATCTACTCACATTCTGGCTTGTATTTCTTGTGGATATATACTAAGTAGAGAAATTACTGGGCCATATGGAGCTCTGGTAGCGTAGTGGTTACGAATTGGGCTGCTAATCTCACAGTCAGCAGTTCGAAACTACCAGCTGTTCCGTGAGAGAAAGATGAGGCTTTCTGCTCCCGTAAAGATTTACAGCCTCAGAAAACCTATAAAGTGTTGCTATGGAGTCGGAAGCAACTCCATGGCACATAACAATAACAACAAGGTATTTCTGCTGTGGTGCTGTGGGCTAATGCGTCAGACTGCAAAGTTGTTTGAACTGCAAGGTCGGTGGTTCAAGCTCACCAGCTGCTCCTTGGAAACCCTTTACAGAGTCACTATGGGTCGGAATCAATTCGATGGCATTTAACAACAACAACAAAGGTACTTCTAGTTCCAACTTTCTGAGGAAGCACCATACTGTTTTCCAGAATGCTTTAACCATGTTATAGTCCCACCAGCAATGTAGGAGGGTCTCATTCTCTCCACACCTTTGCCAGCATTTGTTGTCTTCTGCTTTTTTGAACTTCACTGTTACTGCTGGTGTGAGATGATATCTCATTGTTGTTTTGATTTGCATGTCTCTGGTGTGGTGCTGTGGGTTAATGTGCTGGACTGCAAGGTCAGTTTGAACAGCAAGGTCAGCAGTTCAAACTCACCAGTCACACCCTGGAAGCCCTATACAAGGTCTCTATAAGTTGGAACTAACATGACAGGACTTAACAACAACAATGGTTATTGATTGTGAACATTTCTTCATATAATTGTTGGCTGCCTGAATGTCTTCCTTGGTGAAGTAACTGCTCATGTCTTGTGCCCATTTTTTAATTGGATTTTTGTCTTTTTCTTATAGAGGTGTTTTAGTTTCCTACAAACATTAGAGATTAGTCCCTTGTCTGATATGGTATTGCAAACAAATGTCCCAGTCTGTGAGCTCTCTTTTTACTCTTTTGGTGAAATCTTTTGATGCACATAAGTTTCTAATTTTTAATATGTCCCAGTCATCTGTTTTGTCTTCTATTATTTGTGTGTGTGTGTGTGTTTTTTTTTTTTTTAACCATGTTTGATAGTCTATGCATGCCATATATTAGAGCTCTTAAGTTTGTCCATATTTTTTCACTGATGATCTTTATTCTGGAATTTACATATAGCTCTTTAATCCATGTTGAGTTAGTTTTTGTATTTGGTGAGAGACATGGGTCTTGTTTCATTCTTTTGCAAATAGATTTCAAGTTTTGCTGGCACCATTTGTTGAAGAGACTATCTCTTCCCCATTTAATGTATTTTACATCTTTGTCAAAGATCAGTTGACTGTATGTAGATAGATTTACTTTTGGGTTCTCAATTCTATTCCATTGATCTATGAATCTTTTGTTGTATCAATACCAGACTGTTTTGACCACTATTTGTTGTTGTTATGTGCCGTGGAGTCGGTTCCAACTCATAGCGACCCTGTACAGGGTTTCCAAGGCTGTAAATCTTACGGGAGCAGAAAGCCTCATCTTTCTCCCATGAAACAGCTGGTCGTTTCAAACTGCTGACCTTGTGGTTCGCAGCTTGAATTGTAACCACTACACTACCAGAGCTCCTTTTTGACCACTGCAGTAGATAGTAAATTTTGAAATCAGGGAGTGAGAGGTCTCCCACTGTGTTCTACTTCGCAAGCAGTGCTTTGCTTATCTGAGGTCTCTTTCTTTTCCATACAAAGTTCATGATCGTTTGTTTCCATCTCTTTAAAGAATGTTGTTGGTATCTGGATTGTGATTGCATTATATCTGTAAATTGCTTTTGGAAGTTTTCAAAAATGAAATGGAATGGACAAAGATCAATATCCTAGGTGTTGTTGAACTGAAATGGACTGTTACTGGACATTTTGAATCAGATAATAATATTCTCTGCTATGCCAGGAATGACTATTTGAAAAGAAATGGTGTGACATTCACCATCAAAAAGAATATCTCAACATCTATCTTGAAGGGAGGGTGGCTCTAAGGTGGCAGACTAGGCAGATACATTATTTAGATCCTCTACAACAAAGATTCAAGAACAAAGATATAGATGATAATCCTGTAACCCAGAGCTTTAAAGGGAAGGATAAAGAAGTAGTAGATCAAATACTGATGAGAGGAAGAGACTTAACAAAGATCATGAACAAGCAGACATAAGGAGTAGTAAACTGCCAACTGACACAGCATGGCCATTCTGAATTATTGCAAGTAGTACTTCAGTTGGAGCAGAAACCAGCTAACTGGCTTCACTCACCTAGAAATGCACCCATTGGTCCCTACTGGTATCAGGATTTTTAAAACAAAACCAAAAATCAGGGTGAACCAATATAATATAATCAACAAATTAATATAAGACTACAATGTCTCAGAGATAACAGACAATTTCAAATCACACACACAAACAAACACACAAAGATACATATGCAGGACATGGTATCTCAAAAAGGTGAGATACAGGGTTAGAAAATCTTCTGGAGAAGAAATGCTATTGGAATTCAGAAGATTTATACTGAGATTTTTTAGTAGTTTGAGAAAGTGGTCAAGGGAAGCACAGACAAAACCATAGAAAACACAGACAAAGTTCTAGAATGTTATAGTAAAACAATACATACATGGTATATTGAAAAATTAAATGGAACATTAGAAATCATACAAAAAATATAGAAAAACAGAAGATTAATAATAAATTTTCAAAAGTAGATAACACATTGGAAGGGTAAAAGAGTATAATTAATTCAATGAAAGACAGAATTAGTGAAACTGAAGAGAAATAGCTCAATATTAACCTGTTGGAGAAACAATCGGAAAAAAAGAACAAAGAAAAAAGAGAGTCTAAGGATTATGTGGGACAACATCAAAAGGAATAGCTTACATGTGATCAGACTTCTGGAACAGAAAGAGAAAAAAGCACACACAGAAAAAAATGGAAAAATATTTCTTGAAGAAAATGTCCATAGTTAATGAAAGATGAAAAGACATGCAATGCATTCAAGAAGCTCACTGAACCTTGAATAGGATGAAACCCAAAAGAAAATCACCAACACATATCATAATCAAACTTTCCAAAACAAAAGACAAAGAACGAATTCTGTTGTACATGGGGTCACTTGGAGTCAAGTCAATGGTACCTAACAACAATAACAATAATAGTTATCATATGAGACGTTCAATAATGCAGAAAGCATCAAAGAAGATGGAAAGAATATACTGAATCACTGTAACCAAAAGAAATGGTCAATGCTCACCCATTTCAAGAAGTAGCATACGATTAAGAAGTGATGGTACTGAAGGAAGAAGTCTAAGGTACACAGAAGACATTGGCTAAAAACAAGGCTCCTGGAATTGTAGGAATACAAATTGAAATATTTCAACAAACAAATGCAGCACTGGAGGTGCTCATTCATCGATGCCAAGAAAATTGGCCAATAGATTGGAAAAGATTAATATTTTTGCCCATTCTAAAGGGAAGTGACCCATCAAAATGCAGACATCATCAAACAATACCATTAATATCACATGCAAGTAAAATTGTGCGGAAGAGAATTAAAAAATGTACATTGACAGAGAACTGCAAGAAATTCAGGCTGGATTCAGAAGATGTGAAACTAATTGTATCATTGCTGATATCAGATGGATCTTGGCTGAAAGCAGAGAATACCAGAAATATATTTACTTGTGCTTTATAGACTAGGCAAAGTCTTTCAACTGTGTTGATCATGACAAGCTATGTATAACATTGTGAAGAATGGTTATTCCAGAGCACTTGACTGTGCATCTGAGGAACCTGTACATAGAACAAGATGCAGTTGTTGGAACAGAACAAGGGGACACTGAATAGTTTGTTGTTTTTAGGTGCCATCGAGTCAGTACCAACTCATAGTGACCTTCCTTCACAGCAGAACGAAACACTGCCTGATCCTGGGCCAACCTCATTATCATTCCCATGCTTGAGCTAATCAATGCTGTCACTTAGCCAATCCATCTCGTTGGGGGTCTTCCTCTTTTTCTCTGACTCTCCACTTTACCAAACATGATATCCTTCTCCAACGAATGGTCCCTCCTGACAATATGTCCGAAGTATGAGAGACGAAGGTTGGCCATCCTGGCTTCCAAGGCGCATTCTGGCTGCACTTCTTCGAACACATATCTATTGGTTCTTTTGGAAGCCCATGGCATTTTCAATATTCTCCTCCAACACCATAACTCAAAAGCATCAATTCTACTATGGTCTTCCTTACTCACTGTCCAGCTTTTGCATGCATATGAGGTTATTGAAAATACTATGGATTGGGTCAGGCTCACCTTAGTCTTCAGCTGACATCTTTACTGAATAGTTTAAAATCAGGAAAGATGTGCTCCAGTCTTGTGTGCTTTCTTCATACTTGTATGCTGAGCAACAAAATCCAAGACACTGGATTATGTGAAGGAGAATGTGGTACCAAGATTGGAGGAAGACTCATTAACAACTTGCAATATGCAGATGATACAACTTTGCTTTCTGGAAGTGAAGAGGACTTAAAATACTGATGAAGATTAAAGACTATAGTTTTTAGTATGGATTGCACCTCCCAACTGGACCAATAAATAACATTATGATAAATGGAGAAATGGTAAATGGGACTCCTGGTGTGGCACTGGAGGATAAGCACTGGACTGCTAACCACAAAGTCAGTGGTTCAAATCCACCACCTGTTTCTTGGAAATCCTATATTGGGTCACTATGAGTTGGACCCAACTTGATAACACTAAACAAAAAAAAAAACAAATGGAAAAAAGCTTGAAGTTGCCAAAGATTTCATTATGTTTGGATCCACAATCAACATTCATGGAAGCAGCAGTTAAGAAATCTAAAGATCTATTGTATTAGGCAAACCTGCTGCAAAAGTACCTCTTTAAAGTATCAGTTTGAGGACTAAGGTGTGCCTGACACAAGCCATTGGTTTCAACTGTTTTATATACATGTGAAAGTTGTATAATAAATAAGGAAGCTCATAGAAGAAATGATCCATTTGAATTATGGTCAGAAAAGAATATTAAAAGTACTATGGACTGTGGGAAGAATGTATAGATCTGTATTGGTATAAGAACAGTCAGAATGCTCCTTAGAAGGCAGGAAAAGGACATCAAGTTTGGTGAAGTGGAGGGTCAATGAAAAAGAGGAAAATCTCCAGTGAAATGGATTGGCACAATGGCACCAGCAGCAATGGGTTCACATGTAACAACTGTGAGGGTGGTACAGGATTGGGCTGTGTTTTGTTCTATGAGTTGGGACCTACCTAACAGGGCACCTAACAGCAACAACAACATATGAAGGACCAGTAGAGTTTCAGTAGTAGAATTCTTTCCTTCCATGCATGAGACCTGGGTTTGATTACCAACTATGTATCTTAAGCACAGTTGTCCTCTATCTATCAGCTAATAGAGGATTTTCCAGACTAAGAGAGACATGAAAGAAAGATCTGGAGATCTAGTTCCAAAAATCAACCAGTGGAAACTCTACAGACCACAATGATCTGAGTCCATTGTGCTTGGGGTTGCAATGAGTCAGGGGACTGACTTGACAACAGCTAACAACAAAAGTTATCATATTAGAATCATGCAACTATGAAGAAACTATGAACTGCTACTATACTTAAAATCTTCAGTTCTTCATTGAGACCAGCAGGGAAAGAAGGGGTAATTCACAACTTCATTTATATTCTAATAATGAATACCTCCCCTCAATATTCCTAAGAGATAAGTTTCAATATAAACAACTGAATGCAAAGGGGATATTTTGGGGCTAGAATCTTCCCATGCCTTACAAATAATGCTTATAGGCAGTTACCAATGGGACCCTGCTCATACTGTCCCTTCCTGGAAAAACATCCAAGGTTGGACCTTTTCCACAAATAGGACCAGGAAAATTCCCATGGCGCTGAAGCTCTTGTTTCCAGCGTGTGAGTGGCTCAACTTCTGCTCCCTTTTCCCAGTGGAGAAGTGCAAGCTATCCCACGGGCCACAGGGCGAAAGGAGAATGAATATAGTGTGTGGGAAAGAGCATAGGATTCGATGGGGAGACCTGGATTCTCATATTAGCTCTGACAGCAGTCTAGTGGGAGCCTGGGAAAATAGCTTCACCTGTCTGGCTCGCTGAGTCATTCACAAGCTAGATGTGCATCAGGATCACCTGGGGTGTTAAAAAATAATATCCATGCCTGAACCCCTCACTGCAGTTTCTGATTCAATTGACTCTGGAATGGGGCCAGGTATTGGTATTTATAAAGAGCTTTCCAGGTGATTCTATATGCAGCCATAGTTAAAAACAGTTGGTTAGATTATAACTCCATAATTATCTAGATTAATCTAAATTCATTATTCTCTAAGTATCTATAGGAATGAAAGCTAAACCTGAACTAAGATACTAGGTTGTAATGTAATATTACATTACCAACCTTTTCATCATCACTTAACAACTTTTCCTCTTTGGCAGAGATTTAGTATTGACTCACTGTTCTGATGAATCATAATTGCAAGCCTACAATGTGCAAGATGCTTAGAGTTGCCACCAGCAGCTTGATTCAGGAGGTTCAATAATTCAGAAAAGAAAAAGTCCCCCCTCATCAAATTCACATCATCCTCTGGGAAATGGTCAAAACTCAGAGTGCTTTTCCATCTGGACAAGTCATTGGGAGAACACTGTTGCTGCTATAGCAGACGAGGAATTTGGCTGACCTCTTCTATTCTGGTGTGGCACTGTGGGTTAATGCGACAAACTGCAAAGCCATTTATTTGAACTGCAAGGTCGGTGGTTCAAGCTTACCAGCTGCTCCTTGGAAACCCTATACAGGGTTGCTATGGGTCAGAACCAACTTGATGGCACTTAACAACAACAACAACCTCTATTCTGATAACTGCCCAGGCACTGGGTGAGAATTGTCCTCCTTTCCACCTCCAGCTTTATCCTTTCTACTCTTGAGTCTCCCTATGTTTCTAGAAGGTGTTGGAAGCATCACCAGAGAGCCAGGCAGGGTAAAGAAAATTGATCCTTCAGTGTGGTGGTGGCCACAGAAAGAGGACTAACACTCAGTGGTCCTCAAAAGAATTGCATCTGAATAAGAGGTTAGGCTGCATTTCCTAAAGAGGATTCAACCAGTTGCTCCTAAATCCAAATATTCAATCACAACTGTCTTTTTTTTTCATGGGAGAAAGATGAGGCTTTCTGCTCCCACAAAGATTTACAGACTCGGAAGCCCTGTACAGGGTCACTTGAGTCGGAACCTATTCAAAGGCACTTGACAAATAACACCTCTTTTAGGAAAAGATTTGAGGCAATGGATCAAAATTTTGGCTAGACACTAAAACAGGTCTCCTTCAGCTAGAAGTCAGATTGATAAGACATTCCTCATAGCTACCTTTGAAGAGTGGCCTTCAAATTTCTGTCATTGAAGTGTCCCTGTCCTTTCTGAATTCTCTGCTGGTAATTTTTCTGTAGGGGTTCTCTCACCTTCTCTACCACCTCCTTCCACCTTCTACTGTTGTTGTTCAGTGCAATTGAGTTGGATCCAACCCATAGTGACCCTGTATAGAGTTTTTAAGGAACAGCTGGTGGGCTTGAACGGCCCGTCTTGTGGGTTATAGTCCAGTGCTGATCCTATACTAACTAGGTCTTTTGGGGGACTATTTATGTTGTCACGAGAGAGTTACTCACCCTCTGTAGAGTATAGATACATAGCATAGAGTATATTTATGCTCACAACCTGAGGCACAGATTGTGGAATCAATAGAGAGGAAGTGATCTCAGAAAAGCATCTAGTACTCGTACCCCAGGTTAGACAGGTACTCCTTAGCAAATTCACTTTAATTGATGGTAAGAAATGTCAAACATTATTTACACATTAAAACAAACACAGATATACTATTCCATGAAAACAGACACCACACGAATACGTTCTAGAGGTGAATTCCAGAACTTAAGATGTACTTCTTGGTGGCAAGGGATCCCTTTTACTGTCCATCCAAACCCCTACCCCAAGGTACCAACCAGTCCCTTCTCTTCTAAGAGGTACAAAGTTTGCTTACATCATTTGACAGATGAGAATCTGAAGTCTAGAGAAATTTTTTGACTTAGTGACAAAGCTGAGACTAAAGAAGGGCCACTCATAGTAACTGTGTATAGAGTTTCTGAGGAGTGGATGCATTTGAACCACCAAGTTTGTGACTGGCAGTCCAGTGCTTGTTCTACAGTGCCACACCAATCGGAAGATACTGCTAACTATGAATTTGGATAAGAAAAATTTGAACATGGAATCAAGAAATATCTGTTTATGCCTAGCTCTGTTACCTAGAAGCACTGAGACCTGGAGCATATAAGGAATGTCCAGGCCTCTGCTGTGGGACTGACCCCCTTAGGTACAGAAGCAAATGACCTCAGGTGTCCCTTCCAGAATTGTCTTTCTGGTGCTGACACTTTTTTCATGTTTGATTGCCCTCCATGCTGTTGTTGTTGTTCGGTGCCATGGAGTCCGTTCCACCTCATAACAACCTTATGCAAAACAGCACGAAACACTGCCCGGTCCTGCACCACCCTCACTATGGTTACGCTTGACTGTGTCAGTATGCAATATTCTGGTGCTGACATTGTTCCACTGCTATTCATAAGGTTTTCAGTGGCTAACCATTCAGCAATAGTCTGCCTTGACTTCTTCCTAGTAGGCCTGAATCTGGAATCTCAGCTGAAACCTATCCACCCTGGGTGACCCTGCTGGTGTTTTAAATACCAGCGGCATAGCTTCCAGCATCACAACAACACACAAGCCACCACAGTACGACACACTGACAGACGAGTAGTGACCCTCTATAGTGGTATAGTAGTGACCTTTCAATAGTGGTCAATTGGTGCTGATTTAAGGAAGTCCGTGGATACTGACTGGACTTGCCTGTGATTGCCAATGCTGGAAATTCTACTCTTTTTTTTTGTGCATGTTGGTCTTTCTTCATTAACTGAGTCACCCGCTCTCTGAGTACAAGAGCCATGCTTTTCACGCTCTTTATCCTGAAAGGAGTAATGAGTGCTTGTTTTGTGAATGAATGCTTTACACTCTTTCAGTCATCAAGCCGTAGTATAAAGAGCAAAAGATCCACAACCAATACCAATTTAACTGTTCATTCAGGAACATAGAATGATTATTATCCTGCTGTTGTTTTAACAACTGTTGTTTAAAAAATGGTTGATGGCTAAAAGTTATTTATAGGCATTTATCTGGATAATAAGTATAGGAAACAGCAAAAACCTGTGGCATTTTAGAAAAAGAGTACTTTCTCTCTGAAAGGATAGTTTTTAGAGAAAACACTCTGAAATATTTTTCATGAGAAGTAGTATCAGACTAGAGTTCTGGTTAGGTGCTGTAAGAAAAGCACTAGACTACTAACTATAAGGTTGGTGGTTCAAACCCACCAGTCACTCTTCAGAAAGCATATAGAAGGCTGCCATGAGTCTGAATCGACTTGATAACGCTTAACAACAATGTCAGATTATATATATATAATTTTTTTTAACCATGGGAAAAGAAACTGCTATCTCCACCCATAAATGAATAAGTAATGTCTTTTCATTGAGGTTTTCTCAAGTCCCAGGGAAATTCTTTTGAAAAACTCAAAATAATCAATGAAGAAAGAGCTTTGCTCCTGTTGTAAATCTGATCCAAATCTTGTTACTATGTTTTCCCACTGACGTTGTTCTATCCTAAGGAAATCCTCCCTATTGCTCTCAATTGCTATGCTACCTTCCTTCTTTGGTGGATCGGGAATAAAATTGTGCATTTAGCATTTGGCACATTCTTTTTACAAAAGCTTGAAGGTGTGACGAAGGCTTTGTCAAATGTACTTCTTTTAAGTAATAGCAACACTCTAGTTTGCCTTTCTGCACTTGTACCTCAAGGTCACTCGTAACAGATTCGGCTGTGACACAAATACAAGGCTTTAAAGAGCATGTAGTTAAAGAACGGATAGGTGTCCTGGTGTGGTACTGTAGGATAAGCACTCGACCGTAAGGTCGGTTTGAACTGTAAGGTCGGTGGTTCAAACTCACCAGCCGCTCCTGGGAAAACTTATACAGGGTCACTATGAGTCAGAACTGACTCAACGGCATTTAACAACAACAACAAAGAACAGAAAAAGGCTTTTTACTCTTCTGGAGACCAGAATACCAAATCAGACTTTCAGCCGTGCCAGTTCCTGCCTTGACAGTAGCCCAGGTGTTCCTTGGCTTGTAGACTATCGTCACATGTATATGTCTCTATGTGCATTCTGGTCTCATTATACCTCAGAAATTATTAATGTAGGATCTACCCTATAGTGTCAGGACTGTATGAACATAACAAAGGAGTCCTCTCCCTAACCCATTTCCAGTTAAGGTCATGTTTACAGGCCCAGGGGTTAGAATGTCAGTGTATCTTGTTGGGGACACAATCAAACACAGGACAGTCAACAGCTTGGAGATCCTGATGGAAATCACCGAGCTGTGTGGGGAAGAGGTCTGTATCTCCTGTTGCTTTGGGCCCCTTTTCTCTCAATCTTACACTTTGAGCCTATTGTCTTTAGTGATGCTTATTCCTGAATGCTTATTCTGAGTCGATTGACCATCTTCTGTGTGGAGAAGATGAGACCTGGTAATTTCCTGGTGCTGAGCCATCTGGAGCTCTTGAATGAACTCTTCCATCTCCTAGGAGACTCTGACTGCAGGAAGTTTCTCTTGAACCTTTCCATCTTCTGCAGGTCTACAGAGATCTGCCTCCTTCATTACCTCCTGATACCAATCTTGATATTCAGAGACAAGTGAGCCACTCTCTCTCCTTTTTTTTTAGTGTTTTATTGTGAATTATATGATAGTTTACATGGGAGAACATTAGCTTTACAGTCATCCTATCATAGATTGTTTCGTTGCCATGGTTACAATTCCCTCCATGCATCATCAACCAACCAAAGGGTATACCCTGCAAGCCGGCCCCCCAGATATCAGCACACAGCCCCTCTTCCTCTCTGGGTCTAGAGTCTCCAGCCATTCCCTCTCTCCATGTCATCACCTCTGCCTCCATCTCTGGCATCACTGCTTCTCTGGCTAGGGTCCTGCTCTCTGCTCTTCTCCTCTGATGGTCCCAGGAGCCTCTGCTCCTAGACTGCAAAGTTAATCATGCCCCTCCTTGCTACAAAACATCTACCTTTACATTTACAACCCTCACAATCAGTCCTGATAACAATTATTCACTATTGTATCACAAGAGACCTATCCAAATTTCCTTTTATCAGCCCTGCCTAGATAGATTGGATACTACTCGGTGGAGATTCTACCTTCCTCCATGCCTTCTGGATCTAGAGTCCCTCTTGAAAGCTTGTATACCAGTCACTTCTTGCCTTTGAAGCCTCCCCATTTTGGGTAGCCAATGTCCAAGTTGCCCATCCCTGTCTATGGAGGGGGTGGGAATGATCCTCGCTATAAAGATTTGTTCCTTTTTTTGAGCTACTGCATCCATAGGTATAGGTCAAGTTCATCAAATTGTATCAGATTACTTTTTTCCCTCTTCTTTCTTCTTCTAGTTGAGCTCTGATCATCCAGTCATTGAAGCCAGGTCAAGTGGGTATTATCTGCAAGTGTGGTTGTTCTTGTGCATATGCCCTCTCTTCTTATCCACCGGACACTTCACTCTCCACTCTAGTCCTCTGTGGCTATGTCACTGACTCTGGGCCCAAGAATCCCCAGGTCTTGCAAAACTGCTGGCCAACCAGGTCTCCACCAGGGTTCACAGGAGTCTATTGAACTTTGTAGGGCTTAGCTCACAGCTTCATTGCTGTTTTTCCCTCACTTCCCCTTATCGGTGACGAATGTGGTCACCAATCAGAGCATGTATTTCCATTGAGTCTTAGTCTTGGAAGGGGGATTGCTCTGGGGGGACCCGACCACTTGCCTTGACGTCTCCTGGGTGAGCAAATTGTTCTTGTAGTGATCAGTTGGTCTGCCTATATTGTTTTGTATTTTTCCTGTTGGTCTTTCAAGAAGTATCTTCTGTTCTTCTAGCTGCTCCAGGCTGGTCTGCTTGTCCTTTCAAGTGGAAATTTCCCTCCTCTGAAGATTCTGGATGCTGTTCAGGATTCCACCTATGGTCTTATGTAATGCAGAGGCCTTGCAGGAAGCCTCCTTCACTGGGCACATTGTAGCCCCATTTTAGGTATTCCAATCAGATATAGGCAGAAGATGGACTTACACGCTTTCTATGGGGATATTTCTGTGAGCCACTCTCTTGATGTGGACAAGCTTAGGAAGGAAACTGCCCTCACAGGTCAGAAAACACAGTCACACTAAGGAAATACAAAAGAGACACCGATTGTCAAGGAAGAGGACATAGCCTTTTGTGGCATCAAACATTTGTCTTATTGGATGAATCAGCTGACAAGGCTGTCAGCCAATGCCAGATGAAGGGGAGTTTTATGACTGAGACACCTGGCAACTGTAAAACTGATTGAGCTTGTCAGTTCATTGCACGGATGCTAAACTTCGGGCTAGAGAATCATAGTTTGGGGTCTTTATGGCTGCCTGACAAATGCCGTGGTCAGTGAAGGAACCCATTTGATAACATGCAGCAGCCAGTAAGCTAATGGGCATTGTAGATGATCACCTCTGTTTGGCATTGGAGTGTCCTACTGCAATTTTAGTGGAACTTCAGGACTACGAGAACTTGTAATGCTTTAGACTAAATAGCAATATTGAGTTTTCAATAACTTTAGGAGAGATTACAATGTTGGCTAAAGTTCCCATCTTGTCTATATATTCAGAATGCCCCCTCAACTCCTTAACTTGCAAAAGCCAGCAGGTTCAAAGCATCAGCCCAATGTCCTGTGTTTGCCAGATTCACAGCTCCCTGGAGGCATGGAGCTGATTAGAAATCAGGGTTTCAAGGCCCTCCTTTTCATCCCTTTCTTACGAAAGTTAACAAGAGTTTCATTAACCTCAGCAAATGGGTTAATTAAATGGATTGTCCCAATAGCTCTTGCTACCATATCTGATCTTTAAATTAGAAACTCATGTCTGTAAGTCTCCATCAGGTTCTAATGTGGCTTTCCACTGAGGCAGATGGAGGTCTTAAATGAGACATGGTCTGTATTCCAAGAGGTCATTTGAAGTGCAATGGACTGCGATGACCCCAGGGTCTGTGGGCCAGAATGCTTCACTTCCAGGGCTGCCCTTTGAAAATGTGCCCTTATATGTCTTGTGCCATGTCATAGACAGTGTTGTTAATCTGGAAAAAAATATCTGCATAGAATCAGGACTGCTTCCACATATTACTTTAGCTCACCGTTACTCAGCAGGGCACTTGCTTATTCCCCCAAACGTGCCCACCCTGCTCAGAAGAGATCTGACTGCTACTGTGTGTACCAAGTCTGAAGCTCACATTTTAAGCAGTGCAAATTGGATGTGACCATCTTATAAATAATCCATGTTCACAGTCTTTGACATGCATATACATTCAGCAACACCAAACCCAACAGATTTAAGTTCAAAGGGTTCAAGAGGAAAGTCAGTGACGTGTCACTTTCCAATGTCCATACAGACAAAGGAGTACAGCAAAAGTACAGTGGTGTCTGTAGGGGACTTCAGGGGTATACTAGGTGACACTGTCAGACAGGGTGACACCAAAATGGTTGCCTGTAAAAGTTTTGGTGCTGTGCTTCGGTAGAAATTGATTTATTTTTTTTATAAAAACAACCCTGTCAGTTACAACAACAAAAACATTTTTAAATAACAGAACTTGCATATCAGGTATCAGTATACCTACAAGGCTAAAACTCTATGCTAATGTACTTTTTGAACCTTCTCAAGCACTCGGTGAAAGCAGTCACTGTTGACCCAATTATAATGACTCTTCGAATCACATGATTTTGTCAACCCATGATACAAGCACATGCTGTTGTTTCCATTGCTGCCAGGCCTTTGTGGTTGTGGTTCTTGTCAAATTTCTGGTATTTTAACTAGCATATTGTGCTAATTAGAATTCGTGAACCTATATCAATAACTTTTTGGAGAATCAAGACTTCATTAGGAGATACTGACCCTATTATGATGCTGAAGCTGGGATGATGTTCTCCCTGCCTCTGTCAGTATTGTGTTGTAACCATATGTAGAATTAATGTGTTAGTCATTTCTTTCTATCTTCTGTTCCTCCTTTCCTCCCTTTTTCCCTCCCTCCCTTTCTTCTCAGTCTCAAAAATTTGAGGAGGATTTCATATGTTTGGGTGGGAGGGCAAATCAGGTCTGAGTAATTGGAACCAATTAACTTAAGTGAAAATTTCTAAAGCTGTATTTCATTTGAGTGTTTGGCATTTTCAGGAGAAGGCTGTAATTATGTTGCTTGAAAAAATAATTGGTGGTTTGGAGCCACACAGATGTACCGTGCCTGTGAAAAGACATGTCTTTTCAGGAAGTGATAGGGAACTTGGTGATTCTTAGGACCCATTCCCAAAATTCTTTTTCTACTTATTCTGTCTTTTACATCTGTTCTTTCAAAACCACAAGAGCTTTGCACAGTTCTGCAGAGCTGTTCTGGGAGTGGGGTGGGGGAGCTGAAGCTGGATTTTCCATATTCATGCCCTCAAATAGACCCTCAGAGGTCCCCTGTGGGAGGCAAAGGGAAACTCAAGCCCAGTACAATAACATATGCTTCTGGGGTCTCCATGCTCCTCAAATCTATTTTTAAAAGCAGGCTTTAGTAAATTATATATAACATATAGCACATCGTGAATGTATGTGTACAAAATGATGAAATGGAATCACTTCGGGTTGTGAATGTCACTCAGATCCTTTCCTATCGAAGTCAGCAGCGAGATTGAGCAGCTACCTTGCTGCCCGCCTCGCCAGCCCAGGGCTCCCAACTCCGCCTCTCGGCCTCAGGTTCCCTGCTTCCTGGCCGCCTCACCTCCCACCAGCTTTCTGGCAGAACCCAGGCTGGAACCTCAGGGCTCCCTGGAGAGCACGGCGTTGGTCTAACAGATGCCTGTCTGCGTTCCTCTTCCTCGGCCTCTAGGAGCTGTGGACATGTAGAAACCTTCTTTGTTAGTTCAATCCATCTCATCATCATCCCCAGGCAACCGGGGTCCAGTTTCCACACTCCCCAGTCTTGTAGGTGAGGAATGTGTGGGACAGTTTCAAATGGATTTTCTCAGTCACACTGGGGTTTGTAGCAAAGCAAAAGATAATTTAAAACAAAACTCCCAACAAAACAAAAAAAGTGAAACTAGGGTGGATCAGGCTCCCCAGAGTCTGAGGAAGGAAAGTGAATGCCTCCCCCAGATACTGCCTTGGCTGTTTTACTGAATGTCCGGAAGTTTCCCCTGAGGTTCTGTTTGCATACGGTGAGCTCTGGTAGCATAAAAGGTTATAGGCTTTGAACCTCAAGGTCAGCAGTTGGAAACTACCAGCTATTCCAGAGGAGAAAGATGAGGCTTCCTGCACCCATAAAGATTTACAGCCTGTAACCCTGTACAGGGTCTCTATGAGTCAGAACCGACTCCATGGCACATAACAACAACAACAACAACAACAGCAACCACCCTGTAAGAGCTTTCGGTTATTTGACTCCTGGTGTGGTGTTGTAGGATCAGTATAAGACTTCAAGGTCAGTTTGAGTTGCAAGGTCGATGGTTCAAACCCACCAGCAGCTCCTCAGAAACCCTATTCAGGGTGTTGCTATGAGGTGGAACCAACTCGATGGAACTTAACAACATACAACTAAGGAAGGAGCCTTGGTAGCGTAGTGGGTTGCACATTGGGCTGCTAATCACAAGGTCAGCAGTTCAAATCTACCAGCCAAAAGATAAGGCTTTCTGCTCAGGTAAAGATTTACTGTCTCAGAAACACTATACTGGTTCACCGTGAGTTAGAACCAAGTGGACAGCACACCACCACCACCACCATACAGCCTAAGGTCATCAGTTCTAATCTACCAGCCGCTCTGCAGGAGAAAGAGGAGGCTTTCTGCTCCCATAAAGAGTTACATCCTGGGAAACTCTATGCAGGGTCGTTGTGAGTTGAAATCTACTCAGAATGGCAATAGGTTTGTTTGGATTTGGGTATATTGAATAGAAAGGAACCCTGGTGGTGCTTCAGTTAGGTGTTAGGCATTGGGCTGTTAGTCTTACGGTAGGTGGTTCGAACCCACCAGCTGCTCTGGAGGACAAACATGAGTTTGTCTGCTCGGTTAAAATTTCAGTCTCAGAAACAGGGTATCTATGAGTCGGAACCATCTTGAAAACACCTAACAACAGCAACTTCCTCTTATCAGAGCAGCTGGAAATCGCCCAGGTTATGGCCTGATCAAGCAAGCAGCGTATTGATGCACGAGCCTACCAACACTTGTTTTCAGGTTCTTGCCTTTTCAAAACACTGAAAGGCAAGATTATGAAGCAAAAGGAAACGTATGCATTTGGAAACCAAATGTACTACTCTGGGCTAAGATCCAGATCATATTCTTAAATTCTTCTTTTTGGGCGGGTAGAAGGGGGCCTACATTTCATCACCACAATCTTTTAAGGCATCATTTATATTCAGCTTTTGGAAATGAAGAATTTGCCTTTTAATGACAAATCTGCATTTCATCATAAAGATAGAACATGACATCCTAGGCTTGGTTATTCTCCTGAGTAGTTGGCCCCTTGTTTGTACAGTGTGTTTAGAATAAAAGAGAGAAAAAGACTGCAACAAATTTATTTCAGGCACAAGAGAGTAGATGCATAAAAACGCATGAACCTACAGCCATGAAAGATGTGGTCTTTTTTCCAAGTGGTCCCCATCCATGTAACAAAACTCTTAAAGTAATGTCATTGTTCTATTGTCTCCAATCACAACTCTAAATATAGGACAAGTTACAACGATAAGAAATACTCTAGAATGACTGAAAACACATTGTTAACAGTTTTGTAATTTCTGCTCAAGATGTCAGGAACATTGTGTTAGAAGCAGGTATGTCAAAAGCAAGTTTAAGAACTTAAATGATAGGCAGTGAGAAAGATTGGTGTTTGACATGTGTGGCACTGTAGGATCAGCACTGAATTTCAAACCACAAGGTCGGCAGTTCAAACCCACCAGCTGCTCCTTGAAACCCCTATAGAGTATTGCTATGAATCGGAACCAACTCGACAGCACTTAACAACAACAATATAACTCTTTAGAAAATAACATCTTTAAAACTATAATAAAATTATGTTTAAAGCCTAGTGTTTGATATGTTTTTTTATTTTTTCAGATGGCAAATGAAAGAAGTTTGCTGCTATAAATAATAATTCAATTAGACTAAAGTGGCTGAAGCTGATTGAAGACTCTGTCGGGCATGTGTATGCTTGTGAAGTAATTGTGGTAAGTTCTAGTCATAAAAGCTCATGTGACCCCATTACTCTGTGGTAGTATTTATGAAGAAAAGTCCTAGGAATGCAGGCTTCCACAAATGTTCAGACCACCAGCAGCAAGACATGAAGAGAAGGAGAGAACTGGAGCAGTTATCTGTGGCTGGACTTGAATATTTTCCTACGAAACCTATAGTTAGTCGAGGCAACAGTATCAGTAGCAGACTGGCACCTCTCTTTGGGCTGATGCTGCTGTGTGCTGTCCAGTTGGTGCCAACTCATAGCGATACTGTATAGGGTTTGTTGTTGTTGTTAGGTGCCATTGAGTCAGAACCGACTCATAGCGACCTTATGCACAGCAGAATGAAACAGTGTCCGATCCTGAACCAACCTCACTACTGTTGCCACACTTGAGTCCATCCGTGCAGCCACCTGGCCAATCCAGGAACAACACTGTACTGTAAACCACAAGATCGGCAGTCCGAACCCACCAAGTGCTCATTGGAAACCCTACACAGGGTCCCTATGAGTCAGAACCGACTTGACAGCATTTAACAACAGCAGCAATAGGGTTTCCAAGGAGCAACTCGTAACTTTGAACAGCCAATCTTGTGATTCAAATCAACATTTACAACCCTGTGCTTTATCCCATAGCCCCTGTTAAGGCACTGAAATTGTAGGGTTATTCATTTTAACAGAGTTACTTATCCTAACACATATTTTCATTCTGAGTCATCAAGATTGTCAGCTCAAATGTTCTCTTCATCTTATACTGTGGACAGGGCCTAAGCAATATCGAATCCAAGTAAAGATATGTTTGCCAAGTGTTACTCAATGTAATAAAATACTTAGCGGTGCAATGGTTAATGCTTCTGGCTGCTAACTGAAAGGTTAAAAATTCAAGTCCACATAGAGGCACCTTGGAAGAAAGATCTAGAGATCTTTCCAAAATTAACCATCAAAAACCCAATGGAGCACACTTCTATTATGATACGTGTGGGATCATCATGAGTCAGAATCAATTTGATGGCAGTTGGTTTTGTTGTTGTTTATACTTAGAGCAAAGCACAGTTCATGTGACAATTGTTTCTTCAGCTATTGCCCAGTCTGCTCCTAAAATGCTTAACAAAGAATAATATTTCATGACCAACACTGGTGTGAAACAATCTAGACAATGTGCCAAAATAGATCTTTGATTTCTTTCCAAATAAACTGATAATGTCAATTAATTTCTTTCTCTTTTGGCATGCACTATGTGTGTGTGTGAATATGTGGTTTTAGTTCCAATCCAAAGAGTCTTTCCTTTTGGGCAAAGATTCATACATTCACTTAAGGCAGGATTTAACAGAAAGCCCAGTGAGAAAGTTTTAGGGGATTCCTTGAGATGTTTCCGATTTGACTTGTGATTTGACCATGAGCTTCAGTGACCAAAATCATAGAGAAAATCAGAGTGATATGTCTTATTTTCTTCCAGGAGGAAAGCATATAAAAATTAGTGTTCTGGTCAGTCAAGCTCAGAAATGGACAACAGGCAAAGACAAACTTTGTCTAAAACAGGAATAAGGAACTTGAACCTCAGCAGTGAAATCAACATCCTAGCACTACATCCCCTTGAACTAAAACCAGATTGAGCTTGCATATAAACCATTCAAAATGCCACATGTATTAAATTCTGTGCTTGGGCCAGGCAGCTCCTAAGGCAAATGGTGCATCATGTTGGAAAACTCAGTATTATTTAAATGAGACAAGCATTCCATTGCTCTTGATCACACTGAACAATGGAGACAGTGATTCCTTCAGTGGTGTTCCCTCTGTCTCCATTTGTAGCATTGGACAGAGAAAGAAATATTCTTTAGATCAAGTTGTCTGCCTGATGTTGTTTATAGAGACAGAGGCTCTAACGATCAACTCAGTGTATCACTGGGTCATTATCGTCTTCCTCTGAGACCTGCTGTTCAAGGCACATGTGTGCAGTGTGCTGCAATATGACTTTAAGAAAGTATTAGCATTCCTAAGATGGCTTGGAATTGCTAGCCTTCTGGATGGTTGTAGGGGACATTGGAGGAAATTGGTGAACAATTTCCAAGAGATTACACGTATCACAGGGGAATCTGCTAGCACTGTGCTCACAGAGCTAACTTTAGACACCTGCAAAAAATCAGGATAATTACAAAAGAAAAGGGAGGAAGAGATAAAAGAAAGCCAGAATGCTGTTTCCTATTGTGAACAATAACACATTCCTTTTCCAACACCTTTTATCCCCTTTTCCAAGCCTGATGCTCCCTGAAGTCAGGTTCCTTTATTGACTGAGGGATTCAGTTCCATATGATTCACACTGGGTTGTGTTATTCGCTGAAGTTTCTCAGTGACTTGGCTCCTAAGCTTTCAGAAAAACAAAACAAAACAAAACAAAAATTAAGCATGTGGCAATAGGAATCAACTCTACATTGGTCTCCAAAAAGCCATTCCCACATCTTTGGAACAAATCTCCATCTTTATTAGTCCTTTGATGATTTGTCTTCTATCTTTTGGCCCTTGGGATTAACACACTTCATAAGTGCGGTAATTCTTGGGAGGAAAGGACAAACCAGGAAGCTGTATTTTCAAAGACTTGAATGGCCAGTCATAGGTTTGCTGGCTAATGACTCAGAGAAAACTGACTTCTGGAGAGCATGGGCAGAAGTGACAGGCGCCAAGGAGAACCAGGCTGTGACAACCAGGAAGCTAATATGTGCTACCACAGAATCCACCAAAGGGGGAAACTTTGAAACATTTTAAAAATGCAGGTGCACAAATTACTCATGCCAGGAGCGGCAGTGGCACTTTGTAATAAAATCTTATGTTTATTTTCCACTGTTGAATACACATACCTTAGTGTTCCCAGAGAGAGAAGCCTGCAATGCTATCCAATGAGCAGTTTGCAGATGGATTAAATACATGTACCAATGAAATAAAACGAGCAGATTTGGGGATTTTTGCCTCCTTCCTTTTCTCTGGGCCCAGAACTCCCCAGTGATGACAGGAGGTTTGTGCAAAGATCTGAAGTCAAGAAGGATTAGTATAAAGAGTCAGATAGAAAAGGACACAAATGAAAATACTTCTCTATGAGCCTGAAAACCAAAACTTAGTGATGAGTGATTCTAACTGTAGCGCCTGTGATAATTTATAGCAAATGAAGGAAGCTCCAGATGCCTTCAGAGTGGGCAGGAGGATGGCTAGCTAACCACAGTGGGATTTGACCATCAACGTGGTTCCCCAGTTCTTGAGGAAACTCTGAAAGGGGTGAGAGTGACATACGTAAGGAGCTTCGGTGAGAACATTTTTCTCTGACATGTATAGTTTACAGGGGGGAAATTCTCAAGCTGTTATTCCCAGAACTCATACATTTAGCCAAAATTTATTTCAATTTTATTTTCATAATAGTTGACTAGCACTATTGTTGACATTGTATAAAACAGCAGCAACAAACAGCTGCTGTGTGGTCAGTTTTGATTCATGGGGACCCTTTGTGTGTCCGAGTAGAACTGTGCCCCATAGAAATTTCAGTGACTGATTTTTCGGAAGTAGATGGTCAGGCATTTTTTCTGAGGTGCTTCTGGGTAGGCTCAAACCTCCAACCCTTCAGTAAGCAGCCATGCCTGTTAACCTTTTGCACCACACAGGGACTCCTATAAACACAACAGAACTCACTGCTATCCAGTTAATTCACATGGATGATGACATTATAGAACAAAGTAGAACTGTTTCTATAAAGGTTTCTGAGTCTATAAATCGCTGTGGTAACAAACAGCCTCATCGTTCTCTTGCAGAGTGGCTAGTAGATTTGAACCACCAACTTTATGGCTATCAACCCAACACATAACTTTTGCACCATTTCTTAGGAACTTCTCTATGAACCCCAAAATATAGAAGACAGGAACCCAATACCTAATGAACTAATAATCTAGTGAAGTTCACAAACATGAAAAGGTATAGCAACAGAATTCTATGAAATATTCAGACCATAGGGTCCATATCCCTCTTGCTGAGATTGTCAGAGAGAAGATTTGGAAAAGAGGGAAGGTCAGGGTCTGGCCTGGAGGTGAGATGAATGAACAAATGCTTAGGAGAGGAAAGGAGAAGTCTATTGGAGAATTTAAGAAGACCTCCACAGTTGATGTACAAGATTTGGTTAGGAAAGGAAAAGACAAGAGTTCCAGAAAGGTTTGCTGGGACAACTGCTCTTTTACTCTGGAATCTTATGGGACTTTTCATTCCATAGATTGTCCCCAGAAGATAGACAGAAACCCTGATCCCTACACCTGTTTGCCAATAGTGTGGGTCCTAACCATAATCCGTTCTGAGTCAAGTCTTATAAAAAAAAGTGGATGGGTGCTGTTTGAGGGAGAAATGTGCAGTGTGATAGATACATCCAGAGAAAGAAGAGACCATGAGAGGATCCGTCTACAAGGTAAGGAATACCAAAGGTGGCCCAGGACTATGGACAAGGAAGAACCCTCCCCTAGAGCTGTTGCCCAGATGTGGACTTTCAGCCTCCAGAACCATGAGACAGTAGCTCCTGTTGTTTAATGCCACTCTTGTTTTTTTGTTATGCAGCTATAGGTAACTGAGAAAAACACTGTTGCTTCTCTTATCTGCTAGGAACCCCTAAGGTGGCTTCTCAAACTGGTCATGAAAAATTCACAAGACATGTTGACTCAACACCAAATCCCATCCCCTACACCCTAATACTTAGCTAGTCATTCTCCTCCTACGCACCTCACCAGCGGTGACTCCAGGGCTGGGTTGCCAAGGGAGAGAACCTCTGGAAGGCAGTGGATTCCAGCCCCCTGTATAGGCAAGTTAATGTTGTGATGTGTCTATTATTCTAGGGAGGAAGGAAAATGAGGGCACAAAGCAAAGCTCTCTCCATGCATCCTAACGAGCATGCACAATGGCCTGCTTTCCCCCAACCTGGTGACAGGACACAAAGGGCAGGCCCATGTCCTGTCTTTCCCAAGCTTTCAATCTGCTTCAATCTTGCAGCCCTCCTTGGAGGCTGGTGGAGGAGGCATCAGGCATTGTTTTCTCTGGCATTACATGCAAGGCACTGTGGTGTGGGGAAGGGCTGGCCCTCACCATCCCCTCCCTCTCTCCTAGCAGGGACAAAGAGAGAGCAGTTGCACAGAGAAGAAGCCCAAGAGCAATTTCCCTTGCACCGAGCGGAGTGTCTCCCTTGCCTCTGCACGCTACCACCAGCCTGCTCTGAATCAAGTAATTGGCATGTGCAGATTGATCGGCAGCGGTGTGTGGCTTGCTCGACAGGCGGGTCATCCGGGCATACAGACAGCTGGGCAAACCTGGCGCCTAGGTGTTTCTACCAGTGTTCTGAGCTAGCTATCCGGCAGCTGCCATCTCTTTATGTTTGTTTGTTTAAACAACCACAGATGTGAGAGAGAAAAAGAAACAGAGAGAGACTGAGAGAACATTTCCCTTTCTTCTCTTACAGATTTGTCTTGAGGTTCAGAATCGTCTTTCCTCCGCGCTCTAAGCACTTGGGCCATATTAGATTCTATTTTTGTGCACCTTCTTCAACCAGGATGATGTTTGCTTTGGCATCTGAGCTACCACCTGCAGTATGCTCTTTAGTTCCTGTTTGTTGTAAAGCTCGCTTTGGGTCTTGAGTCTCTTCACAGCTCATTTTGTGAACGAGAAAGGAGTGTTTAGGTCTTGAGGTAGCTCCCTGTAGGTTGCCAGCTTCCTCCAGATGGAACTCTGCCCTGCGGTAACCTCTGTGAAGTTCTCCTATCTCAGCTTCAGTCTTTTTCTCTATCTAACTGGCAACAGCCCTGAGAACAATTGTCTTGAAGAAGGGAGGTAGAGTTGAGGCTGATTATTGCCAGACAGGAAAGAGGACCATTTTTAAAGTTCTCCTGAATGTTTGGTTGTGGATTCAAGATTTGGATTGGTGTGGGGCTTCAAGCAAGTGAAAACATGAGATGAAAGGAAATGAAGTGGCTGCTGACAGGCTGTAGAACACGACTTAATCAGCTGCTGAAATCAATGAGTCAAAGGCAGCCTGCCCCCCAGCAAAAATCAATGGGGGAAAAGGACTGCTGACCTAGATTCCCTCCTATATCTGTAGCTGCCACAAGACCACCCAGAACTCTTCTTACCTGACTTGTGCCCTTCTGGAAATGTTAACGTAGGCTGTAACTCAGCTGCTTCCTGAACATTTCCTGGAAATTTTCTAGCCTCCTATCCTGAATTAATAAAGATAGGCTGACTGTTATAATGAGCAACCCTAAATCTCAAAGGATTAACACAATAAAAGTTTATTTCTTCCTCACACAAAGACTAGCATGGATGGCTCTCCTCTGGCAGCTTTCCTGGATGGCTCTTCTCCAAACCATGACACAGAGATCCAGGCTTCCCCCACACTGAGATGCCTCCAACTCGAACCTGGGGCCTCCTGGGTGATGTGGAAGGAGAAGAGTTTATTGGAAGGTACTAGCCACGTTGGTCTGGGAGAGACATTTATGACTTCCATTCACATTCCATTAGCTTGCATTAGTCACTTAAACCCACCTAGATGTCAAGAATCAGGGGAAAACAAGTCCTGACTCAGTCCTTTTGGAAATCAGATAGTTAACTGGCAAAGTCCCTCCATATGCCCTGACAAACAAAAATAAGGTTTCTAGGACCACCAATTAGAAATGGTTCTTTATTCCTATCTACTGTGGATATCTTCACTATTGTTTCAGAAATGCAACCATCATTCCATTTGTCTTGCTTCAATGTACCCTTCTCTACCATATCTTCCCTCTTATTGCCTATGCTCCTTTCACGTCATACTTTTTGGTTATCCTCTAGAACTTCCCCGGTTTCAATGCATATACTATTGGTTTTATTCTTAAAGCAAGTCTGCCATAGCTGTTATAGACCAATATCCTATTGCAGGTAGATTCAAGTTCTGATTTATCAAGATCCCTGAGTCTAGGGCTGTAGATGTTATAAAAGTTATTATCTTTTGTTATTTTTGTTGATTATAGTTGAATAAAGAAGACCATAGAAGAATTGATGCATTTGAATTATGGAGTTGGAAAAAATATTAAAAATATGAGGGTGAATCTAAAATATATCTGGTTATATTAAAATGCCTGTCCACACCCACGGTTGATGATAATGTTTAGTGTGCACGTGCAATGACCCACTGGATTGTGTGGCAAATCATCTGAAAATCAGCAGTGGCTCTGCCCATGAAATAATTCATGACCGACTTGAATTTTGAAAAGTGTGTGAGATGGGTACAAACGCAACTCATGCAAGAGCATAAACAGAAGCATTTGGACATCTGCAGATCAAATTTGTACCAATGCTCAAAGGAAGGTAAAAGTTTATTTAAAATAATCATTAGTGGATGGATTCATCACTATAATCTCTATGATCAAGAAGGGGGTATGAAAAGAACAATGTAGTCTACAGGTATCTAATTTACAAAGAAAGGCATATATCAGTAGTATATAATGGGAAATCAATGAAGATCAATGAAGAAGGAGCTTAGAGAGTATGTGTGGATGCAAACAGGGAGGAGGTAGGAAATAGTCAGAAAAGACAGACCTTAGGAGTAGGAGGAGCAAACAGAAAGGTATGAGGAGAAAGAATACAGAAAGTAAGGAGTTGGGTAAGATATGGTGAGCTTTGATTATGTGCTAAATGGCAGAGGCTAGAAGGGTTAATGAGTTGGACTGAAAGGTAGGTTTGAAGCACAAGGTCAGCAGTTCAAGCTCACCAGTCACTCCTCAGAAACCTTATCAGGGTTGAAGTGGGTTGGAACCAACTCAACAGCACTTAACAACAACAAGGGAACTATATCCTGAAAGTAGTATCAAAGATCACTGAAACACTGGTAAAAAATCATTTGGTAGAAAGACATAGAATCCCTATTGTCATGGGATTAGGATCTAAGGAGGCTTGAAGTAGAAGCGATATGGAGGACAAGCTACCCTTCCGAGTAGCTCCTGCTAAGAAAAGGAGACTATGGGTGTCCTCTGTGCTCAAGCCATTTTGCTCTCTATCCCATTTCATAGGTCTCACTTCAAAAGACTCTTGTAGTTCTGTGCTTTTACAAATGTCTGTGGCATCTTCCTAAATCCCAAACTTCACCCATTCTTTCTCAGTTTCCTTTCTACTCTGGCTGCAGACAGACAGAGCACCGTAAGCACACCTGGGGGCTCTCCTGGTTCCTGTGCAATGGATTCATTCCACTAATTCTTGAGTTAAAAATGCTCTTGGCTCCTCCCCCAATTAAATTGTAAATTCTTTAATGAAGTAACTGAATTCTTTTTCACAACTTGTGTCTCTCACCACACTCAGCAGAAATTGTAAACTAAATTCTTGACTAATTGAAGGGACCTCTGTTGCATATTCTTCCTTTTTTTCAACACTTTAAAAATGTCAAAGGGATCACCGTTAGTTTGCAGCTGATGGGTTTGAACTGCTGACCTTATGCTTCACAGTCCAGTGCTCATCCACAGCACCATGCAAGGAGCCCTTAAGTGAGTTTTTATGAAAATGAAAATTTGAGAACCAGTGGTCTAGAGAAAAGTTTGACAAACTTTTCCTGTATGTTGTTGTTCAACGCCTTTGAGTCAGTTCTGATTCATAACGATCCTGTATAGGGTTTCTGAGGAGCGGCTGGTACAGACACAGCACCATTTTTCAGTCCAGGGCATTAACCCACAGCATCACACCAGGACTTCAATATGTAGCGTGAGCTATTAAATAGTTTAGGCTTGTGGGCCAGATATGATCTCTCTTGCATATTCTTCATTTTCTTCAACTGATTAAAAATGTCAAAACCACCCTTAGTTTCTGGTCTGTACAGAACACTTACTTGGCCTGGATTTGGCCTGAACTCTGGTCTAGAGGATGAATTCACCAGTCTTCCCTAGAAGTTTCAGACATGAATGAAAACCAGTGACTAGATATGGACTGTCTAGAGAGAAAGTTACACTTGGATCTTTTCAGGGAAAAGGGCCTACTTAGCCTACCATTGTCCTTTGCACCCTGGAGGCATGAGAACTTGCTCAAGCTTCTTAGTGGGTATGGTATTGTCTTGTCTGATTAACATCATGTGTTGATTGGTTCTCTCTGCCAGTTTCTGAAATATACACCCATTGGCTTATTTGCAACTCCAAAACCAAACCTAGTGCCATGGAGTTGATTCTGACGCATGACAACCCCATGTGCTATACAGCAGCACTGCTCCATAGAATTTTGTTGGCTGTAATCTTTATGGAGGAGTCCTGGAGTGGCGCTGCAGGATAATGTGATGGACTGCAAGATCCGTTTGAGCTGCCAGGTCGGCGGTTCAAATTCACCAGCCGATCATCAGAAACCCTATACAGGGTTGCTATGAGTCGGAAGCGACTCAATGGCACTTAACAACAACAATCTTTATGGAAACACATGGTCAGACCTTTTTTCTGCAATGCCACTGGGTAGGTTCAAACGGCCGACTTTTAAGTTAGTGGTTGGTGGTGGTTATGTGCCGTGGAGTCGGTTCCGATTCATAGCGACCCTGTACGGGTTTCTGAGGCTATAAACCTTTACGGGAGCAGAAAGCCTCATCGTTCTCCCGCGGAACAGCTGGTAGTTTTGAACTGCTGACCTTGTGGTTCACAGCCCGATTTGTAACCATTATGCTACCAGAGCTCCTTTAAGTTAGCAGTCAAGTGCAAACTTCTCCGTGTTATTACATTGACATGGGCAGAAAACTGACTGCCTTCGAGTTGATTCTGAGACTACAAATCTTTACAATTGCACATAGCCTTACAAGTGCATATCCCATGTAGAGCCTGGTGGGTTAGAACCACCAATCTTTTGTTAGCAGCCCAATGCCTATCCCACAGAACCACCAAGGCTCCTTAGACCTATTATAGACAGTTGTTGTTAATTGCCGTCAAGTTGGTTCTGACCCATAGTGACCCCGTATAGGGTTTCCGAGGAGAGGCTGCTGAGCTTGAACTGCTGACCTTGTGATTCAAACTGACCTTGCATTCCAGGGCACTAACCTGCAAAGCCACACCAGGACTCCTACTATGGGCAGAGGACCTGCTAAAGCCAGAATGGAGATTGCAGTTCTCAAGCCCTGTATTTTCTCCTGACCTGCACATTTAACCTGGTGTGGCACTGTGAGTTAATGCGCTGGACTGCAAGATTGTTTTGAACCACAAGGTCAGCGGTTCAAGTTCACCAACTGCTCCTCAGAAACCCTATACAGGGTCACTATGAGCTAGAACTGACTCAATAGCACTTAACAACAACACACTTAACACAGTGTTGTTGGCAGGCATCTGATTTTCAGCTTCGAAATGGCTTCAGGACTACACACAAACTCTATCCCTCATTTTGCTTTAGGTTTTTCAGGGGCCATTCTTTGTGGGCACACAAAAACCCCATGTCATTCAAGCCATGCTCACAGGAAGAGTTTGATGATGGGTAGGAAATCACTCTCCTCATTCAGTTCCTTGGTGAGGTGAGAATTTGCACAAGATGATTCAATATCTTTTCCTGTGTGTTCGTCAGTATATTGATGCTGCCAGGTGAGTTTGTGACATTTCAGTGTGCTACTCCAAACTGCCAGAACGAGTTAGGGACCTGCACCTGACCCCAAGTAAAGCTTTTAAGCAAGGAAAGCCAGAATAAACATGTACAAATTGTCCTTTGTAGTGCTCCTCTGGCTCCCAGGTAGCCCTTGGTTATCTGTGCATTGAACACTCCCTAGATTCTAAATGAAAAGTGTAGAAATGCTGCTTGTGAGATGGCTTGTAAGGCAGCCCTGACTACAGACTGTCACTGACAGGATGACCCCTTCGGTCCTGTCTGGCCTTGGGATACTGTAATTACTCACCTGACTCCATTTTGTGGTCTGAGCCCATGTACATCAATTAAAAACACACCAGTTCATGTTTCTTTGTATGGGGGAGTGGTGGTGGTGGTGGAAAATGAACTATAGCAATCTTCCTATCTGAACCAGACCTCATTTTTCCAAGTCTCCACCTTACTCTCATCTGTAAAGTGCTAAATAGCCTGAGACCCAGTTATCTTTGTGACTATCTCTCCCCAGGTGCCCCATCAGGGTAATTATACTCAGCGGGAGTGAGCTGGCTGCCCATCTCTGGAGTTAAACTCATTAAGACAGAGGCTGAGCCATCTCCACAGAGGCTTGCCACCCTTGAAATGAAGGAAGTTCCCTTTCCCAGATACCAGGATTGGGGTGTTGAGGAGTTGGAGTCTAGAATAACACTTTGGTGATCATAGGATTTGCTGCTTGGATTTGTACTTGACGGGGACGGGGAGACAGGGAGATGCTTGCCTTTGACTCAGAAGGGAGGAGATGAACAAGTTCAGGCTGAAGAAATTAAACAGAACTTAAACAAAGCCATTAAAATCACTAACTCCAAATATTGAAAATGATGAGCATGCTGACTTGCCAATATTTCTGAAAAACTTGGAAGGACGGTTTCCTCTGTGACACTTGAGAAAGTGGGTTATGTTTCTCTAATAAAAGGTTAGAAAACAGACTAAACATTTAAAACTAGTCCATTGTAGTACTGCTGTTCCCAGGCAGCTTTTGTTGTCTGCAGGTTAAGTCCTCCTGAGCCTGTAATGCTCCTACTGAGATGGAGGAGGGAAGTGTCAAGGCTCTGTGAACAACATAGGTGTCAAGAGTTGTGTAGGGTAGAGGTTGGGTTTAGTGCTTCTATATCATGGAAGAGGAAAATGACTAGGAGTCAGAGGAAGGAAGGGAGTGCGGAAGAGCAAGTCATAGAAGACGCTCCCTTGAATGGAGGTCAGAGAGTAGACCAGGGACTTGAGGAGGAAGAGGGAAGAGAGCATCAGAAAGAGCAAAAACAGCCAGGTGCCCAAACTGAAACTCCAGATCGTAAGTGATAA
>NW_006408533.1:2485571-2489263 GCF_000296735.1 Chrysochloris asiatica | reverse complement strand
GTTTTTCTCTGACCTTCCACCTTACCAGACATGATATCCTTCTCCAGTGACTGGTCCGTCCTGACAATATGTCCAAAGTATGAGAGATGAATTGATTAGTGAAAAGGAAAAAGAAGTTTCTGGAAGAAAAACAGTAATTCAGATAAAATATAAGCAGAACTTGGGGTAAGGACATGCATTCACAGATGAGGAGGAGAGAGAAAAAAAGAGAGGTACTAAAAGTAGCTCTTACAAGGTACTACTTAGGAGGAAAAGAACATCAGCAGTTCGAATCCACCAGTTGTTCATCCAAAATTCTATACAGGGTTGCTATGGTTCAGAACTGACTTGACTGCACTTAAAAACAACAATAGTATCTCATATTTTGATAGAGACTTGTATAAGACCATCTAAGAGCAGACTGAAAAGCACACTGTCTAGTTTAATGAAATGAAATGTCAGAAATAACCTATGTTAAAAGATAAGAGTGATCAAAATTACATGCCATACAGATCATGTTCCATTTGCCTGAGTTGGATACCAATATCATTCCTGTAATGGACCATCCTACCAAAAATACCTATCTGTGACAATACCTGGAAGAATTCCTCAATGCTAGACTTCATGAAGACAATAAAAGTATTAATTGAAATGACTGAACATATGCTATGAAATAAGAATTAAATGTGGTAAACTATAAAGTATAACTAACTATATGCAAGTAACCATAAATGGATCTAGACTGGTGTTCTGTTTCAAGTTCCCATTATTCCTCATAAAATAAATGTTTAAATAAGTGTGTCTCATTTATGGGTGTAAGATTACAAATTTTGTTCTGATTTGGTTGAGATTTATGTCTTTCTTGCATTGTTCAGATGCTTCTGAGCTTCTAGGATGTGTCCTGTAGTTTCTAGCCCCACAGGAGCCCATAGTGAAATTACTGCAATAGCTGGTTTCTGAGCCTGGCTATTTAGAGTACGGGAAGAGAGTCCAGAGTGTTCTCTCTCATACATCGGTTTCAGTTGCACTTCTGTCTAATCCTCTGTGTTCCCAGATCCTTAGGACAGTCTCTCTTTCGTGACTCCATTTGCCATCAAGTAACCCTGGATCCTGGTCTCTGGAAATATCTCTGCCTCGTTAGCCCTTCAAGCCCTAGGGTCTTCCTGCTGTTAGAAACTTCTGGTTTGCCTTGTCATCACTTGCTTCTTATGTTTCTTAAACTCTTTCAACATGTTTAGAACCAGTATCGTATAGAAAATGCTCTCTATTAAGCTGAAAAGGAGCTCTGGTAGCGTATTGATTATGAATCGGGCTGTGAACCTCAAGGTCAGCAATTCAAAACTACCAGCTGTTTTGCGGGAGAAAGATGAGGCTTTCTGCTCCCGTAAAGATTTACAACCTTGGAAACCCTGTACAGGGTCACTATGAATCGGAACTGACTCCACGGCACATAACAACAACAACATTAAGCTGAAACAAATTATCTTTTTCTGACCAAATTCTGGTTGGTAGAGGTACTTATTATTGCTATTTGTGGAAATGATTAGACATTTTTTTTTTTCTCAATACGTAAAAACAGGGGCTCCTTTAACGTATTGCTAGAGAGCATGTGCTTTTTTACAGTGTCACTTCAGAACAGCCTGCTGCCAGTTAGTTACTATTAGAGGAAGGTTTCCTCCTGTTTCTGATGGCCTGTATGCCTGCCTATGCTGAAGCAATTGGAGATGGATCAGCACTGCTCCTTCTGTTGAGAGAATCACTTCTAGAAAAGATCAAGGCTCACCAAAAACAAATGTAGAGGCATCTTTGGAGAATCACTGTAAAAACCCACCATGGTTACAGCAGATTGGGGTTTTAATGCTTCACCATTTCACAGGTGAAAGGGAAGTTGGCCCAGAAGCCACTGGGTGATTTGTTGAGCCAAAAATAAATAGGAAATTTCCCCTGGGAGAAAAATGTGGGGGAAGCAAAGAACAGCTGCTCGCACCCCCTGCTCCAACCGGGGAGCTGGGGGCACTTTTGAAATATCAGGAGAGCTGAAGACATAGACCATGTTGGAGTGTGCAGTGACCAGAATCTCTGGGTGGTGTAAAAGGCTAATGCTCTCAGCTGCTAACCAAAAGGGTCAAGGCTCAGGCCCACCTAGAAGCAACTCACAAGAAAGGCCTGTGTCTAGTTCTGAAAAATCAGCTACAGAAAACTCTATAGAGCGCAATTCTACTCTGGAGCACATGGGGTCATCATGAGTGGGACCAACTTGACAGCGACTGGGGTTTGCAAGTGAGTTAGAAAAGGGGAGTATTTATGGGCAATTATATTACAGGAGCCAGAGAAAACAGACACTTTCAGAATGAGAAGGGATCATCAGTGGACACCATTCCATAACCCAATTCAATAAACACTTTTACAAACACCTTCCCTCTGCTAGAATCTGAGTCCAGCTGAGGGAATTTGTTGTGGTTGTTAAGTGTCGTTGAGTCTGTTCTGACTCACAGAGACTCTGTGTATGGTTTCTGAGGAGTGGATGGTGAGTTTGAACCATCGAACTTGCATTTCAAGCCAACCTTGCGGTCCAGTGCTTATCCTACAGCGCCACACCAGAAATAGGAAGAGATAAGTGAAACTGTTTCTGTCCCCATGAGATAAACACAAAGCCAGGTGGAAAGGAATCACAAAGCATTAGGTGAACAAACGCAGATGGTTCAGATTCTATTGTAGGAGTCAAGATGTGAAAAAGGAAACCAAGACAGATGTGGGTATAAACAAAGGCTTCTGAGAACGGCAGGAAGTAGGAGTTGGATTCCTAATAGTGAGATAGGCTGGGTAGGTGACAAGGTCTCTACTATGACACATTCTAACAAAATCAGATGTTTCTCTTTGCTCACCTTGCCATTTTTTTTAATAGCATCTTGCTGTAACTCCAAATGGAAAGAGGTAGTTCAACAACACAAATTCTATACCTGGTAACCTAGTCCCCCAGGAAAAAATATCAAGAAAATGCTCGTGTCCAGGAGCTATTGTGTGCTCTTGGGCACGTACCTCATATTGACATGGCTGGTAATTAGAGTTAGCTCAACATGGAAATTGTGTGTATTTATCAAGGACTGAACAGAATAGAATTTACTCTTTAGTACATAGGAGCATCAGGTCACCAGCTCCGTAAAACCCAGGTTTGCTTTGTGTGTGGAATTTGCAGATTTAGTTCTTAGTTGTGACTTTGTGTGCTTTTCTTAGTATGGTCCTTTTGGCATGTAGTCTTCAAGAACTTTTTATGACTGTTGTTATCACATATTTGCATAATTAAGAGTAACTAGTTTAATGAGGTGATTAAAATAAATAGCATAATCATGTGTTTATAAAAGGCTTAATGACAGACTTTCATGTAAAATGACACAATTATGACAACTAATCTCATTGTAAATTTTCTGCTGAAAATTTCTGGGGGAACAAAAATAATTTTCCCCATGAGTTTCAGTGTCTCAGGTATTTTCAGATTTGTTCGGCAAATTGCTCAAAGGAATGTATCTACTTGTAAGACTCAATAAATGGGAATTTTGAAGATCAGAAAAGTATATGAGTGTTCAATTTGCAACTTATTTGTAATTAACAGAGCTAAAAAAGAGGACAAGACTTTCCTTGAAATTAAATTCACTGCTACTTGAAACCATCGTATGTTGTTGTTTGTTGTAATGTGCCGTGGAGTCGGTTCTGAC
>NW_006408533.1:2468767-2484766 GCF_000296735.1 Chrysochloris asiatica | reverse complement strand
TGGTTAAGCTCTTGACTACTAACAGAAAGGTTGGTGGTTCAAGACCATCCAGAGGTATGTCAGTAGACAGTCCTGGTAATCTGCTTCTAAAACGTCACCTCTTTGAAAACCCTATTATAAAGCTCACATGGGGTGGCCAGATGTTGGAATCAACTCAGCAGAATCTAAGAACAACAATCCTTTGTTGAGTGTTTGTTTGTCCCAGGCACCGGGTTTCATGTGCATTGTTTCAAGGGTCAGAGAGTTCAAGGTTTATAAAAGTGACCAGCTTGACATGTGAACACAGTTCTTACTGATACCCAGTAATTTCTGACCCTGGGTGCCATCCATGTTTCACTGATTTGTGATCTCAGCCAGCCACAGTGTTTTCTTCTCATTAGGGAGTTAATATTAACATTTTCAGCACAGAAATGGAAAATGAAGTTCATTTCTTTTGTGGCTGATTCCCTCACCCTGGTGAAGGTCTTTGTTTAGTCTTATTGACATTCAAGGAAATTTTGTCTGTGTTGGGCATTTAGGGAGCAGAGGCAGGGGCTTGGTGAAGGTGTCACAAAATCCACGACAGCACATGACAGTATTCTGAGGCTAGTGCAGGGGTGTCTGGTAGGCTGTTGGTGGCATTCAGTGAGAGGCCCTTGGCTAATTGCCCAAGCCCTCACCCTTGTGGAAGGTACCACATCACCCCATTGTTCCTTGTGAAACAGTCCGGTGGTCAGCACCTCTGCTTTCCCTTGAAATCGTGGGTGCATTATGTCAAGTAGAATTTGTCAGCCATCAGCTGAATGCAGTCATTGATCATTATTCCCCAAGAAAGGTAAAAAAAAAAAAAAAAAGGCAACAATTAAAGAAGACTTGAGAGGCTTTATTAAAGCAAGAAGGGGAGGAACTCTCCAAAACTCTTTCATCAAGTTAACTGGAAGGAGACAGGGAGAAATACAGAAATGGTGCTTAGGCCCTTCATTGATTTGCTCAGAGGCAAAGCCCTGAAAAAACAGCTGATCAATTCAGGGAGGGATGGTTCTTCTAGATGTCCTGTCAACAGCTCCCTGCAAGCGGCAGTGTATTAATTGCAGCAGCATTTGCTGTGAATGAATTTCTTTAATGTTCACTCATTCATTTATTTGTTAATTCATTATTAAGTGTGTTGTTCAATTGCAGGGGCTCATATTACCCTGCTACTGCTGTGTTTATTCAATGACCCTGCTAACATTGGAAAGAAAAAAAGCAAAGGTAAAGAAAGACACATTGCATTTTCTTACAGTTTTAGATTGGAGTCTAATATCAATAACTTAAATGGAACTGGAGTTGGTGCCTGATAGGAGCCTGGATGCTCCTCAAATGAATGACTTGGCTCCACCTCAACATTTAGCTGCCAGGGCTCGACTTTATCAGGCACCAACTCAGATTCCATTAAAGTTATCTCTTAATTAGCTATGCGATTAACCTGTGTTACTCCTGCATGATAATGAGTCGAAGATGGAACCAGAGAAGTTCAGCTGCCTTACAATTCCCTCTCCAGAAGCCAAATCATTCTGGAAAACATTCCAGGGAAACAAAAACAACAAATAAACTCAAAGCAGTTCAGATTTGTTGTTCACTTGTTGTTCACTATATGTTGTTCATATAAGGGGAATTTTTGAACTCTCTGGAGGAAAACAGCAATTGGGATTTTAGCTGAATTTGTGCCACCAGCTCCATACCAAACTCTGGTCTCTGTGTTTTCTTTTGACTTTCTCATTTCATCTTCATACAGGTTGAGAAGGTAAGTCTCATCACTATCTCCACCTTGCAAGAGGAGGAAATGGAGATATTACAATGTCAAATGACTGTCTCAAGGTCACACAGGTGGTGGGTGACTTAGCAGTATCCACATGAAGGAAAAGATGCTGGAGGCTGGCATCCAGCCACTGCTCTGTGATCCCAAGTCTAAACACAGAACATAAGCATAAGGAGTAATCAGCAACACACCCAGCCCCCTTTGAGGCTACAGTCCGAGCCTCCAAGACATTGCTCTTCCTTGGGGGGCACCTCAGCGGGAGAAGCCCTTCCAACTTTGTGAGGCTGAGCCAAGCCCTCTCTGCTCAGACTTTCTGCCTGTAGAAATTTGCTCTCCAATGGATCTTGGGGGAACTGGGGCTTGCACTTGGGTGGCCCTGAGCAAAATGTAAAGATGGAAAAATACTGACTTTCCAGACTTCCCATCTCCTTTTGGTGAGTGTCCTTCGTCCTCTCAAAGTCAGATGCCTCACCCCTTGCCTTCTCTCACTCCCTCCAACATCCCCCTTTCACTTCACTCCCTCTCCCCTGCGTTATGCACAATGAAATCAACACTTGCATTCTATTCTTCTGAAATTACCAAAACCTGTTTTCTGCAAACGCAAAATTGAAGAGCTGGTGACCCTCTAGAGCTGGACAAATAACAGCTGGCCTGAGTGACAAGAGAATCCATCTTTGACCCTTTCACCCCCTCTCTCTTGCCTTTCTGTGGTCTCAACCAATTTGAGAATAAATTTTATATTATAAGCTTCATGTTGGCTGTGAAAGAGGACCCTTCAGGAAGCCCGTACAATCTCATCATTTCCTGGCCCCCTTCCCTGCCCTAAGCTATATTGTGGAGTCTGTACCCTGGGGACATAGGACATTGGACACCATGGGCATTTGCTCTGTGTGAAAGGAGAAGAGGCAGAGGTGGCCACACCCTATCTCCTCCTCTGTTCCCAGGCACACTGGAGCCATCCCCTCATGCCCAATGGAATACCTTAAGGTAGTCTTTTTCAAATGATTTTTAATAGTTGAATCCTCTTTTTTAGGCTATTCATCTCCTTTTTCTCCACTTAGAATTTCCCATCACTTCAGACTCTAAACCCTTTTAAAATCCAAAAAAAACAAAACACAAAGAAAGAGCAGTTACCTGGTTGTCTTTGCCTTATGGTAGCTGCACGGTGTCAGAGTAGAACTGTGCTCTGTAGAGTTTTCAATGATGGAGTTTTCGGCAGTAGATCCCCAGGCCCATTTTCTGAGGTACCTGTAGGTGGACTCGAACCTCCAAAGTTTCGGTCAGCTGCTGAGTCCATTACTCATTTGCACCACCCAGGGACTTCTTGTAAAATCCTAGGGCCTCATAGTTTTTGCTAGTTTCCCTATTTAAAGCAAACCTTAATGGTACAGTTCTATCCGTTAGTTACATTGCATGAGAGGAAAAACACACTCCACAATGTGAAGGGTGTCTGAATGTTCCATTTTTTAAAACTGATGTTTGTTCACATGCAGTCCTGTAAGATGTTATGTGGTAGTGGTGGTTATGTGCTGTGGAGTCAGTTCTGACTCATAGCGACCCTATATAGAGTTTCCGTGACTGTAAAACTTTATAGGAGCAGAAAGCTTCGTGTTTCTTCTGCTGAATGACAGTAGTTTCAAACTGCTGACGATGAGGTCAGCAGCATGACTTGTAACCACTATACTACCAGAGCATGGGTAGTCATGTATACAACTGACTGATTGTTTATATGAATAGATTTTGTTTACAGTTCACTACTTAAAAGTAATTGTTATCATGTTTTTCAATAAAACTTAAAAAATAATGTTCTGGTGTCACATTTAAAAACAACCACCAGGTGTCCTGATGTGGCACCATAGTAAAAGCACGGAACTGTTAACAGCAAGGTCAGCAGTTCAAACCCACCTCCTTGGAAACCCTATGATAGGGTCGCTGTGGGTCAGAACTGACTTAATGTCACTTAACAATAACAACAACACCTTAAATATATTAATTTGTTAATATATTTATACCAGGGTGAATAAAAAATTACCTCTACTCTGGTTATATTAAAATTCCTGTTCACATCCAAGGTTGATGACAACATTGAACATGCACTTGAAATGATTCTGTCGCATAGATGAGTGGCAGTGGATTATGTGACAAATCATTTGCAAACCAGCCATGGCTCTGCCTATGAAAGAATCCACAAGACTTGGGTTTCAAAAAGTTTGTACTAGAGGTGTACTGAAACAATTCACAGAAGAGTATAAACAGAAATGTTTGGACCACTGCAAATAAAATTTATACCGATATTTAAAGTAAGATAAAAGTTTCTTTAAAAAGATCATTACTAGTGGCAAGACATGGATTCATCACTACGAGCCTAAGAGTAAATGGCAGAGAATGGAACGGAAACATCCTCAATCGTCGACCAAGAAAAATTCAAGTCATTGCTACTTACAGTTTTCTGGAATTCTCTAGGGCCAGTATTAGAACAATATCAGGAAAAAAGTTCAACAATCAGCAGTGCATGTGATTGTTGATGCTCACTGAAAAGCTGAAGCCTAGATTTTTGGATTAAACACAGAGGACTGCTATCCGAGGGCATTGTGATCTTGCATGACAATGCATGTCCACACACCTCTGCCCACACTGTTGACATTCTGCAAAAACTTACTTTTGAGGTGTTAAATCATCTTCCCTATAGTCCTGATCTTGCTCCATCAGACTTTCTCCTGTTTGGCCCTCTGAAAGCAGCCCTTCAAGGACAATGATTCACCTCTGATGAAGCAGTGATGACAGTGGTGCATTCATGGCCTGCAGCTCAGTCTAAAACATTCTTTAATAAGGGAATATGAAGGTTTGTTGACAGATGGATAAAGTGTATTGAAAAGCAGGGAGATTATGTGGGAAAATGATGTATTTGTCTTTTCTAAAAGTTGATTAAACTAAATTTTATAGCCAGAGTGCGGATAATTTTTGACTCACCCTCATACATTTATTTATAGATCAACAAATTAACATATATATATATGACATAGTGGCACTGTAGGATAAGCACTGGTCAGTGGCTTGAGCCCACCAGTCACTGCATGGGAGAAAGATGAGTCTTTCTGCTCCAACCAAGATTTATAGCTTCAGAACCTATACAGGGTCACTATGGGTTGGAACTGACAGAATGACACTTAACAACAATATAGTATTTATAAATATGTTGTTCTTGTTGTTAAGTGCCATTTAGTCGGTTCCAACCCATAGCGACTCTGTACCCTGTATAGGGCTTCTAAGGAGTGACTGGTAGGTTTGAACTGCCAACATTTTATATATATATAAACAAGTGTGCAGGAACATTCCACTGTCTTTTAATTCCATTTTTCCACATACTTTTGTGTGTGTGTGTGTGTGTGTGTATTGAGTTTAACAAAATGATCTGACCCTTGAATGTTGTTCTGTTGCTTTCTCCCACTTTGCTTTCAGGATGGGAAAGCATGCAAAAGTTTCTGTTTTGCAAATTACAGTGTTTAACCTCCTAGGAAAATCCAGACAACAATGGATTTTAATTCCTGCCTCTGTAGGAATAAAAGAAGGAGGGAAAGAGGAAGAGGAAGATGATGAAGAAGAAAAGCAACAGATCTGTTTCCATTTCATACAGAAAATACCAAACTCAGAAGGCACTTTAATTCACATTTTAATTCCATTTCAGCAAGGGGTGGATAAAGAGGAGGGGAGACACATTTGATCACATGATCAGGACAGACCCAATTCATTCCTGTCCAACTAGTGGAGACTTCCATGTAAGGCAAATGGTGTCTGTCTGATATTACATAGAACATTAGAGCCCACAAATCTGTTGTGTATGTGTTTGTTGTTGTTGCTGTTTTTCTCCCAAAGACCAGTTTGTCACAAAGACTTGCTTTCTTTTCACAATTGTATCTGCCTAGGTGGATGTGATGGCACCTAACAACAACAACAACAAAGTGGATGTATTTTCTCTCTCAGAGCTCAAGTTTGTTTTTAAGGCAACATTAATGAGTCAACCTGTTTTGTGCCTTTGTACAGTAGTTGATATTTATGTAACAGCTGAAAATTCAACTTTGAGCAATGTCCACAGCAGGGAAGAACAATTAGTAAATTCATTAATTGTGCTTTTGTGTACACTTTTATTCTCAAGGCTAATTATTTGTTTAAATTATTTTGCCTGTATCCAAAGTGTTGCAACATGAAAATATTTCAGGTTAGGTTTCTTGTATGAAATATAAGGCTTGGCCAGTTCAGACATTGTGGTGAAATATAATCAGCTTGCATTTCTAATGACTGGTACTCAATGTGGAGCCTTTTATTTAAGCAAATAACTGATTAGTTTAGGGAAGGTAAGCAGCAAAGCATCATGATGCATGGTGTTATTTCGCCTTCTTCCCTGGCATGGACGATGAGCATCATCCAGGTTTGACTTTTGAAGATAATCAAACTCTGGTGTCCCATAAGTTGGAATCATGCAGTTTTATGGAAAGCAATGCTGTAAAAAAGAATCCATCCATTGCCAAGCCAACATGCCAATGTACATAATAAAATGAGGACTTCCGTCTCTCTTGGACGAGAGGGATAACAATCTCCTTCCTTCCTCTTTTCTAAATTCTCCATGTGTCTGGGCTATAGCTATTAGATGAACCAGCTGCTACTGGAGCTGATGGTTCTCTGCTCACAGTTCCAGGTGTGTGGCCTGAAAAGAGATTGATGAGTTTGTTCAGGCACAGCCAGTCCCCTCCACCAGCTATAAGGAAGGCGCGGAGGAACATACAAATAGCCAGCCCTCCCTTCTCCAGCATCTTCCCAGCTTGGCTCAACCCTCAGGGAGCTGCACCATCCAGAATGCACAGACAGACAGAGAAGGACGATAAGGACTCGCTCAACACCTGCTGATTCCTCAGAGCTGGGCTGAGCATTTACAAACCTCCCAAGAAGGTGGCCATTGCTAGTCCATTTATCAGGATAGGAAGTCAAGTCTCAGAACATAGACCGGCAACTGCAAATCCAGGACCCTCTCCTCTAGATCATGTTGCTTTTTTGGCATCTAGCAGATGCCATAGCACCTAATTCATTCATTCATTCAATAATTATTTGTTCAGGGCATAGTACATATCTTGGGATATACCCTGAACCAAACTGAACCTCCTGCCGTCGAGTTGTTTCTGATTCATAGTGATTCCATGTGTTGCAGAGTACAATGGAAACTTTATAGCAACTGATGGCCAGTTAAAGTTCCCTGGTACACCTGGGTGGGTTCAAACCACCACTCTTTAGGTTAGTGGTCAAGTGCACACAATTTGTATCACCCAAAGACCTGCCTGGGAATAATAGCAGTAAACGAATTAGAGGGGGAAGAAGCTTGCCTTCAAAATTACATGCATGTGTTACATTTTGGTGATACGTATTTGTTGAATGAGATTTGGACAGAAGCTAGGTCAGGCCAATAGCAATCTATTAGGACCATCGTTACCCTCTCCCAATCCTATGTGCATTCCTGCTGTGGGGACTGTTCTCATACCAAGTAAAAAGCTGCTGAGGACCCGTATCCAGGAATGGAGAAAGCAGGAAGTCTGAAACCCTGTCCCTAGCACCCCAGATACACTGGGAGCTGGTGGAGCTAAGGTGGCCATGGTGGGGTGTGGCTCCATTCTCTTTTTCAACATTTGGGCAGGACTACCCAGGAACCTCTCTGTAAGCACCTGGGGAGTGACTCTATGCTATGCTTCTGCCTTCAGTGCAGGAAAGCAGAGCTTCCTCCAGCCTGGAAGGACATCACCCTCCCCAAATATCAGGGAGAACAGAGGTGGTTGAAAATCCAAGGAGTTAAGATTAGCCTGTAACTCCACTGGGGTTGGTTTATTTTTAAAATGTTTGTACTCAGATTCTGGTCACACTGTAAAATCAGTTCCAATCATCACAGGAACTGCAGATGGGCAGGATCTCTGAGGTCATCTCCTCAGTCCTTGTGGAGGATTCATCACCACACAATACTTTTGGAACTCTTTCTCCAGCCTAGTTTAGCTGTCCCGAAGGACTGGGCTTCCACCCTGTCCCTCAGGAGCCAATTCCAGAATCCACACGCAGTACACTTCAGACAGACGATGTGGCCTGGGTGGGGGTCTCTTTTTAATTATCCAAAGCACTGAACGGCAGCCTGGTATCGTAAAAAAAAATGCCGAGGGCCTTCTCCTTCCTCACCCCACGGTGTGCTCCACCCTGTGAGGCTTTCCTCCCAACTGGGAGGCACCAGCCCCATGGCGGGGTTCCAGATCAAATGGGGAGGTGCCAGGTGGCATGGCTGACACAGCTCAGCAGGGTGTGCCCTGGGCCTTAGGTCACCCAATCACTCTAAGCACATGCAACCAGGGAAACAACTCTTCTAAACAAAGCTGCTGCTCATACAGCTCACAGAAGGCTTATTTCTAAATCCAGTCTGCCTGCTAAACACCCTTTCTGGGCTTAGTGTAACCATTTAAGTGCAGAGATACAGCTATAAGATATTTGTCACAGTGTCGTTTATGATTGTAAAACATTCTAAAATAATTTCAAAGCCCAGTGATGGTTGACTGGCTAAATAATTCATGAATTGACCATACAAAGTATGTTGTTGTTGTTAGGTACTGTTGAGTCGGTTCTGATTCATAGCAACTGTGTGTACAACAGACTGAAACCCAGTTCATATTATAAAAGCCATTCCAGATCATGCAGTGGAAGGTGATTATCAAGTGAAAAGATAGTGTTCAAAGGAGTATGTATGTATGTTGTTATTGTCGTTACGTGCCATCGCATCATTTTCAACTCCTAGCCACCCTGCATGACAGAGTAGAGTTATCTCACAGTGTTTTCTTGGTTGTTATCATTACAAATAGAGTCCTGGTATGGCACTCAGGGTTAATGCACTGGACTGCAAAGTTTGAACTGCTAGGTCCGTGGCTCGAACTCACCAGCCACTCCTCAGAAACTCTATATAGGGTTGTTATGAGTGGGAACTGACTCAACAGCACTTAACAACAACAACAATCATTACAGGCATTCACAGCCAGGTCTTTTCTTCTGAGGAGTGGCTGGTGGGTTCAAACTTCTGACCTTTCAGTTAGTAGCAGAGCAGTTAAGCATTGTGCCACCAGGGATCCTTAGAGTATGTTGTTGTTGTTGTTGTTGTTATGTGCCGTGGAGTCGGTTCCGACTCATAGCGACCCTGTATAGGGTTTTCAAGGCTGTAAATCTTTACGGGAGCAGAAAGCCTCATCTTTCTCCCGCAGAACAGCTGGTAGTTTCAAACTGCTGACCTTGTGGTTTGCAGCCCGATTTGTAACCACTACGCTACCAGAGCTCCTTTAGAATATGTAAGGACTCATTAATTCTCCATATATTCTCCTAAAATACATACATACATGAAGCATAGAACACTGACATGATTATCTCTTAGTAAAGAACTGACAAGTGATTATTTTGTTCCCTGCTACTTTTCAACATTTCCTACAATGGATGAATACGTATTACTTTTGCAATTAGATATAAAAAAATTTACTTAAAAATGTTAAAATGTCTTTCCTTTTCAAATGCTGCATTTCCCACATTCATCATTAACCGAATCCCTATAATCAGAGGCAGAGATGGGGAGACAATTAGCCCATGTCTCCTAAGCGGGCTGCTGGGTAGCCTTGGTGTGAGCGTGTCGAGGAGGAGTACAAAGCTGATGACAACTGCAAGCTGGGATTCAATCACACAGTGTCTCCAGCATGAATTTACTAAATGAACTCCCAGATGCTTGAAAGGGTGAATGCCCTTCCCACAGCAGAAAGCATTAGGGCCAAGGAGTTCCACGCTCAGCAGAGGAAATAAAGTAAACTGGTTCAGAGTTTTCTGATGTAGCATCCTACCTCCAGAGCCAGAAATGATCTTACTGAAGATCTGCATGTAGCTATTGTTGCATATTTCCCCTGTTATGGGGAAGTTGGGACCTCAAGGACTAAGAATCTCACTATTGAACACACAAGTAATATTGGTCAAGCCGGGACAGGATCCTTAGATAGACTCAAACTCCCTCCTCTTCCCCAATGTCTTGTCCCTTCCTAATTTGTCCTCAAACTCCTACTTATACAACACGGTCTGGTCCAAGCATCTCCTTCTTAGTGAATTCTGTCGCCGAATTTCCCTTTCTCTCATCAGTATCCCTTATACATAAGCCTATTATCACATTTTCTATATTGCATTACAATGATTTGACCTTGAGTCTGACTCTCTTACTGGACTATAGCTCCTTGAGGGCAGGATTTATCTCTTAATTATCTTTGTATTCCCAGTGGCTGGTACATCACAGCCATTCAGTAATAAACCCAAAGACTTAAAGGCATTACAAAGAATAATTTGCTTTCATTGCTGGGTTAGGAGGTGAGGGAAGAGGTTGCACGTTTCTGACCATGATTAAGTATGCCCAAGTGTTCTAGAATTGTTTCCACTGTGCCAGGACTCAGAAAAGTGGGTCAGGATTTAGGAAAGTGTACAAGATGACCTGGAGTCCTGGTGTGGCACTATGGGAAAATGCACTAGATCGCAAGGTCGATGGTTCAAACTCACCAACTGCTTCTGGTTGCTATGAGTGGGAACTGACTTGATGGCATTTAACAGTTTAGCAACAACAGCATAAGATGGCCTCGGAGACAGAGCCCCTTTCCTGCTGCTACAGAAAGAAGAATGGTAGAAAATCTTGAAGTCTCCATTGGGAGATTGCCTGGGTAATAAGGCATTGGGAGTATGAATGGGAAAGGTGAGTTGCTGGGAGTTACCATTGAGTTGGCTCTGACTCATGCCAACCCCCAAACCACAGGGCAACAGGCTGCCTGGCCCTGCACCATTCTCATGAGTTTAGTGTGCTTGAGTTCACTGTTGCAACTATTATAGTACTTTCCAAAGTAGGAGACTTATTTTCCAGCATTATATGGAACAATAAGGAGCTCTGGTAGCATAGAGGTTATGAGTTGGGCTACTAACCTTAAAGTCAGCAGTTTGAAACTACCAACCATCCAGTGGGAGAAAGATGAGGCTTTCTGCTCCCATAAAGACTTACAGCTTCAGAAACCCTATGCAGGGTCGCTATGAATTGGAACTGACTCCACCACACACCACCACCACATGGAACAATATTTTATTGTGATTCAAAAGTTTTCACTGGCTCATTTTCAGGAGTAAATTTCTTTCTAGTCTGTCTTAGTCTGGAAGTACCACGGAAACTTGTTCACCAAGGATGACCTTGCTGGCACAGCTTCCAGCGTCATAGCAACACACAGTATAGCAAACTGACAAATGGGTGGTTGGGCAGGTATACAGTCACATGATAGTCTAGAAAGAACACAGACTTGGCATGAGATCCATCAGAATTTAAGTTCTAAGTCTACAATTTAGGATTACTATAATCCTAAATGTGTACATTATTAAATGTCCTTAAATCTCAATTTTCTTATGTGATACAAATAGCTAACTTGCAGGTTGTTAATATCACTAGAGATCATGAAAGTCTCTAGGACAGAGTAGGTACTCAGTAAACAATGTTGTTGTTAAGTGCCATTGACTCATAGCAGCTGTATAGGGTTTCCGGCAGCTGGTGGGCTTGAGCTGCTGACCTTGTGATGTGCAGTCCAGTGCTGATCCTATAGTGTCACACCAGCCTGTGGTATTCTTTCCTTGACTCCACAAAAAGTAAATCAAGGACCACAAACAGTGCTGATGGAGTTAGTTCCTGCAGATAGAAGCAGAGATGAGAGCAGACATGAGAGCCTTAATTGACCCCTGTGGGGGCAGTGTGGACCACTCAAGTTCAGGTAAAGAGCTTAACACAGCACAAAACTCTCCCTATTTATCCAAAAATAAAGAAAGAGGTTGGAACAGGGAAAAAACAATATCTGAAGAAGTGCTGGGAGCGACAAGCAGACGGCTGGGGCCAGGGTTGAGGCAGGCCCAGGGACCCTAAAACAGCATCCTGAAGGCCCCACTTCAGGTCCATGGGTGGAGAAGTGAAATAGACTAACACACGAGGAACCATATCCACAAGTGGCCTCATCTTCCCAGGACCAGAACTTCAGCAGAGTTCTAGTCATGTCTCCATCTACCATGCCAGCCTGGCGCCATCTTGTCACCATTGAGAGGAAGAGAGCTGATGCTTGAAGAAAGAGGTAAGAATCTTCTTTGGGTAGACCCTTTACTCCTTTACTCCTTTTTCACTCATCCCTGATCCCTTACAACTGGAGTGATGACCCTTCGTAAGTCCTCTTTGATCACCTCTGTATTGGTGCTGAAGGATAAGCCCTGGACTACTAACCACAAAGTCAACAGTTCAAAACCAACAGCTGCTCCTTGGAAACCCTATACAGTGTCACATGAGTCAGAATGAGCTCGATGGCATTTAAGAAGAACAACAGCAACAATATTTAACAAACTGTATCCTAACAGCCATTTATCTGCCAATATTTCCTCCTAGACCGTAGACATATACAGACAGTCACCATGTGGACATGCCTAACATATGCCACAGTGCATGGAACATTGAAACAACAAAAAAAAAACCCCATCACCATCCAATAGATTCCATGACAATATGTACTACAGAGCAGCTCCATAGGGCTTTGTTGGCTGTAATCTTTACAGAAGCAAGTAGCCATTGGAACCATTGGTTGGATTTGGACCATCAACCTTTCACTTAGCAGCCAAGCACAAACCATTTATACTACCTAGGGACTTTGTTGCTGTTGTTGTTTGCCATTGTGTCCATTCCGTCTCATAGTGACCCTCTATAGGGTTTCTGAGAGTGGCTAATGGGTTTGAACCTTGCAGTTAGCATGTTAGCAGTTCTGTACTTATCCTTCAGCCCTACACCAGGGACCTTAGATGGCGTAATAGGTACCCATAACTATTGACTGAATGAGTGAGTGAATGATGAAAAAAACTTTGTAAATGGAAAAATCCCATTCTTATGATTGTGTCGTGATGTTATCCTGTTATCCGGGGTGAAAAGAGATGCTTACACATGTTCTTCCTATTCCTTTCCATTCTGATCACAGCCTGACTTTGCTTGTTAGCTGAGCTGATTCCAACTCAGAGCCACTCCATGGAAAGCTGCTCTATAGGGTTCTCTCGGCTGTAATCTTTAGGGCATAAGATTGCCAGGTCTTTTCCCTCTGGAGTTGCTGTGGGGAGATGGAGAAGTTTGAACTGCTAATCTCTCAGAGACAATTTTATTGACCTTTGCACCACTGTTATTGTTGTTGTTAAGTGCCATCAATCAGTTCCAACTCATAATGACCCTGTATGTGGTTTCTGAATGAGCCCTAGTAGCATAGTAGTTACAAGTCAGGCTTCTAACCTCAAGGTCAGCAGTTCGAAACTACCAGTCGTTCCATGGGAGAAAGATGAGGCTTTCTGTTTCAGTCAAGATTTACAGCCTTGGAAACCCTATCCAGGGTCACCGTGAAGTGGACTCTGACTCCATGGTACATAACCACCGTAAAGTTTCTGAGGAGCAGCTGTTAGATTTGAACCACCAACCTTGCAGTTCTGACCAACCTTGTGGTCCAGTGCTTATCCTACAGCACCACACCAGGACTTACTTATTGTTGTTGTTAAGTACCATTGAATTTGTTCCAAGTCATAAGAATCCTGTATAGGATTTCCAAGGAATAGCTGGTGGGTTTGAACCTCTGACTTTGTGGTTCACAGTCCAGTGCTGATCTTAAAGCTCCACACCAGAAGTCCTGTTCTTATTCATAGCGACCCTATTTGGGGTTTCCAAGGAGTAGATGGTAGGTTTGAATTGTCGACTTTGTGGTTAACAGTCCACTGCTTAACCCAGAATGCCACACCAGGACTCAACTATAGCACCAATAATTTAAGAACAATTCAATTTGATTTGACAAGCATTTACTGAGTACCAGCTGTTGTTGTTGATGTTAAGTGCCATTGAGTCAGTTCTGACACATAGCACCCCTGTATACGGTTTCTAAGGAGTGGCTGGTGAGCTTGAACCACTGACCTTGTGATTCAAACCAACTTTGCAGTTGAGCATTTATCCTATAACACCAAGCCAGGAGTCCCTACTAAGTGCCAATTAATTATCTAGCTGTATGAGCAAAACAGCCAGCACTCTGATGAAGTATACCATTCTAATAATTTCCTTACAAACCTGCTGTACAACTGTTGTTTTTTGTTGTTAAGTGTCGTCAAATCAGTTCCAACTCATACAGATCCTGGTGTCACTGCTTCTCTGGATAGGGTCCCACATTCCGCACATGCTTTTCTACCTTGATGATCCTAGAGTTCTCTGTTCCTGGACTATAAGATTAACTGCTCCCCACTTTGTGTTTTACCTTTACAGTTCTGACAGTTATAATTAGTGATGATAACAAGTACTCACTATTGAATCAAGGACCCTGCTGGTGGGTTTCAACTACCAACCTAGCAGTTAGCTGCCTAGTGCTTTTCTCACAGCACCACATGGACACCATGGAAACCTTATATTTTAAGTTTGTATTTATGGTTACACTCCTTAAATCCTGTTTGATTCAGACATTTCCAGGTGCAGAACTCACCATGGAATCTTGAAAGGCAGTCCAATTGGGAGATACTTACTCTTCACAGTCACAAAGACAGTGACTTTTTGAGGAAAGTTTGTGAAAGTCCCAAGAGGTTCCTCATTGCACAGCAACAAGGTACACCTCCTTGACTTTATTGTTTTCTTCTGCTGGGAGCATAACCTGCCATGGATTCCTGCTTTTACCTGTATGTTTACCTTCTATTTAATTAGGGCTTAGCTGTTTCCCCACCTAATAATGAAACACAGCCTCTATGAACATCATCTTGAGTTTATCCTTCAGTTTTCCAAGAAACAGATTGTACCCCTTCCTTTGGCTGGCATAAGGACACTCCCCAATTGTTGGCTTCCTTTCCATAAAGCAGTCCATACATTGAGATCCCAAAATTGTTTTCAGTTTGATAGCTAGCTCTGTATACAGATGACCTTTCTATTCCACTCTGTCTGAATCAGATATATATCAATCACTCATGTCTCACTTATAAGGCCTGACTCAAAAGGAAGACTAGACTAAAGACTGTAGATGTTCTGTGAACATTTTTATCACTACCAGAAAATGATTCAAAATATCTGCCCAGCTTGGCAAGTAAGCTGTGCCCTGTTCCCATGAAGAATCAAAACATCATGGAATTGTGATCAAAGACACAAAGCCATGAGTCTAAGAGTCTAAACCCATAAAAAGTGGATGACCCAGGGTAGGGAATAGACACAGGATAGTTTGGGTACTAGGGAAGGGGGCAATACATAAGAAGGGAGAGGGGAAAGAAAGAACAAGGTAGATAGGAAAACAATTTGGCAAATTTGCATGGGCTAAGTGGAACAGAGGTACATAATGATGCACACTATCTTGGAACAACAGTGCTCTGGGATACAGAGATTGAGACATGGTTGGAATGGGAAAAAGGGGGGCAATAATATTCAGATGCTTGGCTGTCTTTTGAATCTTGGTTCCCCTGGCATAGTATTATAAAATAAGACACTTAAGGGGGAGAGAAAGAAATAGCTAGAAATATCACCATAGAAAGCTTATAAGTCTGTCTTCTGCCTGTATCTGATTGGAATACCTAAAATGGGACTACAGCATGCTCAGTGAAAGAGGCTTCCCGCAGAGTCTCTGCATTACATAAGACCATAGGTAGAATCCTGAACCCCACCCAGAATCTTCTGAGGTAGGAAATTTCCACTTGAAAGGACAAGCAGACCAACCTGGAGTGGCTAGAAGAACAGAAGACACTTCTTAAAAGAAAGACCAACAGGAAAAATACAAAACAATATAGGCAGATTGACTGATTACTACAAGAACAAGTAAGTTGCTCACTCAGGAGACATCAAGGTAAGTGGTTGGGTCCCCTCAGGGCAAACCCCCTTCCAAGACTAAGACTCAATGGGAATGCATGCTCTGATTTCTGACCACATTCGTCACTGATAAGGGGAAGTGAGGAAAAAACAGCAATGAAGCTGTGAGCTAAGCCCTACAATGTTCAATAGCTTCTTGTGAACCTGAGTGGAGACCTGGTTAACCAGCAGTATGGCAAGACCTGGGGACTCTTGGGCCCAGAGTCAGTGGCAAAGCCACAGAGGACTAGAGTGGAGAGTGAAGCATCCAGCTTGTAAGAAGAGAGGGCATATG
>NW_006408533.1:2465633-2467862 GCF_000296735.1 Chrysochloris asiatica | reverse complement strand
GGCTGTACTTCTTCCAACACAGCTTTGTTTGTCTTCTGGCAGTCCAATACTCTTCTCCAACATCATAACTTAAATGCATGAATTTTACAGTTGTCCTCCTTATTCATTGTCCAACTTTCAAGTGCATATGAGACTACTGATATTACCATGGCTTGGGTCAGGCACACCTTAGTCCTCAAATTGGTATCTTTGCTCTTGAACATTTTAAAGAGGTTTTATGAAGCAGAGTTGCATAATGCAATATGTCTGATTTCTTGACTGCTGCTTCCATAAGTGTTCATTGTGGGGACCTAAGCAAAATGAAGTCTTTGATAACTTAAAAAAAAAGGATTTATACTTTCATTGAGGAAACCAAGCTTAAAGTGTTGAACAATGAAATCTGTAAAGACTTGTGGTACCAACTGTAGGGTTTTGAAGAGATGAGAGAAGAACTCTCTGAACTGAAGTAACTAACAGAAATCTTCCCAGAACAAATGAACTTGAAGATGGAGAGGCTTGGGCTGGCTACATTTTGAGAATGAGGGTAAGCAAGAACATGATCAGAAGAGTCATCTGATGGAGAAAGTGAGGAAATCATTCTGGCTGCTGGATGGTCCCTGGGCAAAAAGAATGAGGAACAAGTTTAGAAAAGAGAGCTTTAGTCAAACTGCTGATGTCATTACAGGCTGCACTGAGGAGTTTAGATTTTATCTAAACAGGTTCAAGCTGGATTCAGATGAGGATGTGGAACGAGAGAGATCATTGCTGGTATGCTGTAAAAAGTCAGTTCTAGTCATGGATGGAGGAGACATGATGAAAATGAGTACAGGCATATTCATTATACAGCAGCTTTCACAACAGACTAGAAAAGAGCAGAAAGAAAAATCAGAGAGGAGAGCGATTAGAAAGTTCAAGTAGAGTCACAACATCATGATGCCAGAGAGGAACTGACAAATATCAGACACTGGCATATACCATTTCCCACCTCCCCTTTGTCACTTTGTTTTATGGTGGTGGCTTGTACGCTGTTATGATGCTAGAAGCAATGTTGCCAATATTTCAAATACCAGTGGGGTCACCCATGGTGAACAGGCTTCAGAGGCGTTTCCAGACTAAGAAAGATTAGAAAGAAAGGTCTGGAAATTAAAAATGATCCAATGAAAACCTTTTGGATCACAGTAGAACATCGACTCATCTTTATTAAATATATATGATCATGAAAAATCAATTGCTAGAGAAAGACATCATGTTTGGTGAAGTTGAGGGCCAGCAAAGGTCAGGGAAATCATGGTGAGATGGGCTGGAAAAACAGCTACAACAGTGGACTTGAACAAGCCAGTGGTCTTGGGGATGGGCAGTTTATTGCACACAAGGTCAACTGGATGACTACACTCAGTGGCCATTATCTATGTAGATACCATTTCTGGCTTTTTCTACTATGTAATAAATGGATCATCAGATTGTGGCCACTCTTGCTTCATCTAAAGTTTCTTTCTAAATTTCATTGGTTACTGAAATGGTGAAGACAAGAACTAGAGAGAGTTTTAGAAAGAATGTATTGAAAATAGGACTAAAAGAGATTCTGATGACAGTGAACGTCTGAATTAAGATGACCCAAACTCAGTGGAAAGGGAGATTGAGATGAGAAAGGGGTAAGAAAAGGCAAGAAGTCTTGTATTTAAACATAGGAATGAATTAATATCATATGCAATAGACTGGTAGATTTAGCTTCAAATCATGGCTTTGAAAATCGAACTTGGCTTATTCTCTCATTCATTTATTCTTCAAAAAATTTTTTGTTGAGGTCTAATACAGTGATTCAAACACTGTGTTAGATGCTGGAAACACACTAGTGAGGTAGGGGCTTGAATCCTGCCTTTGTAGACATGCAGATAATCAGCAGAGATAAATATTAAGCTAAAAACTACACAATCAATTATAATAACTATTATGAAGGGAAAGCACAAGGGAACATGAAAACCTGTAATAGAAAGCTTTGACTGTGCCAGGGACCAGCCTCGACACAATTATTAGGAGGGTCTGGATAGGAGGATGTGGAGTCGGCGAATGAAAAAAAAATTTTTTTTTAAATAAAAAAAACTCAAAGAGTCAATGGGTCATTATGAGTCTCAGGCAGATGGTGGTAATGGCTCTCTCACTCTCTGCTGCCTTCTCCTTTATTTCAAAAATTGTTGCTTCTTGTATCCTATTTAGAATATACAATGATCTCATAACAGTCACGTACAAACA
>NW_006408533.1:2457795-2464087 GCF_000296735.1 Chrysochloris asiatica | reverse complement strand
GATGTGCAGATGATACAAACTTGCTCTCTGAAATGAAGAGGACTTAAAATACTGATGAAGATCAAAGACCACAGCCTTCAATATGAATTTCTCCTCAATGTAAAAAAAACAAAAGTCCCCACCACTGGACTAATACATACTATCATGATAAATGTAGAAAAGATTGAAGTTTTCAAAGACTTCATTTTGTATGGATCCATAATCAATACTCATGGAAGCAACAATCAAGAAATCAAATGATGTATTGCATTAGTATAATCTGCTGCACAAGACCTCTCTAAAGTGTTCATGAGCAAAGATGTCAGTTTGAGGAGTAAGTTGTGTTTGACCCAAGCCGTGGTATTTTCAATAGTTTCATATGCATGCAAAAATTGGACAATGAATAAGGAAGACCACAGAAGAATTGATACATTTGAGTTATGGTGTTGGAGAAGAACATTAAAAGTACCATGACCCACCAGAAGAACAAACAAATCTGTGGTGGAAGAAGTGCAACCAGAATGCTCCTTAGAGCCCAGGATGGCCAGACTTCATCTCTCATACTTCACACATATTATCATGAAGCACCCTGGAGAAGAACATCATATTTGGTAAAGTGGAGGGTCAGAAAAGAAGACCCCCGATGAGATGGATTGACGCAGTGGCAGCAACAATGGTCTCAAAGGTATCAACACTGGTGAGATTGGCACCAAACCTGGCAGTGTTTTGTTTTGTTGTGCATAAGGTTGCTATGCATCAATACTGACTCAATGGCACCCAACAATAACAAACAAGTTTCCTTAGAAGTAAGAGGGCACAGATAGAAAGGACACTATATTTCCCTTGACACAAATTCAGAGAAGAAGGTGAGATGATGACAGTTTCAGGTAGATTTGTAGATTTGTTAGTAATAAAAGTTGAGAGAATTCCTTTTGTTTTCTCTGAGAAGTGAAGAGACAGTTTTGTCTGTTTCATTGCTTTTTGTTTATTTGTAGTTTTGCTAAGAGTGGAGTGAAAGGAAGAATGGTTGGAGGAGACAATCTGAAATCATTATAGACAGAGTGGGGAGTGAACCAAGTAGAGAAGAGAAGAAGTGGTAGGAGAAGGTTCTGAATCAAACTCAGAGAGAACCTCAGTTGATAGTAGAGTGTAGAAGGAGTGTTCCTTTCTACAAGTACCACAGTAGAGCACTGATGGGTCATGCTGATGCTGGATCCTTGACGTGCTGAGTAATGACACCAGTACTAATGATGGGTCAAGCACTTGGCGAGTGAACCGCAATGCCAGGCACTGCAAGTGATTACTTGTATTAACTAATTTAATTCTAAAAATGATCTTTTTTGGTAGAGATGATTGTGATTTCCACTTAATAGCTGATGAAATGGAATGGGTTATGCATCTTGCTCAAGGTTACACATCTTACAAGTAGAAGAACCAGAATTCAAACCCACTTCACTCTGTTGCTCTCCATTATGTTCCAGAATATGAGATGATTTTCCATACTCTTGTTTCCTTCTGAATCCTTGCACTGAACACTGTCACTAGCACTCTCTGGCTGATGTCTCTGTTCTTTGCAACCAACAAAGCTTAGCTCTGAGTCTTGCTCTGATCGTATGTTAGTATTGCTACTTTTTTGCAAGTGAAAATAAAGGCAATGAGCAATTAACATTTTATCTATTAAAGTCAACCAAATGTAATTTTTAAACTAACAAATAATTAATTAATGCCTGAGCAATCTAACTGCCACACAATTGGGTTATATTCTGAATTTAACCATTTCATTGTGTCAACCTTATAACCTTGAACCAACTGATCAAACAGTAGAATGAAAGAAAGAATGGCTGGAGATTTAAAATCATGGGTAATTTGGTCACCCAGGAAAACCTGGGTTTAAACCCTCTCCTTACTTACCAAGGTTATATCTCTTATTTTCAATACAGTATATCTAAGTAATGTGACCAATCAAATTGACACAATGTGTATAGTGTAAATAAAAGGTGGCACTAAGCAACACCATCTCCTTCATAAAAACTACCAAAGGGATAGGACTAGCTTACTATGGATATCTGCATCGTCTCCCAAAGCTATCACCTGAATCCTTCTGCAACAAAAATAAGGGAGCCTTTTCAGCTCCTACGTCTCATCCTAAACCCTTCAGCCTCTTGCTTTTTGCATTTTTCTATCACTCACTTTAACTTTACCTAATGCTTCCCAGCAGTCTTTCCATTAAGCTTTCAGAATTCACAATTGAAAAGCCATACTAAGACCATAAGAAGTGCATCATGATTCTGGGCCTTCAACTTTACTGTACAAAAGTTACTCTTCAGGTGAATTTGCTTAACTCATTGCATGGTGTTGCTGTGTGCAGCCGAGTCAAACTGCCCCATAGGGTTTCCTAGCTTGATAATTTTAGGGGAACAGAAAGCTAAATATTCTCTTCCACAGTGGCTGGTTGGTTCAATCCAGCAACCTTTTGAGTTAACATTTAACGATCGCACCAACAGGGCTCCTTACCCATTGGGTGGACACTCTAATTTCTATGCACATTCATTCATTTGTTCATTTAACAAATACTAATTAAAAGCCAACTACATGCCTTGTTGTTGTTGTTGTTAAATACCGTGGAGTCGGTTATACATACAATAGTGTTTAGCACTAACAAAATCACTGAGCAATTACACTATTGCTACTGAGTCTGTTCCAAGTGATGGCAACATATGTGTGTCAGAGTAGAACTGTGCTCCATATAGTTTTCAGTGGATGAGTTTTTGGATGCTTTGGTAGAATTTTCTTCTAAGACACCTCTAGGTAGACTCAACCCTTCAACATCATGGTTAGCAGTTCAGCTATTAACCATTTGCATCATCCAGGGATTCTGTCAAGAAAATTTTTGTTGCTAAGTGCCATCAAGTCGATTGCAACTCATAGCAAGTCCACAACTGTAAAATGGACCTACGAATCCCTGCTTATAAGATGTTTAGAAAGATGAACTTAATGTCTACCATGCCCTTGATGGTGCTTCATAATCATTTCCCCTTCCTTCCTTAACTCACTGTGTGGACTGCCATCCCCTGCTCCCAAAATACTGATCATGTGGCCAGGGATGCTTCACTCATTTATTTTCCCTTTGCCCTCGAACAAAGGGAACATAATCAAGAGTTAAAATGGTACTTGATATCTGCTTCAAAAACACACTGTGTTTGATGTGTCATGCTGATGTGTGATACTCAGTCTATGAGGTATTAGTATTTAGACTGCGAGCTTTGTGCTGTTTATATCGGTTACATGACCCTGACCAGATTCCCTACTATGAGAATCAAAATGCTTTCAGTATCCCCACTCCCATCCCCCTCACTGCCATGTTGAAGTTGAATAAACTTACAATGTAATAGCTTTCAGTTAAGTTTTAAGTTTTTAAAACAAAACAAAAAGGCCTTGGCAACTTCAGACTCTGGTGCTCCTTTGGGTGGGTTCATCACCTTTACCTTTTGCCTACCTCTCTTCAGGCACCTGCTTACTGATGAAGGAAGTGGGATTAGCTAGGAGAAGAATAGAGATGAAAAGGAAAGTGGATTATGATTCTTACTAGTAACGACAAGAAGAACGAAAAAATAACTTAATATTTACTGAGCACTTTAGCATGTGTTAAGGAGCCTTAGTGGTTCAGTGGGTAAAGTATTTGGCTGCTAACTGAAAATATCAGCAGTGCAAGCCTACCAGTCACTCTGCTGGAAAAAGATGAAGCTGTCTGCTTCCCTGATGATTTAAGGTCTCAGAAACACTGAAGAGACATTTTACTATGTCCTTTGGGCCCTCGCCACCACTCGTCTGTCAGTTTGTCTTACTTGTTGTAAGCTTATATGTTGCTGTGATGCTAGAAATTGTGCCACCAGTATTTGAAATATCAGCAGGGTCACTGATGGTGGACAGGTTTCAGTTGAGCTTCTAGACTAACACACACTAGGAAGGAATGGCAAACCACTCCTAAATGATTAGCCACTGGAAGCCTTATGCATAGCAGTGGAACATTGTCAAATATAGTGCTGGAAGATGAGCAGATTGGAAGGCACTCTGAGTCTGACTGGGGAAGAGCTGCCACCTCGAAGTAGAGTTAACCATAAAGATGTGAATGGAGCAAAGCTTTCAGAACCTTCATTTGCTGATGAGGCGCAACTCAAAATGAAATTAAACAGCTGAACATATCCATTAATAATCAGAACATAGAATATATGAAGTATGACTCTAGGAAAGTTGGAAGTTGCCAAGAATGACATGGGACACACAAATATCTATATCCTAGGCATCCATGAGCTGAAATGGACTAACATTGGCCATTTTAAATGGTTTACTATGCCAGGAACATCAAATTGAAGAATGGCATTCGGTTATTTATAAAACAGAAAATTTCAAGATCTATCTTAAGTACAACACTGTTTGTGATAGGATAATATCCATATGCCTACAAGGAATATCAGCTAATATCACTATTATTCAAATTTGCATACCAACCACTAAAGTCAGTGATGATGAAATTGAAGAATTCTACCAATTTCTTCCTGGTGTGGTGCTGTGGGTTAGCACTGGGCTGCAAGGTCGGTTTTAATTGCCAGGTTGGAGGTTCAAGCCCACCAGCCACTCCTTGGAAACCCTGCACAGGGTCGCTATGGGTCAGAACTAATTCAACTGCACTTAACAACAACAACCAACTTCTTCAGGCTGAAATTGATCAGACATGTAATCAAGTTGCATTGATAATTACCAGCAATTGGAATACAAAAGTCCAAAACAAAGAAGAAGGGTTGATAATTGGAAAATAAAGCCTTGGTGATAAAAAGGATGCTGAAGATAGAATTTTGAGTCAGAATTTTGCAAGATCAATGACAGGTTCATTGCAAATACCATTTTTCAGTAACAAAAAAAGCAACTATACACATGAACCTTACCAGATGGAATGCACAAAAATCAAATTGACTACTATCTATGGGAACTTGCCCAGTGAAATAGGCCTCTTGCAGAGCCTTTACATTGTATAGGTCCTTAGGTGAAATTCTGAGTCCCATCCAGAATTTTCTGACATGGGACATTCCCACTAGCAAGGACAAGCAGAATAGCCTGGAGCAGCTAGAGCAACAGAAGATATATTGTCAAAGAAAGATCATCAGGAAAAACCCAAAACAAAAATGACAGTATGACTGGCTACTACAAAAACAAGCAAGTTGAGGCGGGGCTTGATGGCAGCTAGGGTAGAGGTACAATGAGGTTCTCCATCAGCGATACCACAGAATACCAGGCAAAGCAGATTCAGGGAAAAGCTCCAAGGCTCGGAACCATATAGGAAGGAATATTTTTAAAGTTTGAAGGCTAGTGGAACTTGTAGCAAAAGTAAGAAATCATACTACTTTTGAATCTGCTGGTCTCGGTGGCCTGGAGCCCACAACTTGGGCAAAACCAAATGGTAAGACCAAGCGGGGGAGCAGACACACCATGGAAAAATGCGGTGGGAACCTCAGGGCAAAGGTGGACAATACACTTTGTTGGTTTTGCTTTGTTCTGATTTTCATTTTTTTCTTGGTACCTGTTCATTGCCCTCCCCCCAGCCCCACTTTTTGCACACCTCCAATCTGGTGACTAGATGGGGTGCCTGAGTGAGTGGACACCCCCCACCCTCACCACTGGTGGGTTCTTCTGCCATGCATGCACACAGATACTCTCAGCCCAAAAGTTGGTCCTCAACTGTTTTTTTTTTTTTTTTAATACCAAAAAAGCCAGAACAAGGGGTTTGGAGAGGGAAAGAGAGCTTAAAAACAAAATAGGTGCAAAATTAAATTAAATCCTGAGGTATAGCATAAAAACCAACAGTGGCATCTTGAAATCAATCAGATAGATTTGAAGGCAAGAAGCTGAAAGACGACATTAAAGTCATACTCGTATTAGGCTGCAGATTTTTTTTTTTCCTTCTCTTCCTCTCCCTTTTCTGTAATTATAGGCTATAATAACCAGTCTATTTTTTGTTTTTTCTTTGTTGTTTTTTTTTTTTTTTTGCTGTTGCTGTTTTGCTATTTTGTGCTCCCTCTTCTACCTTTGGAGGACTCTTTCTCTCCCTATATTACCTAAGAAGAGACAGCAACTGCTGCCATATAGTCAAGTTACAATCACACTTTATAAAACACCAAAATCCAGGCAAGAACCAATACCAACTGCCATATACCAGGGAGGCAGAAAACATCTGTGAAAATTACTCTGAGTTAAGCAATAAGAAGAGTGAAAAGAAAAGCCCACATCCTGATCACATCTACCTGGAAGCAATCAGAAA
>NW_006408533.1:2450566-2451449 GCF_000296735.1 Chrysochloris asiatica | reverse complement strand
AATATGCAGATGATACAATCTTGCTTGTTGAAAGTAAAGAAGTTCTTAAAATATTTACTAATGAAGATCAAAGAGCACAGCCTTCTGTATGGATTACATCTCCATGTAAAGAAAACAAAAATCCTCACCACTGGACCAATAAACACCATTCTTATCAACAGAGAAAAGATTGAGGTTGTCAAGGACTTCATTCTTCTTGGATCAACTATCAACATTCATGGAAGCAGCAGTTAAGAAATCAAACTACTTATTGTATTAGGCAAATGTGCTGCACAAAGACCTTTTTAAAGCATTGAAGAGAAAAGATGTCCGGTTGAAGACTAAGGTGCGACTGACCCAAGCCATGGTATTTTCAGTAACTTCATATGCATGTGAAAGCTGGACAGTGAATAAGGAAGACCTTAGAAGAATTGATGCATTTGAATTATGGTGTTGGAGGAGAATTATGGTGTTGGAGAGAAAGCGCCATGGGCTGCCAAAAGAACCAACAGATTTGTGTTGGAAGAAGTGCAGCCAGAGTGCTCCTTGGAGGTCAAGATGGCCAAACTTCATCTCTCATACTCAGACATATTGTCAGGAGGGAGCAGTTGCTGGAGAAGGATATCATGTTTGGTAAGGCGGAGGGTCACAGCAAAAGAGGAAGACTCCCAGAGAGATGGATTGGCAAAGTGACAGCATCAATGGGCTCAAGCATGGCAGCAATAGTGAGGTTGGCTAAGGATCGGGCAGTGTTTCGTTCTGCTGTGCATAAAGTCGCTATGAGTTGTTGTTAGGTGCCAACCCGATGCTGCACAGGAACTTTTTAAAGTGTTGAAGAGCAAAGATGGCAGCTTGAGGACTAAGGTGCGCCTGACCTAAGCCATGGTATTTTCAATAACCTCAT
>NW_006408533.1:2435084-2449048 GCF_000296735.1 Chrysochloris asiatica | reverse complement strand
ACAAGAGTCTTATCCCCATTTCCTTTCGTCAGCTCAGTCCCAACAGATTGGAAATCATACAGTGGAGGTTCTGCCTACCCCTCCCCTGTCTGGAACTGGGCTCCCTCTTGAAAGCTTGTAAGCCTGTCACTTCTTGCCTTTTGGGTCTGGGCAATTTCCAGCTCCCCTCAAGGTATTCCAGTCAGTTAGAGGCTGAAGACGGGCTTACATGTTTTCTGTTGTGATATTTCTAGCTACACCCTGCCCACCCCAGGAGTCTATTTCACAATGGTAGGCAAGGGAAACCAAGATTCAAAAGACAGCCAAACATCCTAACATTATTCATCTTATAAAGGAGCTCTGGTAGAGTAGTGGTTACGAATTGGGCTGTGAACCTCAAGGTCCGCAGTTCGAAACTACCAACTGCTCCGTGGAGAAAGATGAGGCTTTCTGCTCCCGTAAAGGTTTGCAGGCTTGGGAACCCTGTGCAGGGTCACTATGAGTCGGAATGGACTCCATGGTACTTAAACAACAAATCCCCTTTCAGGCCATGCCTCTATCCCTGTATGCTGAGGCTTCTATATTTGTGATGCTATTTCAGAGTCCAATCACATTTCTTTGACCTAAGAACTGTCCTATTAAAATGCTAATACTGGGCACTTAACAACAACAACACTCCTGAGATAAGTAACCGTTCTTTTCTGCCTTCAGTTATTTTCATCTGGTGTGAATGCATTTCAAGCCCTTTGTGACTGACACCCTCCCAAGGAGGAGATGGGGGATAATTATAAGAGTTGGAAGCAGGATCTGCCATGTGTATGTGTGTGTGTGTAGAACGGTGCTTTACTGGGGTTTCAGTGGCTGATTTTTATGGAAGGAGATCACCAGGCTTTTTTTCTGAAGCACCTCTGAGTGAATTCAAACCTCCAACCTTTCAGTTAGCAGCCAAGCCCAGTAATCATTTTCCCCATCCAGAGTAATAAAAGGCATAGGAGGGAGGACTTCTTATGTCTAAGGAGAATTTTGTTCTTATTACACTTTTGCATACAGCAGCACATACTTGAAGGTGAATGAGGCTCACACTGGAGCTGATCCCTCAACTGGGTGTGGCCAGAATAACCCTCCCATAGCCCTTCATTTCAGTGCTATCCACCAGCCTAAACTTTTGGTTTACAGTGACTTTTATTGTTGTTATTCTCTGGATATGCTTTTAAAACCTTCCTTTCCTCCCACCTCCATGGAGTTTAATTGAATGTTCCAGAAGGGAAATATTTCTAATATTTGGTTTCAAACTTAGGGTTCATATTGTGCCCAATTAAACTATGACTAACCATGAAACACACTATTCCTTTACTTCCAACATCACCCCCAACAGAGAGCAAGAAGCTTCAGCTCCCTCACATGATTGTCCATGCTGTTTCCACTTCAAGAAGAGGAAAGTTCTTTTGCAAAGTTCCTTGAAAACTTTATGACAACTAACTCCATTTGTTTCTTAGCTGTTCCATGTATGTACGTCGTGGGTGAAATATTTCTAGAGTCTGTTTTCATTCCAATCTTCATGTCAAACTTCCTTATGTAATTTAAAGCAGTGATACTCTTTGCATGACTGAAACCTGGCAATGGTGAATGATTTCTAAAGATAATCCTAATGTACAAAGACAGGGTATAAATCCCAATGAAGCCTGTCCTGCCATCAGCCTTTACATCTGCTCCCTAGGGAACCTCCTTTTCCCCCTTTCCCACAAATCTTTGTTACATTCCACAGGCTCCCAGTCACCTATCCGTGAAGAATTTTGCCTTCTACTTTCTAGAGAACATAGATCATGTGACTTATGAACGGGAGGAGAGTGCTGGCTCAGTGCTGGTCCATGTGGGAGACCCAGGTTTGATTCCTGGTCAACACAGCTCATGTGTAGCCACCAGCCACCTGTCTGTCAGTAGAGGTTTATGTGTTTCTATGATGATAAACAGGTTTCAGAGGAGCTTCCAGACTAAGACTAGAAAGAAAGATCTGGTGATCTAGTTCTAAAAAGCAGACAGTGAAAATCCTACGGACCAGAATGGCCCAAACTGCAAGCCATTATGGGGATGGTTCAGGACGGGGCAGTGATTTGTTTAGCTGTGCATGGCTGTCTCCTGCGTGAGGATCTAGTGTGTGTCGGGGAGGGGCAGTGAATGACAATACTGATGAATAATCCAACTATTCCATTGGACTCTCCAAATCTGTTCTCCACAGCAGTATCATTTCTTCCTTTTTACCCTCTCTTCTTCTAGGACTTGCTTTACACTATTCCTTTTCCCTTCTCTTGCATTTACTCTATAAATAATTTTCCTTCATTTTCTGTGCATTATCTTTTGATCTTTACCATCTCCTTTCTCACAAACTTAAAATATATACACACTTCCTCCTGCATCCTAACAAACCTTTCTTCCACAGCTCCACTGCTTAATCTTTCTAATTCCATCGCCACATTTCTTGAAAGAGCAGTTCATGATCTTCATTATTACCTTCCCAACTTCACTCCATGAAATTTGAATTCCATCATATTCCATTCTCTTGATGGTATAATAAAGTTTCAGAGTTTCCAATAAAAGTCATGGAAAGTCTTTGGATTAAGGCAGGGATTTTTATAATAGTGATAGTATAATAACTGAAAACAAAATATGGAATTTAAAGCTTTACAGTCCCCATTTGAGAAATAGTGTTTTGTCTGTTTCTTGAGTGAAAACTAGTATTGAAAATGTGACAATAAGTAGCAAATTGTCAGTCAGAGGTGGGCGTGTGGGGTATCACAGTGACCTTATGTGAGATAGGAAGAGCAATGGGGCAGAGATTCTGTGTCTTTCTGCAGGGAATATCTGCAAAGGGGTCAAACAAAAGACAACCAGAAAGACATCCTACTGCCTCCTTCTCTACCCTCAAGGTTCTTATGATTGTTTATCTCTGCAGAGAAGAAATAGAGATTTTTATTTTTATATATATTCAGCCCCACTCACCTCAGACTGCTATCTGTTGTCTAGTCTGGCTCTTCTTAATTCAGAGCACCTGAACAATGTTCTCTGCCCAGCACTGCCAACATCATGTGCCATTGGTGGTTGTCTTCTCTCCTCTGATGAATGAAATTCCAAAAGGGAATGACAAATCAAGAAATCAACCTTTTCCAGAGTTCTGGAAAATGACGTCTTTTCTTTTGTCAAGAAGGTGAAGGAAAAATGAAAAGCTTTCTCTTTTCCCAGTCCACGCTGTCCTCCCAGCCCCAGCACATGCCAGGATTCTGTTGGAGCCTTTCTTGAAGGGGCGACAGCTTTCATTGAGGTATTGACCTCGGTGCTGAGAATGCCAACAACAGTGTCTGGCAGTGCCTGGTCAGATGCAGACTGGCGAGTGAGCTGAGACCATTGATTCCATTCCCACAAACTAGGAAAGAGCCAGCAGATGGGCAGTCATTAGATTTTTAGTTATACTGACTCCGCCTGGATTTGCATCTGTGACCTTTAGGTACAGGGTTTTATGCTGCAATTATAACACCTGAAGAATCCAGGGGTTCTCAGTGTCCTTATTTAAGAAAGGCACCTAAAGGAGAAATGAATTCAACACCTGATATCTTTAATGGAAAAGAGAAAATTAAGGAAGGGGAACGTTGGTCTTAAACGACTTAGTAGACAAAGCTGTTGTTTTGTGAAAGCCCCGTGCCTTTTAAAATGTGGGCGCCTCTTAGCGCTACTCTGTTTCAATGGCTGTTCCCATTTGCTGCCTTATCAAATAGAGGGGTTTATATTGTCCCAACAAAATCACTTTGGCGAACAGACCAGTCATAATGAAAGGTAATTCTTTTATTCCAAAAAAACTCTCAATACCTTTGTTGTTGTTGTTTAGTGCTGTGGAGTTGATTCTGACCCATAATGACCCTGTATAGGGTTTCCGAGGAGCAGCTGGTGAGCTTGAACTGCCGACCTTGCAGTTCAAATGGCTTTGCAATCCGGTGCATTACCAGGACATAATTTAAGCCCATACCAGGACAACTTTAAGCCCACTCTATCTATTCGGTTGTGAAACTGAGACTAAATAAGATTATGTCCATTTTGCAGATAGAGAAGATGAGGAGATCAAAGACTGAATGCAAATTTTGCTTACCCTTATCTGGAAAAAGAGCCTTAGCAAGCAGACAATCCTGGGGTTACATGTAACAGTCATTTATAAATTCTGTGGCCTCAGGAAAGTTGTTTATTCTGTTTCAGGGTCTCCATCTGTAAATATGATAGTAATAGAGATGTTGTGAGGGTAAATGAGGCAATACATACAAAAGGGCTTCAAAAACATTCATGATAAGTTTCCGTAGCCTTGTTATTTTGTTGTTCCTTTATTGTTTGATTCCAATTTTCCGTGAACTTTTTTTTTTTTTAAAGCAGAAAGTTTTTATTAATTAACAAAGAGGTTATTCTTAATGGTAGAAAAAGATAAAGAATAAAATGGAGAAACCAGTTTTATAAGAAGATGCCCATGAGAAAAAGGAAAGAAAACTCTGGAAGTTGCCACAGCAAATCTAACACTGAGAGAAGGTAGCAATGAAAACAAAGTCTTATTTTCTAGCTTCTTGTGTGGTCAGTCTATCAGCTTCTTCATTGTCTTTGATGCCTCGATGGCCAGGAACATATTTCCACTGAATAGCCATGCCTCGGGAAGCTTGATCAATCTTCTCAAAATCATTTCTGTTGACAACATCTCTTCCAGAGGCTGTTTTCCATCCATTTTGTTTCCAGTTACTAACCCATTCTGTCATGCCTTTAATGACAAACTTGCTATCAGTTTCAGTGGTGAGCTTATCTATATTTTGGCTCTTTGCTTGTTCAATTGCTTTGTGGGCTGCCCTCAGTTCTGCCGTTTGGTTTGTCTGTCTTCCAGAAACCCTCTCACTTACATTTAGTGGGTGATTAGGTCTCCAGTAAGCTCCATATCCAGCTTGTGCACTGCTTCTCCCATTGTTTCTGTAGCTACCATCAACATAAACAGTTGGAATGTATTCTCCTCCAGCGCCAAAGTTCTGTCCGCTTTGTCCCCTGGAGTTCATGTCAGACTTTTGTACCAAGATCAACCAGCGACGTCCCAGGTCCCATGAACTTTTTGAAGCGCCCTTGTGTAATGATAACTGCCCAGGGTCAGCTTCCCAGTGCTCCTGCATTGCACAACCACAGGTGGTACTACTCACATTGTGGGGCCTTTCATATAAAGCACAATTTGGGTGATCCCTTTGGAGCTGTGTAATCAACAGCTGTGGTATGGCACATAGCAATTTCTAAGGAAAACTTCTTGTCATTCATTTGGAAAATACCACGACCACCCTGGAGAAGAAAGATAATAAACGAAAACAATCAGCTTAAGGATATCAATGAAAAGTTACAAATGCGGGGTTGTTATTTTCTCTGTGCAGTGGGTGTATTCCTATGGGGAGGTCCGGGTTCAGTGATCAGCCAGTGTACCTCTGTCTGTCGGTAGAGGCTTGCTATGATGTGGATCAGGTGTCAGTGGAGCTTCCAGACTAAGAGAAACTTGGAAGAAAGGCCTGAAGCTCTACTTCTGAGAACCAGTCGATGAAAACCCTACTGAGCCCAATAGTCATGACTCTGGAACAGGCCCAGCAGCGTCCCCTAGCTTCTGTGGAACATGGAGCTGTCATGAAGTAGAGGTCAACTCAAAGGCAGTTAACAACACAGCGACCAATGCAGTGAGATCATAGGATCAAGATCCCACAGAGAAGAGAAGCTACTTACAGATACTTTCCCGTAGAACATTACTGCTCCAAGTGAGATCTCCCCAAAACAACTGTATCTGGAACTATGCAGCTGGGAATATCCTTAAGGATTACACCCTGAGGAATGCGATGGGGCATTTCTAGTCTGTCCTACAGGGTCATTAGGAGTGGGAATCAACTCTAGGCCAAAGGGATTTTGGTTTGGATGCTGTGGGGTTTGTTTGTTTGTTTGTTTGTTTGTTTTTACCTCCTGAGTCAGAACCAACTCCATGGCACATAACCACCACCACCAAGGAATTATTATCACCCACCTGATTGGTGGTTATAGTAGGCCATACACACTGTTCTGCAATCCAAACATGCGTCCTTGGCCAACTCAATCTCCTACTTTCCATGACTATGAACATCTTTTCTACTTTCCCTCATCCCCACACACCACTTTCTTTTCAGTTTCCGTTTAGGACTCACCCACTGCATAGAGAAAATCAAGACCATCCAACAAGAAAGAACTCATTGGCCTTCAGATCTTCATCTATTTCCCTCCTTGTTTCCTTTGTTGTACAACAGAGGAGCTGTTTTATCTAAAGACAATTTCTAGCCTGGACTTTTCCTCCCACACCTTCTCACCTTTTTAGCAACCTCACACCATCAATTTTTCATTTTCTTTCATGTATTCAGACTCTTTCTTTTTATTGAATCTTTCAATCATCCTACCCATTGCCATCATGTCACAGCTACCATACAGGACAGAGTGGAACTGCTCCCAGGGCTTTCTGGAACTGTAAATCTTTGTGGGAGCAATCTCTCACAGTTTTCTCCTTCTGAGCAGTTTGTGGGTTCGAACTACTGATCTAGCACTTAGCACCCCAATGCGTAACCCACCACGCTACCAGGTCTCTTAAATCATCTTCTTGTTGTTGTTAAGGGCTGTCAAGTCAGTTCTGACTCATAGTGACCCTATAAAGGATTTCTGAGGAGCAGCTAGTGTGGTTGATCCAAAGACCTTGTGGTCAGCAGTCCAGTGCTGATCCTACAGCACCACACCAGGCCTCTGAAATCATCTTCTATCATATTAAAGGACATTCTCCAACTTCAGTTCTACCTCTCCGTTCTTTCCTGACTAGAAATTATTTCTTAAATTTATTTCCTTTTTCCTTAAACCTTGTTAAACTTGTTTCCTTTACATGACCTCTCACTCAATATTCAAGTCATTCCAATTGCCTCTGCCCCATATGGTCTCAGTGACTAAATTCAACCAACAATGTCCAGCCCTTTTTTACCTGGTTTTGACACTGAATTGAACAAATTTCCCATTTTTAAACCTTTCTCCTCTAGATTTCTGGATTTTCTGATAATATCCTGGGTGACTCCTATCTCTGTAAATTCTCTTTGTTAATCTAATTTTCAGCCTCATAGCCCACATCTGGCCACTAAATGTTAGATCTCTGCACAGTTTGGTTCTAGGCTCTATTGTTAATACTGTTTTCTCCAGATTGTTGTTGCTGTTGTTAAGTGCCAATTCTGACCCATGTATTGAGTTTCTGAGGAGCAGCTGGTGGGTTTGAACCACCGACCTTGCAGTTTAAACTGACCTTGCAGTCCAGCACACACCTGAAGCACCACACCAGGACTCCAAATAAGCCCTTCCGAATTTTTAGATTAGTTACCTTGTATACATAACTTACTAACTTGTTTATTTCCAGCCCAGATCACTCTTATGTAGGATCCATTTTGCTATGATTAGGTGCTGTCGAGTCAGTTCCAACTCACAGCAATCCTCTGCACAACAGAACAAAACACTGCCCAGTCATACACCATCTTCACAATTGTTACTCTTGAGCCCATTGCTGCTGACCCTGTGTCAATTCATCTCTTTGGGATCTCTTCATAGATTCAACCATCTCTGGTTTCTCCTTTTCTGTCTAAAAGGCTAACTAATCTCAGACTCAAGAGATCAAATAAAAACCTAAATTTAGAATCTTCCCTCTAAAACAGTCCTCGTAAGGATTTTTTTCCAAAGAATAAATGGCTCCACATCCATCTGGTTGTATAAGCTAGAACCCTAGACATTATCCAAGACTTTGTCACTCCCTGTGGCACTGTAGGATGTGCACTAGATGATTAGAACTGCAAGATCAGTGGTTCAAACTCACCAGCCGCTCCTTGGACACCTTATATAGGGTTGCTATAAGTTGGAACAGACTCAACAGAACAACAACAGCAACATTCCACTCAATAGTAAAGTCTGGCAAGTGCATCTTCTGAATATTCCTATCTTTATTTCTGACACTTTAGTTCAAACTACCATCTGTCTTAACTTCCACCAAATGGAATGCTTTCCCACTGTTTTTATAATTTTTTTAACAGGGTCTTCAAATATTTGTATGATTTGGACCCTGCCTACTTCTCCAATCTCATCTTTACAAATATCATTTCCCCCGCCTGCATTCCATTCACTCTCAAATCCTTTTGCTATTGTTTCTAGGTGTAGTTGAGTTGGTTCTGACTCATAGTGACCCTATGTATGAAAAAATGAAACACCACCTGGTCCGGTCTGGCCCTGTCCTACAGTTGTTGTTCTGTTTGAGCTCATTGTTGCTGCTACTGTGTCAATCCATCTCATTGGGGGTCTTCCTTTCTTTGGCTGACCCTCCACTTTACCAAACATGATGTCCTTCTCCAATGACTGATCCCTTATGACAACATGTCTAAAGTACAAGAGATAAAGTATTGTCTTTTCTAAGGAACATTCTTGCTGGACTTCTGAACTCCTTTAGTTCTTTGTATTTGTCATGACCCCTTCCATGATGGGACCTTTAAGGCTCCTAAGGCCTTTCCTACTCTTTGCTCACAACTACAACTGGATAATACCAATGAATTCCTCAGATCTCAGTTTGCTTACTACTTTCTTGGAAAAATTTTCCCATGTCTTCTGATTAAATCAAGTCTCCTCATTATCTTTTTTCGTGGAACATGGCTTTATGTCCCTCTCTTGTGTGGACATAAAATAGTCTAATTTTATTTCATTTTTGCTGATCACTGTATAGTCAGCATATGATTATAGCATGTATAATGGGCATTGAATAAATATTCATTGAATAAATGAATAAATAAATAAATATCAAACAAAATATTATCATTACTATTCCAGAATGAGAAGACTAACTGCTCCGACACTTAAACCAGAAACATATCAGGAGAATTCCAAACTTTTGGCTTTTAGTCAGCATTTGAGGTCGCTGATTAGTAATAAACTACTTTTTCCTTCATCTGTTTGGAGTCCTTTGAAAAGTAGACAATGGATGTAGACTGATGGAGATAAAAATAACAACTTAACAACTAATAAGGATAAATTGGAGAAACACACTGAATAATGACCCTATTGCATTTGTTAATACAACTCCTTGTCTTTGAACTTGTCTGATGAAACTCTGACTTCATCTATGAAAGGCAAATGCAGATCTGTGAAGTTTTCTGCAAGGATAAGAGGAAGTGTTTACATCCGGAGGTCATGATACTTCACCAGACACTAAGGAGACAAGAAGGGCCTGGGTGGAGCATGCTCAGTACCTTTTCTAACTCACCCACCACTTATCCATGGAAAAAGCAGAGTGAAAGACCGGAATGACAGAATCACACTTGAGGAAACATGAAGTCAAAGGAACTGAGGTTTCCATGAACAAATAATAAAATAAAATATAAAGATTAGTGGGACTTTGTTTATAAGTAAAATTTTGCCTGTTTAAAAACACTGAGCCATTGTATATTTTCCTCCATCTCTGGTAGCGTGGACTAATGCAAAGTCATTTGAACTGCAAGGTTGGTGGTTCACCAGCTACTCCTTGGAAACCCTATACAGGGTTGCTATGGATTGGAATCGACTCGACAGCACTTAACAACAACAACTGGTAGCATAGTGGTTATGAGTCAGGCTAACTTCAAGGTCAGCAGTTTGAAATTATCTGCTACTGCAGGAGAAAGATGATGCTTTTTGCTCACATAAAGATTTACAGCCTTGGAAACCCTATCTGACTCCCTGTGAGTCAGATCCGACTCCATGGCGCACAACCACCACCACCAGTGGAGATAATGTGTTTTCTTGCTATTAGTTAATTAATTGTTATGATTATCATTCAAAGTACTTATTTATAGTTTCAATAGTATATACCTAGATGCATGTGACCATAATATTACTTTCTTGAAGAATTCTTTTATATGAAATATAGCATCTTCAGCTGTACTGGATGAACACATTTTATTTAGATTTAGAATGTTCATACATTGTTCAAGACTCTGGAAACATGAGGATGGTAATATGAGTTAGGAATGCTTTTGTATTCAAGTGAAAGAATATCCAATTAACAGTGGCTTAAGTATTGAAGACATCAACAAACACATCAGGACACTAAGAGATAGTTGCTTGTTGATGTTGCAGTTTAACAAAGATGTCAATCACTTATATTCTTCCTACTTATCTGTTTACCATCTCTAGCGTGTTGACATTGCATTCTCAGACTTGTTGTCTTATGGTTGCAAATGGTCAGTCTGGGCCACAAACATCATAATCACACCTGAGACAGAAAGATGTGTAAGGTTCCAGATCAATGAGCTTTCTTCTTAAAAGGGAAACAAAGTCCTTCTCAGAGACAGCTGGCATACTTACTCAGTGTCTTGCTCCATGCCCACTCGAGGCTTGAGGGAAAGCTGGGAAATAGGAGCATTTGTGCTGTGATCAGATGAAATCATAGGAGCTGGGCACATTGCTTCACTGGCAACAAAACAAAACAAAACTCAGAGTCCCGTTGTTAGAAGGGAAATACTGGATGGACAACTAACAATCCTTGCACAGCACACTTGCCTCAGACCATTCCTGGAAGCTTCTCATAATGCAGTACTAATTATTCTGGGGACAGAAAAGAGGGAAAATTATTTAGTCTAAGAGGTCTGAAATACAATAAGACCTGTGAAAGTAGGAAACTGAATAAGACAACTCCCAACATTTTTCACTAATAGAAAGGCACCCTATTAAGTTAGGCAGAAAACTAGATCCAGAAAAACAAGGCAGTTCCCACCAAGTTCCGGTCTTCATAGATTTCACTGTTTCTCAGAGCAGAGTAAGCGGACTATATGAAGAAGAACAAGGCATCAGGATTGGAGGAAAATTCATTAACAACCTGCAATAGGACAAAATGTTGCTTGTAAAAAATAAAGAGGCTTTGAAGCATTTACTGATGAAGATCAACAACTACAGCTTTTAGAATGGATTATGCCTCAGCATAAAGAAAACAAGAATCTCACAACTGGACCAATAAGCAACATATTGAAAATATTGTAAGCAGAAAGGGAATTTAGCAACCAAGTATTGGAGAGCTCAGCTTAGAAAATAGGCAGGCCCAAAGCCAGGCTGTAGTCCTGGTGTCGCACTGTAAGATAAGCACTGGACTGCTAACCAAAAGGTTGATGGTTCAAACACAGCAGTCATTCCTCAGAAACCCTATAAAGGGTCCCTGTGGGTCAAAACCAACTTCACATCACTTAACAGCAACAGGATAATGGGGCCCTAAAGGAGGACATTACTGTCAATAAAAATGGAACAGAAAGGGTGGACTGAGGAAACATCTTAATTTCCTAACAGAACATAGTAGAGGCAATAATGGAAAACAAAGACCCTTGTAAGAACCAGCAGTCAAAGATTTAATCACCACAATCCCCATATCCAGTGCTCACTTGATTTAAAAAAAAATTAGTTTTAAGTAACGAAGAGAACCTTTAGGGGTTCCACCACTAGCAATTTTTAAATCTCAAGTCATTGCTCTTCTACTTAGTTACTCCTGGCCTGGTTTCACAGAAATGGGCTGCAGGCATTTTGAGGAACGAGACTTATAATAGGAAGAACCAGGACTTTCCCAATGTCACAAGTTAAACGGTTGTCTGTGTTTTCCATGTACAGGAAGGCATTTCATATGGGGACTAGGGTGGGCAAAGCCCTCATCTGGATGACCTGCATGGATTCAATGGGAAATTGAAATCCACTCCAAGGCTGAAAGCCTCACACATCTTGGTGCTTTTTTTTACTGTTTTCCGTGGTCTGAGAAAGTACAGTCCTTTCTGCAAAGACACTAAAAGTGTTTAATGCCCAAAGATATAGCAGCACCACTCCCAGAAAGCCCACTACCTGTCATGCACTTCTCATGGGATGTTCTGCAACTTACAGTAGCTGAAAACATTCCTCACTCAAACTCCTTAATTCTTTTGCTAAACTCCTGCCACAGCCGTAATGGAGCTGGGGCAAGAGCACCCACCAGAGATACATTGATTGCATGAACAAATGAAATCAATGTTATTCCTGTTCCTTGTTGTTGTTGTTAAGTGCCATTGAGTCAGTTCTGACCCATAGCGACCCTGAAAAGTCTCTAATCAGTTATGAGTTAAACATTGCTTCTTATCACCTAGTAATCTTTAGAATTGCAAATATCCTGGCAAAGAAAAGAGTTGCCATCAATGACATGTTTCTTAATAAACAAATATAATATACAAAATGCATATATAAAATCCACTCTGAGTATCCCTCTACATATATGAGCATACTATAGTAAGTAGTATAATGAAATGTGCAAGGACCTGGAGTTAGAAAACCAAAAGTGAAGAACATGCTCAGCATTTCTCAAGCTGAAAGAACTGAGGAAAAAATAAAAGCCTGTACTTGAAATATTGAAGGATTCTATGGGTAAAAGGCTGAATGATACAGAAAGCATCTAAATAAGATGGAAGGCATATACAGAAGCACTGTACTCCACCACCCCACCCCCCCCAAAAAAAAGGTGATTGTCAATTATTTCACGAGACAGTATATGATCAAGAGCCAAGGTACTGAAGGAAGAAGTCCAGGGTACACTGAAGGCACTGAGAAAGAACAAGGCTCCGGGAACTGATGGAATGCAAACTGAAATTTATCAACAAACTGATGCAGTATGAAGGCACTCACTTATCTATGCCATAAAATTTGGAAGACAGATACCTACCCATATCTGTACCCATTCCAAAAAGGGGTACCCAACAGAATGTGGAAATCATTGGGCAATATTATTAATAACCCATACAAGGAAAAATTTGCTAAAGGTAATTCAAAATGGCACTAACAAGAGCAAGCCAAATTCAGACAAGGTTGTGGAATGAGCGGATATCATTGGTGATGTCAGACAGATCTTGGTTGAAAGTAGAGAATACCAGAAAGATGTTTTACCTGTGCTTTAATGACTATGCAAAGGCTTTCGATTGTGTGGCTCGTGATAAGGGCTCATTTTTCAGTTTTCTTAAAACTTCTTCATAATAAGTCCTTATGATTGTCCTGTGTCCTTTGAGTAAATCTATCAAGATCACCCCTATAGAATACAAAAAAAAGAGTCACACTTAATTATGAGCTGACCACTCTGCCTTCAATTCAACTGAGAGCGCATCCTCTCAGAAGTCAAGTGTAGTACTGTGAGAACATGTCTGTAAGGCATCCACTGATTGCAGAGACATGTTTAATCACATTTTGTTTGTAATAAACTTGTGCATGTATGAACTGGCAATACTTTCTGACTTACTCATGTGCTTCAGGGAGTTCATGGGAACATTCCATTACCTCTTCATTCCATGTTTCTCTGAAATTTTTGAAGTCCCTCATGTGACTGAATTGTGTCCTCCAAAAAAGAATACATGATGTCCTTACCTTACCTTGAATGGGACAGTGTTTCCAAACAAGGTCTTTCTTTGAAAATATTGTCAATTAGATTTACATGAGGTCATACAGGAGTTCAGGTGGGTCTTAATCCCTTCTAGGAATCCTGGTGTGACACTGTGGACTGATGCGCTGGACTGTAAGGCCGGTTTGAACCACAAAGTCACCAGTTCAAGCTCGCCAGTCACTCCTTGGAAACCCTATACAGGGTCACTATGGGTCAGAACTGACTCAATGGCACTTCACAATAACAAAAATCCCTGATGAGTCTTATAAAAGCAGAGAAGATACAGGAGAAAGATACCATGTAAGGACAGACCTACAAACCTAGGATGTCCAATGACTGTTGGAAGTCTCAGAAGTCCAGAGAAAAAGTCTAGAGAAAGTTGTTCTGGACTGGAACAACTCTCTTAGAACCTTCAAAAGCATTCAACATGGCTAGCACCCTGAGTTGACTTCAAGCCTCCAGAACTGTGAGATAAAAAATTTCTATTATTTAAGGCCATCCAAGT
>NW_006408533.1:2430901-2434804 GCF_000296735.1 Chrysochloris asiatica | reverse complement strand
TGAGGCTTTCTACTCCCGTAAAGATTTACACCCTTGGAAACCCTGTACAGGGTCGCTATGGGTCGGAACCGACTCGACGGCACTTAACAACAATATATATATATGGAGCTCTGGTAACGTAGTGGTTACGAATCAGGCTGCGAACCTTAAGGTCAGCAGTTCGGAACTACCAGCTGCTCTGCAGGAGAAAGATTTGGCTTTCTGCCCCCATAAAGACTTACAGCCTTGGAAGCCCTGTACAGGGTCGCTATGGGTCAGAACCAACTCAACGGCACTTAACAACAACAATATAGATAGATAGATTGTTGTTGTTGTTGTGTGCCATGGAGATAGATAGATAGATATATAGATAGATAGATAGATAGATAGATAGATAGATAGATAGATATAGCTAGATAGATATCTATATCTATATATATATGTATGTATAGTTATAGGTATAGGTGTAGATATATAGAGTCCTGGTGTGGTGCTGTGGGCTAATGCATCAGACTGCAAAGTCATTTGAACTGCAAGGTTGGTGGTTCAAGCTCACCAGCTGCTCCTTGGAAACCCTATACAGGGTCGTTATGGGTCAGAATCGACTTGATGGCACTTAACAACAACATATATACATATATGTGTATATATATATATATATAAAGGAGCTCTGGTAGCGTAGTGGTTACGAATCGGGCTGCGAACCTTAAGGTCAGCGGTTCGAAACTACCAGTTGCTCCGCGGGAGAAAGATGAGGCTTTCTACTCCCGTAAAGATTTCCACCCTCGGAAACCCTGTACAGGGTTGCTATGGGTCGGACCCGACTCGATGACACTTAACAACAACAACATATATATATATATCAAGTACATTTTTTGAGGAGAGGAATGAAGTTCCTCATTTGGGCGGCTAATGCCCTGAGGAACTGGTTTACACATGCCTTTCTATTTGTGGAGCTCAAGCCTTCAACCTTTCTCTACAAGTCTTCTGCTTTGCTCTGCAGATGCCATCATGTTCTCTCTCTTGCGCAGTACATCCCACAAGTCTCAGCATGAAGTGGGTTACAGTCTTCCCAGGCTCCCTCTTTCATGCAAGCCCTGAAAATAAACATAAGTCCCCTTTCATTTGAAAAATCTCATCTGAGATTTTATCAAAACATTCTCCTGTGGGAACATTTTAAGTCTTAGAATTTTATAGATTTCTTATAGTCTAAGGAGTTCTGGTAGTGTAGAGTTTATGAATTGGGTTGCTAACCTTAAGGTCGGCAGTTCGAAACTACCAGCTGTTCCTCAGGAGAAAGATGAGGCTTTCTGCTCCCACAAATATTTGCAGCCTCAGAAACCCTGTGCAGGATCACTATGAGTCGGAACCAACTCCACAGTACTCAACAACAACATGGATGCTTGCCCCTTCCTGTGAGTGTGTCTTAGAAGGTAAACTCATCATGTAAACTCTCTCTTCTGATCCCGTGTTGAGCAATCTTCTTGTGACCCTTCTTCCAAAATGCTCCCCTTTATGAAAAGCCAGTCTAAAGTAGGAATTAGGACACAGGGGTGTTGCCTTTTGATTTTGCATTCTGAATAGCTGCAGAATGGGAGAGCTGAACACAAGATCATTACTCTTTCAGGAGCATGTGCCCCTTGGACTTTTCGTAGCTGGACATATATGTTGTTGTGGTTATTTGCTGTCCATTGGCTCTGACACATGGAGATCTTAAGTATAATAGAAGGAAACATTGCCCAGTCCTGCATTATCTTCATGATCCTTGATATGACTGGGTCCATTGCTGTGCCTACTGTGTGAATCTACCTCCTTTAGGGTTTGCTTCATTTCTATTGGCCATCTGCTTTACCAAACACTATGTCCTTTTCTAGTAATTGGTCGTTCTTGATGATGTGTCCAAAGTAAACGAATCAAAGTCTCACTTTGATTATTCTGGTTGTATTTCTTCTAAGACTTATTTGATCATGCTGTGGACGATAGTCTTCACCAACACTATAGCTCAAATGTGTCCATTCTTCTGTCTTCTTCATTATCAAATCACCTGCATATGTAGACATGCATAGTTAGGGCCAAATCTTGGCAGTTTTGCTCCAGAGCCTAAGTTCTTAGTCCTAATACAGTCATTCTGGCACCGGCATTGACTTTTTAAATATTTCCCCTCCAAAAAGGAATTGAATTTTTAATACAGCATAATTCTTTAATTAAAAAAATTATCTGATGATGGCCTTTTGATAAATGGGGATAGCAAACACAGTGCCTAGCACTCAATACCTTAAGGAAAAGATTTATGAAATCAAGGAGATACATGGTTGGCCATCTAGCTGCTGCTTAGTGAAGTAAAATGCATGTCGGGTACCATTTAAGTGGATTTTACCAAAAAGCAACCCACCAAACAGACTGACTGGAGTAAAAAGAGAAAAGCTCAGTGGAGACAAAGGAGAAGCACCTGTTCTCACCTTTGGGAAGTAATTCACCTGGTCGGATGCCGAGAAGTAAGACGTGCCAGTCAGTGGCTATGTCATAGTTGGGAACATGTTTTTCCACTGAGTCTGGCTATGGTTTGCTAAGAGCCTGTACCTGACAAACAACCAGGGGCGAGCCCTTCTGATAGACAATGGCAGTGAGAGCTAGAGAGATGAGAGAGGAGGAAGGTGAGCACAAGACCAAGGATTGGCCCTATTAGGCCATTGAGAACAAACACTAGAAGACACCTGATAAACTGTTCCTGTCTATAAAAGACAGAAGTCGAGGTTGAAAGGTCCCCACCATTTTGTTTCTGCAATACTTCTCTTAGAAGTGACTCTGCAGCAAAAATCTGCTTTCAAGAAAAATGAACACAATAAATAAGAATGTATGCCCTTAAGGAAGAGTCCCTAAATGGAAAATAGAAGAAAGAAAAGATGTCTCAAGTTTCATATTTCTAAAATTAGTTGCTGATACCAACTAACAATTGTTGTTGTTGTTGTTAAGTGCCATTGAGTTGGTTCCAGCTCATACGACTCCTGGTGTGGAGCTGTAGGATCAGCACTGGGCTTCGAACCACAAGGTTGGCAGTTCAAACCCACCATCTGATTCTGAGAAACCCTATACAGGGTTGCTATTAGTCGGAATGGAATCAATGGCAATTAACAACTATATATATATATCACCATGCCAGGACATCATAAGAAAACTGGCATGATGCTGTAGATAAGCACTGGACTGCAAATCACAAGATCGGCAGTTCAAACGTACTAGCTGGTCATCAGAAACCCTATACAGGGTCACTATGAGTTGGAACTGACTTGATGGCACTTAACAACAACACATATATTTATAGTCGATAAGGAGCTCTGGTAGCGTAGTGGTTACGAATCGGGCTGCAAACCTTAAGGTCAGCGGTTTGAAACTACCAGCTGCTCCGCAGGAGAAAGATGAGGCTTTCTACTCCCGTAAAGATTTACACCCTCAGAAACCCTGTACAGGGTTGCTATGGATCGGAACCGACTCGATGACACTTAACAACAACATACATATATTTATAGTTGATATAAAGAGCTCTGATAGTGTAGTGGTTACGAGCCAGGCTGCTAATCTCAGGGTCAGCAGTTCTAAACTACCAACTGTTCCACAGGAGAAAGATGAGGCAGGCTATTTGCTCCCGTAAAGATTTACTGCCTAGGAAAACCTGTGCAAGGTTGCTATGAGTCGGAACCGACTCCATGGTATATAACCACCACCACTCCCATAGTTGATATTGATATGTATATATATATATTTGTAGTCGTTTCTGACTCATAGAGACCCTGTACAGGGTTTCCGAGGCTGTAAATCTTTACGGGAGCAGAAAGCCTCATCTTTCTCCCATGGAACAGCTGGTAGTTTAAAACTGCTGACCTTGTGATTCGCAGCCGTTTCGTAACCACTACGCTACCAGAGCTC
>NW_006408533.1:2395594-2430339 GCF_000296735.1 Chrysochloris asiatica | reverse complement strand
GGTTATGAATTGGGCTGTGAACCACAAGTTCAGCAGTTCGAAACTACCAGCTGTTCCACGGGAGAAAGATGAGGCCTTCTGCTCCTGTAAAGATTTACAGCCTTGGAAACCCTGTACAGGTTCGCTATGAGTTGGAACCGACTCCATGACACATAACCACCTCCACCACCATAGATACATATATAGTTTATACACACACACACATGTATGTGTTCTCTCTATAGAGAGATTATGCTGTGGCCAAGGTCATTCAACACTGCAATGATTGTCACTGGCAAGTTAACATGTGACTTTAGCTGGAGTGCTATTGGATGTTGAAAGAAACTAAAAATTCTCAGGAACAGTCACTTGATGCGGACAGTTTAATTTACAGTGTCAATCATATCAAATAGAAAATAGCATTATTAAAGTTACAACAGAGTAGCAATTTAAAATTCATTCACATTTCCCATTAGACAGTCCTCCTCCTTCTAGCTCATGTGGACTGTTAACCATAAAATACAGAAAAACAAGCATTTATTGTGTGCCATCTGCTTTAAAACAGTTTCCTTCATTAACTGCAAAAGTGGACATAAAGCTAGAACTCAATGTACATCAGATATTGTTCTAAGAATTTTATAGTATTAACTTTACTTAACCATCATGTAAATCCCATTTATAAATATCAACTACATAGATATTGCTCTAAGTGCTTTACATATACTATGTATCTAATCCTTACAACAACCCCAGAGATAGATACTATTTTTATGCACATAAAACAAGAGAGGTCACTGAGACACAATTAAGTAATCTGTCAGAGGTTGCATGGTCAGTAAGTAGCAGATTCAAGAAGGACTGTGATCATTTAGGCTACCAATGAGGTACTGTTCATCTTAGATGTTTTCTTGTTGTCCTTCAGTATTCTTGTTGAAGTCCTTGAACACAATCAGGTCTAGAAATGATGCGTCTAGAAGTGAGAAAACTTAACGGCTCCCAGCAGCCATACCATAAAGGCCACTATTCTTATTCCTTTTCTAAAGATATGAAAACCAAGGCACAGCAAGGTGAAAGAAATACCTTGCTGAAGATTATATACCCAGTCAAGAAGCAGAATGAGAATTTAAACCCACATGGTCTGCTGCAAAGAGTCCATGTTCTCAATTACTAACACAGAATTGCATCTTTAAAATTCTCTCCATAAAATACATACTGCACTTTTCTCTGTTTTATAAATAGGGTTGGAGTCCGTGGGTGTTACCAATGGTTAACATGCTCAGTTACTAACTGAAAGATTGGCGGTTCAAGCCCACCTAGAGGCATCTGCAACTGCTCTTTTTTTTTTTTCTTTTCAATAAGCAAGGATACCAAGGTTTACAATGATTAAGTAATTTCTTCTTTCACACAGCCAAGAAAACCTGGTTGCTAACTGCAAGATTCAGATTTTGAATCTATCAGCCGCTCCGTGGGAGAAAGATGAAGCTTTCTGGGTCTGTAAAGGTTTAGAGTCTTGGAAATCCCTTACAGGGTTGCTATGAGTTGTAACCAACTTGGTGGCACACAGACACCAACCACCACACAGCCAAAAAAAGGCAAAGCCTAGACTTGAGCCCAGGTCTTTTTGACACCAAGCTCATAAGCGAGAAGCCTGTATTATTTCTTATATCAGTTGTATTCCATTAGCTGTGAGTATAGAACTTCTCTTCCTACTGGGATACTGGTCAACCTATTTGTATGGCTATTGGGTGCTAGACACTGTGCTTGGTGCTAACCATTGGCTGGTTCTTCTCTTTAAAGAATTTCTACTCTAACTGAAGAAGTGTTCATGCTGAAGTTGTTATTCATACACATGGAAAGGTTAAGAGAATGACTTCTCTCCTATCCTGTTTTGTCATAGGTGAAGACTCCCTTTGGTTGGTGGCTGTGACTGTGGATGTAAAGACAAATACTGACTATGGTACTTCCTTAGTCATGTGTAGCTCTGATGACATATGGGTCTATTAGTGCTGCTAATTACCAAATTCTCTAAGCTTGTCCATGTTGCTTAAAGCCATTGTCAATAAATGTTTGTGGTGGCCTCACTTTCTTCTGCCCATCCGGAGTGAATGTCCTTCTCCTCCCCATTGTGACCTTTATGATACAGTTGCTGAGAGCTATTAAGTTTTCTCACTTCTACAACTGATTGTGTTCAAGGACTTCAACAAGAATACTGAAGGACAACAAGAAAACATCTAAGGAGATAAATAGTACCTCATTGGTAGCCTAAATGATCACAGTCCTTCTTGAATCTGCTACTTACTGACCATGCAACCTCTGACAGGTTACTTAAGTGTGTCTCAGTGACCGCTCTTGTTTTATGTGCATAAAAATAGTATCTCTCTCCAGGGTTATTATAAGGCACTTAGAGCAATACTTAGATGGTTTATAGTCAATAGTATCAGTTGATGTTGTTTCTTTATTCTCCCTCCTCCTTCAGTTCCTTCTCTTCCTCCTCCACTTCCTCATCCTCCTCATCCTTTACTTATTCCTCCTCTTGCTTCTCCTATGACTCTTCCTCCTTCACACATTGCTCCCTTTCCTTCTCTTCCTGTGAATTGGGTGAAGGTTACAGAGCAGATCAGTTTTCCATTCAACAATTCATACACATTGTGTTTCATGTCAATGATCACAATCCCTTCAATATAACATCATTTATCCCATTCCCTCCATGTGGTTTTTGTTTCCATTTCTTCCTCTTTCTCCCAAATTTCTGAACTTTGTCCTTGGGTAAATGCTAGCTTTTTAAAAAGAAATTTTATCTCAAATGGTTGATCATTCTGAGGCACGCGTACCTCACTAGGGTTATTTTTCCCCTTTTTGACCTATCTATTGTTTGGCTAAAAATTGAGCCACAGAAGGGAGTTCTTGAAGGGTCCTGGTGTGTCCCTGTAGGATAAGCACTGGACTGCTAACTGCAAGATCAGTCATTTAAACCTACCCGTCATCCCTTGGAAACACTATACAGGGTCGTTATGAGGAGGATCTGACTCAACAGCACTTAACAAGAGCAACAAGAGCAGGGTGACTCAGGGCCATTGTCTTGAATGTTATATCAATCTCCAGCTGACCGGTAAGCCTGGTCATTTTAATGATTTTGAGTTTTCTTCCACAAATTTCTCTTACTCTCTCCAGGACCTTATAACGTGGTCCCTTTCAGAGTAGTTGATAGTGGTAGCCAGGCACCATCTAGTTCTTGTCTCAAGGTCATGGAGATTGATGTGCCTGTAGTTCATTAGTCATTGGACTAATGGATTCCATATGTCTTCAATAAATGACTGGTTCCTTTCAGTGTTTGCTAGGAGTTTGATTTCAAGTAGAAGAAAAACATATTGGCCACCTTCATTTTATTTTCCTCAATTTTTAGCACATCTGAGTAGAAATGAATTAGAAAAAATTTTTCTAGTCTGCATTACCCAAGCTAATAATTGGCTGAATAAGATTTTAACACTATGCCATAACACTTTTATAGTATTGTTGTTGTTAAGTGCTGTAGAGTCGATTCTGACCTATCGTGACCCAGTATAGGGTTTCTGAGGAGCAGCTGGTGAGCTTGAACTGCTGACCTTGCAGTTCAAATGGCTTTGCAGTCTGGCGCATTAACCCACATTGCCACACCAGGATTGCCTTTTATAGTGTGGTGGTGATGGTTATGTGCTGTGGAGTTGGTTCTGACTCATAGCGACCCTGTACAGGATTTCTTAGGCTGTAAATCTTTATGGGAGCAGAAAGCCTCATCTTTCTCCCATGGAACAGCTGGTAGTTTCAAACTGCTGACCTTGTGAACTGTTCACAGGCTGATTCGCAAACACTGTGCTACCAGAGCTTCTTAGAGAGTTGTTGTTGTTGTTAAGTTCCGTGGAGTCAGTTCCGACTCATAGCGACCCTGCACAGGGTTTCCAAGGCTGTAAATCTTTACAGGAGCAGATAAGCTGCATATGTCTCCCACGGAACAGCTGGTAGTTTCGAACTGCTGGCCTTGAGGTTACCAGCCCAATCCGTAACCACTATGCTACCAGAGTACCAGAGATCCACCTATAGTGTAAGTGGGTCTAAATGGACTCCTGAATAGAACCATGGTTTTTAGCAAGAGGATAGTAAGAAAACCAAACTTACCAAAAGGCAAGGGAATAAAATAAATGGTGTTTTTTCCATTCCCATCTATATTCTCATGAATCTTCTGGAATCAGAAAATTTTGGATTAAAGATGAATATTTTTATTTTTGTTGTTGTTGTTCAGTGTATTGATACATTCTGGAGGTGATCAGAAATTGTTAAAATCTCACAGTAGTATCTATCAGTCTCTGTCCAACTAAAGAAGTTTTAGCAAACATTCAAAATAGATGCTATTCAATATTGAATTAGCTGTTCCTCCCTGATCCTCTCACTGAAGTATTTGTCTTTGGCTGCCCTCTTTTTGTAGAAACCTCTGTTTTTTTATTGACCTACATTAACTTTAGCTGTTATTCTAGCCCTGCCCCCAATACACAATTCAAGAGGGCATCCGAAACCACAAACTCATTGCTTCACATCATAAAAAATGTTCTCGACAATCACAACTTGTGGTAAGAGAGAGGCTTTCATATCTTCTTGAAAGAGTAGCGCCTGATAAATATGCCATTAACAAGTATCAATGTATGAAAAGCAGGAGATGTATGATGGTCGTGGATCTTTTATTTTCTAAATTAATTGCCTGGCATAAAGGGCTGCAATATTGGACTCTAAATCAAATGTAGGTATCTCTGCGAGGTTAGTTACAACAGAGCTTCTGGGAACAGAAAGCCGGAGAGAAATAACTGACACACCTCTGGGAGGTCAGAATGAGCCTAGCTGAGTGGAACTCAGCAAAAAGAATAGAAAAGAAAGAAGGAAAGAAAAGGAGAAGAAAGAGGAAGATGAGGCTAATGAGGAGGCGAATCTAGTCTTTATCTACAATGGAGTAATGAATTACCCTATGGTCTAGCTTAGGAGTCCTGGTGTGGTGCTTGCTATAGGATATTCACTGGACCACAAGGTAGGTTTGAAGTGAAAGGTCAGTGGTTCAAACCCACCAGCCACTCCTTGGAAACCCTATACTAGGGTTTCTATGAGTCAGAACTGACTCAATAGCACCTAATAACAATAGCAAGAATTCTTGAGCCTCTTGTATTAAGCTAACTATTGTTGTGAGCTTGAACCACCAACCTTGTGGTTCAGATGGACTTTGCAGTCCAGCACATTAGCCCACAGCGCCACACCAGGACTTCTGGCTCAAGAATAGGGTGAGATATTTAATAACATTGTACTTGCCTGATCCTTTGAGTGAATATCTCCTTACATTTTATACTCTAGGTACCTGGTTTTCTTACCCTAACCTTGGCCGCTAAAAAAACAAAAAAAATATTTATAATCTCTTTCAGTTTCAGCAGGTCAGCAACTTGAGAGCAGCTGAATTCTATAATTCTTGCTTTTGTTGTTGTTTAGTGTCAACAAGTCAGTTCTGACTTACAGAGACCCTGTGTATTGGGGTTCTGAGGTTTTTTTAAATCTTTTGGGGAGCAGAAAGTCTCACCTTTCTCCCATGGAGTGGCTGGTGGGCTTGAACCGCCAACCTTGTGGCTCTCTCATTAAGAAACAGTCAAAAGGTAGGCTGGATCTGTAGTCATCTGAAGGCTCCACTTGGGCTGGAGAGTGGCTTCCAAGGAGGGACACTCATGAGGCTGGAGGAGGCCTCAGTTCCTCTCCATGTGGACCCTTCATAAGACGCGTGGGTGTTCTCCTGACATGGTGGCTGGCTTCTCCTAGAGTGAGTGCCCCAAGAGCATAAAAGGCAGGAGTCTCATGGGATCTTTCCTCACATTGTTATTTCTATTGTCACACAGACCAACCCTGATACAAAGTGTGTGGGAATTGCACAAGAGTATGGATTCTTGATCTTTGGGGCCATACTGATGGCCCCAAAGAAAGAGGAGGAGAAGGGGGCACAGGAAAATGCTTAACTGAGACTCTGGTTCTCAAAAAATAGCTTTGGCTTGAACTTTTGGATAAAATTTTTAATCAAAATAGCAAATTTTGATAGGGAGAACTAGGACAAGTTGCATTCTTGGATAATCCAATTCCTCCTTCAGCAAGTATCTATGGAAGGAGAGGTGAGGTGCTGATTGGTGGGAGGTCCAAGCAGAAGGATTTCATCCCAGACACAGTTTTCCATTAAATGTACCCACTGAGAAATGGTATCAGTCCATAAAAGCCCAATTTGTTAAGGAGGTGCTGAATGATTTGGGCATTTGAAGAGACATAATAACTTTTACTAAAGACAATAGGAGAACTCAGTGGCTTTGTTGTATAAAGCACTGGAATGCAAACACAAGGTTGGTGGTTCAAACCCACCAGTGTTTCCTTGGGAGAAAGATGAGACTTTCTGCTCCCACAAAGAATGGAAGCCTTGGAAACCCACAGGGTCGCTGTGAGTGGGAACTGATTCGATGGTACTTAACAACAATAACAAAGACAATTCATTCAATTAGCACAACTCTATTCATGTTTTCTAGGATTCCATTTTCCTGATGCTTAGTCAGCTTTGTGTAAGATCAGTGCTTGCAGTTGAGTAACATATAATGATTCGTTCGTGTTTTTCATCTAAGTTACATACAAAGTTGCCATATAAATAAATACCATAAAATTTGATGTACCAAAATACCAAAAGAAATATTTGTGATTTTTCCTTCAAAAAAAAGAATAAATAAAAGCAACAAAATTCCTTGTTAGTTTGATTCCCCCATAGACTTTCTTTGTGCCCATGTGGAGGGCAAAGGCAGATACAGTTCCACTCTCTTCATTTAGTAGCTGGTCTCATTGCCTCACACACTGACCCTTGCAGAAACTATACGATAGTCTCCACTTAACCAAAACTCTCATGTTAATGCCTCGATCTTTCTTTTCACCAAAGATAACAGTGACTTTTTAACACAGAGCTGTTGGACCCCAAAGACTTCATCCTGAAAGATTCCCCACAGCCCCTTGTGCTGCCCTCCATTCCCTCTAATGAGCTCTTTCACAACCATTTTCTGACTAGAGGATCCTCCCTCACGCCCAGCAATGTCTTCCAGCTTAAGTTTCTGGGACGCCCTCCATGAGAACGGAGAGGCTGTATCGGTCTTTCATTCTGACATTGTCCATCAGGACATGGAGTTCCTGGGTAGATGCCCTTCACTGCTCTTTTGTCCCTGCCTCTTATCATGGCTCCTCAGCAAGGCCTTTGATTTCCACACCTCACTGGGGGTAACCAGGCTACTTACTAGCTTGCATCTCTGTTTGCAAAGATATGTATCCAATTTCACATACAATGAAAGAATAACAACAACATGAATTACAAATGTTATGATGCATTATGCTTTGATTAAATAAGAAATGTGATCGGAGGAGCCCAAAACGATAGAACTAGAATCCAGTCAAGAGAAAAGATGAATGAACAGAACTCTAGTGACATCTGCTGGTCCCTCCCATAGAGCTGGTGGTTTAAGTGTCAACAGAAACAGAGTAGTAGAAAAATATTAATAATGATAACCTCATACTTCCAATAAATCCTGAAAATGTACTTTTATGCAAAGATGCATCAAGTTCAGCTGTTTTAATCGGCGATGTCATAAATGAGAAAATAAAATTCTCTGGAATAGAAGGACACATTGTTTACTCTGCAATTTCTCACTTCAGGAATGGCCAAGACCACACGTGTCATCATTATAACACACTCCTGCTCACAACCACATTAGATAGCTACGTTAGTCTGGATGTTAGAGTCTAAGTGTAAGCTCATAGAATGAAAGGGTTCTTCTCAGTCTTAACATATCAGCCTCCTTTTCAGATGTTCCAGAAGAAGCTGAGTTTCTGGGGGACATGAGTTGCCCTCCCCACCCAGGATGTACAGCGTCTTGCACGGTTTCTCTGTAAAGAAATGTCTACTGCTGTGATACTGTGGCACATTAGAAAAACATTAAGATGTAATCAGGCACTCCCTGAGGGTCGGGGCTTCAGTGGGATCAATAAACTTTGCCACCCTGTTGGTTCTGTTCGGGCAAATGTTCAATTATCCATGTTCGCTGCCCTCTCTGCCAAAAAATGAAGTGAGATCCTGCTCTGAGGTTCAGCATCTTGAGCACAAAATGCCCGAAGCTGCCTCCCTGGAGGCTGAGAAGTCTCAGCTCAACGTTCCCGTGAGCATTACTCGGCCAGTGTCTTTTGTAGAAAGGGCAGGGTTTTTGTTGGACCCCCAGAGCCATGCCACAAAGAGAGCCGTCATCTGGACTACGGATAATGACCATCCTGCTCTCAGTGAAAAACAACCCACGTGGAGATTTTTTTTTAAGAACGGCCCTAAATGTCTTCGGTGAGTGGTGTCCACGATAATAGATTATGTAGCTTTACTACTGCTGCTACTTACTCAAAAATTAGTAGCACTTGTGTCTTTCAGAAATTGTCTAAATTATTTTAAATTGGTCCACAAATACCTTGGCTTTGGGGGCCTGAACGACAAAAGATGGGCATTGCATTACGAACAAAGGAACTTTTCATTTCTGTCTGATGCTGGGTCTGTGGGGTTATTCTGTGGGGCCGGCATGACTGTCATCTTGCTGTGCTGAAAACATCCATATCCCACATCTGAATAAAGGACAAAGAGGCCCCCGTCTACGCAGCATGTGGACGTGCACATCTAACAATAACCATATATTGTGTGGAAGTACAAGTGTGGACAGTGTGCTCTTCTTGGAAGCTGAGCTGCGTTACAGCTATCTGGGTTCCTTTTAATGACTCTGAGGAACAATGCATCACCTACAACTCCAAAGCACATTCGATAAAACATCTTGGAGGCAGTGCCTGTGGAATTCATTTTCCAGAGACAGCCAAGCTTGGGGATTTGGTCTCTAAGTTTTCTTTTTTTTGTGTTTAAACTGCAAAGCTACTTTATTCCCCTCTTTCATCTTTCGGCCCTGGTTGAGTCTGAACGATTTATCATTGTTTAAGCAGGTTTACTACAAGGGGAGATTACTAACCTAATTGATTATTAATTGATTATCACAATAGTCACATTCTATTTTCAGTGATTCCTGAAAGTAAGGTATGCCCTGGGTAGTTCTAAGTAGTAAGGTATTTGCAGACCCATAGTCAGACTGGTACATCCCTTAGAGACCCATCCGTCTGGCTCTGACAGGGCCACATCCATTATTCCCATAAATAATGCCAAGGGAGGTAGGATTGGGTGAAACTGAGAGCTTCGTTTCTTGTAGTTTCTTCCATTTTTAAGATGTTGAACATTTCTTTTCCTCTGACTAACTGTGGCATGATGACTGCTTGTAAGAAGAGGAGAAATGATTTTCCAGAACCTTCTCTACCTTCCTGTGGCTGCAGACATCAGACTTTCCATGGTTAGTGGGTGGTGTTCATGGTCCCATCTACTGAAACCTGATTCAGATTGTGACTCAAAGTCATTGTCTCTGTCATTCATTCAATCCTTCATTTGGTCATCAAAAGCCTTTGATTGAGTGTCCTTGATGTGTTAGGCAGGCTCAGGCCCCAGGGATAGAAACTACTAGAGCACAAGGGGTGCACTGGGCTAATGGGGTAGAAAGACAGTGGCCTTGACCTTGACACAGGATATTGTTTGTGCTTTGGCAGCACAGAAAAGAAATTCATCTTCAATGGGCTGTGGGAGTCAGGGAGAGCTTCTCAGAGGAAGGGGCATGGAACTGAGTGTTAAAGGATGTGGAATTCACTGAGTAAAGAAAGTGCATTCCAGGCAGAGGGAGTAGCATAGAAGGTGGCCAGGAAAGAAACCACTAGTTCAAATAAGCAGTGCCAAAGGGAGGGAGTATTTGGACAGTACTGAGTGTCAGGAAGCTAAGAGCCTGGATACGAAAAGCTCATTGACTTCTCAGAGGCAAAGTTTTATATCCTGTTGTGTTTGACTTTGTTGAGCATCTACTTATGTTCAGGGGCCTGTCCTGCAAGTTGTGATATGGAGAATTGGAAAGAAAACCATCTCCATCCTTAATAACAAGCACACATTGAGTGCCCACTACATTCTAGACATTGACTCTTTTATTTCACCATTCTATTTTGTTCTCACAATATACCTGCAAAGTAAGTGTTGTTATCTCAATTTTTCACACAACAGAACTGGAACCCTGAGCTGTAAAAATGATCTGTTCGAGATCAAACATATGGTTTACAGCAAAGCTGAAATTAGAATGTCAAAAAGGCACAAGAAGCCTATGACTCAATGTTTCCAGTGATACATAAACACCAGAGAGACATGGGAGAGCCCTGAGGCCGAGAAAGAGAAGAATTTTGAGTTGCAATGCCGCCTGATCGAATAAACCGATATCCCTACGTACCATAAAGGAGCTCTGAGCTCAGACTTTTTGGAATTTCCAATTTGGACATTCTCTGGACAAAATGAAGAGCTCCCTGGCTGGCTTCTTTGGTCCTCTTGCTGCCTCTTCTCTCATCCCCAAGCCCCTCAGCCCTTTGATCACACCCTTCTCTCCTGAAATAACCCTAGCTGCTGACTCACCTGGCATGGGCAAGTCTTAAGCCTCCTCATGGGTCCTATAAATTCGCACGTCTTCAGCCATGGGTAGCAATTCCCAACTCCTCTCACTTCAAACATTTCTCAGGCTAAACAGGGAAATAGAAATTTTCATATCCAGAAAACAGGGGAAAGAAACGGTATTGGTAGGATTCCCAATGTTGGTTTGCAGTCTGGTTTATAGAATACAGATTTCGTATCAGTTGTCTTGGGTTACTTTTCAAAATATTAAAATCCATAAGTAAACACATGCATCTCACCCTGTGAAGGTTAGTCTCCTGCCAATAGCTCCTCATAGGCTTACAAATTCTATTTTTATCTTGCTTCCATCTCCCCAGAAGGCCTATAACCTTATTATGCTTTTAAAAGAGCATTTGTCTATTTGTTGATCTTGAATCAGGTTATAAAGCCCTCTTTTCTTGCCCTGATAATAGAAGGTCTAAGAAATTACCATTTAATTCTGGGTGGCCACCTCCTCCACAAAAAAGGGAAAAGTATAAACCCACTAACATACCTGTTGCTGTCGTGTTGATTGCCACTCATGCCCACACCATGAGTAAGACTACTTCTGAGGGTTTCTAGTTAAGCTCTCAGTTTCCGACCCAAAGATTAATGGATCAAATCCATTCAAGCTCCATGGGAAAAAGACCTGACAATTGGTTCTCATAAGGATTACAACCTAGAAAACCCTATAGAGCAATTCTACTCTGTTACATGGAATTATTATGAGTCAAAATCTACTTGACAATAACTAATAACAACAACAACATAGAGTTTCTTTGGCTGTGATGTTTACAAAATCAGATAACCAAATCTTTGTTTGTGGCACTGCTAGGTGGGTTGGGATCATCAACCATTAGGTTCGTTGTTGTTGTTGTTGTTGGTGGTGGTGAGAAGTGCTGTTGAGTCAATTCTGACTCATAGTGACCCTGTTATAGGGTTTCCAAGGAGCAGCTAGTAGGTTTGAATTGTTGATCTTGTGGTTAGCAGTCCAGTGCTTATCCTACAGCACCACACCAAGACTCTTTTTTTTTTTAGCCCTTTAGGTTAATGGCCTCGTATAACAGAGTCCTGGTGTGGTGCTGTAGAATAAGCACTGGACTGCTAACCTCAAGGTCAGTGGTTCAAATCCACCAACAGCTCCTTGGAAATCCTATACAGGATTGTTATGAGTTGGACCCGACTCGACAGCACTTCACAACAACAAATCTAATGCAAAGCATTTGCACTGTTAAAATTCGTAGTATTATTGTTAGATGTCATTGATCTGGCTCCCACTCAAAGCTGCCCAATACACAACAGAACAAAGCACTGCCTGGTCCTATGCTATTATCACAATTGTTAAGTTTGAGCCCATTGCTGCTGCCACTGTGCCGATCCATATCATTGGTGGTCTTCCTCTTCTTCTAGAAGTCCATGGTACTCTCAATATTCTCCTTGAACACCGTAATTCACTAAAATAGGAAGCCTATAAAAGAAGGGATAGTTAAGGATTGCTTAAACAACTCAAAGTGGACAAGCCTGCTTAGAAACATTTCATAAAGTAGAGGCACTTGTTAGGAAACAATGCTTCAATATAAGTGCCATAATACACCACACATATGAAAGAAGGCCAAAGAAAAGAAGGCTATGGAAGCAATCAGGAAAGTGTCAAGACAGCATAGATATTTCTAGAACTCAACGTAAACCTGTGTCCTCTGGTAAAATTTCCTCGGGCCTCATCCTTGCACACTGAACCTAATGGTGGGAGGTCACAACTCTAAACCTTGCCTGGCGCTCCATTGTTTCCAGACAGTTTGCTCTGTGTGTTCTCATTACCTCTTTGGTTTTCGAGTTCTCTAGTATTCATATAACAGAGTAGTTGTGAATCTGTAAGACTTCACATCACAGAGGGAAACAGAAAAGAAAGACACTGAAGGGAACATGAAGAGAGAAAAAGACAGGAGACTTTGTCAGGAGTTTAAAATTTTCTCATTGAGTTAGGAGAAGCCCCTGGGAGAAGATATTTCAGATGTTTGGGCCTTCTGGGCTCACTGTTATGGTAGAGAAGAAAGACAGCGGTGATTTAAAAGTGGCCGGGACACGCCAGGGACTCGAAGTGACGGCTGGAGGAAAGTGTCTGTCTAGCAAATTCCCTTTTATGTGGGCGTTAAGGCTGTGACCAATATTGTCATCATTTACAGGGCATTTTTCCTTTAGAAAAGTATGAGAAATTTTGGTCCTTTTGACTGTGTAAAGAGAAAACTTTCCAGCCTTTTACCTAAAACCCTTTATCCTAGGATTCGCACCGTAAAGGAAAGGATTTAGGGGGAGAGATTTCTAATTCATGCTGCACTCTAGTTTTCTCTGTAAATTTTGGCAGATTTTCTTCCATCACTGATTTTCCTAGATTAACCATTTGTAGTCATACACAGGCTATAAGAAAAGCTGTAAATATGACTTGGTAAGCATATGTATGACATTGTTCTATCAGTTCCCCCAAATGCTAATCAAGACATTCTATTATGGGGTGGGGGTGTTTACTGACATTTAGAACAGGGCATCTTGTTTTACTTCTCTGAAGCACAGACCCCCAAGTGGGGGCTAGAAGGGCTGATGGTGCCAAGAAAGGGAAACAAGGTGAGTAAATAATCTGGCTAATTAAGAAGAATGTGTCCAGAGTTTCCCTATGGTTCCTTTCTCTATATTCTCCCCCTCTACACATGCTGGAGAGTCACTGGAAAGTATTGTGTGTGACAGACCATTGACTTCCTGATCAGTCTTGAAGGTTGCTCAGTTTACCACTGCGTGTGGCATATAAGCAGCTCCACAATTATTCACTAAATGAATCAATTGATAAATGAGAATGCCTAGAAGACCTGAGCATCATCTGTCTGTCACTTGGTCATACTGTGGTGGCTTGCATGTTGCCAGGATGCTAGAAACTATGCCACCAATATTTCAAATACCAGAAGAATCACCCATGATGGGCAGGTCTCAACAGAAATTTCAAACTAAGACAATCTGGGAAGAAAGACGTGGTGCTCAACTTTCGAAAGTTAGTCAGTGGCTCACAACAAACTTTGCACAACAAACTTTGCCTACTCTAGCCCTTAGTTTGGAAGACAATGGGCGTGACAATGGACTTGAATACAAGTATTGTGACGAGGACACAGGACCAGGCAAGGTTTTGTTCTGTTGTATGTGGGGTTGTCATGAGTTTCAGGTGACTCAGCAAGAACTAACAACAGCAACAGAAAGCCTGAAAGGTGTAGACATTTGGTGAGCTGTTGGCACTATAAAGTGTGGCTGAGGGTTCTGTGGCTAGCTCTATGGTTACCTTGGGACTCATATGACCACGGGCTAATTTACTAACTTCTCTGAGCACCAGATCCCTCAACTGTGATGGAGGATAATGATAGTTGACTCCCCAAATACATATTTATAGAAGAAGTCTTCTGAGAGGTACTGGGTACATAAAGATAAAAACATTGTACCTCTTCTTGAGACACTTATGGTGATTGTAATTAAGGAGAAAGAGAGATGCTCTTTAAAAAATAATTGCAGTACAATAGGATACCTGCATCTATAGAAGTATGTACCCATGTTAAGGTAGCACCAAAAGAACTTCTAAGAGTGAGGGTCAGAATAGCTTCTTAACAAAGATAGCATTGAGCTGGGCCTTAAAATACATGTTGACCATGTTTACATGGCAGAAAATGGGAAAGAGGGCTTTAGGGTAAAGAGCCTTGTCCAAAGGCTTGGATGCAGGGCAGGCTCAGAGAACAGTAGTCAGTAGTTAGGTATGAATGAATGCCTCCCCAAGACTGGATAAACTTCAGACAGGAAAGCTAGGTTGGCATCAGACCATGGAAGGTCATGAATGTCAGGATAAATGGTCTAGGTTTTTTTCTGCTAGACACACTGGGAACCACAGTTAGGCAAGAGAGTGACTTGAATGGATCTGTCTTTTGGAAGTTTTATCGTGAATGCAGTGGTGGATGGATGTGATAGGAAACATTTGGGAACGGATGACCAAGTCATAACTGCTGTAGTTCTGGTACTTACTAAGATTAGGTAATCTAATCTACTCTTCAAACAATAACATTAATAACTATTCTTTTTGAAGGTGAGAAGATTTAGGGCCAGATCTTTTCAATGTTTATGAATACCAATGAACTTTTCTAGGTTGTTGTGAAAAAATAGCTAACATTATAACAAGAAAGTTACACCAGATGATTTTCTGAATTGTCAATCTCTTCCATTTAATACCAAAATAACTACTCACTTTGATATAACAACTGATCAATTTGAAGGGAGAAGTAAAGTGTTTCACCAAAATAACCTTTCAGTTCATTTTTATTGTATTTCCATCTTTACTGTAGCTTACAGGCACAGTGGTAGAATTCTGCGTCTGAGAGATCATGTTCAATTCCTGGCCAATGCACCTTATCTTATAGTGGTGCAGTCGCCACTCAGCTGGCAGTAGAGGCTTGTATGTTGCTATCAGACCTCAGCAAAGCCTCTAGACTAAGAGGCACAAGGAAGTAAAACCTGGCAATCCCTTCTGAAAAACAACCAGTGAAAACCTTATGGATCACCACAGTCCAATCTACAGCTGCTCATGGGGGAAACAACAAAAGACCAAGGAGCATTTTATTCTGTTGTGCGTAGGGTCCCCACGAGTCAGGGCCAACTCAATGATACTTAACAACAGTCACTTTGGTGGTAGTAAGAAAAATATGTTTGCACATTTAATAGAACAAACCAAGGTTTTAAATTCCTTAGACAATGATCTTGAGATTCCATGGTATATGAAATATCATTGAGCTTAAGAAATGAATTATATACTTGATTTTCCAACATGCTTTCCTCTTTCTCTGCAGCCCCTTCCACCTGCCAAACAAAACTACCTGTCCCCACCTCTGTGCTTCCTTTGTGTGGTGTAGCATGTGTCACATGGCAAGAAGGAATATGCACAAGACTGTCTCCATTGCTAGATCACAAGCTCTTTGTCGTCTTCATCTCTGGCTCCCCAGAGCCTAGCACAGTGCCCGCTTGGTCACAGAAGATGCTCAATACTCTGTCATTGAAATGTTTTCAAGGTTACTCCCAGGATAGAGTGTACATATATGTGTGTATGTATTTCTGCCATAAACTCGTAGTGAAAAGTGATGAAGTGATATGGATTCCACTTAATGGACTGTTTTATAAAGTAGTTTTCTTTGTAATGTAACCCCCTCCCCCCGCCCCCTGTGAATGAACTGACATATGCCAGTTAAGTATGTTTCAAAGGCTCTGTCTTGGCAGTCTGCTTTGGTGAGCCCAGCTCTCTTTGAATGCAAACATCTGATTCATAAGTGCTTGTCCTGCTCCATTGTTCTAATGGGGATCACATTTATTTGTTTGACTTGTGCAGGACTATTGTGTATACATCTCCCATACACGATCTCATTATAGCAAGGCAGATAGGGGTTTAATGCACATTTGGTGTTTCTGACACCTAAATAATCCAGTTATCATCTTGACATGGAAATTGGAATGTCTTTGTTCTCGTGGCCTGAGATACTGAAGTTAAATATATACATCAACATTCTCAAAACATGGTGTCTTCTACAAATATTAAACCCTTTTGACTCTGTCTCAAATAAGGCAGCCAAGACAGTTCATTATTCAGGCTTTGTTGCCATTTATCTTTTTCCATGAACTATAATCAAGCCATGTAGTTATTGTTGTTAGCTGTCACCAAGTCGCTTCCTGACTCATGGTGATCTCATAACAAGTGTATGAAACAATGCCCAGACCTGCACCATTCCCAGAACTGGTTGAGGATAGGACCAATGATTCATGTTGTTGTTAAATGCCGTCGAGTCGATTCAGACCCATAGCAACCCTATATAGGGTTTCCAAGGAGCAATTGGTGAGCTTGAACCCCCGACCTTGCAGTTCAAACGACTTTGCAGTCTGATGCATTAGCCCACAGCGCCACACATAGGATACTTAAAAATGTGTCTTCTTGTTCTTCTACTTGCTTAGAAATTACTTAATGTTGAGAAAGCTTAGAAAAACATTCAATTGCAATCATGTTGTTGTTGATAAGTACCGTGGAGTTGTGTTCCAACTCATAGTGACCCTGCACAGGGCTTCTGAGGCTGTAAATCTTTACAGGAGCAGAATGCCACATCTTTCTCCCGCGGAAATCGATGGTAGTTTCGAACTGCTGACCTTGAAGTTGGCTGCCTGACTCGTAACCACTATGCTACCAGAGCTCCTTAATAGCTGACTTTTTTTTTGAGACCTTATTATTTGCAATGTATTGTACTTTAAGGAATCCCAGTGTGGTGTTGTAAGATAAGCACTGGACTGCAAACCACAAGGTCAGCAGTTCAAGCCCACCAGAAACCCTATATAGGGTCACTATAAGTAAAAACTGACTCAACAGCACTTAACAACAACATTGTACTTTGACCACACCATCTCCCATAATCCTCCCCAGACCTGTACTGTAAGTCTTATTTTTTTTCTTTCCTATTTACAGATTCAGAAATCAAAGTTAAGAGTAACTCTCTCAGGTTCCCCATTAGTGGAACGGGGATCAGAGCCTGAATCTCCTTGACCTGAGTTTGGGCTTCAGACACCGTACCCATATTATCGAAGGCTTTTAAGGTAGCAAAAAAACCTTGTTTCTTCTAACTTCGCTGAAAGCCTGCAGTATTTTTCTGCATGAACTGGGAACTCCATATATGTCAATGAATGAGTAATATAGCTCTAATCACTAACTGTAGGTCCATAGGGGAAGATTCAGAAACAGCAGAGATAGGAATATGTTTGCACCTGTATAGCAGTAGCATCAACAATGGTAATCAGGATAATAACAGTTAGTTCACTTGTGGAGAAAACATTACAAAACTAACCTCAACACAAGCAATGAAATTAAGGCAATCGGTGGGTTTGTGGTGGCAGTTTTAGCATACTCATCTGATGGTATGCTATGGCCCAACAAAGATTCATGAGACTTCCCAAGAAATATCCAAGGGATAATGACAAAATGTTGGATAAATCATTCCATAGCTATTACAGAGACTCACTCTGCCATATGGAAAAAGTGGTTAGGGAACAATTAACTTCAACAATGTATATTGCCCTGGAAACAAAACTAGGTTAAGCTGCCTACGATAAGACTGACTGAAGCCTCTATAAATTAGTTGGTAATAATGGTTATAGTTTGAAACCATAAAAACTTTGAAAAATGGAGTAAGTGTAAGTCATGAAACCATTTATATCAGACCCAACAACAAAATTTGAGGCCAACACGGAGCACCTCTTTTCTATCTCCTTTACCATATTTATAGTTTGAGTAGAGGAATTGTTAGAGGAGTGTGAAGGCTCTGATTCACTGACCCAAGGGAGAGTTGGAACAGGTTCTTTATGGTTCCACCCCCTGGTGAGAATTTGCATTTCCACTCCAGATATACTGACTCAGAATCTACAGTTTAACAAGATCCCCAGGTGATTCTTATGTGTGCATTGGAATCACCTGAGGCTCTGTAAGATCACCTGAAGATCTTGTTAAGTGATCGGTTCTGATTCAGTATATCTGGGGTGGAAATGCAAATTCTCACCAGGGGATTGAAGCATATGAACCCATTTGAAGTTCTGGAACCAAGGTTAGGTAATTGGCACTTAAATGATTGCTGGTGTTTAATAAGAGAACCATTGTTTATGAAGCTCTGAAGATGTAAAACCCGTAAGCAAAAATAAAGACACGATGCTTTGGTTGCTGCATGCTTTCAACAGACATAGAAAGCTGCTAAGACTATAAACCAGTAATCAGCCTTCTAGGGAACGTAATATTGATATCAATGAAGACCATAAATGAATTAAAATTTTTAAAATTAGAAGCACAACACATATTGGGATAGAGTCATGGCCACAGACCAAATATTTCTAGATAAAAGAGCACTTGCTCAAACCAATAAAGGAAATGGGATCTGAATAGGAGCAAATAAAGAGGCAAAAAGCTAGGCAAGTTAGCCATGTGGGATTTTAAAGAGCAGCCCAGGTACCTCAGCAGGTACCATGCCTTTCCCAACCAGGGATTTAATAACATCAATGTTAAGTTATACTTTGGGGACAATCCAGAAAATGATATCAGTGAATTTCCATTCCAGCAATAAATTATTTTAAGTGTTTGTACATGAAAATAATATAATACACTGACTACACAGTCCGTGAGGACTCAAGTGGACTGTGAACAACAAGGTCGGCAGTTCAAACCTACCAGCTGCTACTTGGAAACTCATAGGGTTGCTATGAGTCAGAACCAACTCGGCGGCACTGAACAACAACAACAACACACAGTCCATGTAATGATTATTCACTAAACGTTCCTGAGAATTTTTCATTATTATTTTTAGGACTGTGTCTTGCTTAAAGCTTTCATACCTGCTATAGAATTTGAGTTTTACATTTGCAACTTTGATACTTAATGTTATATAGCAGCAGATGAGGGTATTAAGGCTCCAGAGGCAAGTAATACAACTTGTCAAAGACAACACTCATCCAGAGTGATAGAACCAAGCCTAGGACACAGAGTACCTGACTTCTGCCACTTTCATATAATTGGCTCTCCAACTTTAAAAGAGATCTGAAATGTAAAATACCAGTTGATTATAAGAAAAACATGTCTCCAAGTTGGGAGATACATTTAAATCCCATTAAACTAACTGAAAAATTCATGAGCAATACATGGATAATTTGTTTCTTATTAAAACATTAAACTTGTAGAGAATATTTAGCTGTTCAAATGTCAAGTAACAGGATAGCTATAGTAAGTTAATTAGGTACCAATTCATTGCTAAAGATACTTAATTGACATTTAATAAGCATATTAAATACCAATTAACCAACTATATTTAGTGCTAACTATATTTAGTCAAAGCTGTTTTGTTAATTGCTTGCTTAGTGCCTTAGTATCTATGGTCAATAGATTATAACCCAATTAAATGTATATATACATTAATGTATTTGCATATATGTCTCCCCAGTGAGGGTGGTGCCTAGATGTCCATGTGTGGATTTAACCATCGCCAACCACCTAGGTGAAGAAAAGTCCTCTGACAAGCTGTCCCAGCTCATGGAAGACCCTCCTCACAGAGGAAAGAATCAGGCACCGAGCCCTAAAAGGTCCTGGTGGCTGGAGGCATAGGGCTCTAAAAGGCAGGGCTCACAGTACCTTTAAGACCTCTGCATAGGGACTTTCTCAATTCAGAAGCAACAGCTATGATGTTTCATACATTCCTTTTTTATTGTCATCCACAGGAGATAGAACACTGCTGAGTGTGAGAATTGCCTCCAAGGTCTCCTGACTTTCCAGAGCTCTGGAGATCTTGGCTTGACTTCTTTTGGACCACTTGCTGAACAGCATTGCCGGTCACATGCTGTGGGATCTGTATTGTGTGTTCAGGTCACGCGGTCCTGCAGGCAGAATGCTTACAATACAATTGAGAAAAGACATGAAACGAGATTAGGGACCAGGACCCATTAACCTTGGCCACTCTTTTCTGACTCTCTGCAGGCATTTAATGTGTCTGGAGGGCCCCTCATTGGGAATCTTTCTCAAGTTTGGCTATGTACAAATGTTATGAGTTCCGTGAATCAGAGGGTCCAAGGGCAAAGTTGGGGGTCACTCAGGCTAGTCCTGATGGCAAAATGCACCTAAACAAGTTATGTCTTAAAATGGTAAGACCACTTATTAAACATTTCCTGTGATGTAGTGGTTAAAGAACTCAGCTGCTAACAGAAAGGTTCAAGCTCTGCTGAAAAAAGATGTGGCAATCTGTTATCTTAAAGCTGTACAGCGCTGGAAATTCTCTTCAGCTGTTCTGCTCGATTCTATAGAGTTGCTGAGTCAGAATCGGCTTGATGACAACAGGTTTTGTTTTGTTTCTTGTCTTTTTTTGTAAGTTAAGTCAAATTGATATTGTGAAAATCAATCCAGTGGTGAACTTTTCTGTGAAGAGCTCTGCGGCGGAAGTGCTTACCACAAGCTTTGGAAAAGGGGAGGCTTTCCAATTGAAAATAAGCTGTTGCTCCCAGCCGACCCACTGAGCCAAGGCACAGTCAAAACCCAGGAGCATAGAAATCAGAAAAGTTAGCCACTTGGGCAGTGAGTCAAGCAATTACTTTTGGGAGTTCCCAATAAGAGGCAAACTCCTGATGTGGCACTGTAGGATCAACACTGGACTGCTAACCACAAAGTCAGCAGTTCAAACCCACCAGCTGCTCCCTGAAGACCTTATACAGGGTCGCTATGAGTCAGAACCAACTTGATGGCACTTAAGAACAATAAGAGGCAGAGCTGTTCCAAGGGTAGTGTGAAAATCAAAGTCCCATAGAAAAGGCAAATCAGGAACTCACAGCACTGCAGATATAGGAGAGAGGAGTCAGCGGATAGGCACAATGCAGCTCAAACAGTTTTCCAGGAATAGCTATCTTAGCACCTTTTGTTGTTGTTATTAAGTACTGTAGAGTCAATTCTGCCTCATGGCACCTTGTTGTTGCTAAGTGCCGTCAAGTCAATTCTGACCCATAGTGACCCTGTAGAAGATTTCTAAGGAGCAGCTGGTGAGCTTGTACCACCGACCTTGCAGTTCAAATGACTTTGTAGTCTGACATATTAGACCACAGTGCCACACCAGGACTCTCATAGATGGACTCAAACCCTATGGTTTTCACCTCAGATTGTCATTCCTACTGTAGCTCCATCTCTGTAGGCACAACCAAAAGAAGGTCATGGTTTTGTTCGCTGCCATCGAGTCAGTCCCTATCTCATGCCAACCCCATACACAACAGAACCCCAGGCACAAATGCTACCCAGCCCTGTACCATCGCCAGGGTCAGTTGTGGATCTGACTGAGATCCACAGGATTTTCATTGACTGATTTTTGGAGGCAGATCACCAGGTCTTTCTTCCTGATCCATCTTAGTCTGGAAGATCTCATAAAACCTAATCAACGTCATAGCAACATGCAAGTTACCACAGACAAGATGGGTGGTAGTTGCACATGAGATACATTAGCCAGGAATTAAACCCAGGTCTTCTATATTCAGTGGTGAAAATCCTACCACAGAATCACCATTGTCCTTAAGGAGCTCACTGGGACACTGTAACTCAAACAAGTTAAGATGAGAGAAATAGTAATAAATTGCAATGAGATTGGATTTCTAGGTGACTGAGTATTAGTACATCATACACATGGCAAGCAATTACACATATGGTGGTGGTGGTGTGCCATGGAGTCAGTTCAGACTCATTGCGACCCTGTACAGGGTTTCTGAGGCTATAAATTTTTATGGGAGCAGAAAGCCTCCTCTTTCTCCCATGGAACAGCTGGTAGTTTTGAACTGCTGACTTGGTGGTTAGCAGCTCTACTTGTAACCACTATGCTACCAGAACTCCTGATAAGTATAGTAAGTGTGACTATAAAATGAAATGTGTGGCTACAAACCAATGCCATAAATGCATTCATTAGACCCTAACTTGAGAGAGTGCCTAGTCACAGTTGAACTGTTCTGTCTTTTCTTCCCACTGAGGAATGTTCTCCAGCATTGTTCATCAGAGCTTTCTCTATCTGCGTGTGGCAGGGGTGGTGTCCCTCCTTCAATGACGGCTTTGGACTGTGATGAAATCCTTCCATCATCCTGAAACCTGGCAGCACATTAACATATAACACTGTTTAAACTGTCCCAGGGTGGGTCCAACAATGCAACTTACCTCATTTTGGATTTTCCATTGGAAGGACTGTGCACTTTGCATGGTTTCAGTTAATGAGGGATCACAATGTGCCTGTGAACTATATTTGAGGATGCCATGACATGGGGGAGAAAATTAGTACCCAGAGGGAGATTATCGTCTCCCTGAAAGAGTTTAATCAATGTGGAAATGGAATAAAAGAGGGTACACAAGATTTAAACTCTTCAATACAAGGCATTATTGGGCAAGCAAAACATTCAAGCTCATCTTAGTCACGAATTAGTTAATACAACAGAAGAGCAGAGTCTGACTCCACAGACAGAGCCAGCATTTCAATTTTCAGCTCAGTTGGCAATGGAAGTGAGATTTGACGAGGGGCTTGGCATACATAGTAAATGCCTGGGTATTGTACTATTATTGCCTTCTAGGGGGTTGGGTAAGCCACAGTTGACATATAGATTTGAGGTTCAGAATCTAGTTATAGTGTTTAAAGAGGAAAGATGAGAAACTAAGAGCTAACTTGAGAGGTAAGAATACTGCAGGAAATTTAAGATAATGAATTAAATGGAAGATCTTCTCATTGAACAGAAATGGACAAAATGGCATTCCATACTTAATTCTAAAAGTAGATGATTAAGAAGCAATCTGACTGAAGTATTAGACTCGATATGTCTTATAAATTTTTGGTTGATGATCAATTTGAGTTTATTAGGTAGATCGGAACAAAAGGACATAAATGCAAATCAAAAGGGAATGTGCGTGAAAGAAATTTAAAGAGAATTTTATGGAGAAAGTGATGACATTTAGGATGAATTTGATAACTACATGGGTTTCAGTAAATTAAAAAATACATCATTGGTTATACATGGGAAAGAAACTTCCTGAATCTTAATAAGATGGTATTGCTTCAAGAAAGGAAAAAAAAAATGAGTTTAAATTGTACAATGCCAAGCTAAAATTTACTAGAATCCCCAGGCTAACTTCCTTCACATACAATGATGCAGTTTGGGACCAGCATGGAAACATCTTCTGTGTTATGGCCCCCCAAACATAGCTTCCTGGGCTGGTCTGTGGACCAGCAGATCAGCATCTTCTGAGAGTCTGTTGGAAATGCAGGCTTTCAGGCCCCACCCCAGGCCAATTAAATCAGAACCTGTACTTAACAAGACCCCCCAAGTGATTCAGGTGTAAAGCTAAAATTTGAAAAGCATGGTTCTAACTCATTCCAATTACAACTCTCCCTCTAATTAAGGTGGTATTTAAATAGGCTTGAATTTGAATCAGAACTTTGAACAAGTTCATTCTGGATTGAGCTGCTGTAAATATGCATTTTCACTGGAAAGTACAAAATCAAAATGTACATTTTATCAAGATCCCTAGGTGATCCTTGTTGTTGTTAAGTGACACTGGGTTCCAACTCATAGCAACTCTGTATAGGGTTAGGAACCCAGTATAGGGTTTGTGAGGAGCAGCTAGTGAGTTTGAACCACCAACCTCGTGGTTCAAACCGACCTTACAGTCCAGTGCATTAACCCACAGCACCACTCCAGAACTCCTTGTTGTTGTTAGGTGCCTTCAAGTAGGTTCCGACTCAAAGTGACCCTGTACAGAGTTTCCAAGGAGTGGCTGGTGAATTTGAACCACCAATCTTGTGGTTCAATTTAGGGTTGAGTGCATTATCCCACAACTCTGTTCAGCTACATAATTCAATGTATCTGAACTAGGAATGCAAATTCTCAGCAAGGGTCACACCAGAATGAACCTGTTCAAAACCCTAACTTGAATCCTGGCTCTCTTATTTCCTAAATGATCTCATTCAAAGAATTCAATCTCTGAATTGTGATCTCTTCATCTGTGAACAGCAACAGCACCTACCTACTTTAATAAGGTTTATTAGCATATAAGAAAATTAGTGTTACAGTTGAAAGAACAGGCTCTGGTACCAAGTGTTGTCAGCTGCCATCAAGTCAGCTTCAAACCACGGTGACCCCACGCCTAACAGAATACAGCACTGCCCAGTTTCGTGCTATCTCCATGATAGATTGCAGATAGGACTTTTGTTAGTGTAAAATGTTCATTGGCTGGTTATCATAAGTAGATCCAGTCCTTTCTTCTCTCTGGTGTTATTCTGTCAGCTCCATTCAAACCTGGTCAGCATCACAGCGACACACAAGACTGTACTGACAGGTGGTTGGTGACTGGCTTGAAGCAGATCTCCCAATGGAAAGTAAGGCTCTATCACAGAACTATTACTACCACCTCTGGAACCAGATAAACACTAAACCCAAACCCATGGCCACTGAATTGATTCCAGCATAGTTTTCCAAGACTGTGAATCTTGACAGGAGCAGATAGTCTTATCTTTCTCCTGCAGAGCAGCTAGTGGTTTTGAACCATTGACCTTTGGGTTAGCAGCCCAACATTGAACACACACCACCAGATAGGTTCAAATACTGCCACTCCCTGGATATATGACCTGGTTGTTGTTGTTGTTGTTGTTAAGTGCCGTTGAGTTGGTTCCAACTCATCAAACCCAGGATAGAGTTTCCTAGGAGCAATTGGTGAGTTTGAACTATCGATTTTGTGGTTCAAATGACCTTGCAGTCCTGCACTTATTCTACAGTGCTATGCCAGAAGTCCGCAAGTCATTTAATGTCTCTGTGCTATGGTTTCTTCATTTGTAAAATTCCTACCATAAGCAGTTATTGCCAAATCTATCCTAATTCATGGGGACCCCATGTGTTTCAGAGTAGAACTGTGCTTCCTGTAGGCTTTTAATGGCTGATTTTTGCAAAGTGGAGAGCCAGGTGTTTCTTCTGCAGTGCCTCTGGGTGAACTCTAATCCCCAAATTTTAGGTTAGTAGCTGAGCATCTTAACTGTTTGCACTATCCAGGGACTCCAGAGATAATAGTAGTAGTTATAGTGGGGTGGCTCTGTAGGATACGCACTTGACTGCAAACCACAGGGTTGACAGTTCAACCCCAACAGCTGCTCCACTGGAGAAAGATGAGGCTTTCTGCTCCTTGAAAGACTTACAGCCTTAAAAACCCCATACAGATTCACTATGAGTCAGTACCGACTCGAAAGTACTTAACAACAGGATCCAATAATCTGTGTAATGTTCTTAAAATACGCCTGGCACCCAGAAGCACTTTATAACCACCAGCTATTATTATTATTATTATTATAAATGCAGTGCTGGGCACACAACAGGTTTTCAATAAATGTTAGCTATTCTTAGTAGAGCTGCTTGCCTCAAGAAATGACTTATCTTTATAGAAGTATTTGGGTTAAAGAAGATGGAGAGGAATAACGATTCTGAGCAATTCTAGCTTGTGATATTATTTGTTTTTAACTTATAATAGAATAAATATGGTTTTTTTTGGCAAAACACACTAAAGAACTGCAATGGGCTCGTTTACCTAAATAAGCAACTTGCGCACACAACTCAGTTTAAAAACCAAACTTTTCCAAACAAAACAAAGTTTCCCCCACCGGGTCCTAACCCTTTTGATCTAAATGAACTTTTTGTGTGTGTCTAGGTAAAGTGAATTTTCCTAATTCAATCTACATTTCTTTAAACCTGCATTTCTGTGTATAGGTACTAAGGGAACGATTACAAAGTTGTGGATGAGGTGAAGGGTGGTATAAGCTCAGTGTTTACTTTCTTCTCCCCTTCGTCTCCCATGGCCTCCCTCTAGGAATCTCAGTTCATACCCTCCAGCCCCCTTCCAGCTAGCTTCTCAAAAACTCTTCTTAAAAGTCTGGCTACGACCTTCTTCCTGTGACCTGGTTTCTGGCTCCAGGTCTCTCCTTGACCTCAGCTCAACCCCTTTTCACTTCTCACGCCATCATTTCTGAGATCTCAGGTCACCAAGGACGATAACTTCCAATTCCACTGCCTTTACCAGTGTGTGCAGCCCTGAAATAATTTGCCTTGAAACCAGTTCTTAGAGAGAGAAGTGTGGTCGGACAAATGAGGGATTGTATTGTATTTCGTTTTTTTTGCAAGCAAGTGCCCGCGGCAACATCTGTTTGTAGCAACAAGATTGGGATGTTGTTTTGTGCTTCTTTGTTGCCCATTCTAGTTCTTTCCCTAGTGTATTGTCTTCCCCTGAGGGGTCACCTCACAGAGTTTTCTCAGCGGTTTAGTCTTCTGTGCTAAGAAACTCGTAACTAATTACCATGACTTCAATTCTTAACTGGACCAGCTGTGTTAAAGAAAGGAAGCCCTGGTCTCCCCTGTGCCGCAGGATCTATAATTTATCCTCCATAAAAAAGTCAATATTGGAGCAAAAATGACATTTAAAAATCATAAAATAAGTAGTCTGGTATTTACCTAAGATGTTCTTTTCCTTCTTTTGCTTTATATACCTTGTACTGTATTGTTGATTTTCTTTGGGGGCTCTGTGCGTGTGCGTCTGTGTGATAGAGAAAAGGCAGGAGAGGTGGCCCTCCAGTTTCCAGTGACTTCTGGGTTAGCAAGGAAACAAGATTACTGAGAAAAGATGATCAGGGCAGAGCAGAAGAGTAACTAAAGATCCCTTCTTGCAGTTCTGATCTTGTAGAAATGGTTAGTTTTAAAAACTGTGCTATGCAATTTTACTTTTTTCTATACTAAAATTCTATTGTAAATTTTTATCGCATTATAGATTAAGAAAGATTAAAGCCACAAAGCATGTGCTAATTGCAAATGACTCACAAATAGCAAACATATTAGTACCCCTCATCAGGGTGACTTGAACACTCCTGTCCTGCTCAGCGCTGGGGCGGCCCCTTCCCCTCTCAGTGCAACAGTGAGGCCCCATCAGAACATATCCTCCAGCCCCCCAAAAGCAGGTGAAGCAGCCACCCCTTTGTGCTGGGCAAATTCAGCATCAAAGGCTCAGAGAGCAGGGAGCATGACTCCTCTAGGCCTCTTTGCCATAAACTGGATTGCTTCTACCCATCACTCAACATGGGAAAAAGATCTTTCAAGTCATTACCTCTAGGGAGGCTCAGACAGTATATAAACACAGGAAACCTAACCCCTTCCTAAGTTATAAGGTAGGGCTTACCATGTCTTGGCAAGGAAACTGATGATATAGAAAATATTTATCAAAGGGCTGGAAGAAGAAATGGTTGGAATATAGACATGGAGGCTGGTGATACTAGAGCAGTCTGTTAGGAGAGCCCTAAGGAAAAAGGAAAATCCAGGCAGATTGAACTGTTAGGCTCTTGTTGCACAGGTGTTTGGAAATTCAATACAATTTAGTTTTGTTCAACTAAAATATGCTGAGCATTATGCTAAGCCAGTAACAGGTCAAATTTCACTGTGTTAAGAGCAAGACAGGGCAGGAAGGGAAAACAGTACATTTATTCATATATGCTCTTAACCCTTGTTGTTGTTAGGTACTACTGAGTCAGTTCTGACTCACTGGGACTCTATGCACAATAGAATGAAGCACCTCCCAGTTCCATGACATTCTCACAATGTGTGTCACATTTGAGTCCATTGTTTTTGCCACTGTGTCAATCCATCTGGTTGAGGGCTTATTTGTTTTTTGCTGAGCATCCATTTGACCAAACATGATGTCCTTCTCCAGGGACTAACTAGTTCGTCTTGATTACATGTTCTTTGATAGTCTTCCTTATTCATTGTTCAACTTTCACATACATCAGCTGGAACTGAAAATACCATGGCTCAGGTCAGATGCACCTTAGTCCTCAGACTGACACCATTGCTCTTGAACACTTTAAAGAGGTCTTGTGCAGAAGGTTTTCTTAGTGTAATATGTCATTTGATTTCTTGACCACTGCTTCCATAATGTTGATAGTGGATCCAAGCAAAATGAAGTCTTTGACAACTTCAATCTTTTCTCCATTTATTATGGTATTTTTTGGTCCAGTGGTAAGGAGTTTTGTTTTCTTTACATTGAGAAGCAATCCATACTGAAGGCTGAAGTCTATGATCTTCAACAGTATGTATTTCAAGTCCTTTTCCTTTCCAGCAAGCAAGGCTGTGTCATCTGCACAGCACAGGTTGTTAATGAGTCTTCTTCCAATCCTGATGTCACATTCTTCTTCATGTAACCCATCTTCTCAAATTATCTACTCAGCATATAGATTGAACAAGTATGGTGCAAGTGTACAACCCTGGTGCATACCTTTCCTGGTATTAAACCTTTCAGTGTTCCCTTGATCAAATGACTGCCACTTGGTGTATGTATGGATTTCTCATGAGGACAATTAAGTGTTTTGGAATACCCAAACTGGAAATTTAATATTTAAAAAGTTATAAACATGTATTGTGTGTGCTTAAGACTATAGTGTGGAATGTGTGTAGCCCATTCCTAAGTAAACAGCAAAACTCCAGGCCCTATCACTATGATAAACTATTTAATAGTGTCACATTGGAAGTAATCATTGACTAATTCTCTATGTATTCATTCAATTAATGAAGTCATCAAATGAAAGGTAGGGAAATTGTAGAAATAATCATACTGTTAACTTATCATATTAGCTTGAAATGAACTTATAGACCCTAAACATCAACCTAAAATACTAGCCTCATGGGATAGTTTTGTGATATACACGAAATGTTGTTTGTAAAATACTTAGCCCAATTCTTCTCTCAATAAAGTTAAAACTTCCCATACAACTTTTCCAGAAAAGATCCATGAAGGTCAGAAATCTAAGGAAATAAATTTGTAGAACAAGTCCAATTTTCTGAACCAAAGACAATCTCTGGCCATCCCAAATATTTAAAAATTTATTGAAGATAAAACAAAATCGGAAGCATTGTATTTACTATTTCTATTTATTGTTTTTGAAGTACAAAATAAAGTCTAGTTATTCCAACTGCATTGTTTTCTAAAATCTAATAATAATAATTTATTCTGTGATTATGAAATACTCAGCAGTGTGCTACACTTTGTACATGTGTTATTTTAATTAATTCTCATCTAACCTTGCATGGAGGACTTCTGGTGTGGCGCTGTAGGATCAGCACTGGACTGTGAACCACAAGGTCAACAGGTCAAGTCCACCAGTTGCTCCTTGGGAAACCTACACAGGGTCATTGAGTTGGAATTAACTCACTGATACTTAACAACAACAACCTTATATGGAAGGTTCTAGTCCCATCTCCACTTCACAAATTATGGATATGAGGTTCAGTTATATCCCCAAGGTTACATAACTTACCAATGGCCTTAGCCCACCAAGCATACTGTCTTTCCAGAAATAACTTGGGAACCATTGTCCCAATGTAAATTACTTCTGGGAGGGAATGCAGAAGTTTTTCAGGTTCCATTCGCCCTGAAACTTATTTTTTACAAACTCCAGAGTGATCCACTATGAATATTGATTGAGCCAGGCGTTCTTCCTCTCGCATATCTTACCACATTGAGCCTCACAACAAGCCTAGAAAAGAACAATTGTTGTTATTGCTCTTTAGTGTCATCAAGTCAGTTCCAATTCATAGCAACCTTATGTAGGGTTTCTGAGGAGCATCTGATGAGTTTGAACTGCCAACCTTGTGACTCAAACTGACCTTGCAGTCCAGTACTTATTCTACAACACCACACCAAAGGAACTATTATACCCATTTTGCAGATAGGAAAATTGTCCAAATGATTACAGAGCCAATAAATGATAGATTGAGAAGTTACTTCTTGGTAAATCTGAAGCCAATGCTCCCAAGAGCCATATTATTGTTGATAACTGTAAGCAAACATACAAAAAAACAACCAAACAAAAACAACCCACGCAAACCCACTGCCATTGAGTAAATTCTGACACACAGTTGACTGTATTGGACCGAGTAGGGGTTCAGATGTTGTAAATCTTTAAGGAAGTGGATGGACTCACTTTCACCTGTGGTGGAATTGGTGGGGCTGAACAAGTTAGCAGTCCAATGCTTGTGCTATTCTGGAGAGGAAAAGTACAATCCTGTGTATGGTAACTGTGACAGCTAAGGTTTTGTATCAACTTGGCTGGACTAGGTTCTTAGTGGTTTAGCGGCGAAGATGTAGTTCACCCCATCACATGATGAGATCTCATAAAATAGAATCACCCCATGATGTGATCTGAGGTTGATCATCACTGATCTGATTACCCAGTGTGATCTCAATCCTCACTTCTATGATGTTAATGAGGTTGGATGGGATCTACAGGATGCAGTTGTATTTTAGCCCAATCTCTTGAGATATAACAGGAGAGAGAAGTGAGCACAGAAAGTGGGACCTACTACTACCAAGAAAGAAGAGCTGGAGTTCACTGCGTCCTTTGGACCTGAGGTCCCTGCACCGTGAAACTCCCAGATCCAGGGGACTATTGAGGTCACAGACATGGAGCGCTCCAAGGAATGTGAGGGTCTACAGATCCTGTAAGGAGATGAGGACCTCTCCAGAGAGCTAGTTCTCTGAATTTGGACTTCATGCCTCCAAAACAGTGAGAGAATAAATTTCTGTTAGTTAAAGTCATCCACTTGTGATATTTGTGTTATAACAGCACTGGAAACTAAGACAGTCTCCAACTTCAATCAATTTGCAAAGTTCTGTGATGTTTAAGACACGAGCTACCTTTTGACCTTCTGGTACGAGGAGATTCACACAGTAGCTAAGAGGAGTAATAATAAGCAGAGTAAAAGATGGTTCAAATCAAAGGGACTCTACTGAAAAAAATCTGGAAGCGCAGCAACTGCAGTGAAGGGAAATGAGAATACTCAGAACCAATACCACTGTGGAGTACAAACTAGCTGAACTTAAACTTATAGGAGAGGAAGAATGCCTAAGAATCAGAACCAGAACCAGAACAAAGATGTTTCTATACTTTAGTTCAGTGGCTCTCAAAGTGTGCTCCTCAAACCATCAGCATTTTGCATCAGTTGGGAATTGATTAGAAATGCAGAATCTCAAGTCCCATTCCAGGCCAGCTGACTCAGAAACTCTCTGTGATAATAAGCCTTCCTGATGCATTTTAAGTCAAGAATCACTGCCTTAGCCATTCCTTGCTATTTTAGTATGAAGACTGTGGTTAACCTTGGAACTGCATGATAACTAAACTGCAGGTTATATGTGGTTGATGGGTATAAATGCATATGTATATTTGCATTCATTTGCATTGCCTTTCCGTGGGTGAAAAAAAAAATGAATATATTTCATTCCATAATGTGAGTCCCATCATTTGCCAGCCCCAAGAAACATAAGCAAATTGTGAGCACTCAAACTGATATCACAATATTGCGATTCCCAGAGGAACTACGTGTTAAGCAAGGCTCTGTAAAGAATCTTATCAGAATAGGGTGTGCTCCTGTCTCAATATGCCTCATGCATACAAACATTCAGAAGACAGAAAGAGATTGCTCTATAATTTGAGCTTCATATGCCATTGTGGATAATTAGATGCTGCTAGAAGCATAGTGCTAAGGCCTGGAGGGGTAGCAGGTGATTCTAAGACCTGGTGTTCATCTTTTCCAGGATGAAATGCAGGTTATGAGCCACCAGCACTGAGAAGCGATGCCCCAATCATTTTGCTTTTTCAACCTATCTTTTTTATGTTGTTAGGTGGCTTGGAGTCATCTCTAACTCATAGCAACTCTGTATACAACAGAAGGAAACACTACCCAGTCCTGTGACATCCTCACAAGTTTTGTTATGTTTGAGCCTACAATTGCAACCAATATGTTAATCCGTCTCATTGGGGATCCTCCTCTTTTTCTGACCCTCTACTTTACCAAAGGAGCTCTGGTAGCATAGTGGTTATGAATTGGGCTGCCAACTGCAAGGTCAGCAATTCGAAACTACCAGCTGTTCCGTGGGAGAAAGATGAGGCTTTCTGTTCCCAAAAAGATTTACAGCCTCAGAAACCCTGTACAGGGTCGCTATGAGTTGGAACCGACTCCACGGCACACAGCAGCAGCAGCTACTTTACCATGATGTTCTTTTCTAGACACTGGTCCAAAATATGTGAGAAAAAGTCTCTCCATTTTCCCTCTTAAGGGGAATTCTGGCTGTACTTCTTCAATGGCAGATTTGTTTGTTCCTCTAGCTGTCCATGATACTTTCAATATTTTTCACCAATACCATATTTCAAATGCATCAATTCTTCTTTGGTCTTTCTTATTCATTGGCCAGCTTTAATTTGCATATGGTAGTTGGTGGTTGTGTGCCATCGAGTTGGTTTATACTCATAGCAGCCATGTACAGGTTTCCGAGGCTGTAAATCTATGGGAGCAGAAAGCTTCATCTTTCTACCAAGGAGTGGCTGGTACATTCAAACTACTGACCTTGTGGTTAGCTGCCCAGCTTGTAATACACTATGCTGCCAGAGCTCCTCATGTGCATATGTTGTTGTTGCTGTTGTTAGTGCTGTGGAGTTATTTCTTACTCAGAGTGACCCTGTATAGGTTTCCAAGGAGTGGCAGGTGAGTCTGAGTCATCAACCTTTCAATTAGCAGCAGTCCAGTGTTTATCCTACAGTTGTTGTTGTTAAGTGCCGTCGAGTCGGTTCCGACCCATAGCGACCCTGTACAGGGTTTCCGACGGTGTAAATCTTTACGGGAATAGAAAGCCTCATCTTTCTCCCGCAGAGCGGCTGGTAGTTTCGAACCACTGACCTTAAGGTTCGCAGCCCGATTCGTAACCACTACGCTACCAGAGCCCCTACAGTGCCACACCAGAAGTCCCACATGCATATGAGGTTGAGTGAAAACACCAGGCATATCTTAGTACTCAAAGTGACCTCTTTGCTCTTTAACATTATAAAAAGGTCTTGTTCAGAGATTTATCCAATGCAATATATCATTTGTTTTCTTGGGGGCTACTTCCATGAGCATTGAGAGTGGATCCAAGTAAAATGAATTCCTTGACAATTTCAATCTTTTCCTTTAGCATCATATTTATTGGTCCAGTTGTGAGGACTTTTGTTTTACTTACATTGAGTTATATGTCTGTGTGACTCTTTTTCTGGCCCTGCCTCCTCTGATTTTTTTGGATCAATCCAGATCCAGGAAAGAAACATAGCTTTGTGCTTCTGGGCGGGATTCACTGACCATCAAGACATACTTTTCTGTACTTTCCTGAGACCAGACCACTGGACCTTCTCTCCATTCTGCCTGCATCTTCTTTTCACTTTTTTGGACATATCTCTGTTCCTCTCAGCTCCTTCAATGATCCTTCACAAATTTTGGAGCTGAGAGACTGCGTCTGTCTCCTTGCTTCTCAAAAAAAAAAAAAAAAAAAAAAGGTGTAATGTGGTAATGTGGATTGATTTTCTTTTTTGGTCATTTTAGGAAGTGATTTCCAGAAAAGAGTTATGCAGCCATGTTCTTTTCAGATGTTCCTAGGGCCACCTGATGAATGGACTAGTACAGTTAATAGACATCTGAAGCCAACAAGAATTTATTTACTTTATTTATTGATACAATTAATCATTATTCAGTATCATGTAAATAAGGAAAAACCCAATAGTCAGAGTCTTATTTTTTTCTACTCTTTTCATAATCAATCTTATCTACTCCCATGGCTGAAGCCATTTGTATACCACTTTCCTTAGGTTTTTATCCCCTCCTCAGACCTATATCAGGGGGATTCTAAAAGTTCATGGAAAGATTCCATTATCTTTTCATTCCAATTTTCCACAAATTTTTTGAAGCCCCATCATATTGTCAATTTTCCACATGACATCTCTCATTGGAGATGTCCAGGTCAACTCAAACCAGACCTACAACTCTTGATCTCCATCCTTCAATCTATTTCTTCCCCGTCTCACCCAATGTAAGTAAAGGACATTTCCAACAAATATCTCAAGCCAAAAATCCAGAACTCAAGCTGATAGCACCATCTCTTTCACACCATATACTTAACACTGAAGCCTGTCATGTTCACCTATAAAGAGCTGTTGCGTCAACCCATTTTTCCTCATCTCTGCCACTTTTTCCCTTCCCCTAGCACACCTGCAATAATCTAGCTCTCTTCCTGAGTCAACCTCATCTTTCCAGTCCATTTTCCTGAAAGATACTTTTAAATTGCAAATATCATCAAGTCACTCCTTGCTTAAAAATTATAAATAGCATGATGATCAATTGGGATTAATTTCAGGGATACAAGGGTGGTTCAACATTAGAAAGATAACCAACATAATCTACCATATTAATAAGAAAAAAGAAAAGAACCACATGATCATTTGATGCAGAAAAGTCATTTGATAAAATCCAAAATCCATTCCTGATGAAAACATTCAACAAAGTAGGAATTGAAGGGAAATACCTCAACATACCACCACTCGTCTGTCAGTTTGTCATACTGTGGTGGCTTGTGAGTTGCTGTGATTCTGGAAGCTATGCCACCGGTATTTTAAATACCAGCAGGGTCACCCATGGTGGACAGGTTTCAGATGAGCCTCGAGACGAAGATAGACTAGGAAGAAAGAGTGATGAACTACTTCCG
>NW_006408533.1:2387918-2388759 GCF_000296735.1 Chrysochloris asiatica | reverse complement strand
AACATGGATGAACCTTGAGGACATTATGTTAAGTGAAGTCAGTCAGTCACAAAAGGAGAAATACTGCATAGGGCCACTATTATAAACGACTAAGAAAAAGATCCCATACAAAAGTGAGGGAAGGGGAGGATTCTTTGCTGGTTACAGGCATGCATGGGGTGTGGTGAGGGAAGGGCACAGTATAGGTAATAGACACAGGATAGTTTGGGTGCTGGGGAGGGGGACACAACAAAAAAAAGGGGGAGGGGAATGGAAGAACAAGGCAGATGGGAAAACAATTAGGTTTGCATAGGTTAAGCGGGACAAAGGTAAATAATGATGTATGCACAAACTTGGAAAAACAGGGCTCTGGGATACAGGGATTTAGACATCGTTGGAATGGGCAAAATGGGGGAAATAATGTTAATATGCTTGGCTATCTTATGGATCTTGGTTTCCCTGGCATATCATTATAAAATAGACACTTGAGGGAGAGAGAAAGGAATAGCCAGAAAAATCACCATAGAAAGCTTGTAAGTCCATCTTCTGCCTATAACGGATTGGAATACCTAAAATGGGCATGCAACATGCCCAGTGAAGGAGGCTTCCTGCGGCACCTTTGCATTGCATAAGACCATAGGTGAAAGCCTGAACCCCATCCAGAATCTTCTGAGGTGGGAAATTCCCACTTGAATGGAAAAGCAAACCAGTCTGGGACGGCTAGAACAGAAAATACTTGTTGAAAGAAAGACTGACAGGAAAATAAAAAACAATAATGGCAGTCTGACAGATTACTACAAAAACAAACAAGTTGCTTGCTCAGGAGACATCAAGGCAAGTGGTTGGGTCCTTCAGGGCAAAC
>NW_006408533.1:2382711-2386597 GCF_000296735.1 Chrysochloris asiatica | reverse complement strand
TGTGGTCCAGAGTTTATCCTACAGTGGCACACCAGGACTCCCTGACATTTGTTAAGTGCTACCATTTGGGCCTCCTAACCACATGGTTGGCCGTTCAAACCCAGCTGCTCTCTGGAAACCCTATATAGGATCGCTATGAGTCAGAGCTTATAACTGTTGTTAAGTCAGCACTTAATAACACCATTATAATTTCTGTTCAAAGTCTTTGCATACATAGCTCCCTATTCCTAGTTCATAGCCCTCATATGTCCACATTTTATTTTCCTGGCCTCCTACTCTATTTTCAAGTTTCATCTTAAAATCACTTTCTCTGTAAGATCTTGGCCTTGCATTTCAAGTTAACTTATGTGAGTTATTTTCTCTCATCACCCTTTTCTTTCATTATCAGAATTTGTAAGTACATACTCTTACGTGATAGTTGTATCAATATTTCTTACTGAAAACTATAGGCTTCCACAAGAATAGGAACCTTGTCCATTTTGGACCCTTCCTCCCAAGTAAGTATCTGCACATACTAGATTTTTTTTAATGAAGGAAACTACCTAACTCTGTCTTTGACATTGTTAGTAATAACTGGCTTATTTTAAAAGTATTTTTGCAAGTCTTTTATGTATAGAAATTATTTTAAAAATAAAGTATTTCAGAAATTATGAACTTAAAATGTGTTTATGGCTTTGGTTGTTCCTGGAAAGTATAGGTTTGGGGATTTTGAGGCCACAGGCCCAAGGATCATGGTGACACACTTTAAGCCTGTAGAGTCTTAGGCTAGAATCTCTACAGATAATGACAGATGTGCTGCTTTGGGAGGCAAACACAAGACTCTTTCACTAGGGTGGGTGGTGCTGGAGACACAAAGGCTTAGGAACCAGAAAGTAATCTCATCAGTTAGTCCTGTCAGAGGCTCAGGCTATGGCCTATGTGGAAGGGGCAAACACTGAAGGGAAATGAGAGAAAGCCAAGAGAGATAGTGGAAACGCCAATATATGCCTAGGAAGACTTTACCTCTTAGATCTGAGGAAAACTAGGAAAGCCTTCGGGGCTTCTCCAGTCTCATGAAAGACTAGAGACACTGGGCATTGTTGATAAGATGCTACTAAAGAAAAAAGAGTAAAAAGTTACCTCTAGAGCACACTGCTTTGGAAAATAATCTTTAGAAAAAGACACCATGTTTGGTAAAAAAGAGGATCAATGAAAACAAACAAAACTCTCAATGATTGATACAATCACCACAAACCAACCAATGACCGTAAAGGTGGTTTGGGCCAGGCAGTGTTTTATTCTGTTTTCATGGCACGGAACCCACTGATCCACTCACAACAACACTGATTTTAGTGAAATATTTGAAGGAAATTTGACAGAGTGTTGGTACTGATTTTTAGATAATGGGCTACTTCGATACGTTACATTTCAAGTGAAAGTAGGACATTAAAATAAAGGTGGCCTGTTGTGCTGTGATTCAGTTTCGAATATGTTTCAAGAGTGGTTGGTGGGTTTGAACTGCCAACATTGTGGTGCTTAGCAAGACGTGCTTATCCTACAGTACCACACTAGGGCCCAAAGATGTCCTAGAAGCCAGAATACAAATAGGGCTAGAAAAACGATGAAGAGGTACAGAAAGAGAAATAGGACAGGGAATTGCTCAGAGGGATAAAAGCATGAGGGTAAAGGACCTGGTTGGTGATAGCTACTTAATTAGACACATGAGAACAACTTTGCATTGATAAAGTTTTTCTTAAAACAACAAAAAAACAGAGAAAGGAAAGTTGCTGCAAGAAAGAATATGTTCTAACCAATAACAACATAAATAGGAAGTACTCCATAGGAACCTTTCCACTGCCATTGTTGTTGTTAAGTGCCGTTCAGTCGTTTCAGACCCATAGCGACCCTGAACAGGGTTTCCGAGGCTGTAAATCTTTACGGGAGCAGAAAGCCTCATCTTTCTCCCGCAGAGCAGTTGGTAGTTTCGAACTGCTGAACTTGCGGTTTGCAACCCGATTCATAACCACTACGCTACCAGAGCTCCTTTCCACTGCCATTGAGTTGACTCTAATTCACAGCAATCTTATAAGACAAAGTAGAACTGATACTTGGGGTTTCTGAGACCTTAAATCTATGGGAGCAGACAGCCTCATCTTTCTCCTGAGGAGCAGCTGATGGATTTTAATTACCGGCCTTTTAGGAGCACAACACTTAATATTGTTGTTGCTTTTAGGTGTGAGTCAGTTGTGACTCATAGTGACTCTGTGTACAACAGAACAAAACACAGTCCTCTCCTGTGGCATCTTCACCATTGTTATGTTTGAGCCCACTGTTTTATCACTATGCCAATCCATCTCTTTTGGGGCCTTCCTCTTTTTCATTAACCCTCCACTTTACCAACCATGATGTCCTTTTCCAGGAATTGGTCCCTCTGGACAGCATATCTGATGTAGAAGAGGCGAAATCTGACCATCGTCCAGTCTAAGGAGTAATCCAGCTGTATTTCTTCCAGAACAGATTTATTTATTCTTCTGGAAGTTCATGTCACTTTCAACATTCTTCGCCAACAACATAATTCAAATGCAGAGATTCTTCTACCATCTTCCTTATTCATTGTCCATCTTTCACACTTTGAAAGATGTGTGGCTTGGATCAAGTGGACCTTAGTCTTCAGACTGATGTCTTTGCTCTTTAAAGAAGTCTTGTGCAATAGATTTGCCCAGGGCATAACATCGTTTGATTTCTTGACTGCTGCTTTCGTTAGCATTGACTGTGGATTCAAGTAAAGTGAAGTCTTTGACATAAATTATTTCTCCACTTACCATGATGCTATTTATTGCCTAGTTGTTTGTGAGGATTTTCATTTTCTTTAGATTGAAGTCCAAGTCTTTGATATTCACCAGTAAGTATTTTAAGTCTTCTTCACTTACAGCAAACAAGGTTGTATCATCTATATATCACAGATTGTTAATGAGTCTTCCTCCAGTCCTGATAACACCTTCTTCATATAATCCAGTTTCGCAGGTTAAATACTCTACAATTGGAATAAGTATGGTGAAATAATATAATCCTGACACACACCTGTCTCTATTTTAAATTAATCTCTATCTCCTTGTTGTGTTCAAATGTATGTCTCTTGGTCTATGTACAGATTCCTCATAGGTACAATTAAAGATTCTTAAATATCCTTCTTCACAATGTTATCCACACAGTCAAATGCCTTTGCATAGTCAAGAAAGAACGAGTAAACATCTTTCTGGTATTATCTGCTTTTAGGCACGATCCATCTGATGTCACCAATGATATCCATCATTACATATCCTCTTCTGAATCCAGCTTGAATTTCTGGCAATGCCTTATTGATGTACTGCTGCAATTGTTTTTGAATTCTCTTCAGCAAAATTTTACTTGCATGTGTTATTAATGATATTGGTTGATGGTTTCTGCATTTTGTTGGATCACCTCTCTTTGGAATAGGCACAAATATATTGTTGCTGTTAAGTACCATGGAGTCGGTTCCGACTCATAATGACCCTGCACAGTGTTTCCGAGGTTGTAAATCTTTTTGGGAGCAGAATGCCTCATCTTTCTCCCGCAGAACTGCTGGTAGTTTCGAGCTGCCGACCTTGAGGTTGGCAACCCAATTCACAACCACTACGCTATCAGAGCTCCTTACATATAAATCCCTTCAAATCAATTAGTCAGGTAACCATCTTCCAAATTTCTCAGCACAGATGAGTGAGTACCTCCAGCACTGATTCAGTTTGTTGATACATTTCAGTTTGTATTGCTTCAATTCTTGGAGTCTTGCTTTTCACTAATGCCTTTGGTGTAGCTTGGACTTCTTCCTTCAATCATATCAGTTCTTGATTATATATAATCTCTTTAAATGGTTGAACATTGATGA
>NW_006408533.1:2374655-2381381 GCF_000296735.1 Chrysochloris asiatica | reverse complement strand
ATTGAGATGCAATCCATACTGAAGGCTGTGTTCTTTGATCTTCATCAGTAAATGTTTCAAGTCCTCTTCACTTTCAGCAAGTTCAGACGCATAGCAACCCTGTATAGGGTTTCTGAGGAGCTGATGGTGAGCTTGAACCACCAACCTTGTGGTTCAAATGCGCTTTGCTGTCCAGTGCATTAACCCACAGTACCACACCAGAACTGTAATCCAAATGAATATTGTTGTTGTTGTTAGGTGCCATCGAGTCGGTACCAACCCATAATGACCTTATGCACAGCAGAATAAAACACTGCCCGATCCTGAGCCAACCTCACTACTGTTGCCACGCTTGAGTCCATCAATGCTGCCACTTGGCCAATCCATCTAGTTGGGGGTCTTCCTCTTTTTCTCTGACCCTCCACCTTACCAAATATGATATCCTTTTCCAGCGACTTGTCTCTCCTGACAATATGTCCGAAGTATGAGAGTCGAAGTTTGGCCATCCTGGCCTCCAAGGAGCACTCTGTCTGCACTTCTTCCAAAACGAATCTATTGGTTCTTTTGGCAGCCATGGCACTTTCAATATTCTCCTCCAACACCATAACTCAAAAGCATCCATTCTTCTAAGGTGTACCTTATTCACTGTTCAGCTTTCACATGCATATGAGGTTATTGAAAATACCATGGCTTGAGTCAGGTGCACCCTAGTCCTCAAGCTGACATCTTTGCTCTTCAACACTTTATATCCCTCATTGACATTCACTTTACAACTTTTTAAGTACTTAGCCCAAACATCAGGATGGCTTTTCTTATTATTAAACAGAGAAATAAGAAATATTATACTCAGTAACCTGCATTACAGAAAATTGTATTAATTTTTTAAAATTTACCAGGCACTCTTTGAAAACCCTATTCAGGGTCTCTATGAGTCAGAACCAAACCTACAGCACTTAACAGCAATAATACATTTAAAATCTTGTGGATTACTCTTCCTTTGTAATCACATGAAAATCCACCTGTATTCTTGGCATTTCATTCAACTAGATTCCAGTGTTCCATACTTATAAAACCATGCTTTAATGTCTTGAAATCGATTCTAGGAAACTTTGTGGTAGCAGAAATTGAGTGTGTTTATTTAAGACTGAGTTCAGTACATTAGGAGTGAATCTCAGATTTGTTTATTTATTCTGTAGATATTTATCGATGATCTACTATGTACAAGGTCTAAATGACCTACTGAGTCTATAATGGTGAGCAAACCAAACACGGCCCCTTTTCCCATAGAGCTTAAATTCTCTGTGAGGAAAGAGAATAAGCAACTAAACAAAGATACTTTGAGATAAAGACAAATGCTATAAATAAAATAACAGGGTGATACAATAGTACCAAGCAGAGCACTGTATTGGATGAGACACTCAGGACAACCCTCTTGGAGAGGAGACAGAGCAGCCGAGACTTGAATTATACAAAGGAACAAACCACTCCAGGGACCAGAATAAATGTATTTTTGTCAGACAGAAGAGCAAGTGCAAAGTCCTGTGTCAAAAATGTGTTCCTTAGTTGAGGCACAGTAAAAAGGTCCATCTAGAAGAGTGAGCAAGCCAAAAAGCAGTGTATCTTGGGTAAGAGTCAGGCAGGGACTTTAGGTCATGGCAAAGAGATTGAATTTTAGAGGAGGGTCTCGCAGTCACCATCAATATAACAAAGATCCAACCTGAGTATCTGGTCACCTCAAACAAGTCTCTAAATCCTGAGCAGAATCAGATACGTCCCTGGATGCTGGTTGGCCAGGTTAGCTATCTTGGCACTCACTCCAGACTTGAAGAAGCAAACATGAGGATCAAGGAGGCCACCCAGGCCCACTATCCACAATGGAAGAAGAAAGTGGAGGATGCAACATCGCTGTTGTTAGCTGCGGTCAGGTCGATTCTCACTGATGGGGACCCCACGTGTGCAGAGTAGAAGTATTTCATAAGCTGTGTGTCCTTTCAGAAGCAGATTGGTAAGCCTGTCTTCTGATGCATGTCTGGGTGATTTTGAACTACCCATCTCTCAGTTAGTAGTTGTATGCCTAACTAATTGCTAGAAAAATGCTTTGCCCACAGGAGCTGATTCCTGCTAGGCAACCAAAGAACACCCTGCACTCAGCCAAAAGAAGGTGAGGGAGAAAGTGAAGGTACAACAGTAGAAAGAATTACTACCCATGGAGAGCATACTCTATGCTAGGCATACTTCTAAATACTTCCATTGTCAAGAAAATGGATCCCCACAACCACTTCAGGAAGTTAGCATCATTTTTGGAAAAGGGGAATGAACAATACGAAGAGATTAAGTAATTTGGACAAGGTCACACAGTCAGTAAATGGTAAAGCTGGTACTTGAACCCAGGCAGCATGGCTCCAAGATCTTCCTATTAACCTAAGCCAAAGCCTTTTAAGGAAAATTAAAAAGAAAGAAAAAGAACACGATGCAAACATTAGAAAGTTAGCAATTGGACTTCTTCAAGGAGCAACATGAAGGTTAAAAATCATTGAAATTTTCTGCTGGACACTGGGGCTCAGGGTAGAAGACATAAAAGTATCTCAACCAGAGTCAGTAAGGATAGAAAGGAAGAGACAAAAGAGAAAATCCAAAGGCTGGGCTAATCTAATGCAGAGGGGTTAAAAGCAAGGAGCAAAGCCATTACAAATACATCAGAGAGAAAAGAGAAATATCAAGGAGAAAGTGGTTCCATTAATAAATAAGGAAGGTAAAATAAATCAATGAACACCATTTAGTGCCTGAACTCCACAACTTGCTTTTCAAAATTGGATTTTAAGAGGAAAAGTTAAGAGGTGGAAGCCAGAAGAAGTTGAGCTTGCTAGGGGCTATCACCGGAGGCAGATTCAAACACAAAGGAGCCACTCTCTCCCAGCATTTGGGAACATCCAACAGAACCAAACAGGCTTAGGGTGGCCCACTCCAGAGAGTGCACATATTTTTTGTGGCAAAGTCTCCCAAGTCAACTAGTGTTGTCTCTATTGACTTTCTAACGCAATTTCCACAGACTCCTCCTTTCCATTTATTCATTCACTTATTACATATTTATTGCCTGAGAATGATTAAGCCCCCTTCTTTACCCTTAAGGAAACTATGGTCTTGAGGGAAATGCTGACGTGTAAAGAAACCATAAATATGCAATGTGAGAAGCTCTACAATTGAGACTCATATAAGATGTATGGGAGCCAAGAAGAAGGAAACAATTAGCTCTGCCTGGAGCAGCCAGGGCAGTCTGCACTGAAGAGGGTGTTTTGAATTGAAATGTAAAGACAGAGCAGCATGGGGCAGAGTGGTAGGAAGCATGCATAGATGTGTGACTTGTTTCAGGAGCTGCAAGCAGCTCTGATGCATGCATGTAGGATGCAGAGGGCAAAGGGTGGAAGATGGGGCAAAAAAGGTAAGTGGGACCCATGGTGCAAAGACTTTGTATGTAATGCCAGGAATTTTGAACCCATTTGATGGTTTTTGAGAGCAATTGAAGTATTCTAAATAGGAGAGTGGCTTGTCAGATTTTTTTTTAGAAAATTAAATCTAATTGCAGTAGGAAAAGTTGAGTAAAACTAAAGATGGGGACGGTATCAAAGGCAGGATTATAATCATTTAGGAAACACTTGAAGAGGGCCTGACTTGGCCATTGGGACAGAGAGAGAGGAAATTATGTGAGACATATTTAGACGCTTGTGTCAAAGACAGCAAAGAGGTACATTAAGACGGAGGCTGGAAAGTACCCGTTTGGTTTGGCAATTAGGAGGTCATTGATGATCTTAACTTGAAAGGTTACCGTGAATTGGGACAGAGAGAGGTGGGACAGACAGAAGCCAGACTGAGTGTTTTGAGGATTAAATAGGAAGTTAAAATCTGAAGCCAGAAGTCTGGTGGTGAAATGAGAAAGAAAGAGATAGGGCCATTGGGAGGTACACAGGAGGGACTTGGTCATGGATAAAGCTCCAGGTTGAGCATGTAGAAATAGCAGGTGAAGATACATCTCAGAGGACTGGATTGGTAGAGCAGGAAAGGGCAGGAGAATGTACCTGAGAAGGAAGGTATTGAAGCAGATTGGTTTCTAAGCTAAAAGACAGTGAGCAGTAATGAAGATCATGCCCAAGGTTTGTTTTCATTCTGTAAAATGGAAGGTAGTGGAAAGATTGTGGAAAGATTCAGAAGTCAGCTTAGGTGACTGAGAAATTATTGACCACAAACAAATAAAAGAAAGTGGGAACAAATTACTCATAAAATAAGAGGGAAACTCTATTAAGGGTCCAATTAACATAATAATAATAATAATAATAACAATTTTTGCAATGACACAGCTTCTAATATTTGGGCAAATTTCCTCAATTAGATTTAGCAATCCTGCTATTCTTTGGATATGCATTTTCTTTCTCCCACCCTCCAGTTTTTCTGGGATCAAACCTGGGGGTCTCAAAACCACTCCCTCAGGAATTTACAACCGAATCTAAAGCTACCATCTCAAACCACTGTAATGTGTGGTAATTATTACTTACCATGAGGACAGAAAAGCAGATTTTTTTTTTTTTTTTTTTAATAACACAGAAGAAGAGAGCAACAGAAGCATCAAGAGAAATGTTGATGAGGATACAAAAATTTTAATGCACAACATCAGTTTGAACTGCAAGGTCGGTGGTTCGAGCTAACCAGCCAGCCGCTCCTCAGAAACCCTATACAGGGTCACTGTGAGTCGGAACCAACTCGATGTCTCTTAAAATAACTCTATCTTCTAGTTCTAGGCCTTCTAGAATCTTAGCTGCATGTTTGCCCTGTAAGAAATGCTGCTATGCTTATAAATTTCTTCTGAAATGTTCTTAGGCTCTTCAAAGGAGGTATTTATTACTCGCAACTCAAAGATTCATAATTAAAATAATGGCAAAGGCAGACTGCTGAATTTACCCAGAGTTGCAGCATTTGTAAGGAAGGAAGTACATGATAAGAGAGCAAAGGAGTAGTAAAAGTCAGGGATGAGAGGGGCTAAAAGGGGATACCCTAAAAGTGCAGGCTTCTTTTGAGCAATGGATTGCAACCTTGGCTGTGCACTAGAATGCTTCAGGGGTTGGGGAGTTAACAAACTAGTGCTTACCCTTCCCTACAAGTTTCTGTGTTTAGCAGTTTGGGTACAGGAGATGGCTCTAATTTATATGTAGTGATGGTTGTTGTTGTTAAGTGCCATTGAGTCGATTCTGACTCATAGTGACCCAGTATAGGGTTTCCAAAGAGCAGCTGGTTTGTTTGAACCACTGACCTTGCAGTTCAAACTGACCTTGCAGTACAGTGTTTTATCCTACAGCACCATAGCAGAAGCTAGTGAATATAGGATGGGGCTAATAGGCATAGAAAGAAGGGGTGTTGCTAAATGCCATTGAGTCTTTTCAAACTTATAGCAACCTCATGTAACAGAGTAGAATGGCCTCATAGGTTTTCTTGACTATAATCATTACAGAAACAAATTATCTGGTCTTTCTCCTGCAGAGCCACAAGGTGAGTTCAAACCATCAACCTTTTGATTAGCAGCCAAGTGCATAAATGTTAACACCATCAAGACTCCTTGGAAGGGAAAGTCAATGAACTACAGTCTTAGAGAAAAGTAGACATGAGAGTACAGGAGAGAGCAAGCAGATAGGAGATGTTGGGGTTTGTTCTGTAAGAAATGGATTGTTCTAGGTGGGTTAGCCATATGGGGTGAAGAACAAAGTTGCCAGAGGAGACCATGAAGCAAGAGTGCTACATGGATTCATTGCTCAGATATAAAAGGCCGCACAGGATGGTGGGTGTCAGATTGGAGGCAGATCAGAAACTAGGTGGCCTGGACCTCAGGAGACACTAGTGAGGAAGTAGAGAGAAAGTTAGAACTGGACAACAGGCCAAGGCATACTGCTTTCATGACCTAGTTTATGATTTCATAATGTGGCCTTTGGAAAGTATTGGATAGCCATCAAGGGCAGAATGTGGATCTGATTTGAACCCCATCTATACTGATCCCTGCAACACAGCCTTAGACAAGGGACTTTACTTCTCTAAATCTATTTTCCATATATGTAAAACCTAAGCACTTTAAAATGTATGAAATGTAAAGTGTTGAATACATTCTAGTTTTCCAGTTTTCTGACACCTGGCAACCTTATGTACATCAAAGTAGAACTGTGCTTCTGGTGGTTTTCCATGTCTGAGATCTTTCAGAAGGAGATCAACAGGCCCTTCTTGAACCTTCAACCTTCGGTTAGGAGCCAAGTGCATTTGCACCACCAAAGAACTCCACCCAATGTATAATATCTACTTTGTTCATTGAAAGGAGGTTTCAGAAGGCAGAGTGGAATGGTTTTGAAGGATGAGGTGAAGAAATGAATAGCTCTATAAGAAAGCGTATTTAAGAGAGAGAGGAGATGGCTAGAGAGTCTCTTGGAAGCAGCAAAAAACAGGGATGATGAATAATGATGGATTAACTTGTCTTTTTAAAAATTTTTTTTGTGAATTATGTGGTAGTTTACATGGGAGAACATTAGCTTTACATTCATCCTATGATATATCATTTCACTGCCATGGTTACAATACCTGTTAGCACACAGCCCCTCTTCCTCTCTGGGTCTAAAGTCCCCAGCCACTCCATCTCTTCAAGTCATCGTCTATGCCTCCATTTCTGGTGTCACTGCTTCTCTGGGTAGGGTCCCACTCTCCACTCTTCTCCCTTGATGG
>NW_006408533.1:2334978-2371340 GCF_000296735.1 Chrysochloris asiatica | reverse complement strand
AACAACAACAACATATGCATTTAGGGGTTCTAGTATGGAGCTATAGGATAAACCACAAAGTCGGTGGTTTGAGCCCACCAGCTGCTCCATGGAAGAAAGATGAGACTTTCTGTTCCTGCAAAGACTTATCAGCTTCCAAAACCCTGTACAGGATTGCTGTGAGTCAGAACCAACTTGATGGTACTTAACAACAGCAGCAAGAGAAGGCCGAGGTCTCAATGAACTGAACACACTCTTCGTCTGTCTCTAACATCTTTGAAGCTGTGACTTCTAGGGGCTCTATGATACAGCAGGTACTGCCTTGCTGTTGAACTTCACACCAGAATCTTCTCACTTCTGCATTTTATAATCCTGATTTAGAAAAACCCTCTGGTCAACTTCCTGTCCAATCTTACCAGAGATATCTGTAGCAAGAGAAGAAACCCAGTCACATTCATTGTTTTAAAACAGCCTGACAACCTACCTCAATGCATAGAAAGGAAGGAGGGAGAGGCAGGTATTAGAAGTTGAGGGATTAGAAGTCTTAATAGCCACTCTCCATTTTTAACTTTTATGATTCTGAAATCTTTGAAACATTAGTAACTTGTTTGATGACATTTGAGCTCCCCACCCCCACCTGTAGGAATCTCAATGTTTTAAAGGGAATTGGCAAGCAAATTTTTGCTCTCTTCTTTATGACTTTGCACTCCTGTCTCTGTAAGACACAGTGAAAGGTTTTCCATTGCATAGACAAGTTTCCTCTCATTGATTGGAACCTTTTAATTGGCAGAAGGCTTTATCATTCCCCAGCACAAGATTTGGACTTGCTGACAGCCAAGAAGTGTTCTGATGGTCAGTACACCCAGTCAAGCCAACCCCTGTTTTCTTCCATTATTTCTCTGATCACCTCTGCAATGTGTAAGCAAGTATCTGCAACCTTAGCCTATGCATGTATGGGGGTCCTTGGGCTTTTATTGGGATGTACTACCTCGGGACTGTGGGGCTCTGAATGGAATCTTTACGACAGTTCTTTGAAGACTTGCTAAGGACAAATGAGATAAGTGGTAGGACATGAAATGATTAGACCAGTCTGTTGTTGTTGTTGTCGTTGTTTTTAGAGTCCCTGGTGATGAATATGGTTAAGTACTCGACTGCAAACTTAAAGGTTGACAGTTCAAATCCTACCCCACCCCCAGGTCCTTTGGAAGAAAGGTCTAGAAATCTGAGAGGTCAGAGCCTTGAAGACTCTATGAAGCATAGTTCTACTCTGAAACATATGGGGTTGCCATGAACCGGGATTGACTCTAAGGCAATAGGTCATGCTGTTCCTAACAATGACTGCCTGTGGAGAGGAAATCTCACAATCCAGTTAATTCATGGTGATGTCAACTTGTAGTCAGCTACCCACTCAAACAGCAGGGCAAAATCAGCCAATGAGTGAGGTTCTTATCTCCACAAAGGAAGAAAATGAAAAGGAAAAGAAAAAGAAAACCAAAAGAAGAAAAAATATAAACAAAGGACTAGAAAGATGTATGCACAAAGAAATTATTCAGTGACCCAGCAATTCTACTCCTAAGCATATGCCTAAGAGACATTAACACATGTACACACAAAAACATGTATATGAATATTCATAACAGCATTCTTCACAATAGCCATAAAGTAAAAACAACCCAAATGTTCATTGGCTGATGAACAGGTAAGCAAAAGGTAGTCGTCGTGCAGTGGGACATTATTCATCTATATAAAGGAACGAAGGAGTGATACATGCTACAACATGGATGAACCTTGAAAATATGCTAAAAACAAAGAAGGCAGACAGCAAAGGGTAAATATCGTATGTTCTTGTTATATAAGGAGTCCTGGTGTGGCATTGTAGTATAAGCTTTGGACTGATAACCATACAGTCAGTGGTTCAAACCCACTAGCACTTCCTCAGAAATCCTATACAGGGTCTCTAACTGTTACTACTTATATAAAATGTCCAAATTAGGAAAATCCATTATTGTTGTTGGGTACTTTCAAGTTGGTTCTGACTTATAGTAACCCTGTAAAGAGTTTCCAAGAACGGCTAGTGGATTTGAACTACTGACTTTATGATTAGCAGTCCAGTGCTTATCCTACAGCACCACACCAGGTCTCTGCAAATTCATACAGCCATACCATAGAATAGTAGCTGTCAGGGATTAGAGTTATTGTTGTTGTTATTAAGTGCCGTCAAGTCAGGTTCCGACCCACAATGACCCTGTATAGAGTCACCAAGGAGTAGCTGGTGAATTTGAACCGCAAGCCTCCCGGTTCAAGTGGACTTTGCAGTCCAGCACATTAACCAGCAGCGCCACAATAAGAATGGATGTTAATGTATACAGGCTTTTATCTTAAGTGATGAAAATGTTCTGGAATTAAATGGTGGTCATGATTATCCAACTGTGTTAATAAACTAAAAACCATTGAACTGTATGCTTTTAATAGGTATTTTTGTGGTGTGTGAATTATATTTCACTAAAAAAAAAAAACACGAGTAATCCTGGTGTGTCAATGTAGGATAAGCACTGCACTACTAACCACAAGATCAGTGGTTCAAATACACCAGCTGCTTCTTGGAAACCCCGCACAGGGTCATTATGAGTAGGAATTGACTTGGTGGCATTTAACAACAAAAACAACACCAGCCAAAAAAAAATCAAAAAATCAAAAGCCATTTCAGTACAAGGGAGGCAGGACAAGAGAAATGGCAGGAATGAAGAGTGGTCAGTACTACGCAATAGATTGTACATGGATCACTCATTCACTCAGACATTCATTTAGTAAAATTTTATAAGCACCTGCTGTGCCCTGTGGAGTTCCTGGTTAGTGCAGTTAACAAGCTCGGCTGTTGCAGTTTGAGTCCACCCAGAATCATGTTGGAAGAATGACCTGACTAGCTGCTTCTGAAAACTCAGTTATAGAAAACTCTATAGAGCACAGTTCTACCCTGATACACTTACAGTCTCCATAAGTCAGAAAGGACTCTGTAGCAACATAGAGTAAATGCTTAAGGACTTCTGCTATTAGTTACCCTTATTGATTTTCAATAACCTCATATGCATGTGAAAGCTGGACAGTGAATAAGGAAAACCGTAGAATTGATGCTTTTGAGTTATGGTGCTAGAGGAGAATATTGAAAGTGCCATGGGCTGCCAAAAGAACCAATAAATCTGTCTTGAAAGAAGTGCAGCCAGAGTGCTCCTTGGAGGCCAAGATGGCCAAACTTCATCTCTCATACTTCGGACATATAGTAAGGAGGGACCAGTTGCTGGAGAAGGATATCATGTTTGGTAAGGTGGAAGGTTATAGAAGAAGAGGAAGACCCCCAGCGAGATGGATTGGCAGGTGGCAGCATCAAAGGGCTCTAATGTTCAATGATTGTGAGGTTGGCCCAGGACTGGGCAGTGTTTCATTCTGTTGTACGTAGGGTCACTATGAGTTGGTACCAACTTGGTGACACCTAACAAAAACAACAATAACATTGATTCCTTCCAGTTGTGAGTGGAGGAGAGAGAGGATCCAAGTGGCCTGCAGAGTTAGGATAGTTTCTGAAAGATATAAATATAGATAGCCCCAGTCCATTCCTGGTCTTCTCAAACAAAACATGGCCTCCAGCCATGTCACTAGAGGTCCTGAGGCTTTTTGTTGTCTGAATAACCAGTCTGCTTTGTAAGCCTTAGTCAGATTCCCTGGACTTCCCGTGTGGCACTGTGGGTTAATGCACTGGACTGCAAAGTTCAGGTTTAAGCTCACCAGTAGCTCCTTGGAAACCCTATACAGGGTCATTAAGGGTTGGAACCGACTCAACGGCACTTAACAACAACAACAACAATCAGATTCCTGTGTGCAGTACATATTCAGCCAACTTTCTGAGGAGCTCCAGGGATCTGAGGAGCTGTCAATTCATGCTAGTTCTGTTCAGAGCCTACCATGCTCTTGACTTCTCTTCTGTCCCCTTGCCCCCCTTCCATCATCAACCATCCCTCTATTCCTTTGTCCTTCCCGTCTCTTCTTCCTCTTCCTCCCACCCCCTCCCACCTCACAAGAGGTACTATGAAGCTGATGGAATCAATATTTTAAAATATGTGAGACCAATGGAGGTCTGGTATAAATGCATGTAGAGAGAAGTGCAACATAAATAAGTGTACAAAGTTTAATCAGATTCCTAAAGAATCCTTACTTGAGTTTAATCTTCCAGACAAGTTTAGTCTATCTCTGAGATCATAAGCATTGTCCCTAGTTCTAATTTCTGTCCTCCCTTTGTATATTATTCTAGTTTCCATAAGTATACTCTACCATTCTCAAAGAGTGTACTTATGGAAACTAGATGGGAAGTAGTAATAATAGCCAGTATCTACACTGTGCTTTGTGTCTCCAAAGCTTCACAAATGTCATCTTATTTAATGTCATAATAACCCTATAGGTTGTTATTGTTGTTAGGTGCCGTTGAGTTGGTACCGACTCATAGTGACCTTATGCACAGTAAACCGAACTCTGCCCGATCCTGGGCCAACCTCACTATTGTTGCCACACTTGAGCCTATTGCTGCTGTCATATTGCCAATCCATCTTGCTGGGGGTCTTCCTCTTTTGCTCTGACCCTCCACCTTACCAAACATGACATCCTTCTCCAGTGACTGGTCCCTCCTGGCAATACGTCCAAAGTATGAGAGACGAAGTTTGGCCATCTTGGCCTCCAAGGAGCACTCTGGCAGCACTTCTTCCAAGATGGATCTATTGGTTCTTTTGGCAGCCCATGGCACTTTCAATAGTTTCCTCTAACATTATAACTTTGGTTTGTTGTTGTTAAGTGCCGTCAAATTGATTCTGACCCATAGCGACCCTGTATAAGGTTTCCAGGGAGCAGCTGGTGAATTTGAACTGCATACCTTGTAGTTCAAATGGCTTTGCAGTCTGGCGCATTAACCCACAGTGCCACACCAGGACTCCCTCCTTATAGGTTGTTGTTGTTGTTATGTACCTTTGAGTTGATTTTGACTCATAGCGACCCTGAACAGGGTTTCTGAGGCTGTAAATCTTTTGTTGCTGTTGTTGTGTGCCGTGGAGTCAGTTCTGACTCATAGCGACCCTGTATAGGGTTTCCGAGGCTGTAAATCTTTACAGGAGCAGAAAGCCTCATCTTTCTCCCATAGAGCAGCTAGTAGTTTCGAACTGCTGACCTTGCAGTTCCTAGCCCATAGTTATAATTAGTTCCATTTAGTAGATGAAGAAAATAGGCTTGAAGAAACTAACTTCCTTCTGGACATACAACTAGGAATTGGTAGAACCAACCTCAACTCTTTTGACTCCAGGTGAACTCATATCACTTTAATATACTCATCTCAGTGAAAGGAAGAACAGAAGAGACATAGGCATGTAGAAGAATATAAGGTAGGAGAGGGTAAGACCAATGAAGGACAAAAGAGCAGGGAAGAGATCAAAGAATAAAGCAACCACTATTCTGAGGCAGTAATCGCAAAATGTTCAGCCAAAGTTTGGGAAGGACGTGAAATGTACGAAGCAAAAGACTGTTCCTTACGAAGTGCATCACACTAGGGACTGACAGTCCTCAGACTGGGCTGCCCTCCAATCTCTGAAACATTGTTCTCTTATGTTGCCCATCCCAGGATGAGGGGAGGGAGGAGATGGAGTCTGCCACAGTTCTCCAGACATGGATTTTGCAAAGCTGACTTCAGGGACTAATTCAAGTTAATGAAATGCATGCTTTATTGAGTACCTACAATGCACATGAAGAAATGTTCTGGATGTGGAGGGAACACAAAGATGGACAACACCCATTTCTGCCCCCAGCAAGCTTGCAGGAGTAGAGTGAGTTGTGCTGGTGGTAAGTGTAGACGTAAAATTGTCTCCCAATGAAAGGAGGAGAGAGTCCTCCCTGCATAGTTCTCTACACACTGACTAGTGTATTTTACCATTTGGAACACTAGTTATAGGTACTGTATGAAAAACAACAACAATCCTTGGTCAAGTGTTTGGTCTTAATATTGACTTGAGAAAATTGTCATAAGAATGCTGTCTTCCCCCTTCCTGGGAGTTCTTGGGTGCAGGTTTTAATTTTGAGTCTTCCAATTATTTATTTAGGCATCATATAATCAACTTTCTATTTTCATTTCCATAGAGTTCTGCTTGGAAGCTTATTTTCTGGTGCTCTGCCAACCTATTGGTCAAGGAAATGCCTCTGTCCACTACCTCCCACAACTTCCTCCTTCCCAGGCACCACAGAGATGCCACCCTCTTTCAAGGGCTAACCAACTGGATTCCACATCAACTCTTGTCTTTCTCACAACTATTAATTGACAATGATGTTGACGTCTTCTGGGCTTTCAACTCTGAGCCAATCTTCTCATTTATCTTGAGTCATCCTCCTCTCAATTCCTATTCTGAAACATAGCCACACACTTGTCATCCTTCTCCTCACCTGCCAGTCTCCACAGAACTTTAGAATGGTCCAGTGAGTAATTAAATCTAACTCCAAGTTTCAGGCTGCTGAGGTTCAAATCACTGAAATTCTCTAAGTAGTAGGTTCCTCCTCTTTAAGACCCGGGTGGTCTAGCTGACATGAATGAAGCTCCACTAGCACAATGAATTTCAGTCAACAAAGATCCTTTGAGTATCTATGTGCCAGAGACTCTTCAAAGGGGCTTTGTTTGGGGAGTCAGTGGCGGAACTCTCCTAGCCAACACTGCTCATACACAGCCACCACCCTCTCTGTCAGAGGATGCTGGTGTTTTGCTATGATGCTGAGCAGGTTTCAGCAGAGCTTCCAGACTTAGAAGAAATAAGAAGAAAGTCCTGGTCATCTAATTTCAAAAAACTAGACATTGAAAACACTGTGAATCACAACTCTGTTGCACAACCAATTACCAGTTGGTTTTTCATGAGATCTTATGAGTCAGGGCCAACTCAATGCGAGATAATAACCACAGCTGTGTGTCAGGTTCTCTTCTTAGTTACAAGAATGTGGTGGCAAAAAAGACAAAAAAACGGCCTGCCATGCTGGGGTTTATGTTCCTTTGAGGTAAGGTGATGAACATGATAACATTGTACTAAAGCTGAACGAGATTATCCATTATCAGTTGAATACGCATTTCAGACTGTATTTTTTTCATAAAAGTATGTAGTTAATGCTAGCTTTTATGCTGATTATTACTGTTACTACTTCAGAGACTTTGCCCAGACATGAATTCCCACCTAACCTTACCAACTGTTCTTCATCCATACCTACCCTTACTTCTATAAAACATGAAGAAGTTGTGATCCACAAATTTTCCCTGAGAAAGTGAGACCAGATCTGTCACTCTCACCCTCGCCCTAGCACTCTGTAATAACTTCCTAGTCTATGGGTTTGGGAGAAGTTTCTCCCTTGCCACCACAATTGGAGGGTTTGGAAGGTCTGAGACCTTGAGCTCTGAACAAAAATGGACCCTAGAATCTTACTATTCATTAGAAAGAAAATAGAAACCAGTGAATCATTATTTTAACACGTATGCTGTCTTCTGACTCACTAGAGATGGGGCCCTGAATCCATCTTTCAGTAGACCACCCACATGGTTTATGAGAAAGGGGCTTAATGGGCCATTTAATACTGTAAAGATGAAGCAAAGTGGTGCTAAAAGTATATCTACTCCTCATTTATCTGACATTTCATATTTACTACAATAGTAAAAAAATCTGCTGACTATTTTGTGCGTTAATGAAGAGCCTAGTTCTGAGAGGGAGAAGAGGAAGGTGAGGCAAGCAGTGGTTAGTATTACAAAGTTGGGCTGCAACAAGTACGGGGCAGGTGAGTGGCATGCCGGAAGCAGGGTGGCCAGCCCAGAACAGTTAGTGGGATTTGGGGCAACAGGAGTTGATCAGGGACTCAGAAATCTCTTCTTTCAAAGAGACCTCTTGGCCACCTTCACAGACTCTGCTGGGCCCAGGTAGCCAGGCATCACCTACCCATAGGCCCTAGAGTCATCTGCTACCAAGACTACATTCAGGGTTGGTGAAGCAAGAAGGTAGAGAAGTAAGGAGCAGCATGGTGATAGGGGGTCTGCAGGCAACTGCTGACCACTGCCATCACCACCACCGCCAACATTCTGCTTGTTACACAGTGGTAGGAATAAGGAGTCCACACACCCATGTGTGGAATGCACCTGGGGAACCCAATGGGCAGCAATGGAACTGGGGTCACCAAGACCTAAGCCTGAGCACAGAAGACTCCCACTGTGTAACACTAAGTTTTACAGAATGACCAGCATGTGGTTAAGTGCTTTTCTTATTGTTGCTGTTAAGTGCCATTGAGTCAGTTTGGACCCATAGCAACCCTGCATAGGATGTCCAAGGATGGTTGGTGAGCTTGAACTGCTGACTTTGAGGTTTAAACTGCCCTTGCAGTCCAGCACATTAACCCACTTCAGCACACCAGGAGTCTGTGATAAGTGATGACTGGGTATAAATGTTTTTGAGACATTGTTGTTGTTGTTAAGTGCCGTCACACCATAGTGACCCTGTATAGGATTTCCAAGAAGCACCTGGTGAGCTTGAACCACTGACCTTGCAGTTCAAATGACTTTACAGTCTGACGCATTAGTCCACAGCACCACACCAGGACTCCTTTTGAAACATGGTTGACCCCAAAAGCAATAACAAAAATTTGATGATGATGTGGGAAGGGAAGCAATGACTGCATTAAGCGAGACTGTTGCTTCTGGAAACATACTTTAATTAAGGACAGGAGTCTCTGGGTGATAAAAATGATCTGGTGCTAGATTACTAACCAAAAAGGTTGATGATTCAAATTCACTTATTGGCATGTCAAAAGCAAGGCCTGGTGATCTGCTTCCAAAAGATCACAGCTTTAAAAATTTAACGTAGTTCTTCTCTGCACACATGGGGCCACCATGAATGAGAATTGACTGAACAACTCGATGGAAAGTAGCAAAAGCAACAGTAGAGGACAGAGGAATGGTTAGTTATTCACTCACTCCCTGACCCCTCCAACTGGTCCCATGTCTGAGAACTAGAAACGAACAGAATTAGGCTTTTGCTAGTCTTTCTGAGTTGGGGCAAGAGTACCTGCCAGAAACTATTCACAAGAGACTGTGAGATTTTGGACATAGCAGAGGGTTCATGAGTCCAAAAGGTCAGAGTATAGCATAGAGAGCGGGAGTGGGTCAATCTCATTCTTCTATGGCATGGATCCTGGCTCCTCTCTGTCAGGCTGAGGTCTCCAGCTCAGGGAAACCTGGGCTGATTAGAGTGGCAGTGGATCTTACTGGCACTGGACACCTGGAAAGGGAACAGGAGATGAGGAGAATGACCGGTGCATACAAACTGGTGGTGGCCAGAGTGGGTACTTCTTGTAAGAAGTAGATGGGTGTTACCTTGTGTAGTGCTGCAGAATAATGCGCTGGACCACAAGGTCAGTTTGAACCACAAGGTTGGTGGTTCAAACCCATCAGTCTATCCTCAGAAATTCTACACAGGGTTGCTGTGAGTCAGAATTCACTCAACAGCACAGAACAGTTGCCACCATTCTATGTGTCATTTTTGTCATACCATGTTGGCTTCCAGAACACTTAATTGTACTTCTAAGAAATCTGTACCTAGACCAAGAAGCAGTTGTTCGAACAGAACATGGGAACACTGAATGTTTTAAAATTGGGAAAGGTGTGAGACAGGGTTGTATTCTTTCACCATACTTATTCAACCTGTATGCTGAGCAAATAATCTGAGAATCTGGGTTCTATGAAGAAAAACATTGCATCAGGATTGGAGGAAGACTCATTAACAACCTGCGATATGCAGATGATACAACCTTGATCGCTGAAAGTGAAGAGGACTTGAAACATTTACTTATGAAGATCAAAGAGCACAGCCTTCAATATGGATTACATCTCAATGTCAAGAAAACAAAAATCCTCACCACTGGACCAATAAACAACATTCTTATCAATGGAGAAAAGATTGAAGTTGTCAAGGACTTCATTCTTCTTGGATCAACTATCAACACTCGCGGAAGTAGCAGTCAAGAGATCAGACGACGTATTGCACTGGGCAAATCTGCTGCACAGGAACTTTTTAAGGTATTGAAGAGCAGAGATGTCAGCTTGAGGACTAAGGTGCACCTGACCCAGGCCATTGTGTTTTCAATAGCCTCATATGGATGTGAAAGCTGGACAGTGAATAAGGAAGATCATAGAAGAATTGATGCCTTTGAGTTGTGGTGTTGGAGGAGAATACTGAAAGTGCCATGGACTGCCAAAAGAACCAATAGATCTGTTTTGGAAGAAGTGCAGCCAAAAGGGAAGAAAACTCTCAGCATTTTTAAGCTGGGGGAACTGAAGAAGAAATTCAAGCCTCAACTTTTGTTATTAAAGAAGTCTCTGGGCAAATTATTGAATATGCAGAAAGCATCAAAAGAAGATGGAAGGAATGCACAGAGTCACTGTGTATGTTCAACCATTTCAAGAGGTAGCATATGATGAAGAGCCCATGATACTGAAGGAAGAAGTCCAAGATGCACCGAAGGAATTGCAAAGAACAAGGCACCAGGAATTGATGGAATACAAATTGAAATATTTCAAGAAAGTAAGGAACCACTCATATATGCCAAAAATTTGGAAGACAACTATCTGGCCAGCTGATTGGAAAAGATCTGTATTTGTGACCCAATGGAATGTAAAAATTATCAGACAATATTGTTGATATCCCATGCAAGTAATACAGAAATGGCTGCAAGCATACATTGACAGAGAACTTCAAGAGGTTCAAGCCAGATTCAGAAGTAGACATGGAATGAGGGATGTCATTCCTGATGTCTGATGGATCTGGGCTGAAAGCAAATAATACCAGAAAGATGTTTACCTGTGCTTTATTGACTACGTAAAGGCTTTCGATTGTGTGGCTCATGACAGCTATGGACAGCATTGCGAAGTATGAGTATTCGTGAACACAATTGTGTTCATGAGGAATCTGTACATGAGTCAAGAGGCAGTTGTTCGAACAGAACATGGGAGCACTGAGTGGTTTAAAATGAAGTAAGGTGTGCAACAGGGTTGTATTCTTTCACCATACTTATTCAACCTGTATGCTGAGCAAATAATCTGAGAAGCTGGGTTCTATGAAGAAAAACGTTGCATCAGGATTGGAGGAAGACTCATTAATAACCTGCAATATGCAGATGACACAACCTTGTTTACTGAAAGTGAAGAGGGCTTAAAATACTTACTGGTGGAAGTCAAAGAGCACAGCCTTCAATGTGGGCTGCATCTCAATGAAAAGAAAACAAAAATCCTCACCACTGGACCAATAAACAACATTCTTACCAATGGAGAAAAGACTGAAGTTGTCAAGGACTTCATTCTTCTTGGATCAACTATCAACACTCATGGAAGCAGCAGTCAAGAAATCAAACGACATATTGCATTAGGCAAATCAGCTGCACAAGACCTTTTGAAAGTGTTAAAGAGCAAAGATGTCAGCTTGAGGACTTAGGTGCCCCTGACCCAAGCTGTGGTATTTTCAATAACCTCATTTGCATGTGAAAGCTGGACAGTGAAACAGTGAATAAGAAAGACCATAGAAGAACTGATGCTTTTGAGTTATGGTGTTGTAGGAGAATATTGAAAGTGTTATAGACTGCCAAAAGAACCAACAGATCTGTGTTGGAAAAAGTGCAGCCAGAGTACTCCTTGGAGGCCAGGATGGCCAAACTTCGTCTCTCATACTTTGGACATATTGCCAGGAGGGACCAGTCACTGGAGAAGGATGTTATGTTTGGTAAAATGGAGGGTCATAGAAAAAGAGGAAGACCCCCAGCGAGATGGATTGGTAATATGGCAGCATTAGTGGGCTCAAACGTAGCAACAGTTGTGAGGTTGGCTCAGGACCAGGCAGTGTTTCGTTCTGTTGTACATAGGATCGCTATGAGTCGCTACCAACTCAATGGCACCTAACAACAACAACAACATTCACATGGACCTAACCAGATGGATTACACAGGAATCCAATTGACTGCCACTGTGGGAAGAGATAGTGGAAAAGCTCAGTATCACTAGTCAAAGAAGACTGGGACTGACTGTGGAACAGACTATCAATGATTAAAATCCAAGTCCAGGCTGACTCTGATGACAAAAGAAATACACAAGAGTCAAAATATGACCTTGAATATATCCGATCTGAATTTACAGACCATCTCCAGACAGATTTGGTCACCAATGACCAAAAGCAGAGGAGTTGTGAAGTAATATCAAGAACATCATCCATAAGAAAACCAAAGGGCATTAAGGAAACAGGATAGAAAGTAGTCCAAAGTGAATGTTGAAAGAGACTCTGAAACTTGCTCTTGAACATAGAGAAGCTAAAGCAACTGGAAGAAATTATGAAGTAAAAGAGCTGCACAGAATATTTCAAAGGGCAATTCAATAAGACAAAGTAATGTATATTAATGAAATGTGCAAAGATCTGGAGTTAGAAAACCAAAAGGGAAAAACGTGCTCGGTATTTCTCAAGTTGAAAGAACTAAAGGAAAAAATCCATGCCTCTGATTTATTTATTGAACAAATTCTTTAGGCAAAATATTGAATGACACAGAAAGCATCAAAAGATGTTGGAAGAAATACACAAAATTGCTGTACCAAAAATAATTGGAGAAAGTTCAGCAATTCCAAGAGGTACCATATGATCAAGAACCTGACACTGAAGGAAGCCATCTCAAACATAACAATTATAAGGAGGGTGTAGGACTGGACAGGGTTTTGTTCTGTGTTGCATGGGGGTCATTATGAGCCGGCGCCTTAGAACAATAGTAACAACAGAATAATTGGGAGTTAAACACCTGCTTGGTTCTGCACCATGAAATTGAGGCTTAAAAATGTATACTTACTTATGAGTTAAGGAGCTCTGGTAGCATAGTGGTACAAGTTGGGCTGCTAACTTCAAGTTCAGCAGTTTGAAACTACCAGCCGAGCTGTTCCATGGGAAAAAGATGAGGATTTCTGATTCCATAAAGATTTACAGCCTCGGAAACCCTATACAGGGTCACTATGAGTCAGAACCAACTCCATGACAACAACACCACCACCACCCTCTTATGTGTAGATACTTATACATAAGGTCAGGAAATTTAGAAAGGAGCTCTGGTAGCGTACTGGTTACGAATCGGCCTGCGAACCTTAAGGTCAGCAGTTCGAAACTACCAGCTGCTCCACGGGAGAAAGATGAGGCTTTCTACTCCCGTAGGATTTACACCCTCGGAAACCCTGTACAGGGTCGCTATGGGTCGGAACCGACTCGAAGGCACTTAACAACAACAACAACAATCTTTCCATTTACCCAAGAGGAAAAAGAGTCATCTCTAATCCAAAGCATATCCCCACTTTGGTTCCGTAACATAGTACTGGTAAATTAGTGAATTATAATGTAGATCTGTGCCACCTCAAAGCCTGCATCCAGTGGATCAGAACTTGGCAATCTTTATTCCATAATATTTGTATTTCTGTCCTTCCATTAGATCATGAATCCAGCACATGAATCAAAGAAGCTTAGAGCTTGTTTCTTATGGAATCAGAGTTACAATACACCTACGATATACAAGCACCAAACTGGGTTTACACATTTACTTCAAGCATGTTAGAGAGAACTGTGTCCGGAGGGTTTTGAGAGACTGGACTTTTGGAAGGATATCACCAGATTTTTCTTCCAAGGTGTCTCTGGATGGACTTGAACCTCCAACTTTTCAGCAGTCCAGCATGTTAACAACTCGCACCTCCCAGGCCTAGTCTGATCTAATTCTCACCAAACTCCAAACATGGGCTTCACCCTGTTGTTGTTGTTGTTGTCAGGTGCCATCGAGTTGGAACCAACTCATAGCGACCCCATGCACAGCAGAACAAAACAATGTCCAATCCTGGGCCAACCCCACCACCGCTGCCACACTTGACACCATCAATGATGCCACCTGGCTGATCCATCTTGTTGGGGGTCTTCCTGTTTTTCTCTGATCCTCCATCTTACCCAGCATGACATCCTTCTCCAACGACTGTTCTTTCCTGACAATATGTCCAAAGTATGAATGACGAAGCTTAGCCATCCTGGCCTCCAAGGAGCACTCTGGCTGCACTTCTTACAAAATAGATCTATTGGTTCTTTTGGCAGTCCATGGCACTTTTAGTATTCTCCTCCAACACCACAACTCAAAGGCATCAATTCTTCTACGATCTTCCTTATTCACTGTCCAGCTTTCACATCCATATGAGGTTATTGAAAATACCATGGCTTGGGTCAGGCGCACCTTAGTCCTCAAACTGACATCTCTGCTCTTCAACACTTTAAAAAGTTCCTGTGCAGCAGATTTGTCCAATGCAATACGTCATCTGATCTCTTGACTGCTGCTTCCACCAGTGTTGATAGCTGATCCAAGAAGAATGAAGTCCTTGACAACTTCAATCTTTTCTCCATTGATAAGAATGTTGTTTATTGGTCCAGTGGTGCGGATCTTTGTTTTTCTGACATTGAGATGCAACCCACACTGAAGGCTGTGTTCTTTGTTCTTCATCAGTAAATGTTTCAAGTCCTCTTCACTTTCAGTAAGCAAGGTTGTATCATCTGCATATCTCAGGTTGTTAGTGAGTCTTCCTCCAATCCTGATGCCACGTTTTTCTTCATAGAACCCAGATTCTCATATTATTTGCTCAGCATACAGGTTGAATAAGTATGGTGAAAGAACACAACCTTGTCTCACACCTTTCCCAATTTTAAAACATTCAGTGCTCCCATGCTCTGTTCGAACAACTGCTTCTTGGTCCAGGTACAGATTCCTCAGAAGTACAATGAAGTGTTCTGGAATACTCATACTTCTCAATGTTGTCGCCCTGTTAGTAGAGCTAAAACAGTTGAGGCTCAGAGAGGATGACTAACTGACTGGAGACTACACAGAAAATGAGCTTAGAGTCACAATTGAAATCCAGTCGGTCTGGTTCAAATGATCTTCTATCACACCACAAAAGGAGTTTGAGGGTTTTTTTTGTTTTTTTTTTTTTAAATCTGGTCCTTAAGTACCTGACATAACAGTAAATTAATATGAAAAACAAACAACAGAAAGAAGATGGATAAACTTTGATTTTTTGAAAGGTAAGAATTATACGAGGATAAGTTAAAATCATAGAATCCTTTATTGAACAAATATATTAAAATGTGAAGCTATTGTTTCTCAACTCATTCTCCATCTAGGTTTGTACACCTTATATATTTCCAGAGGTGGTGTTTCTATCTCTTTAGCCTTTTCTGAAAGCATTCTGCACTCTTCGATTTACACCACATTTAAATGGCATCTTCAAGGAACTCAACTCATGTTCTTTGAGTTTGGGGAACAAAATGACGCCTGGATGGACAGGATCAGGGCTGTAGGGTGGAGAGGAATGGGTTCCCATGATATTCTTCTAGGACAGTCCTTCGTATACTCAGATAATGAACAGGTACATCCTAGTGATGGAAAAGCATTTGGTCCAGCTTTCTTAGCCTTTCTGTTATCAATGCAGTTTTCAATTTATAAACCCCCATGATCATGACCATCCTCTGTCATTAAAGGAAATCTAACAAGATGACCCCTTTGGGGGAAAAGAAATTCTTTGTTGGTTACTGGTGGGAGTGGAGTGCGGGGGGTTGAAGGGAGGTGAAGGGAGGGGACAGTAGAGCACATGGTAGGGGGCAGACACATCATAGTTCAGGAGTTGGGAGGGCAATACACAAGAAGGGGGAAGGGATGGAGGAACAAGATAAATAGGGAAACGCTGAGACAGGTTTGCATGGGTTAAATGGGACAGAGGTAAGCAGTGATTCATGCTCAAGCTTGGAACTACAGGGCTGTGTAATTCAGGGATTGAGGCACAGTCTGAAGAGGGGAAATAATATTAAGATGCTTGACTGTCTTATGACTATTCATTTCTGTTGCCTACTATTGTAAAATAGACACTTAAGTGGGATAGAAAGGAATGTCAGGAAACATGATTACAAAAAAAAACTTGTAAGCTCGTCTTCATCCTATAACTGATTGGAATACCTAAAAAGGGTTCTAGAACTTGTTCAGTGAAAGGCTTGTGGTGGAGACTTTGCAGTGTATAAGACCTTAGGTGGAATCCTGAGCCCCCATCTAGGTGGGACATTTCCACTAGAAAGGACAAGCAGACCAGACTGGAACAGCTAGAGCAACAGAAGACACATCTTACAAGAAAGATCTGCAGGAAAAAACCAACACAAAACAAAAATGTCAATATGATTGGCTACCACACAAATAAGCAAGTTATTCACCGGAAAGCCATCAAGGCAAGCAATCAAGTCCCTTCAGGACAAACCCCCCCCTCCCTCCAAGACAGAAACTCAGAGGGAACACATGAGTAGGCATATAAGTTTGCTGGCAACAACATTGGTCTACTGATGAGTGGAAGAGGGGGAACAACAGCAATGAAGAAATGGGTTGAGTTCAACCACATTTGATAGACTCCCTGACCTGAAGATAAGAGAGAGAAGAGGAAGGGCTGCTTGGTCCCATGTATGGTGAGACCTAGGGACACCTTAGTCCATGGACAAGGACATAGCCACAGAGGGCTAAAGCTGAGAGTGAAGCATCCAGCTGATATGAAGTGAGGGGAGATGCATAAGAACACTCAAACTTGTAGATAGTACCCATTTGACCCAGCGTCGATGGCTTGATAACCAGAACCTGACTAGAGGAAAATTAAAAAAAAAAAAAATTGATAAAGGAAATGAGGGTAAATTTCTACAATTTGATGAACTTGACCTATACTTTTAGATATGTTGTTGTTGTTGTTGTTAAGTGCCGTCAAGTCAGTTCCAACCCATAGCGACGCTGTATAGGGTTTCCAAGGAGCAGCTGGTGAGCTTGAACCCCTGACTTTGCAGTTCAAGTGACTTTGCAGTCTGGCTCATTAACCCACAGTGCCACACCAGGACTCTATATTTATGGCTATGTTGTTGTTGTTGTTGTTAAGTGCCATAGAGTCGGTTTCGACCCATAGCGACCCTGTACAGGGTTTCCGAGGGTGTAAATCTTTACAGGAGTAGAAAGTCTGATCTTTCTCCCGCGGAGCAGCTGGTAGTTTCGAACCGCTGACCTTAAGGTTCGCAGCCCGATTCATAACCACTACGCTACCAGAGCTCTATAGTAGCTCAAAATACCAACCAAGGGAAGGAGTCTTCATATCAAGTATCAATGCTATCTATCCTCTCTGTTTATGGGGTAGATAGGGACAGGCAACTTAGACATTGACTACTTAAAATGAGGGGACAATAAAGGCATGAAGTGAGGGGCTACAAGGTTTCAAGGGAGAGCTTAGTTTAATAGTGTGCTGGGGAAGATAGAGTCCCCACTGAATAGTTTTCATCTAGTCTAGATGGGTCTGGTAAAAAGGGATGAGGATAAGATTCTTATGATTCAATAGTGAGTAATAGTTATCATGACTTATTGCAACTGTCACAACTGTAAAGGTAGAAGTTTTTAACAAAATGGGGGAGTAGTTAATCTTACAGTCCAGAAACAGGGGACCCTAGGACCATCAAGGTTGAAGAGCACAAGCGCAATGCTGGACCCTATCCAGAGAAGCCATGGCAACAGAGATGGAGGCAGAGATGGGAACATGGAGAGAGAGAGAGCAGTTGAGGATTCTAGACTCATGGAAAGAGAGGGACTGAGTGCTGGCAGTCAGGAGGCAGACTTGCAGAATGTGCCCTTTGGTTGTACATCTCCCTACTGCCACCCCCTCTCCTCCCCCACACAAAAAAAGCAAAACAGAGGGAATTGAAACAAATACTGTTGAATGATGATGCATGGAGAAGATTGTAATCATTGCAATGAAACGATGGTGCAAAGCTGGTGTTCTCCCATGTAAACTGTCACTCAGCTCACAATAAAGAAAAAAAATTGTTTTAAAGACACACACAAAAAAGACTACCCCTTTGGGTTCCCCCCAAACAGTCACCTTAACCTGAGCTGACTTATCTACCTTGAATTTAACTGGCCCAGTAGATCATTGTTGGATTGGTGGTGATGTGGGTTAATGCACCAAACTGCAAAGCCGTTTTAACTGCAAGGTCCGTGGTTCAAGCTCACCAGCTGCTCTTTGAAAACCCTATACAGGGTTGCTATGGGTCCAAACGGACTCAATGGCACTTAACAACAATAACAATGAGACTAAGGAGTCCTGGTGTGGTGCCAGACTGCAAAGCCTTTTGAACAGCAAGGCGGCAGTTCAAGTTCACTAGTTGCTCGTTGGAAACCCTATACAGGGTCGCTATGGGTTGGGATCAATTCGACAGCACTTAACAACAACAACAATGAGACTAAGGGAGTCCTGGTGTGGCACTGTAAGATCAGTACTGGACTGCTAACCACAAGATCAGTGGTTCAAACCCACCAACTGCTCCTTGGAAACTCTATACAGGGTCACATGAGTCGGAACCCACTCAACGGCACTTAACAACAACAATGATACTAAGTGTATTGCTGAGAAAACGTGTCTGCCATCATCCACCAATGGTGGAGACATGTTTAAACATGTTGTGTTTGGAATAACCTGTGCATGTATGAACTGGAATCCTGTTAGCTATGCTTTGTGATTAACCTTCATATTTATTTAAAATTTCCCCTCTAGTTTAGCGCTGTCTTGCATGCCTAGCTTAATCAATGTTGCCAAATACCCTGATGGCTTCTATGACTCAAGAAAACATTGTTTTAGAAATGATATCTTCAGACTCTATTGAAATCCTGATAGATACATAACCTAGCTTCTTTACATGTTTGCCTAAATTTATTTTTCCCCAACTGTTCGTCAATTTGTCACAACTTGCATGATGCTGTGATGCTGGAAGCTATGTCTCCAGTATTTCAAATACCTGCAGAGCACCCATGGTGGACAGGTTTGAGAAGAGTTTGCAGACTAAGACAGACTGAAAAGAAAGGTGTGGAAATGTACTTCCAAAGGTTAGCCAATGAAATCCTTACATCAGAACATTGTCTGATTGGTTTACTTTGGACACATGATCAGGATGTGTAAATTATCAGAGAGGACATCATAGCTGGTGAAGTAAAGGGAATGGATTGGGATCATCGCTGAAACCGTGTACTCCACCATTCTGGCGACTGTGAGGTTGACACAGACCTTGCAATGGTTTATTCTGTTGCAAATAAGATCCTCAACTTGATGGCAAACAGCAACAGTTTTAAGGCGAGGGCTTATGTAAATGTATGTTGTTGTTGTTAAGTGCTGTTGAGTTAGTTCCAACTCATAGCTATCATGTATAGGGTTTTCAAGGAGCAGCTGGTAGATTTGAACCTCTGACTTTACGGTTCAAACTGATCTTGTGGCCAGTGAATTATCCTGCAGTGCCACACCAGGACTGCGTGTAAATGTACATGTGGGCTCTTATTTGGGTAAGATAGTTACCACTCATCCTTCTCCTTTCAGGACCAAAGGCATTGATTGCAGTTGAGAGGCATAAAGCATGTTTTCATTCACACCTGCCAGGCAACCACACTACCTCAATCTTGTCACTAGTATTCAGAAAAGGAACATCTCAGATACTGCTACTTAGGAACACACCTTGGTTGCACCGCAAGGTATTCCTTTTCATTCTCATTGAAGATGACGCCATATCACCCTGGAGTCTGGATGTTACACCAGGCTTTTCTAAATCACGAGGGGTCTATTAATAGTTCTAATCTGCTTGGGGTGTTTTCAACTGTGCAGTGTGGTTGGAAGAACATTTTCTGTGAAGCCTTATCTGAAACCACTATTCTAAGATACTCTTAGGACTGGGGCAGCTCCGTTGTGGTTGTTGATGTTGTCAAGTGCCATCGAGTCGATTCCAACTCATAGTGACCCTGTATAGGGTTTCCAAGGAGCAGCTGGTGAGCTTGAACCACTGACCTTGCAGTTAAAACAGCTTTGCAGTCTGGCACATTAACCCACAACTCTGTAGACCTGGGAAATTTTAAGTAATCCTCTAAGATTGATATGTACTTATTTTGCTTGGAATTGAGAAAAACTGAGGAGCACTTGGTGGCCCTCCAGGCAGGGACTAATGTAATGCTGGCCCCAGAGGAGGCTACATCATGTGACTTGTGAATGTTTGCTTAAAACAGTTTCCTATTCACATGGATTCTGTGCAACTTGAATGGGAAAAAGGGTTTCTATGGAATCTCCAGGTTGTATTTTCATCTATCTTCAAAATGAACTATACTCCTGTCTTAATGAAAATGTTACTCAATTACTATGATTTTATTAAGACAAGTGTAGCTATTTAGTGTGTAACAATGCAAGAGTTATAATTCCACGGGGATTGTCAGATGTTAATTCTAAATTCAGAATACAAAGCAAAAGTTTTATTAGCCTCTTCGTTGCGAAGGATACTTCTATTTTGTGCTGTAATAATATTTGGGTTTGATGCCTGAGTGATTAAAATCTTAAAGGTTATTGTAGTCATGAAGAATTTGGCAGTTGGAAGTACAATAAGCTAAATTTTAATCTTGATGGCTGTCTTCATGAAGCAAGTAGACTCAAGATGTGCTGAAGATCTTTGTGTTGTATTGATTATAATAGATTAAGAAGTAGAATGGGGACTTCTATTGCCTTTGAATTTATGCTAAATTTGCAAAGACCAGTTGCAGAGCCTCCAAGCATGGGCTATACCTAAGCAGCAGAGAGGGGAGAAGCATTTAATTGGATATGAGATTAAAATTTTAAGTATGACTGGGCTGGACTCTGTAATCCCTCAAAAGGGCATTTGTACTATCAAAACAGAAGGGGTTTTTTGTTTTTGTTTTTAAATAACTGAAAGTGAGTTAAAAGGCATAGGATCTCTCTGAGAACTCACAAAATTGCAGTGAAAGGGTATTTGCCCAGACATACTAGGAAGTGATGGCAGAGGGAAAATAAAACCATTTCCTTTTTGTTCCCCCATGAGTTTAATGCATTTAATATATAACAGTTATAGAAATATGCAGATTTAATTCAAAATGTCCTGAATAACTAATAGGTGGACTAGCATAGCGTTAGGGATATTAGAAAAAATAAAAGTGAAAAATACCTATCCCCGATCTTGTTGTTGTTGTTGTCAGGTGCCATCAAGTCGGAACCGACTCATAGCGACCCCATGCACAGCAGAACATCAGTGGTTCAAACCCACCAGTCACTACTACGTGGAAGAAAGATGGCTGCTTTTGTAACAATTTTCAGCCTCGGCAAATTTATGGGATAGTCTACCGTGTCCTATAGGGGCATTATGAGTTGGAATTGACTCATTGTTTCCTCCGGACAATATGTCCAAAGTAGGAGAGACGAAGTTTAGCCATCCTGGCCTCCAAGGAGCACTCTGGCTGCACTTCCTCCAAAACAGATTTATTGGTTCTTTTGGCAGTCCATGGCACTTTCAGTACTCTCCTCCAACACCACAACTCAAAGGCATCAATTCTTCTACGATCCTCCTTATTCACTGTCCAGCCCTCGCATCCATATGAGGCTATTGAAAACACAATGGCCTGGGTCAGGCGCACCCTAGTCCTCAAGCTGACATCTCTGCTCTTCAACACTTTAAAAAGTTCCTGTGCAGCAGATTTGCCCAGTGCAATACGTCGTCTGATCTCTTGACTGCTACTTCCGTGAGTGTTGATAGTTGATCCAAGAAGAATGAAGTCCTTGACAACATCCCAGATCTTAGGTAGGTTATAATTAGAAAAGAAAAGAGATTTGTAAACAACTACAATTATAGGCCATAGGCATATTTTGAATGAGCTTTGCTATATTTCAGCTGTAATGAGCTTTACTATATTTCAGCAGTCTGAGAAACGTAATGTTGTTGGTGTTAAGTGCTGTTGAGTTGGTTCTGACTCATAACGACCGTGTATAGTGGTTCCAAGAAGCAGCTGGTGGGCTTGAACCATCAACTTTGTGGTTAGCAGCCCAGTGTTTATCCAACAGCATCACACCAGGACTCTGAAAAATAGAATAGGGATGAAAAAAACAATTGGCTTTCTGTAAGATATAAAGTATCAGGTAAAACTTAATGCTGATACGCTTTGATTTCCCCACTGGAGGTTCCCATATCGACGACATTAGTCATCTTCCTCTTTGCAACAGATTATTTCCAAATTGCTAGACCCAACAAGCAGAGGACCTGTCGCTAAGCTTTTGTGCTGCTGTGGTTAGGTATCATGGGTCGACTCTGGTGCTGAGCCAAGGATTGGAAAGTCAGTCCAGTCTCATATCCAGTTAAATGCTTCTCCCCTCTGTGCTGTTCACTTCTAGCCCATGTTTGGAGGACCACATGGTGCTGTGGGTTAATGTGCTGGACTACATTAACCAGTTGAACCGCAAGTTGGTTTGAACTGCAAAGTCAGTGGTTCCAACTCACCAGCATCTCCTCAGAAACCCTATACAGGGCTGCTATGAGTCGGAACACACTCAATGACACTTAATAACAACAACGTATCCTGGAAGAAAATGTTTCCTGGACCTGGACTATCTTCATAGCCATAATAGAGTACACTGTGTGGCTATCGTGTCAGCCCACTGCATTGATAGTTCCCCATATCTTGGCTGACCCTTGACTTGAGCAAGCATGATGTCCTTTTCTAGTAACTTGTCTTTGCTGATGACATATCCAAAGCAAGCCAGCCAAAGTCTCACCATTTGGGCTTCTAAAGAGCATTCTAAGGCTGGTGTGATGTTCTTCTGGCAGTCATAGTATATCCAATACTCTTCATCAACACTACAATTTGAACGCAACAATTCTTCCATCTTCCTGAAAAACTATCTTAATCTCTTTGGTGATGGGAAGAAGTAACTGCCATAATAAATTACAATATGATCTGGGTGCCCAGACAAGGGCTTACGACATCTTCAAGGAAGGGATGCCATTCCATTTGTAGGGACCTTGAAGAACAGTTGTTAAGTGCCTTCGAGTCAATTCTGACCCATAGCGACTCTGTATAGGGTTTTCATAGAGCAGCTGGTGAGCTTGAACATCGACCTTGAGGTTCAAATGACTTTATAGTCTAACACATTAGCTCACAGTGCTACACCAGGAAGAACAGTAGCAAACGAAAAAGAATAGGGAGGATGTTAAGCAGGTAAAACTAGTATGGGCTCATTTGTCTTCATAATGAACTAATTGTAAATGATCCTTATTGTTGCAGTGTGATAGTAAAAGGAATCTAGACATATGCAACTTTTTAAAAAGCTTCTTTCTAAAAGAATGACTCTTTAATAGGAGCCCTTGTGGCACTATGGTTAAAGCGTGCATTTACTAAACCAAAGGGTGGTTCAAACCCACCAGTCACTACTACGTGGAAGAAAGATGGCTGCTTTTGTAACAATTTTCAGCCTCGGCAAATTTATGGGATAGTCTACCGTGTCCTATAGGGTCATTATGAGTTGGAATTGACTCATTGAAAATGGATTTGAGGAGTTTTTGTTTGTTTCTTAATGGCAATACATGTATCTGTCAACTTGTTGTACTGTGGTAGCTTGAATGCTACTATGATCCTAGAAGCTTTGGTACCAACAGGGCCACCCATGATGGACAGGTTTCATGGAGCTTCCAGAATAAGACTGACTAGAAAGAAAGGTTTCTTGATCTGCTTCCAATTGTTAGTCATCGAAAACCTTATGGATCAAAACAGAGAATGGTCCATCTCACTTGGTTTGGACATGCCACTCTCCTCACTCTTGGCGGAGACATCATGTTGGGTGAAGTAAAGAACAAGAGAGGGCAAGGAAGACCCTCAGAGAGATGGATTGACACAAAACCTACAACAATGGCCTGGAACCTACTGTGGGGATGACACAGGACTAGGCAATGTTTTTTTCTGTTGTGCATAGGTCACCATGAATTGTAGTCAACCCAGCTGCAGCTAACAACAGTAGACAGAAGGTATCAGGTAAAACTTACTGCTAATACAGTTTGATTTCCCCACTGGAGGTTTCCATAGCTGGGACATCAGCTTGATTCCTCCCTGCAGCAGAGTCTGAATTGCTAGACCCAACAAGCAGAGGAACTATCTCTATGCTTTCAGTAGATCATGGGGAACTCCAATTTGCCTTAGACCATACATCAATCAAGTCACCGCAGAATCAGCACGTTTCTATTCTTATCCCCTGACTTAAATTCTTGATGTTCTTCCCTGAATTTTGGTATTCCTTTTGGACACTTTCTTCCTGAAATCTGTGAGATGTATCCATACTTATAATGCATACCCAAAAGGATTGGACAGAGAAATCTAATAAGATTGTAAATTCTGGGAAGCAGACGTCTCTGCTCTTGGACTCCACTGCAGCCATCCAAGTGCATTGTCTAAACATGTGTTTAACAAAGGCTTTTAAATTAATGGATTAAACTCCACTGTTAAATGGGTATGATTAATAACGGTAACTAATAAAAAGACTACACAGGATGTATTTCAGCAAAAGAGCTGAATAATTATACGAATGATCATATGGAACTTTGGAATATTCTAATATCTGCAAAGTTGTTTTGAACATCCCCAGAGGTCAGAGTGCGTCAACAAGGTGACTGAAGTTTCCTGCCTTCTGCTAAGCTAAGAACGCCATCTTGCATGGCCCTTTATGCTGTCTGACCCCACATTCCACAGCCAACCTGGAAACTGCACTCCCAGGCAAGAAGACAGAAGGTGTCCACTGGCGCCAGCTGGCCCTCCCCTGCGCTTTCCTCAGACTTCCCCAGATTCAATCATGATGTGTGTGACTGACAACAGCACTAATCTCCTCAGGAACACCCCAGAACACAGAGCTCATCTGTGCTTCTACACTGGATTTTGTAGAAAATGGGAGATGGCACCCAACCCCCTCCGGCGTGCCAAGAGCGTGGCTGGTCTATGTGATACCCAGGCAGCTGGCACAGGCTGGCATTTCTCTGGGGCCCCAAGGAAGCTGTTGAATGGTGCTCTGCCTCCCCCAGAGTGTCTGGGAGGGAAATCTACATTACAAATGTGCTCCATGCAATGGGAAGGATCTTACTGTAGCCCAACACTCTTTGCAGAAGCCCACTGGGCACAGAAGCCAACATGTCTAAGATTTGTGAGTTAGCATCTGTCCACAAGTCTTTAGTCCAGAAAACCTACCTGGAGCCAGGAGTTCAAAGTCCATGGATGGTGAGTATGAACTGTTCAGAGGTCAGACACTTCTCTACCCCTAAGGTTGGCCCCCAAATATGCCCGAGGAGCCCCTACCTCTCCATTTGTAAAATAGAATACACCTTGCTAATTGACAGGACTGCAATCGGGGTGGCACTTTAAATTACCTTGGCATTAATTGCCTGGACAGGTTGTTCACTCAAATTGCCCTGGCTCACTAATAACCTGAACGAGCTGGTGTTTTAAATGACCGTGGCACTAATGGCCCAGGCTGGCTGCTATTTCACATCGTCCTGGCACTAATGGCCTGGAAAGGGGGCTTGCTTTGCAGATTAACGAGTGTCCTCCAAATGGCAAAGGATTATGGAAAGAGAAAGAAAACCAAGCATTTATAAGAGAAGTAAGAAAGAAGTTTTACTTCTCCTCTCTTTGCCAGCGTTGGATCGTTGGGCACAGATCTGGAATTCCACGCCTTCTTAGAGTGATTATTAAATGCCCACCTTCCATCTTACTTCCCACTCACACCCCAGGCTGCCATTATTATTATTTCATTAGCTGTGCAAAATTCACTAAAGAAGAAACAGTGCATTCTATGCCCCAGCCATAATTTCTCTGCTTTCATTTTTGTTCATTCCTACCTGCCACTCTCATTCCATCACCAAACCATTTATTTACCAAGCATTGATTGATTTATTGATTAGCTTCTTTGTACTAGGTTCCTTTTGAGTCTTTGGGAATGGAGATGTGGAGCCTATGAGAGAGTGAATCATGTACCTCCAAAATATGTATTGAATTCCTGGTCTTTGTATACTTTACAATGATTATAATGATCCTGTTTGGAAATAGGAGTTCTCTCGGTGTGTTATTGAAACCATGTTAGTATAGGGTGTGTCCTAAGCTAAATTACTTCTGAGTTATAAAACAGACACAGACACACACATATGCATGACATATATCAGGGGAAGGCAGACATCATGTGCAGATCATCTACAAGCCAAGGAACCACAGGATTCCTAACAAGGAAGGAACAAACATGGCCCAGGCCCTTATTTGGATTTTTAGCCTCCAGAACTGTGAGAAAATAAGTCTCTGTTCTTTAAGCCACCCACTTTCAGTAACTGTATTGAGCAGCTTGTGGCACTGTAGAATAAGCACGGAACTGCTAACAAAGTTTGATGTTCCAGTCCAACAGACACTCCTTGGAAATCCTATACAGGGTTACTATGATTAGGAATCAAATGAAGGGCACTTAACAACAACAACAAAGGTAAGGAAGAATTATAGACTTGACCTCTAGGAGTCCCTCCTCCCCATTTTGTTGCTGTTACGTGCTGTCAAGTTGGTTCTGACTCATAGTGACCCAATGTAGGGTTTCCAAGGAGTGGCTGGTGGGTTTGAACTACCTTGAGGTTCAAACTGACCTTGAGGTCCAGTGTTTTATCCTACAGTGCCACACCAGAACTCCTTTCCCCTCCCTATTAGCCATCTGTAATATAATTGCATTGTAATGTGATCAATGTGGTGGCTTCCCAGCATAAGCACTGGATTTCTAACCACAGGATCTCCAGTTCTAGCTCATCAGCCACTCTGTGGAAGAAAGATGAGGCTTTCATACCCACAGAAGACTTAAAGTCTCAGAAACCCTAGACAGGGTCGCTTTAAAAAAAATAAATAATAAATAGTTCCTAGGACTGTGGATGACACAAGTATTTTGTACTCGACTATTAACCCAAAAGTTGGGGGTCCAAACTTGTTCAAGCGTGATATGATAAGCGCTGGGGCAGAGGAAAACATTGGGGGTACTGAGGGAATGGAAGCTGCAAGGTTCTATGGGACAAAACGGTCTGGGCAAGCTTCATACTAGCTATGAGTTTTGGAACGACAATTGGGTGAGTTCCTGAAGGCTAGAAGTGGAGGAAAGGAAGGCCTTCCAGAAAGACACAGTGTGCAGAGAGACAGAATTCATGAAAGAGCCGACCTGCAAACCCTTCCGCATGGCTAGAGGTTTGGGTTGTGGGAGACAAGGCTGGAAAGGTAGACTGGAGCTAGATTGCAAAAATTCTGGGTGAAGAAAGGATTTAATGTTTCAGAGATGAGGTCACCTGATTGAACATGGGGTTTGAGCAGAAAAGGGGAGTCTGAGAGTGGTGCCTAGGTTTCTGGTATTGCTAACAAGGGGACATGGTGTTACCCTTCTCCAAGATTGGGTTTACAGAGTGATTATGGTAGGTGCTTTCTTGCCATTTAAAATATTATTTTTTGCACAGCTGCAGTTGGTCTTGTTGCTAAGTGCGGTTGAGTTGATTCCAACCCATAGCGACCCTGTATAGGGTTTCCAAGGAGCAACTGGTGAGCTTGAACCACTGACCTTACAGTTCAAACTAGGTTTCTGGTATTGCTAACAAGGGGACATGGTGTTACCCTTCTCTGAGAAGAGGTTTATACAGTGTTTATGATAGGTACGTGCTTGTCACTTAAAATATTATTTTTTACAGCTGCAATCAGTAGGTATGCTATTTTAAAATTTATTAAGACAAATGTTTCTATGACTTTCAAATGTTCTTGGGTTTTTGTCAGCTTTTTTAAAATTTATTTTTAATAGTTACTAGGACTGTGGATAACATAAGTATTTTGTACATGACTACTAATCCAAAAGTTGGGGGTTCAAACTCATTCAAACGTGCTTCAGAGAAAAGGTCTGACAGTTTGCTTCCATAAAGATTACAATCAGAAAGTCCTCTGGAGCAGGTCTACCTCCTAACTCAGAGAGTCCCATGAGCCCAACTCACTGCCCTGGGTTTTTGAACAGAGGTGATTCAGTGGAATGATTCTCACCGTCCATGTTAGAGAACTGGACTCAATTCCCAGCCAATGCACTCAAAACACAGGCACTACCTGTCTGTCAGTGGAAGTTTGCATGTCATTGTGATCCTTACCAGCTTTCAGTGAAATTTCCAGACTAAGGCTAGAAAGAAAGTCCTGGTGATATATCTCTCCCCATATCAGTCAATAACGCCCTTCCAGATCACAGCAGTCTGGTCCCATTGTAAGATTCCTGAGTGACACAAAGTGTTTGCATTCAATTACTTGCCTAAAGGTTAGTTTTTCAAACCATTCAGTAGCACTGAAGAAGACAAGCCTAGCAATCTGCTTTCTTATAAACTATAACCAAGAAAACCCCCGGAGCAGTTCTACTCTGTAATGTATGTAGTTGTCATGGCTGCCTTGTATTCCTTCCGTCCCAACAACTGGCGATGGTAAATGGAAGTGTGCAGTTCTTTAGGTAAGTCTGGATGATCTGAAAATACCTTCTCTTGCCTCCAGTCTTTCTATTCTCCTACAGTAGGAGGGATTGGAGTGGACCTCCTTTTTCTTGGGGTGAAGGAGGATGTAGGTAAAAAGATGTTGCATTTTATACAGTCCTGGAGTGCTGTAGGATAAGCATTGAACTGCTAACTGCAAGGTTGGTGGCTCAAGTCCACCAGTAGCTCGTTGTTGTTGTTGTTAGGTGCCATCGAGCCAGTACAAACCCATAGCAACCCTATGCACAGCAGAACGAAACACTGCCCGATCCTGGGCCAACTTCATTACTATTGCCATGCTTGAGTCCATTGATGCTGCCACATGGCTAATCCATCTCGTTGAGTGTCTTCCTCTTTTTCTCTGACCCTCCACCTTACCAAACATGGTAAGTGACTGGTCCCTCCTGAAAATATGTCCAAAGTATGAGAGACAAAGTTTGGCCATTCTGGCCTCCAAGGAGCGCTCTGGCTGCACTTCTTCCAAACAGATCTATTGGTTCTTCTGGAAGCTCATGGCACTTTCAATATTCTCCTTCAGCACCATAACTCAAAAGCGTCAATTCTCCTACAGTCTTCCTTATTCACTGTCCAGCTTTCATATGCATATGAGATTATTGAAAATACCATGACTTGGGTCAGGTGCACCTTAGTCCTCAAGCGGACGTCTTTGCTCTTGTTGAACACTTTAAAAAGGTCTTGTGCGGCAGATTTGCCTAATGCAATACATCGTTTGATTTCTTGACTGCTGCTTCCACAAGTATTGATAGTTGATCCAAGAAGAATGAAGTCCTTGGCAACTTCAATCTTTTCTCTGTTAATAAGAATGTTGTTTATTGGTCCAGTGGTGAGAATTTTTCTTTTCTTGACATTGAGATGTAATCCATACCAAAGACTGTGCTCTTTGATCTTCATCAGTAAATGTTTTAAGTCCTCTTCACTTTCAGCAATCATATTGCAGGTTGTTAATGAGTCTTCCTCCAATCCTGATGTGACTTTTTTTTTTTCTTCATAGAATCCAGCTTCTTGGATTATTTGCTCATCATACAGGTTGAATAAGTATGGTGAAAGAATACAATCTTGTCGCACACCTTTTTTAATTTTTAAAACATTTAGTGTTCCCATGTTCTGTTCTAACAACTGCTTCTTGATCCATGTACACATTCCTCGTGAGCACAATTAATTGTTATGGAATACGCATACTTCGTAATGTTGTCCATAGCTTGTTATAATCGACACAATCGAAAACCTTTGTTTAGTCAATAAAGCACAGGTAAACATCTTTCTGATATTCTCTGCTTTCAGCCAAGATCCATCAGACATCAGCAATGATATCCCTCATTCCACGGCCTCTTCTGAATCCGGCTTGAACCTCTGGAAGTTCTCTGTCAATGTATGATTGTAGCCGTTTCTGTATTACCTTTAGCAAAACTTTACTCACAAGTAGCTCCTTAGAAGGTGGCTATTAGTCAGAACAGATGACTCGATTTAACAACAACAACATTTTATAGAAAGTTTCTTCTGTCCATTGCTTAGAAACACATGAAGAAATCATCGTGTTCCATGCACTGGAGAGATGTACGTTTCCTGGGTTGTCCTTGATTGTCATCAGGAAGACCACCCTCACTATGCCATGAAGCCTGGGATCTTGGGTCTTCAATCAGTGCAAATGGTTTGGTCACTGTAGCTAATAAGGATAAAACAGCACATTTAACAGAAGCCCCTCCCTTCTCCTTTGTACAGCTTTCTAGCTCATTTTCATGGCAATCTGAACTTGCAGTGGCTCTCAGGGGATGGCTTCGCAGGATTTTTTTTTTTTTTCTCTCGCTCTCTCTTTTTCTTGGTGATCAGGAAAGTAATAGAAAGAGGAATGGTTTATAAAAGGACAGGGCAGCTATATGAAATTAAATGCAAAATACAAATGATTGGAAATTTCAATATTACCAGTATATTTTGAGCAGTAAAACAGAAGTTTAGAACTTTTCTGTGTTTTCACACATTTTTTCAGGATTGGCTGAATAAATGGTGTGATCAGATGAAAACAAATGGCATCTACAGAGTTGACCGAATTTAATTGAAGAGATTGAGAACCTGCCATTTGCAAAGCCCTGTGCTAGGCACTGTGGGGTATGCAAAAATGCCTGAAGTGTGGCCACTGCTGTCAAGGAATTTAATGTCCCAGGCTGGATGACAGACAGTAAGCAAGTGACTTAGAGCTGTTTCATACTGTGAGACAGAGCCCCTTCCCCAGGCCAGCCTCACCCAGGTTCAAGACAAAATCTTCTTTGTAGAAAATGTGGTCTTTTTGGATAGAAAATTGTTCTTTCATCCAGCCATCAGCAGAGTAGTGTTTGCTAATGTGGGCCCCCGAATGAGCAGAGGACTGAAAACAGGGAGACCTGAACTTCCGGAGCTTTGCCCTTTGAACATCCAAAGCCCTGGAAAACCTGAGGAAAGGTACATTATTTTTGTTGTGTACCCTTGAGTTGTTTCTGACTAATAGTAACCCTGTAGAGGGTTCCGAAAGCAGCTGGTGCATTAGAACTGTTGGCTTTGAAGCTATCACTTCAATACTTACCCTATGGCACCATGCCAGAAGCAAAAGTATAGCAACCTCAATATTCTGTATTAAAATGAACTCTTCTAGGATCTTTCATCACAACTAATGATGCTTAAAAGGAGTCAGAGATTTGGAACTAGATAGGAGCTTAAAATTTCCTAATCTCATGTTCATTTCTTAGGAATACAGAGAGATTAGGAAGTCTGTGACTTTCACAGACTTGAAAAAGCTATGGAACAGCTGCTCACATGGGGTCACCATGAGTTGGAATTGGCTCCATGGCAACAACAGGTTAGATGTAAATCCAAGAACACATGAGTGGTTGGTGACAAACCCAGAACTGTGACCTACAGCTCAGGCTGGTTTGGTGCAGCCTAACTCTAGTATGAGCAGATGCAACAAAACTAAGCAAAAATTAAAGACCAACAGAGAATGACCAGCCAGCTCCATCAGGCATAATATCAGGAAATCTAAGTGTATCGGAATGAGGTACCCAGGTTCCTTGAAGACCAAAGCAGTAAGCGTGAGGCAATGAAAAAGAATAAGAAGATATCATAATAATGAAGCAAGCTGTCTAGCTTACAAAATTCCCTTAGTCCCCTTTGAAAATTCACAGCAAATCTGGGACCATTAGAATACTTGTTGATATTCCATTTTCAGATAAAGACACTGTGATTTAGCATAGAAGTAGAAGTCAAGCCTCCAACCTAGGTTTTCTACCTCCACCCCAGTGTTTTTCCCTCCTATTACCTGCTCTCTCTCTCTCTCTAGACTTCTAATTCTAGTCCAGTGAAAAGTCTACATTTTAATTTGTTTTATCATTTTTTCTCATGCATCTTCTTTCATAAACCAAATTTTAAATCATGAAATACCATCCTTTGGACCCCTAGCACGTATGAGTTGAACGAAGAAGTGAATATAAAGTGCAGATGCAAACGACTTTGTAATCCAATGGCAACAATATATGCAAAGAAGGAAAAAGCAGTAGGGATCAGTAAGATGATTCCTTAGAATGTCAGACTCATCCGATTTGACCATATCTTATGGCTGTTGTGTGGGTTACTCACTTAACTGTAGTTAAAAATGATCAGTTCTTCAGGATTCACATACACAAAAGGCATATTCAATTGAATTTTCCATATCTGAATCTCTGAAACATCTTCCTCTAAATGGAAAGGAATGTGTTTGAAACAAACCATTTCAGAAATTACACAGGCCAGATGGAAACCATTGAGATGTCAGGCTATGTTGCCCGTTTGTCATCTTCCCCCACTGGTTTGGGTTTGTGAGTGGATTTGTTGTATCACTTCGAAGGCAAGAAAGAAAACCCAAACTTTGTACTACTTCGTAGTCATGGGCTCAGCTCACCCCCAAAGTGACTTTTGGAAGATCAAATTAGCTTTTGTGATAAATATTGCCATGAAACCAGTAATTAGCTTCTAATGATCTTGCATTTTTCATCGGCTGTGAAGCTATAAACAGATGAAGATTTTGGCTCATTGGCAAACTCTTTCTGACACCGATACCTGGGAAAAGAAAAAAAAAACAACGCTTTTGTGTGATGCCCCAGGCCATAGAAATCTGGCAAGGATATCAGGAGCTTCCCTTCTGGGACCCACAGCAAATTATCCACCAACATTGTTAACTCCCTCCAAAATTGTGACTGTAAACTTCACAGGTCAAGCTAATGAGGGAGGTTTTTATTTATTTATTTATTTATTTCCTGCCTTCTACCCTAAGAAAAAGAACTGTAGGATCTATAAAATACTATATTAACCTGTAAAGCAAATGAAAGCTAAAATAATAAACAACACTATGAAAACAAGGGAAGCACGCCCTTATTCTCACTTACATTTTATTTGATATACTGAGATGCAAAAAATAAAAAAAAAGGCTTTTTCTGAGGATTTATTCATTTGTGTCATTCGGCAAATATTTGGAGGGCATTCTGTATGGTAAACACTAGGCATGTAGAACACTAGCATGCAAACCTATGTTAGATCCTGCCCTCCCCCTTGCAAATCTGAGAATTTAGTTGTTGGGATCTCAGGTAGGAAAGATGGCTCAATAAAATAATCAATACAATGTGTTCTGGGTGGTAACAGAAATCTCTACAAGCAGTATGGATGCAGAAGGAAACAGCTACCATCTATGCTATGGGTGTTAGAATGACTATAAAGAGAAGCGGATTTACACTTGAAAACATCTTAATGAATTAATAGGAAGCAATTGTTTCAGTTGGCTGGGTCAGGAGGTACAGGTGAAAGTGTGACAGAGACCAGCACTGCTCAGGTCAGTCACAACACGAGTTTTTGTACTGTCCATTTAGCAAAACGGCTGACCAGCAGGTACTGCAGCATCAATATTAATGAAAAGTCCATGAACGATCTGAGAAACTTTCAATGAGAACAGAGCCACCTCATGTTTTATTTTTAAGAAATAGAAGATCCCAATCTGTTAGTAACATCCCACTCAAAGATCTCTTTTCAACTCGAATTTCTCCATCGCAAACAGTCTTAGCATTCTGGGAGGTCATGATAAAAACATCGAACTCTAAATATGTGTCTCCTAACCAACTTGGCTTTGTTTGTTTGTTTTTCCTGAGATGTCATCACCTTTTATGAATCTCAGTTTTTCACTTGTGCTTTAGATTGGATTTTGAATCTGAGTTCCCTGAATGAGCTTCAGAAGCATTGTGAAACAATGGACAAAATTGTGTGTGTGTGTATGTTTGGGGGACTATCTTCCTTGGAGAAGGCTTATATGCTTGATAACTCAAACAAACAAACAAACAAACAAACAAACACTGAATTAAATCATCTAAGTTCAGCTCAAAAATTCCCTAGTTCTCTGCCTCTATGTTAAATAGAAACTCTTAGTTTTAGGTTGGTGTAACGATGTAGGATCTGCACTGGACTGCAAACCCCAAGATCAGCAGTCCAAACCCACCAGCTGCTCCTCAGAAACCTTATACAGGGTCACTATGCGTCAGAACCAACTCCGCAGAACTTACCAACAAGAACATAGCATCAATGTTGATGAAACTAATAGCTTAGTCATTTTTTTCAGAACGGTGTCACAATATATGAGTGTCTATCAGTAATATAAGGAGCTCTGGTAGCATAGTGGTTACAAATCGGGCTGCGAGCCGCAAGGTCAGCTGTTCGAAACTACCAGCGGTTCTGCGGGAGAAAGATGAGGCAGTCTGCTTCCGTAAAGATTTACAGCCTCGGAAACCCTGTGTAGGGTCGCTATGAGTCGGAACTGACTCCACGGCACATAACAACAACAACAAATCAGTAATATATATGGTAACAGGTTCCTAAACCAAGTAACTTGCTGCAAAAAAGTAGGATCACCTTATAATTGATCATCCCCAGCAGGGTAATTTTTTTTTTACTCTTTCATTGTGAATTATGTGACAGTTTACATGGGAGACCATTAGCTTTACACTCATTCTATCGTATATTGCCTTGGTTACAATCCCCTCCGTGCATCATCAACCAATCAAATGGTACAGCCCGCAAGCCTGCCCCTTGGTCGTCAGCACACAGTTCCTCTCCCTCTCTGGGTCTAGGGTTCCCAGCCACTCCATCTCTCCATGTCATCATCTCTGCCTCCATCTCTGGCATCACTGTTTCTCTGGGTAGGGGCCCACACTCTGATCCTGGACTGCAAAGTCAACCACTCACCTCCTTTTGCTACAAAATGTTTACCTGTACATTTCCAACCCTCACAGTCAGTTCTGATAGTAATTATTCACTATTGTACCACATGAGTGCTATCTACATCTCTTTTCATCAGTGCCACCCAGACAGATTGGATACTACTCAGTGCAGATTCTATCTTCCTCCTTGCCTTCTAGATCTAGACTCCCTCTTGAAAGCTTGTAAGCCAGTTACTTCTTTCCTTTGTAACCTGCCCCACCACATTTTGGGTAGCCAATGTCCAAGTTGCCCATTCCTGTCTACCCTGTGTAGCGAGTGGGTGAGAATGATCCTCGCTGTAAAGATTTGTTCCCTCTTTTGAGCTACTGCATCCATAGGTGTAGGTCAAGTTCATCAAATTGTATCAGATTACTCTTTTTTTCCTCTTCTAGTTGAGCTCTGTTCATCCAGACATTGAAGCCAGGTCAAGTGGGTATTATCTGCAAGTGTGGGTGTTCTTGTGCTTATGCCCTCTCTTCTTATCAACTGCACACTTCACTCTCCACTCTAGTCTTCTGAATATGGGCTCAGGAGTCCCCAGGCCTTGCCAAACTGCTGGCCAATCAGGCCTCCGCCCGGGTTCACAGGCGTGCACTGGGCGTGGTTAGACTTAGCTTGCAGCTTTATTGCTGTTTTTCTCTCACTTCACCTTATCGATGACCAACGTGGTTACCAGTCAGAGCACAAGTTTGCTCGTTTAATTCCCGTTGAGTGTCAGTCTTGAAAGGGAGTTTGCCCTGAGTGGACATGACTGCTGCCTTGATGTGTGAGCAACTTGCTTGTTCTTGTAGTAATCAGTCAGACTGCTGTTATTGTTTTGTATTTTTCCTGTCAGTCTTTCTTTCAAGAAGTATCTTCTGTTCTTCCAGCTGCTCCAGGCTGGTCTGTTTGTCCTTTTCAGTGGAAATTTCCCACCTCAGGAAATTCTGGATGGGGTTCAGGATTCCACCTATAGTCTTATGTAATGCAGAGTCTCTGCAGGAAGCCTCCTTCAGTGGGCACGTTGTAGCCCCATTTTAGGTACTCCAATCAGTTACAGATAGAAGATGGACTTATAAGCTTTCTATGGTGATATTTCTGCCTATGTCTTTCTCTCCCCCCAGGTGTCTATTTTATAATGGTATGCCAGGGAAACCAAGATTCAAAAGACAGCCAAGCATCTTAACATTATTCCCCCCTTTTGCCCATTCCAACTATGTCTCCATCCTGGTATTGCAAAGCCTGTTGTTCCAAGGTTGTACATACATCATTATTTACCTCTGTCCCACTTAGCCCGTGCAAACCTGTCTAAGTGGTCTCCCATCTGCCTTGGTATCCCATTCCCCTACCCCATTTTGTGTATTTCCCCCCTCCCTAGCACCCAAACTATCCTGTGTCTATTCCCTACCCTGTGTTCCATATTAACCTCCCTCCCCTCACCCCACCCCCTGCATCCCGGTAACCAGCGAAGAATCCCTCCCCCCTTTAGTATGGGTTATTTTACTTAGTCTTTTATACTATTGGTCCTATGCAGTAATTCTCCTTTTATGACTGACTAATTTCACTCAACATAATGTCCTCAAGTTTCATCAATATTATGTGATAGCTTAGAGCTTCCTTGTTGTTCTTCAAGGTAGCATA
>NW_006408533.1:2318830-2334628 GCF_000296735.1 Chrysochloris asiatica | reverse complement strand
CTAATGGCTAGTGATCGTGAACATTTCTTCATGTGTTTGTTGGCTGCCCTGATCTCTTCCTTGGTGAAGTGTCTATTCATGTCCTATGCCCACTTTTTAATTGGGTTATTTGTCTTTTTCTTGTAGAGATGCTGTACTTTCCCATATATTTTAGAAATGAGTCCCTTATCTGATGTGTCACTGCAAAATATTTTTTTCCATTCTGTGGGTTCTCTTTTTACTCTTCTGGTGAAGTATTTTGATGCACATAAGTTTTTAATTTTAGTATGTCCCAATCATCTATTTTATCTACTTTTGTTTGTGTAGTTTTCAAAATGTTTGGTAGTCTGTGTATTCCCTGAATTAGTGCCCTCACATTTGTCCTTGTTTTTTCATTGATTACTTTCATAATTTTGGGATTCCAGTTTAGATCTTTAATCCATGTTGAGTTGGTATTTGTATAAGGTGTAAGGTAAAGGTCTTGTTTCAATCTTTTGCATATCAATTTCCAGTTCTGCCAGCACCATCTATTGAAGAGACTATCACCTCCCCATGCGATATGTTTCGATACTTTGTTGAAAATCAGTTGGCTGTATGTGGATGGGTTAGTTTCTGGATTCTCAATTCTGTTCCATTGATCAATGTTTCTTTCATTGTACCAGTACCAGGCTGTTTTGACAACTGTAGCTGTATAATAAAATTTAAAATCGGGGAGTCAGAGGTTTCCAACCTTATTATTATTCTTAAGCAGTGCTTTGCTTATCCTTGTTCTCCTTCCTTTCCATATAAAGTTTGTAATTGTTTTTCTATCTCTTTGAAAAATGTTGTTGGAATCTGGAGTGGGATTGCATTATATGTGTAAATTGCTTTGGGCAGTATTGACATTTTCACAATGTTAAGTCTTCCTGTCCCGGAGCATGGTACATTCCTCCATTTTTGTCGGTCTCTTTTGGTTTCTTGTAATAGTGCTTTGTAGTTTTCTTTGTATAGGTCCTTTGTTTCTCTGGTTACATTTATTCCTAGATATTTCATCCTTTGGGCAGCTATTGCAAATGATACTGCTTTCCTAATGTCCTTTGCAGTGCTGTTGTTTTTAGTATAGAGGAATCCAACTAATCTTTGTATGTTGATCTTATATCCTGCCACTTCACTGAATCTTCCAATGAGGTCTAGTAGCTTTTATACTGAGTCTTTGGGGTTTTCTACATATAGGATCATATCGTCTTCAAATAGAGAGTTTTACTTCCTCTTTGCCAATTTAGATGCCTTTAATTTCCACGTCTTGCCATATAGGTCTTGCTAAGTCTTCCAGCACAATATTGAATAGTAGTGATGACAAAGGGCATCCTTGTCTGGTTCCAGTTCGCAGAGGGAAGGCTTTCAGTATCTCTCCATTGAGAGTAATGTAGGCTGTTGGTTTTGTATATATGCTCTTAATTATGTTGAAGAATTTCCCTTCAATTGCTATTTTGTTGAGTGTTTTTATCAGGAATGGATGTTGGATTTTGTCAAATACCTTTTCTGCATCAATCGTTATAATCATGTGATTCTTTTCTTTTTTCTTATTTATTTGGTGGTTTATGCTGATCGTTTTTCTAATGTTGAACCATGCTTGCATCCCTGACATGAATCCCACTTGATCATGATGTATTATCTTTTTGATGTGTTGCTGAATTCTGTTGGCTAGGATTTTGTTGAGAACTTTTACATCCATGTTCATGAGGGATATTGGTCTATAATTTTCTTTCTTAGTGATATCCTTCCCTGGTTTAGTATGAGGGTTATGCTTGCTTCATAAATGTATTAGGAAAAGGGTATTATGGCAATTTTAGCTAAGTCTTAAAAATCAGAATGATTCCAGCTGATAGTTATACAAGAACTGACGTGGGCCCTGCTCCACTTGACATGGAGGACACTTTAGTTAGAAGATTTTTGTTAATTTCTGCTATAAATTGAAGTTATGATTTATATCTCAGAGGATGATCTTAATTCCACATCCTTCAGCCAATCCTTCTCACAATCTCAACCATAAGTAGGGAGTGCAAACATTTACCATAATCATTATGTTTTATGCCTTATGTTTATAATTTTATGTTTCTAAGTTGTTATGTAACTAGATTTCTCTTCTGTGAAAATCAAGCAAGTCTTTCATGGTTCCTTTTCCTGTAATCAAATGGGATGTTTAAAAGGTCCCAACAATGCGAGAAAGATGAGGCTGTCTGTTCCTGCAAAGATTTACAGAGTGGGAAACCCTATGCAGCGATGGAATTGACTTGACAGCACACAACAACACAAATGGTGGGACAAAGACCATGGTAATGAGATCATCACTACCTGTTAGTACACAAAATTTTCTTTCATTTCGTTTTCACTTTTCTTTTCTTTTACATTGTAGTGAAACATACACAGCATAAAATGTCCACTGCAACCATTGTTAAGTATCTAATCCAGTGGCAGGAGCACAGTGGCTTCATATGACAAACACTGGGCTGTGAACCACAAAGTCAGCAGTTCAAGCCCAACAGTTGCTCCATGGAAAACACAGGGAACTTCTTGCTTCTACAAAGAATTAAAAGCCTTGGAAACCCTTCACAGAATCACTATGAATCAGAACCAACTTGACAGCACTTAAGAACACTAGTCCAAAGGCGTTAATCAAACTGTGTATCCAACGTTTATCATGATCCAAACACTTGGCAGCCTTTGCATAGTCAATAAAACACAGCTAAATAGCTTTCTGGTATTCTCTACTTTCAGCCAAGACCCATTTGATGTCAGCAGTGATATCCCTCATGCCACATCCTCTTCGGAAACCGGCTTGAACCTCTCTCAGTTCCCTGTCAATGTACAGTTGTGGCTGTTTTGAAATATATTTTGCAAATTTTACTAGCATCTGATATTAATGATATTGTCCAATGGTTTCTGCATCTCATTGGGGCATTTCTTTTTGGAATGGATACAAATGTGGATCTCTTCCAATCAGTTGGCCAGGTAGTTGTCTTTCAAATTTCTTGGCATAGATGAAGGAGTGCCTCCAGTGCAGCATCAGTTTGTTGAAAGATTTCAATTTGTATTCCATCAATTCCCAGAGTTTTGTCCTTTGCCAATGCCTTCAGTGCACCTTGGATGTCTTCCTTCAGTATCATTGGCTCTTGATCATATGTTATCTTTTGAAAAGGTTGAACATCATCCATTTCTTTTTGGTATAGTGATTCATTAGGAACCTGTACATAGACCAAGAGGCAGTCATTCAAACAGAACAAGGGGACACTGAACAGAACAAGAGAATACTAAATGGTTTAAAATTAGGAAAGGCATGCACCAGGGTTGTATTCTTTTACCATGCTTATTCAATCTGTATGCTGAACAAGAAGCTGGATTATATGAAGAAGAATGCGTCATCAGGATTGGAGGAAGATTCATTAACAACCTGCAATATGCATATGATAAAACCTTGCTTGCTGAAAGCAGAAGACTTAAAATACTTAGTGATAAAGACCAAAGACCTCAACCTTAAGTATGGGTTGCTCCTCAGTGAAAGAGAACAAAAATGCTCACCTCTGGACCAGTAAATCATGATAAAAATGGAGAAAAGACTGGAGTTGTCCAAGACTTCATTTTGCTTGGATCCACTATCAACACTCATGGAAGCAGAAGTCAAGAAATCAAACAATGAACTACATTAGGCAAATCTGCTGCCCAAGACTTCTTTTAAAGTGTTCAAGAGGAAAGATATCAGTTTGAGGACTAAAGTGCGCCATGGTATAGCTTCATATGTGTGTGAAAGTTGGACAGTGAATAAGGAAGAGTGTAGGAGAATTGATATAGTTGAGTTATGGTGGTGGAGAAGAATATTAAAAGTACAGTGGACTACTAGAAGAACAAACAAAGCTGTGTTGGAAGAAGTACAACCAGAATGCTCCTTAGAAGCCAGTATGGAGACTTCATCTCTCTTACTCCAGACACATTATCAGGAGGGACCATTCCCTGAAGAAGGACATCATACTTGGTAAAATGGAGATTAATGGAAAATAGGAGGACTCTCCAATGAGATGCATAGTGACAACAGCAAGTGATCACGCTTAACAAAAAAATGTGAGGAGGACACAGGACCAGGCAGTGTTTTGTTCTTTTGTGCATACGGTCACTGTGATTCTGAGCTGACTCAATGGCACCTAACAGCATGTTTCCAAAACTGTTTTATCATCCCAAGCAGACACTCTGTACCCATTAAGAATAAGGCTCCATTTCCCCGAGTGTCTATTCTGTCTCTTGGCATCTATCCTTTTTAGATATTTCATATAAGTGGGATCGTACAACATTTGTGCTTTTACACTTGGGTTGTTTCCACTTTGGGCTATGGTGAAGAATGCTGCAATGAACACTGGGTTAGTTTACGGAAGGCACTCTCAGGAGACAGGTGAGCCCGAAGATGGGGATGTCTAGCTATTTATTCCCAGTTTTCTCTTTGCTTTGACATCATGGTTCCAGCAGAGCTGTGTCTTCTGTGGCTCTCCCTGGGGGTTCAGTAACACCATGTCCTCTCCTTTTGCCTTTATACCTTGGGTAGTAATGGTTTCTAGGCAACTCTAGTCTCTTGTGTTTCAGGGCCCTTGTTTCTTCTCTCAGCTTACTCATACTTCTGTCAGTGATGGTGGTGATGATGGTTGTGTGCCGTGAAGTCAGTTCTGACTCATAGTATCCCTGCATAGGGTTTCCAAGGATGTAAGTCTTCATGAAAGCAGAAAGCCACACCTTTCTCCTATGGTTAGCAACCCAACTCATAATACATCAATAATCCTTGCATTAATGTCTCCTCAGTTGAACCATATGAGTACAAATCCTGCTGGGACTTTGGTTGATACACACTGAAACAAGCAGGTTTATTTTTCACTGGAGTTGTACATCCATTGTGGGTTAGCAGAGGGCTTTCCTCACAGCCTGAGGCTGGTGGGCACTCTAACATCTAGACACGAGGCCACCATAGTTGCAGCAACAGAACAGAGAACAGGGGTCTTGAATTCTTTGGCCGGGAAATGACACATATTGATTCCTCTTACAGCCCATTGGCCACTAAAGTCATGTTTCTGGACCCAATTCATGTTAAGGAAGTTGGAAGATATTGTGGAATACATACATTTTTGATGATCAATAATGTCCTCTACTCACCAGGAGGAAGGAGTGGTGGTTAAAAGTAAGTCTTTGAAGGATGGGAAAATATGGTTCTGAAATCTATTTTCTAACACTTGAAACTATGTTCATGAACATATTTCCTTGAACTCAAGCTATAAAATAATTTGAGTTGTGATAAATCAATAATTGGTAATGATTCACCGATCAGTTGCCACTAAGTAGATGCTGAGGTATAGCCATGCTATGTGTATCAGAGAAGAGCTGTGCTCCATAGACTGATTTTTAAGATGCAGATCACCAGGCCTTTCTTCCAAGGCACCTCTGGGTAGCCTTTTAGCAGCTGAGCACGCTAATCATTTTCATCATCCAGGAACTCTACAAAACAATTTTACAGATCTGTGGGTTCTCTGTATTTTGAATTTTTGAAGATGATTCTAGAAACTTGCTTAATATTGCTGGGAGGCTTTACATCTCAAAAGTAAACATCACTAATTTCATAATTTTGCCTGAAAATAGCCCTGATTATAATCTTACAGTTATTACTCTCACCAGCCACTACAATTCTGTGGGGGGCGATAATCTGGTAGAGATAGGTACAGTAGGCCTAAAACAGCATTATGTAATGGAGAACTATCCCCATCGACTCATATCGTCTCTCTATTCCCAAAGGAAAAGAATCAAAGTCACTCTGTTTTCTCTAAAACAAGAGTTTCCACTTCAGCATAAAAATTTTAATTATGGAATCTCAGATACTCATGCAAGTATCCAGTAAATATTTACTGAGCTCCTATTACATGTCAAGTGTCAGGCAAAGCTTTAGGTACAGAAAACACAGCAGTAAACAAGCAGGCATGGGCCCAGCCCTCTCCTTCTTACCCTTCTGGGGAAGGCATTCAGTCAATGAATCACACAATCATATTTTTATGTTACAGATATGACAATAGCTCTAAGAAGAAATGTAGACTGGGATAAGAAGTTAACCAGAGTGTCTTCTCAGGTCTAAGATGCCAGGGAGATATGGCAGAACTATTTGACTGACTTGTAGCCTGAAATGGCTACATTTTTCTGAGAAGAGAAGGGACAGGAGGCGATATGAGTCAGGGTGGTCTTATCTGTCCAAGATGATGACACGTAGAGAAGCAGGCAGCACTGGATTGCTAGCCACAAGGTTGATAGTTCAAACCCACAAGCTGTTCCTTAGAAACCCTATACAGTGTGGCTATGAGCCAAAACCAACTTGACGGTACTTCACTACAACAGCATGGTCTAAAGCTTAAGATCTATCAGTTAGTTACTTCTTGTTGCTATCTCTTGTCCTGTTAGCCACAGACTTACGACCCTTTAATGCACAATGAAACAAAACACTCCCTAGTCCTGCTTCATTTCCAGGATGGGTCATGCACAGTTATGACCCATAGGGTATTCAGTGGCTATTTTTGAGAATGAAATTGCAAAGCCTACTTCCTAATCTGTGTTAGTCTAGAAGCTCTGCTGAAATCTGGTTGCTGCACATGAGGGGCAATGGCCTAGAATCCAATCTGGGTCTTCCACACGGAAGGGAAGAATCCTCTCACAGAGCCATCACTGCCTGCCTAGCTATCCACCCAAAACAAAAGCCACCTTCTACTCTTGGTGACCCCATGTGTGTCACAATACAACAGTGCTCCGTGGGATTGTCAATGACCGAATTTTTTTTTTTAAATAGATCACTGAGCCTGTCTTCCAAGGTCCTTCTGGGTGGACCTGGATCTCCAGTATTTCCAGTATCAGCCAAAAGTGTTACCCATTTGTATTATTTACCAAAGTTTCCCAAATTGGAAAAATGATTCTAGCAAGTTCACAATCAAAGTCTAGACAGCCTAACTAGTATAGACAGCGGTGTCCATCGGTTTTTCGTCAGGTAGGTAGGTCTGACTGACTGATGGGGCAACATACCAGAAGTGAATTTGCCTAAAATAGTAACCTACTGAAAAGGCATCTTGGCAAAAAAGGAAGTCAGAAAAATATGTTTATTTGGTCCTTTGGTTTTCCTGATAGCACAGTTTCCATCATTGGAAGAGAGAGGTGAATTCTTAGTGGAAGACATCATGCTTGGTAAAGTTAGGTAAGTGTTAGTGAAACCAAGGGAAACATTCAGTGAACTGGACTGACTCATGGCCACAACAATGGACTGAAATATGCTCAGAATCATGAAAATGATAATGTTTCATTCTGTTGTACCTCAGGACCTGATAATGTTTCATTCTGTTGTACCTCAGGTCGCCATGAGCTGGAGTCAACTCAATTGCAAGTTTGTTGCTGTTGTTATTAAGATACTATTGAGTCAGTTCCAATTCATAGCAACCCTGTCTGTGCACAACAGAATGAAACACAGCCCAGTCCTCCACAATCCTCACAATCATTAGGCTTGAACCCATTGCTGCTGCCACTGTGCCAATCCATCTCATTGGGTGTCTTCCTCTTTTTTGCTGACCCTTCACTTTACCTTGCATGATATCTTTCTCCAAGGACTGGTACCTCCTGATAATATGTCTAAAGTATGAGAGCTGATGTCTCACCATCCTGGCTTCCAAGGAGTATTCTGGCTGTACTTCTTTCAACACAGATTTGTTTGTTCTTCTAACAGTCCATGGTACTTCTAATATTCTCATGCAACACCTTAACACAAATGTATCAATTCTCCTACAGTCTTTCTTAATCACTGTCCAACTTTCACAGCATATGGAGCTATTGAAAATGCCATGGCTTTGGTTGTTGTTGTTAAGTGTCGTTGAGTTGGTTCTGACCCCTTAGCAACCCTGTATTGGACTTCCAAGGAGCAGCTGGTGAGTTTGAACTGCTGACCTTGCAGTTCGAACCAACTTTGGAATCCAGCCCATTACCCCACATCACCACACCAGAATTCCCATGGCTTTGGTCGGGTGCACCTTATTCCTATAAGTGACTTCTTTGCTCTTGAACACTTTAAAGAGGTCTTATGCCACAGATTTGCCTAATGCAATATGTTGTTTGATTTCTTGACTGCTGCTTCCATAAGTGTTGAAAGTGTATCCAAGCAAAATGAAGTCTTTGACAACTTCAATCTTTTCTCCATTTATCATGATGTTATATATTGGTCCAGTGGTGAGGATTTCTGTTTTCTTTACACTGAGGTGCAACCCATATTGAAGGCTGTGGTTTTTTATCTTCATCAGTAAGTTTGTGAAGTTCCCTTTGCTTCCAGCAACCAATGTTGCATCATCTGCATATAGCAGATTATTAATGAGTCTTCCTCCTATTCTGATGCCATGTTCTTCTTCATATAATCCAGCTTCTCGCAATAACTAGCAACAAAAAATTAAAAACTGAAGTTTATTCTTACCAAAAATAAATTAATTAATTAAATCTCTATATCAGGGATCCCACAGAACCACTTTGTTACATGTGTCTCAAAGCATTGTGCAAATGGGGAAAGAGGTAGCCACCTGTAATGTGGGAGAGCGTCCAGCACCACCGTAGCCCCACAGGGTCTGCAGAGCACTGACTGGCCACCATAGCAGAGTCCACAGTGGCCACCTCAGAGCCCTGGAAGGGGCAGTTCAACGGCTACCAAAGCCATTGACAAAGCAAGTCCACACTGCTTGGCAGAGAGCAGCAGATATCACTGAAGGAGGCCAGAGCAGATAAGGGAAAAATTGATCGACACCACCTGGCAGCTGACAGTAGTTATTCATGAACACATAAGCAAAACCTCCTGAGGACTCACAGGGATAATTCGAGGGGACTTTGTAAGGAGTTGGGGAGAATGTCAGACAAACACAGATAAAAAAGAGAATGGTAATTTCTTTGGTAACGTAACAAAGCACCTTTGGGTCAGAATTTTGAAGTGATGAGGTTTTGGTGATCCATAAACCTATTGAAAAGGTAAAGCGGTGTGTTAAAATCTTCAAATCAGTTTTTGGAGGGTGTCAGGGGAAATTTTCTGCTCTAGAAGGCAAGAAAGCCAAATGACAGAGAGAAACCAGTCAAGAATCTAAAAATGGAGAGAGAGAAAGAGGCTATAGAAGCAAATGTAAGAAAGGGTCAGATGCCAGAATTTAAGGAAAGGAGAGAAGACAGCAAACAAAGACAATGAACTTTAGGAGACCCATTTTTAACTAGCTGATAGGTCTAGTAGGAAAACCGAAAATGGGAAGAAAGGCAAGAGACAAAGGAAACGGGAGGAGCTGGATGCTTGTCAAGCCAACAGACCTGCAGGCACCGGGACAAGCCATACCAGGGCGTGAGGGGATGAGAAGATAGCAAGATGCCAAGTTGGCTGCACTGGGCTCCCTGCAGAGACCTCCAGGCAAATGAGGCCAGATTGCTGTGGAGGAGCTTAAAGAAATAGCATGATTGTATGGGACAAAAGGAGCAGAGAGGTTTAAAGAAAACTCCCCCAGAAATAAAAACTCTCCCTAGAAAAACACAGCAGAGACTCTTGCAAACACGGGCTGAGCCCAAAGTGGCTGGCGTCAGTAAGAGTGTGAACCCCAGTCTTACCCACTCAGCCCTATTGAAGTAGGCTGAAATTTGCTGTTGTAGAGGTGAGGGTGCTGGCTGCAGCAGGGAGACAAGCATCAATCAGCCCCTGCCTTATTAGGACCAAGGTTCTGAACGATGAGTCACAGAAATGGACTCTCCCCGCTTTAAGCACAAAGACATGTTTCTGTTTCTGGTTTTTTTTTTTTTTTTTTTGTAAGATACTGATTTGTTGTTGTTGTTGTTGTGTGCCGTGGAGTCGGTTCTGACTCAGCAACCCTGTACATGGTTTCCCAGGCTGTAAATCTTTACGAGAGCAGAGCTCACAGAAATCCTAGAACACCTGGAGAACTACATTTGGGGGATGATGTCCAAAACGCCACCACGGAGCTCTTCCAGGGAGGAGACCCTTCCTCCTGCCACCAAGCACAGATGCTGCAGTTAGTACTGCCAAGACGTCAGAGCAGCTGGCTGTCCACACCACTGCCACAGGGGCCCTAGAACACCAACTTTCCGGGATGGGCGAGTGGAGTCTTCAAGGCCCTCTCAATTCTGGAATGGCTGTAAGAAAAACTGAGAAAGCAAGCTTTGAGCTTTGTTACTTGGATTATAGATGGCAGCTCTAGCTGGTGGCTCCCCAGACAGAATTTTCAGGGTTTCCTACTCTGCAGAACACCCACCCCAGTGACACTCAATCTGACAGGACATGTCACTTGTGACAGGAAAGGTCAAATCCATCTGGCTACTTACCCCACCCCGGTTCTGCACACTTTCCTCTCTCTCCTCACCACCCCCTGGTACTCAGCTCTTTTCTTTACCTTCTTACAGTTTGGAGTGAGGCCTTAGGGGCAACTGAACAGTCCTCCCACAGTCTCCAGGAGGACGTTGGGGAGGGTGAGGGAGGAAGGAGGGAGGGAGGCTGTCTCTCCTCTGTGCCCAGGAGGCCCCAAGGCTTCTGCCCTCCCTAGCTTGAAGGGGAAAAAGAGGCCCAGTGAACATTCCCCAAAGTACAACTGTCCATCTGTTACACTTGGAGGTAATAGGGGGAGGGGGATGTGCTATTTTTTTTTCCCCCTTTAATCATTTTGCTACATTTTACTAGTAGCTTCCATGCTGTTTAAGCAGGTAATCATCTATTCCTTAAAAACCCTGGCACGATTTATCAGAGAGTCTGCTTTGCTTTCTAATGAGTGATCCTAACAGGCGTGCTTGCTGGTGGCTTCTTTTTTCAATTCCAGATTTATCAAGGTCTGATTTAATTGCCATCAACAACTAAAAACAAGATCAAAATAACAGATGAAATCGCAGGGTTTGGAGCTGATGCATATGAATGAGCTCTTACTTTTGTGATCTGGCTCAAAATCACCCAAGACCTTGATAAAATTAGCCCAAAAGAAAACAAACATATCAGGGAACTGCAGGGCTTGGAGGTTCCCAGGTTGGGAAACCACTGGATGTACCAAGAAGCCGTGAGCTACAGAGAGTCAGCTAAGGGATGGAGGGGCTCTGTAGGACTAGCCACAGCCCTGTCCCAAGTCTGGACCTGTCTCTTTTGAGGCTCAGACAGTATCTGCCTATCCTGTTACCATACCAACTCAGCACACCCACTCCCCAGCACCCCCTTTCCCTAGCGTTCTGATCTGAGAAATCTGACACAATATAAGCCCCTCCTTGGTGGAATTCTCTTCAGTCCTTTTAACAGTCTTGAAGTCGTTTACATCCATAGTAAAACCACCTTTGAATTAGTGGTTTTGTTCTCTGAATTGTGCCTTGTATTTTGCTCTAATCAAATTCCCTCTCACCCAGATAAGCATTAAATGTGGATCACATCATATACAGACACTTGCAGCTCCCTGCTTGCTTTTCTAGGGGAGGAGAACTTGCCTTTGTTATGGAAATGTTCTCCACAGTGAGCTGACTCTGGGAAGCATTGCACCAGCCAAAACACACCCTTTCTGTCACTGTGTTTATACACCGCTTCTAGACTCTGCAACTGGAGCAAGGAGTCTGATGTTGGATGAGAGTTATATTTCTACAGAAACACATCATCAAATTTTCCAACAAGCACCTAAGCGGTAGTACTGTGAGGTAGCCAAGGATGGCAGATTTGGAGTCTCATCGAAGAAGTTCACATCCTTGTCCTTCACCTGAGTGACCTTCAGGGTGGGGGAAAAAAAAATCAACTGCTACTGAATTAATTGTAAGTCACAGTGATCCTATAGGACACAGTAGAACTGTCCCATAGGGTTCCAAGCCTGGAAATCTTCATGGAAGCAGATGGCCACTAATTTTTCCTGAAGTGCAGGTAGGTTGGAACCACTGACCTTTTGGTTAGTAGCCAAGCGCTTAACTACTGCATCACCAGAAACATTTTTGGGGTGACTTTTGTTAAGTGCTGTCAAGATGGTTCCAATTCATAGTGACCCTGCATAGGGTTTCTGATGAGTGACTGGTAAGCTTGAACCACAGACCTTGCATTTCAAACCGACTTGTAGTCTACACAGAATGTTAAGCCACAGCACCACACCAGGACCTTTTTGTGTGGCCTGAGACCATTTAACCTTATTGAGGCTCACTTTCTCTATCTGCATGATAGAAGTAATAAAAGTATCTACTCACAAGGATGGTAGTACAATTGAATGAGATAATACATGTAAAGTACACAAAATAGCCCCTGATAAGTAACAAACAGTAAACCCAGTGACACCCCCTCGATTCTGACTCACAGAGATCCTAGATCCTACAGGGCATAGTAGAACTGCTTCCTAGGGTTTCTGAGGCTGTGATTCTCTATGGGAGCAGACAGCTTCATCTTTCTCCCACTCCTAGCCCACGTTGCTGTTGTTGTTAAGTGTTGTTGAATCAGTTGCGACTCATGTTGTTGTTGTTATGTGCCACTGAGGTGATACTGACTCTAGCAACCCTATGTACAATAGAACGAAACACTGTCTGGTCCTGGGCTAACCTCACAATTGTTGCCACACTTGAGCCCATTGATGCTTCCACTTTGCCAATCCAACTCACTGGGAGTCTTCCTCTTTTACTCTGACCCTTCAACTTCCCAAACCTGATATCTTTCTCCAGCAATTGGTCCCGCCTGACAATATGTCCAAAGTATGAGAGACAAAGTTTGACCATCCTGGCCTCCAATGAGCACTCTGGCTGCACTTCTTCCAACACAGATCTGTTGGTTCTTTTGGCAGTTCACGGCACTTTCAATATTCTCCAACACCACAACTCGAAGGCATCAATTCTTCTACGATCTTCCTTATTCACTGTCTAGCTTTTGCATGCATATGAGGTTATTGAAAATACCATGGCTTGGGTCCTCAAGCTGACATCTCTGCTCTTCAACACTTTAAAAAGGTCTTGTGTAGCAGATTTGCCTAATGCAATACATTGTTTGATTTCTTGGCTGCTGCTTCCATGAGTGTTGATAGTTGATCCAAAAAAAATCAAGTCTTTGACAACTTCAATCTTTTCTCCATTGATAAGAATGTTGTTTATTGGTTCAGTGGTGAGGATTTTTGTATCCCGACTCATAGTGACCCTGTATAGTTTCCAAGGAAACACCTGGTGAGCTTGTTGTTGTTGTTAAGTGCCGTGGTGTCAGTTCCAACCCACAGCGACCCTGTACAGGGTTTCCGAGGCTATAAATCTTTACGGGAGCAGAAAGCGTCATCTTTCTCCCACAGAGCGGCTGGTAGTTTCGAACTTCCAGCCTTAAGATATATATATAATAACACAAGGCCTCTTTAAAATGTTCAAGAGCAAAGATGTCAGTTTGGAGACTAAGGTATACCTGATTCAAGCCATGGTATTTTTAATAGTCTCATACACATGTGAAACTTGGACAATGAACAAGAAAGACCACAGAAAAATTGATGCATTTGAATTATGGTGTTGGAGAAGAGCATTAAAATAACATTGACTGCCAGAAGAACAAAGGAATCTGTTTTGGAAGAAGTACAGGGAGAATGCTCCTTAGATGCAAGGATGGTGAAGTTTTGTCTCTCAAACCTCAGACATATTATCAGAAGGGGCCAGTCCCGGAAGAAGAACCTCCTGCTTGGTAAAGTGGAGGGTCAGAGAAAAAGAGGAAGCTCCCCAACAAAATGGCTTGGCACAGTAGTAGCAGCAAACGGCTCAAATGTAACACCAATTGTGAGGATGGCACAGTACTGGGTGATGCTTGGTTCTGTCGTACATATGTTGCTGTTAAACGTTGTCAAGTCGATTCCAACCCATAGCGACCCTGTTTAGGGTTTCCGAGGAGCAGCTGGTGAGCTTGAACAGCCAACTTTGCAGTTCAAATCAACTTTGCAGTCCAGTGCATTAACCCACAGCACCACACCAAGACTCCTCTGTCATGCATAGGGCTGCTCTTAGTCAGAACTGACTCAACAGCACCTAACAACAACAACAACATGCTTATATTTATGGGGTTGGCATTTCTAGACGTGACTTCCATATCTTAGTGTCATTGTTGTTGCTCAGTGCTGTGGAATTGGTTCCGACTCATAGCGACCGTATAGATGGCTTTCTGAGGGACAGCTGATATATTTGAACTGCTGACCTTGTGGTTAGTAGTCCAGTACTTACCCAACAGTGCTATCCCAGAACCCCAATTGGTGTAGAGTGAAAGTGATATAAAACCTGTTGCTATGTTGTTAAGTGCCGTTGAGTCGATTCCGACCCATAGCAACCCTGTACAGGGTTTCCAAGGCTGTAAATCTTGACGGGAGTAGAAAGCCTCGTCTTTCTCCTGCGAAGCGGCTGGTAGTTTCGAACTGCTGACCTTAAGGTTCACAGCCTGATTTGTAACCACTACACTACCAGAGCTTCTTGATATCAAACCTAGTACATATGAAAATGAAATGGAATGCTTCACGTATTCTCTAAGCTTATGGAAAAGCAAATCTCATAGAGTGAAAATTTTGTGCTCTCCATCTTGGCACCAAGAAAAGAATCATTGAATCTTAACATCAACGGAAGGAGGGGGTCTATCTTATTGGGATGTTATTGGGATTTGGGATAGAAAATCTCAATCTTTTTAACCCCAGTCCTCAAAATAATACTAATGATAAATACAAGGCGGTGTTGTTATTTTTGCTGTGTGCCATCCAGTCAATTACAACTCCTAGTTACCCTAGAGGATATAGTTGAATTGCCCCATGGTGTTTCCCAGGCTGTAATTTTAATGGGACCAAATCATTAGGTCTTTTCTCCCATGGACTCATTGGTGGGTTTGAATCTTTGATCTTTCAGTTAGCAGCTGACTACTTCACCATTTCACAAGCAGGGCTTCTTAAATGCAAGGGAAGAAATATTCTTTTTTAAAATGATAAAACCACACTCTAAGGTTATAAAACCTTTGGTGGAGTTTAACTGTACACAAGATGGGTCTTTATAAATGGATCAAATTTGCTAATCAGGACAACAAAAGGCAAAATTTGTGTTTAATATGTGTTTCTATAATGTTTTTAAGTTCTAAAGGGAACTATTTGTGATCTATAATCTTGAGAGCCAACAATCTGCCCTAAGTCATACATTTTGATCCTGAATATATTCTAATTATAAGAGACTCCTATTTTAGAGGTTGTATTATTTAAAATATAATAATAAATTAATATTTATCTTGATAATGAGGAAAAATTAATGCTTCCTTCTATTCCCCAAAAGTGTTTTGGAGGCTGAGGTATTCAACACCACTTTGGAACCATTTGCACATTTAACATCTTGAATTACTTATACTAGACACTTAGAACAAAAGTTCCTTTAAGGAAGGTACAGTTGCACTCTAGGGTCTGACATCTGTCAATTCCATTTCACTGTGTAAACTGTGACTACTTTGCTAAGACAAATTTTGGCTAGAGCAATGGGTTGCATTTTTTAATGGCTATATCTGTTATAAAACTATATTTCTTAATAAAGTTATATATTTTTAAGAATTATAAAGGAGTCCTGGTGTGGCGCTGTAGGATAAGCATTGGACTGCTGACCACAAGGTGAACCGCTTTGTTAACAGAGGTGGCCTGGCAGAGTAGATTCACACAGGTGAAGGGAAAGGTGTTATTCCTTCTTTTTCCCCATGCTCCCCTAGTGACCAGTGCTGTGGCCAGTTCCCACCCTCATCCACCCCAGCATAGACCATGCTCTCCCTCTCCAGGCGTTCTGGTGCTTCAT
>NW_006408533.1:2306060-2318025 GCF_000296735.1 Chrysochloris asiatica | reverse complement strand
TTGTATTTGGTGTCTCATTTCCTGTCTTGTTTTGTTGTTTTTTCCTTTTTATCTTTCTTTACTACTCTCTATTTTCTTTCTCATTTCATCTTCCCTTTCCCTGGATTTTCTGAAATTTTTTTCCAATTTCTTCCTTTTATTTTCTCTCTTATTTTTCTCTTCTATAGCTCCACTTTCCCATCACTTTTTTCTCTTTTAAATTATTATATTCTCTTTTTTTCTGGCTAGTGCCCATTTCGATTTCTCTTTTCTCCTTCATTATTTTCTATTTTCATTGTTAATTGCTTGTTCAGTTATTCTGTTTTGTTTTCTTGTGTATGAGGGGGGAGAAGGTCCTTTTCCCAGCCTACAGAAGAAAGCAAGTCTGCACAGCCCAGCCATACCCTTGGCAGTTCCACTCACTGAGCAAGAGTCAATACCAGCTCTTATACCACCTGATCAACAGAAGCCAATACCAGAAAAACTCACCTAAAAACTCACCAACAGCAAACACAGAGTGGTACACATCCTTCCATTCTCTGACCACACCTGCAGAAGTGAGTTGGTGAAAGCCTGAAAAAACATCAACATACAATCATCAATTAAATACAAATATGACAACACCACAATGTCCCAGAAACAACAGATGACTTTAGCTTACACATAGAAAAAAGACAGAATGGTTCAAACACATGACCAAGATGCAGAGCCAGAAAACATTCCTGGGGAAGAAAAGATAATGGAACTATCTTTAAAAAGAATTCAAAAGAATGATATTTAGGTACCTTTGAAGGATTGACAAAAAGATTGAAGAAAACGCAGAAAAAACTTTAGAAGAATTCAGGAAAACAATAAAAGAACACACAGAAAAAAATTGATGCAAATATTGAAACAATAAAAGACCTGTAATTAGATATCCAGAAGATAACACTAATATTTAAGAAATGGACAATACATTGAAAGGGCAAAGGATTAGAACTGAAGCAATGGAAACCCAAATTAATGAGCTTGAAGAAAAATCTCTCAATACTATTATGCTATAAGAACAATCAGGAAAAAGAAGGAAAACATCCAAAGGAGGTCTAAGAGATATGTGGGACAAAATGAAGAGGAATAACTTATAGGTGATAGGAATTTCAGGACAGCAAGAGATAATAAAAGTCATGAGAAAATTGTTAAAGAATATTGGGAGAAAACCTACCTAGCATCATGAAAGACAAGAAGATATGCCTATAAAAAGCTGAAAAAATGCCAAATGAGATAGATCCCCAAAGAAAACCATCAAGACATAACATCATCAAACTTTCCAAAACCAAAGACAAGAAAAGAACCCTGAAAGCAGCTCAGAAATAAAATGAAAGGTTACCTAAAAAAGTGAACCAATAAGTCTAAGTTCTGATTTCTCAGCAGAAACCATGCAGGCAAGAAGACAATGGGATGGAATATAAAAACTGCCAATCAAGAGTCATATACCCAGCAAAGCTGTCCCTCAAATATAACACAAAATTAAGACCTTTCAGGTAAAAGGAATTGGTAATGACCAGACCAACAGCACTTAACAACAGCAACAACAGATCAACAGTGGATTCCTGGTGTGGTGCTATAGAATCAGCACTGGACTGCAAACTACCAGGTTGGCAGTTCAAACCCATCAACTGCTTCTTTGAAAAAAGAAAAGAAGACACAAGTAACATGAATAACAATATGAGTGATGTCACAATAGTACCAATGGAAAGAAAAAGGATAAGAATAGAATACTATGAATAATTGTACTACAACAAATTTAAAAATCTAGAAGAAATTTGAAAATTTCCAGAAACACACAACCTACTTAAACTAACGCAAACTGAAGTAAAAATCTTGAACAGGTTTATAACAGGAGAAGAAATTGCTCAAGCAATTAAAAAAATTACCAACTAAAAAATGTCCCGGCACAGATGACTTTACTGGTAATTCTAAAACACATTCAGAGAGGAATCAACACCTATTGTACTCAAACTATTTCAGAATATAGAAAAAGATGAAAAACACATGAATTCACTTCATTAAGCAAGCATAACTCTGATGCCAAAACCAGACAAAGACATCACTAAAAAGAAAGTTATAGACCAATATTATCCCTCATGAATATGTTGTTGCTGTTGTTAGGTGCCATCGAGTCAGTACCAACTCATAGTGACCCTATGCCAGTGGCACAGCTTTCAGAATCACAGCAACTCACAAGCCACCACAGTATGACAAACTGACAGACAAGTGGTGGCTCATGAACATAGATGCAAAAATTCTCAACAAAGTCCTAGCCAATAGAATACAACTATATGTACATATGAAATACATGAAGACCAAGTGAAATTCATTCCAGGTATGTATGGATGGTTCAATATTAGAAAAGCAATCAATGCAATACATAACATAAATAAAACAAAGGTAAAAAGGTAAGGTCATATCAATTATGCAGAAAAGGCATTTGGCAAAATCCAACAATCATCCCTGATAAAAACACTAACCAAAATAGACATAGAAGGGAAATTCCTCAACGTAATTAAGGGCATGCATGCAAAACCAACAGCCAACATCACTTTGTACAAAGAGAAACTGGAAGCATTCCCCTTGCCAACAGGAACCAGACAAGGATGCCCTTTATCACCACTCTTATTCAGTACTGTGTGGTAGTCTTAGACAAAGATGGAAGGTAAGAAAGGGAAATTAAAGACATTCAGATTGGCAAGAAGAAGCAAAACTTCCTATATTTGCAGATGAAATGATCCTATGGTTAGAAAAATCCCAAAGACTCAGCAAGTAAATTATTGGACCTCAGCAAAGTGGGAGGGTACAAAATCAACATAAAAAAAATCAGTTGGGTTCCTTTATATTAATAAAAAGAGACCTGAAAAGGAAATAAGGAAAGCAATAGCATTTACAATAGCTATTGAGTCGGTATCAATTCATAGTGACTCTATGCACAACAGAACGAAACACTGCCTGGTCCTGGGCCAACCCCACAATTGCTGCCATGCTTGAGCCCATTGATGCTGCCACTTTGAAAATCCATCTCACTGGGGACCTTCCTCTTTTTCTCTGACCCTCCACCTTACCAAACATGATATCCTTTTCTAGTGACTGGTCAGTTTGTCGTACTGCGGTGGCTTGTGAGTTGCTGTGATTCTGGAGGGTATGCCATGGGTATTTTAAATACCAGCAGGGTCACCCAATGGTGGGCAGGTTTCAGATGAGTTTCCAGATGAAGACAGACTAGAAAGAAGGAGTGATGAACTACTTCTGAATATTTAGTCACTGAAAATCTTATGAATAGCAGAGAAACACTGTCAGATATAGTGCCAGATAATGAGCCCCTCAGGCTGGAAGGCACTCAAAATGCAACTGGGGAAGAGCTGCCTCCTCAAAGTAGAGTTGACCATGATGACACGAATGGAGTAAAGCCTGTGGGAGTGAAGACCAGGGGACTTCCATTTGCTGATAGGGCACAACTCAAAATGAAGAGAAACAGCTGTAAACATCCATAAAGCATCAGAACATGGAATGTAGGAAGCATGAATATACGAAAATCGGAAATTGTCAAAAATGAAATAGAATGCATAAACATCAATATGTGAGCTGAAATGGACTGGTATTGGCCATTTTGAATCTGACAACCACATGATTTACTATGCTGAGAATGACAAATTAAAGAGGAATGGCATTGCACTCATTGTCAAAAAACAAAACAAAACAAAACAAAAACTTAGGAATAAATCTAACCAGAGAAACAAAAGACCTATACCAACAAAACTACAAGAAACCAAAAAAATAATTGTAGAAGTGGAAGAATATACCATGCTCATGGATAGAAAGAAAGCATTGAGAAAATGTCAACACTGCTCAAATCATTCTATAGATACAATGCAATCACATTTCAAATTCTACATTCTTTAAAGAGATGGAAAAACTCATCACTAACTTTATATGCCTAGGAAAGAGACCCCCAGTTAGCAAACCATTATTAAAAAAGACCACAGTAGGAGACCTCTAATTTCCTAATTTGAAAACTTACTACACAGCCACAGTAGTCAAAACGGCCTTGTAGTGGTACAACAACAAATACATAGATTGATAGAACAGAATTGAGAATCCAGAAGTAAATCCATCCACCTATGGTCAGCTGATATTCATTAAAATGTCAAAATGCATTAAATGGGGAAGATTTAGTCTCTTTATCAAATAGTATTGGCAAAGCTGGAAATTAATTTGCTACAGAAAAATTAAACAAAATCTATATCTCACACCATATGCAAAAATGAACTCAACATGGATTAAAGAGCTAACTGTAAAACCTACAACTATATAGCTCATCAGTGTAAAACTACGGGCACACTTAGGGACTCAGATATATGGCATAAATACACTATCAAGCATAAATGAAAACACACAAACAGAAGACAAAAGAGATAGCCAGGGCCTCCTGAAAATCAAAAGGTTTTACCAAAAGAATAAAAAGAGAACACACACACTAGGAAAAAATGTTTGGCAACCCCATATCAGACGAAGAACTACTCTTTAAAATTTATAGAATACTTCAACACCTTAACAACCATAAGACAAATAATCCACATAAAAAATGGGCAGAGTATGTGTACAATTTACCAATGAAGACATTCAGGGGATCAACAAACATATGGAGAAAGGTTCCATTGTTATTATTGTTAAGTGCCATCGAGTCAGTTCAGACTCATAGTGACCCTATATAGTGTTTCCAAGGAGCAGCTGGTGGCTTTGAACTGCCAACCTTGTGGTGGGAAGTCTAGTGTTGATTCTATAGTGCCACATCAGGAGTCTGTAAAATGGTGATGGTGGTGGTGTGCCACTGAGTTAACCCTGTATGGGGTTTTGATGAAAGATTCTAGAGAACTCTAATCAAAAGGGAAAAAATGCAGAACAGATTTCAAATTCTCATGGAGTCCAAACTTTTTGGATTCATGAAGACTGAGTGAACCCTCAAAACTACAGTTCTGAAATAATCTTTAAACCTTAAACCAAAAATATCCTTTTGAGTCTTAAAACCAAATAATTGAGCTTAACTAGTTTAGAATGTCTACCTTGAGCATTATGTTGTTTTAGAAAATCTATCTGAATGGGATCATGTTGACAGTAACAGTTGAAAGATTAGATGGACATCTTAGGGGACAGTGAGCATGTGTTAACATGGAGGAATCATTCAGGAAAAGGATGAGAATAGTTGCACAGGTCGAAAATATAATCAATGCCACTGAATTGTACATTTAGAAACTTGAATTGGTGCATATTTTTGCTGGGTATGTTCTCAACAACAAAAGAAAAAAATCCTTTTTAAAAAATGAAGGCAGAAGAACAATGGACACATTCCAACTGTGGTGTTGAAGAAGAATACTGAGAAAACGTGAACTGCTTGAAGAACAAACAAGTCATTCTTAGAAGAAATACAATCAGAATGCGCCGTAAAAGTGAGGAGGAAATACTTAGGACACATCATCAGGAAGAGCAACCACTAGCAAAGGACATCATGTTTGGTAGAGTAGAGGATCACCCTCAGTGAGACGGAGTATCATAATTGTCTCAACAATGGATTAAAACATACCAACAGCCCTGAAGATGGCACAGGACCCAGAAACATTTCGTAAGCATAAGGTCACCATGAGTTGGACAAGATATTGATGAACAGTAAGAAAATACGTTGCATGAAGGGAGGCCCTAGGTGAAATAGGACACAGCATAAGAATCACTCTGCCTTACAAATATTCTGTTTTTAATTTCCAAATAATAAGAACGTCCCTCACAGTTCACTCTCTGCAAATCTCTCTATGTGTGTACCAGTTTCTTCAAGTATCTGCAATGCTGTTAGAAGTCCATGGAACTCTACTCACAGAGAGAAGGGAGTAGAGAGAGCCTCCTTGTCCATCAGGAGAGTGTGAGGAGGGTTGAGGTGGTTCTTCTGATGCAGGAAACTATCTCCACACTCAGGGAGGCTGGGGCCACACCACTCATCTGTGGAACTTTGCTGCTACTCCTGCCACAGGATTCCAAGAACAGATAGAGTCGGCGGTCATGTGCACATTGGCCTGGGCCTAGAATATGTTCCAGTAAGGGAAGACGGCCTGGTTTCAGAAATGTCTTCCAGACTGTAGTGATTAGAGCTTTCACATCAAAAAACAAGAGAGGAAAGGAAAAGCAGGGAGGGGGGAGTTGAGGTAGATGGGGATTGGATGCGATTTGTTCAAGACCAGATTTAAAACATTCTGCTTTTTTTGAAACAACTTACTTTGTAATCATTGCCTTGGCGTGTAGCCCTCGCTCATTTAACCTCATCTGCCTGACTTTAAATTCATGGAACAGATTTTCACTGCCTTGGACTCCAAGCAGTTGGCTGGGGGAGTGTTCTTGGATGTTACCAAAAAAAGGCATTTGATACCATTAATCATATTGCCATATGTAATAAATTGGCTGCCGATGGTGCATCGCCTAAAATTGTCACATGGTTCCAATCAGGGCTCTGCCAACTGAAAGTGGTTACTGGAAACTCTGACTCTCCCTTTCAAGCACGTCTTCTCGGGGCTCCACTGGCACGTCCTGTTTGCACCACACATTAATGACCCCCTGGCGCAAAGACTGTACAAAGACGTCCCTTCAGAGATTGCACAGGTTTGGGGTGCTGCTCGATACAAGCAAAAGACCTGTGCGGTATCAAAGCCACAGCGAGACAATTGGCCTTTGACAGCCAGAGGAGACTCAGAGACTAATCTGATGTATCGCTCAATTTGCGGCTTTGCATCTGCCTGCAAGCGGATTCTTTCCATTCCTTCATCCTGTACCCCTCCCCCAAATATCAATGCGCATGGAATTTAATGGAGCCCCCTAAGGGAATGCCCACTCCTGACCTTAGCCCCCTCAGGAGCGCCTGCAGCACTTCAGTGAGGATGCTACAAATCTATTTGAGAACAATTAATTTCAGCAAGTGAGAAGAGGTGGACAAAGATGAAACTTAATTGAGGGTAGCTCTGGACTGCAAGGTCAGTTTGAACTACAAGGTTGGCGGTTCAAACTCACCAGCTGCTCCTTGGAAGCCCTATTCAGGACTGCTATGAGTCAGGACTGACTCCATGGTATTTAACAATACCACACTGCCACTGGAGCACCTAACTTAATGTTTAATAAGTTACATTTACCAGTTGTTAGGTTTGGATTTCTTTGTTGTTTCTCATTTTCTCTCTCTCTCTCTCTCTTTTCTCTAGCATAGTCAGGAAAATCTGAATAAAACAATAATGAATGAAACCTTTTCTCCAATGTTTTGTTTCACTGTGTTGTGAAACTTTCAAAGACTTATTTGAAATGTCTTGGAATCTGCTCATGTTTTATTTGAAATGGAAAATACAGTGTGTGTTTTTTAAATCGCATTTTCGTGAGTCCTCAAAAGTACCTTTATAGGTCTTTTCATGTGTGAGCAGATGTGCACATGTGTTCCTTCCTCACGCACATCTGTATGTCCAGATTCTAGCTGGGGCCAGGTACTGAAATCCTGAAATCCCGTTTTTGTCTCATTTCCAGCAGCTCTAAAATAGGAAGTACAGGAAATCTTAGTCACCCCTTCACATCCCAACCATCCTGAAAAAAACCAGTCTGTTTTCATGAAATTTGGAGCCTGATATTTGCAGACCCAGGAGGTCCAGGCTATTTGGTTCATATAAATGTCCCTGCCACCATCTGAAACCCATAAATAAAGTCGTTGGGGGAAACAAAAAACCTTAAAAAACAAGTTCTCTCCCTTTTTCACACCACATCTTCTTTTATCTTTTAGCAAGACATTGTTCTGGGGAGAGGGAAAGGATGTGGGGAGAGCCTGAACAAAAATGTAATAGAGAACCGCAAAAATAAGTGCTCCAAGGGGAAAGCAGACCTGCTGGTGTGCTCAAACTCCAAGAGTCATTGTGGCAAAGGGGGAGGCCTGGCCTCGAGGTTGCTTTGGAGAAGTGCCAGAAAGATCAAGATCCTGGGCTCTGTTCCTCTCAGCCTATTCCCACATAGGTGCAAATATAACAAGTTTGACCTTTGGCTCCCAGAAAAACAAATAATAAAAGTGAACTAACTGGCAGGTTCTGAAAGAGTTAGAGGTTACTTGCATATCCCCTGCCTGGGCAGGGTTCTGAAGACACATAAAAATGTAGTAACATACCCTACTGTGCAGAGTGGTCCCCAACCCACCCCAATTGGCTATACTAAAAGTTCAAGTATAAATATTCATCACTTGTATATTCCGGGGCTTTGTTACAGAATTCTGCTTCAAAGATTCCAAATGACTATATTTATTAATTGATTGGTTTGTGCTTGGGATTAACAATTAGGTTTCCAATGTCAAACCCTAGATACCACCCACAGTGACTGAATCATATTTCTTGCAAACACTTTCTCCATCTCATTTAATCAGTATTTATGGAGACTGCAATAAAATCAGGGGCAGTGCATAGGGAAGAAATATTCTCTGATTGGAGAATCATATTTTAAAAATCCCACCCAACCCCACTTCCATTGAGTTGATTCTGAATCAAAGGGAGACTGTAAATCTTTATAGGATCAGAAAGTGTCATCTTTCTTCTCAGGATCCGCTTGTTAAGTGCTTTTGAGTCGATTCCGTCCCATAGCAGCCCTGTACAGGGTTTCTGAGGAGCAGCTGGTGGGTTTGAACTGCCAACCTTGTGGTTCAAAGTCCACAGCTTATCTTACAATGCTACACTTGAATTGCTTGTCTTGGGCTACTTGAGAAGTCATATAGTGTAGTTCAATTATATACTGTAATCTTACTGCTATGTGTTTTATACTTCATGAAACCTTTTGAAACGTATGTTTTGGTTTTAAATCTACTGAGCTTCAGAGTTATGAGCACATTCTGAAACACTTCTGTGAACAGCTCTCTTGTCGCGATCATGTGTTCCCATGACCAGTGAGCGAGAGTGTTGCTACAGGGAACATCCAGGCTCAATAGGATGGAAGGGGCAGGAATGTACACCACTGCAGAAGAAAATAACAAAATGAAGACAAAACATGATATGACGAGAAAGCAGCCATAGAAAGCATCTAACTGAGGAGGACCGTCATGAAGGACATAGTGCCATATGTGGCGGACTCTGACCATTTTCCTTCATTTGTTTGGTGAAGAAAAAGAAGCCAAAGAAAGTTGTGCAAACTTTTTACTGATTCTGGAGTCCATTAAGCAGACAACTTAAAAGGGCCATTTAAGTGGCCAATTTGAGTGTGCTGATCATTTCTCCATTACTAGGATGGAGCTAAACTACTAGCAGCTAAGGAAAATCACTCTGGCAAATCTTTAGTGCCCAAAGGTCGTATAGTGACAGGAATTCAAAGCCAAAATTCAGAGAGAGTTCAAAAGGAGCCTCTAGTGAAGTTGTTGTGGTTGTGAAGTGCCATCGAGTCGATTCCGACCCATAGTGACCCTGTGTAGGGTGTCCAAGGAGCAGCTGGTAAGCTTGAACCACCTACCTTGCAGTTCAAATGACTTTGCAGTCTGATGCATTAGCCCACAGTGCCACACCTGTTTTCTGCAAAGGGCAAGATAGCAAATGTTTTAAGCTGTGCCTGTTATATGCGGTCTCTTTGTGTGAGTATGTGTGTGTTACGGACCCTGAAAAATATACAAACATTCGCAACACAAAAACATTCTTAACTGCACAAACACAGGCCTAGAGCTGTATTTGGACCCCAGGCTTGATTGTCTGCAGGTGGTAGTTTGCTGGTTTCATTTAATGAAACTTTATTGTGCACCTATTATGTTTTAGGCACTGCCAGAAATGGAACTTTCTAGATAAATGGTTTTGTCCTGCAATCAAGAAATACATAATTTAATATGCTCTAACAATAAAGCTGGAGTCCTGGTGTGGTGCTGTGGGTTAATGCGCCAGACTGCAAAGTCGTTTGAACTGCAAGGTTGGTAGTTCAAGCTCACCAGCTGCTCCTTGGAAACCCTATACAGGGTTGCTATGGGTCAGAACTGACTCGATGGCACTTAACAACAACAACAACAAACAATAAAGCTAACAACACTTAACAACAGCACTTAATAACAACATCAACAATACAACAGGATGTGGATTAAGCTGTAAATGAAAACATTGTTGCTAGTATTCAGTGCTGTACAGTTGGTTCCAATTCAGAGCTACGCTGTATAGGATTTCTGAGGAGCAACTGGTGAATTCGAACCACCAATCTGGAGGTTTAAACTGGCTTGGCGGTCCAGTGCTTATCCTACAGTGCCACACCAGGACTGCAAATGAAAAGCACTAATAGTCATTAAATAAGATATCAAATAGCTCCTCTATAGACTTACTCTCTCTGTTAATCATGGTTACATGGATATAGACAAAAATCCATGTTGTTGTTAGGTGGCGCCAAGTCAGTTATGACTCATAGTGTCCCTACGGACAACAAAACAAAATGCTGCTTAGACCTGTGTCATCCTCACACCTGCTGTGATTGAGCCCATTGTTGTTGCCACTGTGTCAATCTATCTCATTGGGGAGACTTCCTCTCTTTCTCTGAGCCTCCGCTTTACCAAACCTGATATCCTTGTCCAACAACTGGTCCCTCCTGACAATATGTCCAAAGTATGAGAGATGAGACCTGGCTTTCTTGCCTGTTAAGGAGCATTCTGACTCTACTTCTTCGGAGACAGGTTTGTTTGTTCTGGTAGTCCATGGTACTCTCAATATTCTTCTCCAACAATATAACTCCAGTGTGTTCTTCTATGGTTTTCTTATTCTCTGTCCACCTTTCACATGCACATGTGGATATTGAAAATACCATGCCTTGGGTTAGGAACGCCTTGATCCTCAAACGGATAACTTTACTCTTGAACACTTTAAAGAGGTCTTATGCAGCAGATTTGCCTAATGTAATATATTGTTTGATTTCCTCACTGCAGCTTCCATCAGTATTGATTGTGGATTCAGGCAAAATGAAGTCTTTAACAACTTTAATCTTTTCTCCATTTATCATGGTACTATGTATTGGTCCAATGTTTTCTTTACATTGAGGCACAAGCCATATTGAAGGCTGTAGTCTTGAATCTTCATAAGTAGGCATTTTAAGTTTTCTTGGCTTCCAACAAGTAAGGTTGTATGCCCTACGTATGGCAGGTGGTTCATGGTCTTCCTCTAATCCTTATGCCATTTTCTTCTTCATAGAATCCAGCTTCTCATATTATTTGCTCAATAAATAGATAGAATAAATATAGTGAAACAATACAGCCCTAACACACACTTTTCCTATTTTAAATCTTTCTAAATCCCCTTGTTCTATTCGAATGACTAGCGATATATAGGTTCCTCAAGAACACATTTAAGTGTTCTGGAATACCCATTCTTTGCAATGTCATCCATAGCTTTTCATGATCTACACAGTTGAAACTCTTTGCATAGTCAATAAAGCACAAGTAAAAAATTTTCTGGAATTATCTGCTTTCAGCCAAGATCCATCTGATGTCAGCAATGGTAGCTCTCCTAAATTGCAAATTCAATATCTTTGTACCAGTTCCCAACTTTTTATTCCCTATTTACAAGCTGAAGCAAAATTGACTGTGGTTTCATAAAATATTTGTCCTTTTGTGATTGACTAATTTCACTCAGCATAATGTCCTCCAGGTTCATCCAAGTTGTGAAGTGTTTCAGATTTGCCATTATTCCTCAATGTTGTGCAGTATTCCATTGTGTGTATTTACCAAAGTTTGTATCCATTCTGCTACTCTATGTCTCTTGACTGGTACAGTTAATTCATTTCCATTCAGTGCAATTATTGATAGGTATGAATGGATTGCAGTCATTTTACTGTTTTCTTGTCGTGTTGTTAGTTCCTTTGTTCCACATACATTTCTGTGCTGTATAGGGTTTCCAAAGAATAGCTGGAGATTTGAACCACTGACCTTGTGGGTCGGAACCGACTCGACGGCACT
>NW_006408533.1:2278201-2305099 GCF_000296735.1 Chrysochloris asiatica | reverse complement strand
AATCAATTATAGGCTGAAGACCAACTTACAAGCTTTCTATTGTGATGTTTCTGACTATTAATTTCTCTCCCCTTCAAGTGTCTATTTTACAATAGTAGGCAAAGGAAACCAAGATTCAAAAGGCAGCCAAGTATCTAATATTATTCCTTTCTTTTACCCATTCAAACCTTGCCTCAATCCCTGTATCCTGGAGCCCTGTTGTTCCAAGGTTGTGTATACCTCATCATTTAACTCTGACCCACTTAGCCCATGCAGACCTGCCTAACTGTTTTCCCATCCACTTTGTTCTACCATTCCCCTCCCCCTTCTTGTGTATTGTTCCCCCACCCCTAGCACCCAAGCTATCCTGTGTCTATTCCCTACCCTGTACTCTATCTTCCCCTCCCTCCGTCCCCTCCTCTCATCCCATACATCTTGGTGATAAGCAAATATATATATATAATTTTTCCCTCTTTAGGGTGGGGTCTTATGCAGTATATCTCTGTTTGTGACTGACTAATTTCACTCTGCATAATGTCCTCAAGTTTCATCCATGTTATGCGGTGGCTTGCAGCTTCCTTGTTCTTCAAGGTAGCATAATATTCCATTGTGTGGATGTACCACAGTTTGTTTATCTATTCTTCTATTGATGGGCACTTAGGCTGTCTCCATGTTTTTGCTATTGTAAATAGTGCTGCTATGAACATTGGTGTGCATATATCTACTTGTGTTGTGGCTCATATTTCTTGTGCATAAATACCAAGTACAGGAATTGCTGGATCATAAGGTATTTCAATTTCCAACCTTCTGAGAAAGTGCCACATTGCTTTCTAGAGAGGTTGGGCCATTTTACAACCCCAGCAGAAGTTCAGGAGCATCCTAGCCTCTCCACATCCTTGCCAGCATTTATTGTCCTCTATTTTTTTTATCTTTGCTGTTATTGCTGGTGTGAGATGATATCTCATTGTTGTTTTGATTTGCATCTCTCTAATGGCTAGTGATCGTGAACATTTCTTCATATGTTTGTTGGTTACCCATATCTCCTCCTTGGTGAAGTGTCTGTTCATGTCTTCTGTGCATTTTTTAATTGGGTTATTTGTCTTTTTCTTGTAGAGATGCTGTACTTTCCTATATATATTAGAAATGAGTCCCTTTTTGATGTGTCACTGTAAAGGATATTTTTCCCATTCTGTGGGTTCCATTTTTACTCTTTTGGTGAAGTCTTTGATGCACAGAAGTTTTTAATTTTTAGTATGTCCCAGTCATCTATTTTGTCTACTTTTGTTTGTGTACTTTTCAAAATGTTTAGTAGCCTGTGTATGCCCTGATTATAGCCCTCACATTTGTTCCTAATTTTTCATTGATGATCTTTATAATTTTGGGATTCACATTTAGGTCTTTACTCCATGTTGAGTTGGTTTTTCTATAGGGCATGAGGTGAAGGTCTTGTTTCAATCTTTTGCATATTGCTTTCCAGTTCTGCCAACACCATCTGTTGAAGAGACCATTTCCTCCCCATGCAATATACCTAGCCACTTTTTCAAAAATCAGTTGGCTGTACGTGGATGGGCTAATTTCTGGATTATCAATTCTGTTCCATTGATCAATGTATCTTTCATTGTACCAGTACCAGGCTGTTTTGACAACTATAGGCATGTAGTAAAATTTAAAATCGAGGAGTTAGACATTTCCAACCTTGTTCTTTTTCTTAAGCAGTGCTTTGCTTATCCTGGGCCTCTTTCCTTTCCGTTGAAAGTTTGTAATTGTTTTTTCCATCTTTTTGAAGAATGTCATTGGAATCTGGAATGGGATTGCATTATATGTGTAGATTGCTTTGGGCAGTATTGACATTTTCACAATGTTAAATCTTCCTATCTAGGAGCATGGTTCCTCCACTTTTGTAAGTCTCTTTTGGTTTCTTATAATAGTGTTTTGTAGTTTTCTTTGTATAGGTCGTTTGTTTCTCTGGTTATGTTTATTCCTAGATATTTCGTCCTTTGGGAGGCTATTGTAAATGGTATTGCTTTCCTAATGTCCTTTTTTTCAGCGCTGTCGTTGTTACTATATAGGAATCCAATTGATTTTTGTGTGTTGATCTTATACCCTGCCACTTTGCTGAAACTTCCAATGAAGTCTAGCAACTTTTTTACTGAGTCTTTGGGGTTTTCTATGTAGAAGATCACATCATCTGCAAATAGAGAGTGTTTCACTTCCTTTTTGCCAATTTTTTGTTGTTGTTGTTGTTAAGTGACGTCAAGTTGGATCTGACCCATAGCGACCCTATACAGGGTTTCCGAGGAGTGACTGGTGAGCTTGAACTGCCGACCTTGCAGTACAAACGGCTTTGCAGTCTGGTGTATTAACCCACAGTGCCACACCTCGACTTTGCACTTCCCTAAATCCTCCTCCTCAAAGAGAGACTCTACAGGATAAGCACAGCTCTATTATCTATCATCAGTATTCTGGAACTCTGTTGGTGTGGTGGTAAAGGTCAGAAAGGGGAAGCATGCTATAATATTCAATTAACTTTCAGTATTTTGGGTCAGTTTGTTTCTTACGGTTGTGACCTTCACAAGTTTTTCTCCAGAGGCATAGTTTTTTTTTTTACCTTGTTTCTTACTCCCTTCACTGAATTTGTTGTTGTTGTCAAGTGCATTGAGTTGATTCTGACTCATAGGGTTTCTGAGGAGCAGCTCATAGATTTGAACTGGAAATCTTTCAGTTAGCAATCCAGCTTCACACAAGGACCCCTAAACTACTTCCTTGGAGCCCAGACCTCTGTTGACTACTTGTTTCTCCCTTTAGGTTAGGCAGAAAAGCTAGAGGGTACTCCAGTGGATACAATATTCTTCCCCTGGATGGTTCAAATGGGTAAGTACTAAACTGCCAGCCCAAAGTTGGTGGCTCAAACCCATCCAGAGGCATCTCAGAAAACAGGCCTGAGAATCTGATTCTGAAAAGTCACAGTCTTGAAAATCCTACTCTGCATAGATGACATTACTATGACTCAGAACTAGCTCAATGGCAACTCACCATATAAACAACACTTGGCAAGTGTGGATCGTTTTTCTAGCATACCAGTATTGAGAGATGTATCTGCAAAGTTCCTAATTTGGGCTTCCATTGATTCAAAATTTATTCTTTGCACTTTCAATATACTATTCATTTCTGAAATCTTAGAATTTATCTTTTGAATTTTTATTTGCAGACTTTGTGCTACTTCTAATGTTTCACTAACTTTGTCCATATGCTCTTGTAGTATTTTCCTGAACTCTTCCAAGCCGCCTGCCCCCATGTCTCCTTGTTTTCCTCAATCTTTCACTTGTTTGAGCCACTCTGTCTTATTACTTTGTGTGAAGTGAAATTGTCTGTGGTCTATGAGACATGGTTGTTGTTATTGTTAAGAGCTATCGAGTCAGTTCTGACTCACAGTGACCCTCCGTAGGGTTTCCAAGGAGCGGCTGGTGCTGGCAACTCAAACCAACTTTGCGGTCCAGTGCATTATCCCACAACACCACACCAGGACTCCATGAGACCTGGTAGTGTCATTGTATTTGTATTTAATTGATGATTTTATATTGGTGTGTTCTTAGGTACTGCCTCCTTGTGGGTGTGACTAGAGAATGGAAGCATGTGTGCAGGTTTCCATTCACCATTCATGCAGCTCAATGTAGGGTAGATTTGGCTGTTGTTGGCTGTTGTTTATTATTGATTAGGTGATATAGGAGCTGGTTACTGGCTCTTGAACAGTGGGTAAAACTTCAAATTCATGGCTGTGGTAAGGCTGTATGGCATGATTGCTGTCTTCCATCAGGTGGGAAAAGAAGAGAAAACACACACACACAAGAAAAACAAACAAGCAAACAACAGTGAAAACAGAAAATAGTAAAGGAGAAAAAAACATTCTGTAGCAAGAAAAAAGAATACTGACGTGATTTGATGTAATGAACCAATAAGAGGATTAAGGATGGAATGTTGTTGTTGTTAAGTGCCATTGAGTTGGTTCTGACTGATAGTGTGACACATAGTGACCCTATGTACCACTGCCTGGTCCTGCCATTCCCACAATCATTATGATTGATCCCATTGCTGCTGCCACTCTGCCAATCCATCTCATCGGGGGTCTTCCTCTTTTTCTCTGACCTGCCACTGTAGCAAACATGATGTCCTTCTCCAAGGACTGGTCCTTGTGCTAACATGTCCTGGTCTCTAAGGAACATTCTGGTTGTACTTCTTTCAAGACGATATTTTTGTTTGTTTTTTGGCAGTCCATGGTACTTTCAAGATTCTTCTCCAACACCATGCATCTCAAATGTATCAATTCTTGTGCAATCTTCTTATTCATTGTGCAACTTTTGCATGCATCGGAGGCTATTGGAAACACCATGGCTTGGGTCAGGGGCACCTTAGTCCTTGAACTGATATATGTGCTCTTGAATGCTTTCAAGAGATCTTGTGCAGCAGATTTGCTTAATGTTATACACCACCTTTAATTCCACTGTGACCCTCATCCAATTTATGGAAGATTCCCATGGGTGTGGCATGTAACATGTTTTATCTTAAAAAAGTAGAAAGGAGAGTGACTTGAGCAGAGAAGTCTTTCCTACCACCAAGATAGAAAAATTGGGAAGGGAGTATATCCTTTGGACCTGGGGTCCCTTCACTGTGAAGCTTTTAGATGTAGAGGAAGAATGATGCCAAGACTCAGAGAACTCCAAGGAATGCTGGGCCTCCAGATGCTGCAAGGAGACAGGGATCTGTCTCCAGAGTCAGTGGCCTGAATTCAGACTTCTACTCTCCTAAACTGTGAGAGAATGAATACAGCTCTATTGGTTAAACTTGTGGTATTTCTCTTATAGCAGCATTAGATAATTAATATTTTTAAAGGCAAGCTTCTTCCCAGAGGATGGTGGGTGGCCAATCAGAAAATTAGAATCTTTTCATTTCATGGCCAGTTTCAGACCTAAATAGTTGATTTGTGGCATTTTCTTAGTTGATTTATCCTCTGGGTGTTTTAAAACTACTTATTAGAAATGACTTACCAGGTTCTCTTGCCAACACATTTTACTGCCACTGCCTGAAAGACAACTTTGTCATAGTACTTATCTTCTCTTCACTCAGGGCTACCCACCTACTCCACCATCCTTTAATTCATTCAACAACATCATTATAGAGTATTTGGGGTCCAGCACTATTTAGATGCTATGAGAGTTAAAGAAGAAGAAGAAAATGGTGCTTCCCCCTCACAGAGTTTATAATTGAATTGAAGACCTGTGACGAGACAAGTAAAATTCAAAATCTCATTAAGTTGCTAACAGTGGCTAGCAAGTGGTACCACATTAAAACAGATTAGTTTCTCATATTAGCTTGCTATCACTGAGCAAAGGACAGAGTCCAATAAAATGGTACACGGGAGAGGTAGAATTTAATGGAATGAAAGGGAGGGGGCAAAGGTAAGGTCAGGGAAGGGCCAAGGTATGAAATGGCTGTGAACTAGAGGGATATATAGAGGACAGTCCTGAGAAAGGATGATTTGAGGAAGGCAGGAAGGGGTGAGGGGAGGGTAGCTCATGAGGGGAGAGGTACCAAAAATGTAAAACTAATGCAAAATGGGAGGTCAACAGAAGTGGATGGCAAGCCTCAATTAAGGAAGTCCTACAAGAATCTGTTGACTCTAAGTTTATTCCATTTCCATCATTGCAAATGTGTCCCTGATGGATAGGATGCAAGTGTGAAGAAAGGGTAAGGACGGTGTCCCTGGAAAGGAATGGTCTCCTTCCTGTGGCCTCCTATATCCTCTGTGAAAGCAATCGTCAGAGGAAAAAAGGTAAAGAGAGCTTCAGCATCCAACCATCCAATTGTCTCTGAATGGATTTTGACTCATAGTGACCCATGTGTGTCAGAGTAGGACTGTGCTCTATAGGTTTTTCAATGGCTTAGTATTTTGAAAGTGGATTGTCAGGTAGTTCTTCTGAGGCACTTTTGGTTGAACTTGAATGCCAATCTTTTGATTAGCAGTCAAGCATGTTAACTGTATCTGCAACACTGGACAAGGAGGGCAGGAAGTTCAATTCTATTCCTAGTTCAACCTGGTTCTTTTAGGATGCTCTTGATCTTTTCTGGGCTCATTTCTACAACCGTGCCAAGAGAAAGTTAAATTATCTTTCACCTTTAAAATTATATATTTTCTGATTCTACCTTCTAGTTGTTGTTGTTGTGAAGTGCCATTGAGTTGATTCCAACCCATAGCGACCCTGTAAAGGGTTTCCGAGGAGCAGCTGGTGAGCTTGAACCATCAACCTTGCAGTTCACATGGCTTTTCAGCCTGGCGCATTAACCCACAGTGCCACATTAGGACACTCTAGTAGGGGCATAGAATAGATCACTGGTGCCTGAGCACCATTCCTACCCCTGCTTCAAACCAAGTAGTCCATCTTTGTCTGTTGACATATCAGGTTCCACGGACCACCACTGTAGAGGTCAGAACTGCCTCGGGCTTCTCTTTGACTTGTAGCTCCTTCTGTACATCCTAGAAGTGTAAATATGTGGATGAGAAGGAGCAAGAGGGAGGGGTGGGATAAAGAAAGCGAGAGAGAGAGTTCTCTTGCCCACCTGGGTCAGAAGAGACTGGATGTCTCCACTAAACCAAGGCACAGAGAGTACTTTTCTGTAACTCATGTTTGTTAATGAGACTGGGCCATGAAGACTATCCACCCTGTTATGTACATGGAATTCTGTAAAGAGATTTGACAGATTGCTAAACAAATATACCAAACACTGTAATCCACAGTAGATATGGTTTTGGAAGATTGTATACATACCTGAATGGCATTGTCTTTCTTCAACCATTTTGGGTCTCTAAATTCCTCTTTTGGAGACTCAAGGTTTTAGGCATACCTTTGCAAAACTGACAGAAGGCCAGTAAGTTTCTGAGAATCAGAACTTTGCAGCATACGCCTGTGGAGTGAAGGCTTTGTTGTGGGAAGGAGTAAGCAGTGTTGATCTGAAAGGCCAGTGGGGGCCAGTGCATGAGGCATCAGCTCCTGTGCCCAGTTTCATCCCCTTTGGAAAAGATCAGCCCTCCTGATATATGCCCTTGGCCAGAAGGTCAACACAGAAAACTCTCCATTCTGAAAACAGAGTCCTCTGGCTGAGAGAAAGAAGCCAACCATGATTTAGAGAGAAACCCCTCTCTCCTCAAATTTTCCAACTTGACATGTTGTGTAGAGCACTGCACATTTGATTACATTAGTCACATTGCATTAAACTGTATCAGATATGACACGATGCAATGGGATTGTGAATGGTGTAGAAAGATGCACCAGCAACCGATCAATTGCCCCCATTTCTGATTCAGGAGCAAGGCCATCTACTTTCCAGGTAGCCCTTTATTAATTCAGATAAAGAATTTGATAATCTTATTAAAGAGAGGGGCCCATGAGTCCTTACCTGTATCATTAGAAAGAAAAGAAAGGATTCTGTGTTGTTATTAAGTGCTTTGGAGCCTGACTCATAACAACCGTATATAGGGTTTCTGAGGAGTGGTTAGTGGGTTTGAACTGTTGATCTTGGGGTTAGCAAATAGCAATCTGGAAAATAGTCTTCTAGCAGTTTTTCCACTTGTCTAGCTCATTAATTTGAGAAGTACTTCAAATTGGTGTGCCACATTCTTAGAAGCCAAGTCTTAGCAGAGACTTTCCACATTTGGTTATGTGACTCAAAATATTCAACAGTGCCTTTCTTTAGTATCTTTGAGGTGGGAACCCAGCCCCCTCTCTGTGGTGAAGCCAGCGGGCCCTGGCTGTGGCAGTGACTGGTACGTATTGTGTGTGTGCCCCTGTCTTCATGAGAGTCTGCTCTGCGTTTGGTGCTTCAGTTGTCTCCGTTTGATATTCATTTAAATACTGATTAAAAGAAAACTGCTGGAAATACATACATATTGCAACTATGGTACACTAACTTCAAGATGAAAATGAGAATATTTTCCTGGTTTTCCCATAGGGAGGGACAAACAAAGCCATAATGACACACTCTTCCTAGAAAACATAAGCCAGACTTGCCACAGTATGGTCAGAATCAATCTAATATGAAAGTTATACTTAATTTTTTTTTTTAACCACAGGTTTGCGTTAAAAATGCTTTCCCCGTTATATTCAAATCAGTCAAAGGAATCTGTCTGAATCTATAAGGTTGGCATTTGTTGTTAAGTGACAGCAAGTCGGTTCCGACACATATAGACCCTGTATAGGATTTCCAAGGAGCGATTGGTGAGTTGGAACTGCTGACCTTGCGGTTCAAACCAACATTGCAATCTGGCACAGTAACCCACAGGGCCACACCAGGGCTCCTGACTTAAATTGCCTTAACGAATAAGGCAATGCATCAAAACCCAGAAGATCCAGCAGTAGAAAAACTCTAGAATTGATTGTGTCAGTTGATGACTTTCATCATAAAGAGCTCAGTATCTTAGCTCTGACTTTAACCTCAGATTGGGGAGACAAAGTTGCTGAAGTTCAAGGCAATACATTCTGACTCACTACTTGGAGTGAAACAATAGTTGTTGTTGTTGTTGTTAGGTGTCATTGAGTCAGTACCGACTCATAGAGACCTCACGTACAACAGAATGAAACACTGCCTGATCCTGGGCCAACCTCATTATCATTCCCATGCTTGAGCTAATCAATGCTGTCACTTAGCCAATCCATCTCGTTGGGGGTCTTCCTCTTTTTCTCTGACCCTCCACCTTACCAAACATGTTATCCTTCTCCAGTGACTGGTCCCTCCTGACAATATGTCTGAAGTATGAGAGACGAAGCTTAGCCATCTTGGCCTCCAAGGAGCACTCTGGCTGCACTTCTTCCAAAATAGATCTATTGGTTCTTTTGGCAGCCCATGGCACTTCCAATATTCTCCTCCAACACCATAACTCAAAAGCATCAATTCTTTTATATTCTTTTCTTAAAATGAAGAAAACCTTCCAGGAACTCTTGTCCCATCCCTAAAAGCCTTCCCCTCAAAAGCATTGGCCAGAAGTGTGTCATGTTGTTGTTAGGTGTCGTCAAGTGGTCTCAGACTCATAGTAACCCTATGAACAATGGGATGAAACACTGCTTAGTCCTGTACCATCCTCACAATTGTTACACTTGAACCCATGCCTATTTTTGACCCAAAAATAACTGGACAAGGGAAGCAACCACCTTGTTCATGACAGGTCACCTGTCTCAAAGCAAACATTGAAAACACCACTTCGTATAGGAGAAATGATAAGCAAGAACTACAAGATGAGGCCCAACTGAGAAAATGCTCTTAAAAATGGTTTATTCTGGTTTAAACTGCTGCTATATGGACAATATAGCCACAGCAGATATACTGAATCAGAAATTACATTTTAACAATATCACCTGGAGATCTCTAAGAATCACCTGGAGATCTTGTTAACATGTAGATTTAGAATCAGTATATCTGAGGTTGAACCAGGAGGGTGAACCAGAATGAATCCATTCTAGCCTGGTTTTTAATTCCTGCTTGAAGTGGGAAGGGTCAAAAACTAGGTATCTACCACTGTGTTTAACCACAAACAAGACTCTCTGCTCTGGCCTGCCTTTGAGTCTGGAGGAGAGCTAGGATCCAAATTCCAATCATAATGTACTGACTCCCCATTAGGGTTGATGATCATAAATTCTTGTTTGCACACTATACACAGTGTTAGTGGTGGTTATGTGCCATGCAGTCAATTCCAGCTCATAGCAACCCTGTATAGGGTTTCTGGGGCTGTAAATCTTTACAGGAGCAGAAAGCCTCATCTTTCTCCTGCCAAGCAGCTGATAGTTTCAAACTGTTGACGTTGTGGTTAGGAGCATGACTCATAACCCACTATGCTTCCAGAGCTCCTTCATTGCCACTTTGGTATGAATTGATTTCATTAAATACAATTCTTAAAGTTTCTGAGGAAAAAGAGGAGGCAATAAAGAAATATAAGTGTGTGGGGCGGGGGGGTGCTTGGCAGGGAGGCTAGAAAGAAGAGTGAGGCAGTGAAGACACATCCTGCCATTGATGTTAATTTGCTTAAGATAAATGATTTTTTGTGTCATGTCCAGGCTTATGGTAAAGCAAAGAAGCCTGGAGAAACTGTGATTAACAGAGGCCTAGAATCCTTTGAGGCAGGCAGTTTCTGAGAAGATGAAATTTGTCAACAAATACTGGAAGAAAGTTCTGGCTGGCACATAAAATGCTTTCATGCATCCACAAAATATTTAATGAATGCCTACTCTGAACCAGATGTTCTGCTAGGCATTGGATATGTGGTTTGGAAAAAAGCATACAATTAACAGGTCTGTTAGTCAAGGTTATTATTTGGCATGAGACCAGGCAACAGAGAGAGAGGTTGGCCAACTCAAAGGAGTATAAAGTGTCCTAATAGACAAACATTACATGAAGAAGCCAGCAGTGGACAATATCCATGCTGCTGGTGGTGGTGGTTATGTGCCACAGAATCGGTTCTGACTCATAGTGATCTTGTATAGGGTTTCTGAAGGTGGACAATATCCATAGTAGGATGTAAATAATAGGGAAGTCTGTACTTCAGATAAGTTCTAAAAGACTAGGGCATTCAAGAGCTAAGAACCACATTAAGATACAATGTGGAGAATGAATCTTCTGCAATTGAAGAAGTTCCTTTATGCAAAACTATAGTGAATGCTGTTCACCACTTATCTGTCAGTTTGTCGTACTGTGGTGGCTTGTGAGTTGCTGTGATTCTGAAAGCTATGCCATGGATATTTTAAATACCAGCAGGGTCACCCATTGTGGACAGGTTTCAGATGAGCTTTTAGACAAAGATAAACTAGGAAGAAGGAGTGATGAACTACTTCTGAATATTTAGTCACTGAAAACCTTATGAATAGCAGAGAAACACTGTCAGATATAGTACTGGAAAATGAGCCTCTCAGGTTGGAAGGCACTCAAAATGTGACTGGGGATAAGCTGCCTCCTCAAAGTAGAGTTGATTGTAATGACACAAATGGAATAAAGCCCATGGGAGAAAAGCCCAGGGGACCTTCATTTGCGGATGGGCACAACTCAAAATGAAGAGAAACAGTTGTAAACATCTATTAATAATCGGAAACATGGAATATACAAAATATAAATCAAGCAAAGTTAGAAATTGTTAAAAGTGAAATGGAACACATAAACATCGGTGCCTTAGGCATTAGTGAGTTGAAATGGACTGGTATTGGCCATTTTGAATCTGACAACCAAGTGGTTTACTATGCTGTGAATGACAAAGAGGAATGGTGTTGCATTCTTTGTCAAAAAGAACATATCCAGATCAGTGATGAGGTACAATGCTGTCTGTGATAGGATACTATCCATGTGCCTACAGGGAAGACCAGTTAATACCACTGTTATTCAAATTTATGCACTAACCACTAAAGTCAGTGAGGATGAAACAGAAGAAATCTACCAACTTCTTCAGTCTGAAATCAATCAAACATGCAATCAAGATGTATTGATCATCACAGGTGATTGGAATGCAAAAGTTGGGATCAAAGAGGAAGGATCAGTAATTGGAAATAAGGCCTTGGTGATAGAAATGATGCTGGAGATCTCATGATAGAATTCTGAAAAATCAATGATTTGCTCATTTCAAATACCTTCTTTAGACAGCATAAGAGACCACTATACACATGGCCCTCGCCAGCTGGAATACATAGAAATCAAATTGACTAAATCTGCTGAAGGAGACTATGGAAAAGCTCCATATAATCAGTGAAAATAAGGCTAGGAACAGATTGTGGAACAGACCATCAATTGCTCATATGCAAATTCAAATTGAAGCTGAACAAAATAGAAACAAGCCCACGAGAGTCAAAATATGACCTTGAATATATTCCACCTGAATTTAGAGATCATCTGAAGAACAGATTTGATACATTAAACACTAAAGACTGAAGACCAGAAGAGTTGTGGGATGACATCAAAAACATCATACAGGAAGAAAGCCAAAAGTCATTAAAAAGAAAGAAGGAAAATAAATGTCAGAAGAGACACTGAAACTTGCTCTCCAGTGTAGAGATGCTAAAGCAAATGGAAGGAAAGAGGAGTTCCAAGAGCTGAACAGAAAATTTCAAAAATCAGCTCGAGAAGATAAAGCCAAATATTATAACAAAATGTGCAAAGATCTGGAATCAGAAAACCAAAGAGGAAGAACAAGCTCAGCATTTCTCAAGCTGGGGGAACTGAAGAAAAAATTCAAACCTCGACTTTCATTATTGAAGGATTTGGGGGCAAATTATTGAATGATGCAGAAAGCATCAAGAGAGGATGGAAGGAATACACAGAGTCATTGCACCAAAAGGAAATGGTTAATGTTCAACCATTTCAAGAGGTAGCATATGATCAAGAGCCAATGATACTGAAGAAGGAAGTCCAAATTGCATTGAAGAAATTGGCAAAGAACAAGGCACCAGGAACTGATGGAATAAAACTGGAAATCTTTCAAGAAAGTGAGGCGGCACAGGAGGCACTCATTCATCAATGCCAAGAAATTTGGAAGACAACTATCTGGCCAACTGATTGGAAGAGATCTCTATTTGTGCTTATTGCAAAGAGAGGTGACCCAAGGAAATGTCAGAATCATTGGACAATCTCTTTGATATCCCATGTGAGTAAAATCTTACTAAAAGTAATACAGAAATGACTGCAAGCATACATTGACAGAGAACTTCCAGAGATTCAAGCCAGATTCAGAAGAGGCCGTGGAATGAAGGATATCATTGCTGACGTCTGATGGATCTTGGCTTAAAGCAGAGAATATCAGAAAGATGTTTACCTACCTGTGCTTTATTGACTACACAAGGGCTTTTGATTGTGTGGATCATGACAAGCCATGGACAACATTGTGAAGTGTGAGTATTCCGGAACATTTAATTGTTCTCTCAAGGAATCTGTACCGGGACCAAGAGGCAGTTGTTCGAACAGAATATGGGAACACTGAATGGTTTAAAATTAAGAAAGTTGTGCAACAGGGTTGTATTATTTCATCATACTTATTCAACCTGTATGCTGAGCAAATCATCCGAGAAGCTGGATTACATGGGAAAAAAAAAAATGTGGCATCAGAATTGGAGGAAGACTCATTAACAACCTGCAATATGAAGATGATAAAACCTTGCTGAAAGTGAAGAGGACTTAAAATCTTTACTAATGAAGATCGAAGAGCACAGCCTTCAGTATGGATTTCATCTCAATGTAAAGACAACAAAAATCCTCACCACTGGACCAATAAACAACATTTTTATCAATGGAGAAAAGATTGAAGTTGTCAAGGACTTTATTCTTCTTGGATCAACTATCCACACTCAAGAAAGCAGCAGTCAAGAAATCAAACAACGTACTGCATTAGGCAAATCTGCTGCACAAGACCTTTTTAAAGTGTTGAAGAGCAAAGATGTCAGCTTGAAGACTAAGATGTGCCTGACCCAAGCCATGGTATTTTCAATAACCTCATATGCATACAAAAGCTGAACAGTGAATAAGGAAGACCATAGAAGAATTGATGCTTTTGGGTTATGATGTTGGAGAAGAATATTGAAAATGCCATGGGCTGCCAAAAGAACCAACAGAAGAAGTGCAGCCAGAGTGCTCCTTGGAGGCCAGGATGGCCAAACTTCGTCTCTCATACTTCAGACATATTGTCAGGAGGGACCAGTCACTGAAGAAGGGTATCATATTTGGTAAGGTGGAGGGTCAGAGAAAAAGAGGAAGACTCTCAGCGAGATGGATTGGCAAAGTGGCAGCATCAATAGACTCAAGCGTGGCAACGATAGTGAGATTGGCCCAGGATAGGGCAGTGTTTCGTTCTGCTGTGCATAAGGTCTCTTTGAGTTGGTACTGACTCGATGGCACCTAACAACAACAACAACAATAGTGAATACTGTTCGAGCTCATAGCCACCCTATATTCAACAGAAGGAAGCATTGTTCGGTCCTGTGCCTTTCTCACAGTTGTTGGTACACTTGAACCCATTGTTTTGGCTTCTATGTTAATCCGCCTCATTGGGGAGTTGTCCTTGGTTTTGCTGACACTTCATTTTACCAAGCAAGATGTTCTTTTCCAGGGACTATTTCTTCTGGATCACATGTCCAAGGTATGAGAGACAAAGTCTCACCATCCTGGCTTCTAAGAAGCATTCTGATTGCACTTCTTTCAACACATTGTTTGTTCTTCAGGTAGTCAATGATACTTCTAGGGACCTGGTGTGGCACTGTGGGTTAATGTGCTGGACTGGCAGGTCAGTTTGAGCCACAAGGTCGGTGGTTCAAGCTCATAGACTGCTCCTCAGAAACCCTACACATGGTAGCTATGAGTCAAAATTGACTCAACGGCACTTAACAGCAACAATGGTACCTTTAATATTTTCCTTCAACCCTATAATTCAAATGTATTGATTATTCTACAGTTGTCTTTATCCATTGTCAACTTTCACATGCATATGAAACAATTAAAAATACTATGGTTTGGGTCGGGTGCACCTTAGCCTTAAATGATAGCTTTGCTGTTTAGCAAGTTAAAGAGGTCTTTTGCAGCAGCTTGGCCAAAAGCAATCCATTGTTTGATTTCTTGACTGCTGCTTCCATAAGCATTGATTGTGTATTCAAGCAAAATGAAGTCATGGCAACTTCAATCTTTTCTCCAATTCTCATAATGTTATTGGTCCAGTTTTGAGGATTTTTGTTTTCTATTCATTGAGGTACACTCAATACTGAAGGCTATGGTCTTTGATCTTTGTAAGTATTTTAAGTCCTCTTCACTTTCAGCAAACAAGGTTGCATCATCTACATATTGCAGGTTGTTACTAAATCTTCCTCCAATCCTAAAGACATGGGCTTCTTCATATAAATCAGGTTCTCGGATTATTTGCTCAGCATACATATTGAATGAATTTGGTGAAAGGATACAATACTAGTGCACATTTTTCCTGTTTTTAAACTATTCAGAATCACCTTTTCTGTCCAAAGACTGCCTCTTGGACAATCTATAGGTTCCTGATAAGCACAAGTAAATGTGTGGAATACTCAGTCTTCTCAATGCTATCCATAGTTTCTTATGATCCACACATTTTGCATATTCAATAAAGCACAAGTAAACATCTTTCTGATTTTTTCTGCTTTCTGTCAAGATTCATCTAATGTCAGCAATGATATCCCTTGTTCCATGTCCTGTTTTAAATCCGACTTGAATTTCTGGCAGAACCCTGTTGATGTTCTGTTGTAACCACTTTTGAATTATTGTCAAAAAACTTTTACATGTATGTCATATTAACTATATTGGTAGATGATTTTGCATCCCATTGGGTCACATCTCTTTGGAATGGGCACAAATTTGGGTCTCTTCCAATCTGTTGGTCAAGTAGATGTATTCCAAATTTATTGGCATAGATGAGTGAGTGCCTCCGGTGTTGCAACAGTTTGTTGAAAATTTTCAATTTGAATTATTTCAATTTCAGGAGATTTGTTTATCATCAATGTCTTCAGTACAGTGTAGACTTTTTCCTCCAGTATCATTGGTTCTTGATCATATCCTGCCTCTTGAAATGGTTGAACATCAGCCATTTCTTTTCGGCAAAGTGACTCTATTCATTCCTTCCATCTTCTTTTGATGTTTTTGCATGTTCAATATTGCCCGTGGTGGTGTGCCATGGAGTCAGTTCCGACTCATAGTGACCCTGCATAGGGTTTCCAAAGCTGTAAATCTTTACGGGAGCACAAAGCCTCATATTTCTCCTGTGGAACAGCTAGTAGTTTAGAACTTCTGACCTTGAGGTTAGCAGCTCAACTTGTAACCACTACGATATTGCTCATATAACCCTTTAATATTGGAACTTTAGACTGGAATTTTTCAATTATTTCAGCTAAGAAATGCTTCTGTTTGTTTTTTCACCTCCAGGTATTTGCACATTTCATTATAATACTTTATCTTCTTGAGCTATCCTTTGAAATTTTCTGTTCAGCTCTTTTACTTCATCATTTCTCCTAGCTGTTTTAGCTTCCCTATTATCAAAAGCAAGTTTCAATGTCTCTTCTGACATTCATTTTGCTCTTTGTTTCTTTCTCTTTATTCGACCTTTTGATTTCTTCCTGAATGATTTTCTTGGTGTCGTCCCAGAACTCTTCTGATCTTTGATTATTAGTATCTAATGCATCAAATCTGTCTTGACATGTTCTCTAAATTCAGGTGGGATATATTCAATGTTATATTTTGGCTCTCATATTCATGTTTTAATGCTCTTCAGCTTCAGCATGAATTTGCACATGAGCAATTGAGGATCTTTCCATAATCTGCCTCTGGCTTTGTTTTGGCTGATGATACTGAACTTTTCCATCTGTCTTCTCACAGATGTACTCAATTTGATTCTTGTGTATTCCATATGGTGAGGTCCATGTGTATAGTTGCCTATGTTGTTGAAAAAAGGTATTTGCAATGAAAAAGTCGTTGGCCTTGCAAAACTCTATCATGCAGTCTCCTGCATCATTTCTATGTCAAGGGCCATATTTTCCAACTACTGATCATTCCTCTCTGTTTCCAACTTTCGCACGGCTATCACCAGCAATTATCAGTCATCTTGATTGCATGTTTGATCAATTTCAGACTGACGAAATTGGTTGTGATTGTTGTTGTTGTTGTTAAGTGCTGTCAAGTCGGTTCTGCCTCATAGCAATCCTGTACAGGGTTTCTGAGGAGCAGCTGGTTAGTTTGACCCACTGATCTTATGATTCAAACTAAGTTTGTGGTCCAGAGCTTATCCAACAGCACCACACAAGGACTATAGAATTCTTCAATTTTATCATTATCTCATTTGCTTTAGTGATTGGGATGTAAATTTGAATAATAGTAAATATGAATAATAATACTATTAACTGGTCTTCCTTGTAGGCACATGGATATTATCTTTTCACAAACAACATTGTATTTCAAGATAGATCTTGAATGTTCTTTTCGATGATGAATGTGATGCCATTCCTCTTGAATTTGTTGTTCCAGGTAAGTAAGGCATGTCACTGGTAGATTCAAAATGGCTAACAGGAGTCCATTTCAGCTCACTGATACCTAGGATATTGAACTTTATGTGTTCCATTTCATTTTTGACAACTTCATATTTTCCTAGTTTCATACTTTGTACATTCCATGTTCTGATTATTGGGAGTGAGGTGGTTCCATAGGATAAGCAGTGGATTGTGAACCACAAGGTTTGTTTTTAGTCTGCCAGTCACTCCATGGGAAAAAGATGAGGCTTTCTGCTCCCACAAAAATTTAAAACCTACACAGGGTTGCTATAAATCTGAACCAACTCGATGGCATTTAACAATAACATTTGGATTGTTAATAGATGTTTGTAGCTGTTTCTTCTTATTTGGAGTTATGGCCCATCAGCAAAAGAAGGTCCTGAAATCTTTGCTCCATTCATGTCATTATGGTCAACTCTACTTTGAGGAGGTAACTAGTTCTTCCCAAGTCATATTTTGAGGTCCTTCCTACCTGAGTGACTCATCTTCTGGCACTTTATCTGAAACGTTCAGCTGCTATAAAGTTTTCAAAGGCTAACCATTAAAAGTAGCTGTCTCTCCTTCTTTCTAGTCTTAGTCTGGAAGTTCAGCTGAAACCTGCCAACTGTGGTTGACCCTTCTGGCAATGAAAATGCTGGTGGCATAGCTCCCAGCATCACAGCAACATACACGACACCACAATAAGACAAATTAACAGAAGAGTGGTGGGCAAGGTGAAAAGGTACAATAGCCTGAAGCTTACCTCCATGGTCAGCGTCACCAAGCCCTGTCAACCTAAGATTAGGACAGTCCTGGAGCCTGGAGAAGAGCTTGGAGAACCTATCACTGGGGTCAGGTGGTTCTAGAGGCTACCATTTCCTCATCACAGGCAAGTCCCTTCCCTTCAGTTACCCCTCGTCCTTAGCATGCCATTTCTCATTTCTTCACTTTGGGAACTGTGGTGGCTCATTAGGGCAAGCAGAGTGAAGTAAGTCTTCCTTCGTTTTGTTCTTGTTAAGTGCCATTGGATCGACTCCAACTCACAGTGACCCTGTGTAGGGTTTCTGAGGAGCAACTGGTAGCTTTGAATTACCAACCTTTAAGTCTCCTTCTGAAGAATTAAGCATGAATAAAATATTTTGCTTCTCAGCATTACAAGAACCCAAGAGAAAGAATTGCTGTAATTTAGAATTTAAGATGTACATGTCATTCATAAATTGACTTCGAACTATTCACATCTAAACAGAATTAAGATAGTTGAAGGACTCCTGGTATGGCACTGTAGGATAAGCCCTGGACTTTGAACCACAAGGCCAATGGCTCAAACCCACCAGCTGCTCCTTGGAAAGCCTGTACGGGGAGGGTCACTATGAATCAGAACTGATTCCACAGCACATAACAACAACAACAACAATATCTTAAGTAGCCTTAGGTCTAAAATTGACAAAGCAATATTCACCCCAAATGTAACATGCTTGAAACCACAATATCTTCTTCCCTGCCCACCATGTTTCACCCCAGCATGTTACTTACCAGGTACAAACTTCAAGCAACTGGTAATTTTCCAGCAGTACACGATTCTAGCGTATTAGATGAATGCTTAATTCTCATCAATTTTCATTAACAGCCTTGGCTGATTTGATTATTAGATTCTTGGATTTCCCACTCAGATACAAGCTCTTCATTTTTAAGATTGAAGGGTATGGTTTCTCTTTTCCAGTCAAAGCAAATGATTCCACAGAATATGAATAAATCCCTTGCTTCCCAGAACTGATGGAAAATTGCAAAGCCCTATAAAACTCATGCATGACTTGCTGCTGCAGCTACATAATTAAAAGAAAACTAATACATTGACGAGTTCTCCTCAGAAGAGCATTCATAAGTCATTGCTGCTTGAAAAATCTTGTTGCTAAAAGGAACATGGCCAATATAATTTTTATGATTAAAGAGAAGGAATAGCTCTGTCTTGCCTTATCCAATCCTCTCATGGACATCCAAAATGTTTCATTTGCTGATTTTTTTTTATATAAGTCTTGAAGTATCATGACTTCCATAAGGAAATAGTTATCCAATGTACAGATTTACCATGAAAGCTATTGCTTTATCCTCATTACCTAGGCCCCATGCCTCCCCACCCCAATCCATAGCAGGCTTATTTTTAGCAGTGACTAAAGGACTCCATGTTCTAATTTATGCACACATATAAAATCAATAATTACTTAGTCGACCTTTTCATTCGTCTAAATTTGGCCTGCGTAATGGAAGCTGCCCACACAGTTCCCATTGAAAATGATAAATAGGAGATAGAAGTGCATCTCTATCATCTCTCTAAGGGTCAGATGAAATCAGAGGCAGCTAATGCCTCAGCCAGTCCTTGAAATGATCTGTACAAACTTTTGTTTGAATCAGATTCCATCCTGATTAATGTCGCACTTCATTCCAAAGAGAAACCCAACTTTGACTGGCCAGCACAGGACTCAATGGTTTGAGCATGTTTCATCACCTAATTAGTCAGCCGTTTTTGTACTGAGAGGAAGTGACTACAGTTCCCAAAATGGGCACAAGGCAAAGGAGATTTTTTTTTTTTTTTTTTTTTTTTGGGGGGGGGGGGCGATGTTGGCTGTAGGCCTCCCTGTGCAAAGATGTGAGAAGAAATGATCATAAATCCATAAGTCCAGATAGACTTCAGAAACCAGCCACATTTCTCCATGCCTAACTCCTCCCTGGTCTGGTCCTGAAGGCCAGCAATGGACTGTGAACCACAAGGTCGGTAGTTCAAACCTACCAGCTGCTCTTTGTTATGAGTCAGAACCTATTTGATGGCACTTAACAACAACAATTCCTCCCACTGAATTTTGAAGGGTTTCCTGCTATAGACCAATACCTGTAGAAGGCAGATTGCCCTCTGAGTGAGCAGTAATCCTATTTCCTGCTTTGTGTGCAAAGATTGGATTTCTGGGTTGTATTGTTGTTGTTGTTAGGTGCTGTTGAGTCGGCTTCAACTCATATCGACCCTATGCCTGGGCCTGCACCATCCTCACAATTGTTATACTTGAGTCCATTGCTGCTGCCACTGTGCTGATCCGTCTGATCGAGAGTCTCTTTTTTGCTGACACTCCATTTAAACAAGATGTTTCTCTATGCCGTAGTTCTGAGTTATAGAGGAGTCGTTTCATTTTTCCTGAACTTGGTCAGAATAAGGAACTAACTGGGATGATTTGAGGCAGAAATACTTAGGCAGTATTTTCCTCTTTACCTCAGGAACATTTAAACTCACCAGGAAACCTATCTTCTAGATGTAATCTTCCTACTAAAAGCCAAACCAAAGCAAACCACTGCCATTGAGTTGATTCCGACTCTTAGCGAAAATTCTTCTTTCTCCAGTGGAGCAACTAGTGATCACAATTGCTGATCTTGTGCTTAGCAGCCCACTATACCCACACCACCCTCAGTGCTCCATCTTCCTACTATTAGGACAGAAATAAGCCCTCCTGTCCTCATAGAAGCCCCTCCCTGTTTCTTGAATTCTATGTCATTGTGCTTATTGACTGAGACATTTTAACATCTTGACAAACATGGAATCCTCCCACCAGAATCTTTACAAGAAGACGGAGAACATAAATGAGAAAACTAGTCTGTTCTCCATGACCTATCCTGGATCCACTGAAATAATTAATAAATAAGTGATTAATAATTAACAAATAAGTAATTAAGACTTATAAAGGAGCTGATGAATTGGTAAGGTGTCTAATAATAATAATATCAATAATATCGATAACCTGACATTATAACTACCTTTTACTGAGCATGTATTATCTACTTATGTGCTAGACATTGTTTTAAATGCTTTCTATCTGTCAACTCAAATTATCATCACAACTCTGATATGGAAACTATCATTCTTTTTATTTTGCTGATGAAGCAATTGAGTCAGAGAGAGATTAGCTGATCTTGCCTAGGTGACAAAGATACTAAATGGGAGAATTAGGCTTAAAATCTCAATAGTCCCATGCTAGGCCCCAAGCTCATGTCACATGAGAAACATGGTGATGGCAGAAGAAAGTGTGGTGATATTAAGCATGTTACACTTGGGTGAATACTGCTTTGTAAGTTTTAGAAGAAGGTCTCCTTAAGTTCTACATCTTAATTCTGTTTAGATGTAATGAGTTTCACACTAATGTATGTGTTACATGTCCATCTTAAATTCTAAATTGCTGTAATGCTTTCTCTTCTTGGTTAGCAGTTCCTGTAATCCTGAGAAGCAACATACCTATTTAGGTATAATTCATTATTCTGTAGAAGGAGATTTAAAGGGAGTCCTGGTGTGGTGCTGTGGGTTAATGCACTGGATGGCAAGGTCTGTTTGAACTACAAGGTCAGTGGTTCAAGTTCACCAGCTGCATCTCAGAAACCCTATACTGGATCACTATGAGTTGGAATCAACCTGAAGGCACTTAACAACAATAACAACAAATAAGACGTACATTATACTCTGCTTGACCTAATGGACTAACACAGTTCCCAAAGTGAAGAAATGAGAAGTGGCATTTCAACATTTTAGAATGTCACCTACACTTCTTGCTGTTGTTAGTTGTCGTTGAGTTAATTCCAACTGATGATGACCTCATTTATGCAGAGAAGAACGGCACTCCACAGGGCTTTCGAGACTCGAACCTTTTGGCAGCAGATTGCCCGACCTTATTTCTGAGGTACTCCTGGGTGAGTTTGAACTGCCAGCCTTTCAGTTGATAGTTCTACCCATTTAAATCACCCAGGGACTTCTATATTGCCTGATTAACCTAAAATAAAACAGCTTTCAAAATCTTGTATTCTCTCCTACTGTGCCCCTTCCGAATTCTGCCTGGTAATGTAGCTGAATATCTTTAAAAGGTTTGAACAAAGGCTCTGCCAAGACGACCTACTAAGCACCAGGCATCTGTGTGGATCGGCCCCCTTTTCTGAGAGTTAAGCATTCCTCAGCACAGACGTCTGGCTTGTAAAAAGTGCAGATCGCATCCACACAAGGGAGTGGTGGGGAAAAGATCACAGGGCCTGTGAGCCAGGAGGGGAGGGAAAGAAGGCAGAGAAGAGGCTTTGTAACACAAAAGCCCCAGACTCTCACGGGCTTGGTGGGCAGCTGCTCACATCTTTGCATAAAACATGGGCACAGGGCTGTCGGGGGACACAGTAAGGATGGCTCCTGGGGGCAGCCAGCACATTGGAGAATGTGCCTTGGTGTGGAGGGGGGTTCAGGGAAAAGAATGAAAAGAGGCTTTTCACTTGCATGTGTCTAATAAATGCGTATTGTACAGAGTGAAGGGAGAAATCAGAACAATTCAAGGGCGAAGACTGAATATGTTGCTTTAAATTCTCCCGAAAACATCTACTGTCCTCACTAACACAGAGGGGAATGGGGAATCTAGCCACCTGTCAACCCCAAAACACACTACCCACTGTTCAGGGAGATATTCTAGACAGGAAGGAGCTTGCCACAATAATCACCATACATTGTGACAACCTTAAACAGCACCTATTCAGCGCATGATCTAAGGCTTTTTGTCAGCTCCTCTGAAAGCCATCAGCTAACTGGGCATGTTTTATTGGCCAAAGATAGTCATGTATAGTTTTGGGTGATTTGTGGCATCAGAATTCTCATTATTCTATAAGTATTGCAGTCCACAACTGAAAACCTCTAAGGAAGGCGTGCCACATGCCAGAAATGACAGAAATCTAGGGACACTCAGATTGTTTAATTATACACACAGGAGTTTTAATGTATCCATTCCACTTGAGGAATAACAAGTATTTTTAAAATTATAATTTATTTTATCTTGTTTTTGTTGTTGAGAATATATATATACCAATTTAACACAGTTACATTTTGTTTTAATTTAAAAAAAAAAACAATAAACACTTAAATGCAGTGAAAAAAAGAAAGCTTAAAAACAAAAAATATTCACGATGTAAGACAAATTGAAGTGATGAGTGATGAAAATTCTGGAAGTCTGTAGAATGACTATCTCACTTCAGATGGCTATGATTAGAGAAAGAACGTCAGCCTTGTTTTTCAGGAAAACCAAGGCTAGGAGGAAGATGTCCTGCCCTCACCTTCTTCATTGATATCTAGAGCAGGGAAGACACTGTACCTAAATGACAAGAGAGTTCAAGAAGTTGAATTGTGGGATGGGGATTACATTAAAATAATTAAATCTATGTAGCCTGATTAAAAGGAGCTCTGGTTGCGTAGTGGCTATGAGCTGGGCTGCTAACTGCAAGGTCAGTAGTTCAAATCTACCAATGACTCTGCTAGAGAAAGGTGAGTTTATCTACTCCCATGAACATTGACAGCCTTGAAACCCTAGACAGGTGGTCGCTATATCAGAACTGACTCAGTGGCACACACCTACCACCATAATGATTAAATGATGACAGGCAAGCATTGTGCTATTGAGTCCGTTCTGCCTCATGGCGAATCTGTATAGGGTTTCTGAGGCAGTAAATCTTTACCAGAGCAGAAAGTCTCATCTTTCTTCCATGGAGAGGCTGGTAGATTTGAACTGTTGGCCTTTCAGTCAGCAGCCCAACTCTTAACCACTTTGCCACCAGGGTTCCTAAGTAAACTAATGGTGGTGTGAGTCGGTTCCAACTCAGCAATCTTGTATAGGATTTCCAGGGCAGTAAATCTTTTCAGGAGCAGAAAGCTTCATCTTTCTCTTGCAGACCCACCGGTAGCAGCCCAGCTCACAATCCTTTAAGCTACAGGCTCCATAAACAAGCCAGTAGTAGAGATACATTGTGGGTAATGCGCTAGATGGCAAAGTTGGTTTAAGCCATAAGGTCAGCAGTTCAAGCTCACCAGCTGCTCCTTGGAAACTCTATACAGGGTCTCTATGGGTTAGAACCTACTGGACTGGACGGCACTGAACAACAATAGCAGAGATAAAATATAATGCAAAAAAAAAAATAATTACTCTAAAATAAGGCAGAAAAGGGGAGGAAACAAAAGAGCAAAGAATCAATGGACAGAGAGAAAACAAAATGCAAAACAATGCAAGATAGTAACCTGACATCTAATCAAATGAATAATTTCATTGAATTCAAATGAGCTAAAGACTCCAGTTGAAAGACGGGTTATCAGACTCAATGAAAAGGAAGACTGCAGACATATCTATACTGTTTGGAATAGATACATTTTTAAATAGAAAGAAACATATTGCTTAAAAGTAAAAATGAAAACACATGAAATCTATACTATACACAATAGGCAACAGCAACAGACTCAAACATAGTGATCACTGTGAGGGTGGTACTGGACCAAACAGTGATTGTTTCTGTGTGCATAAGGTTATGAGTTGGAATGACTCTGGCATCTAGCTACACAAAACCACAACATACTATGCAAACACTTACCATAGGGACATGGAGTGGTCAAACAGGTGCTACACAATGTACACTTCACAACATGACACAAAGAAAGGGGACCATTTCAGCATGATAAAAGGATCAGTTCATCAAGGGGGAGAAAAACAATAACAAAAAACCCAATGTTTATTCCAGTGGGATCTTGTTAAAATGTAGATTCTGAGTCAGTATATTTGGGGTTGTTGCTGTTGATAAGTTCCGATTCACAGGGACCCTGTGCAGGGTTTCTGAGGCTGCAAATCTTTACAGAAGCAGAGAATCTCAAACGTCTCCTAATATTTGGGGTAGAAATAAAAATTCTCAGCAAGGGGTTGAATCAGAATGGACTGGTTTGAAGTCCTGTTGTTGTTTTTATTATTATTATTATTATTATTTGGATAACCTCTTTAAGTATTACATCTAGTGTCTAACAAGGAAATTCTTCCTTCCATATAATCTGAAATGACATGATTTTAGTTAACTCCGCTCTGTTTTCTATAGGATTAAATAGACTAGATTTAGCACTGAAGAGGTGTTTTTTGTTGTTTTTTTCTTTTCCAACTTTTTATGGCGAATGGAGTCAAGGTAAACAGACAAGATCACCAGCTTTATTTTCAACCAATCATACATGTTGTTTCATCTCAATAATTACACCCCCTCTGTGTAACAACAGTTACCCTGCTTCCACCCTGTGGCTTCTCTTTTACATCTTATTTTCCAAAATGAACAATGTAAAAATATTTGATGTACACATGTTGTTGTTGTTGTTGTTAAGTGCCGTTGAGTCGCTTCCGACCCATAGCGACCCTGTACAGGGTTTCCGAGGGTGTAAATCTTTACGGGAGTAGAAAGCCTCATCTTTCTCCCGCGGAGCAGCTGGTAGTTTCGAACCGCTGACCTTAAGGTTCGCAGCCCGATTCGTAACCACTACAAAAAATGTATATTCATTTCCATGTCCAAGGGACCCATTTAGTAAGCCACCCTCTTGCCCACAGCCCACAGCCTTTCTATGTCCATGGGCCTAGAGTCCTCAGCTGCTCTATTTCTCTCTGCCACCATCTCAGCCATCACCACTACCCTAGGAAGGATCTCATGTACCTCTCAAGCTTTTCCTTCTTGATGGACCTGGGGTCCTCTGTTCCTGAAATGGAAGATAAGCTACTCTCCCCTTTTAGTTACATCTGCTGTACAATTACAGTTGTGACAATTTTGATTGATTCTGATAACAATTTCTCACAATTGAATCATAAAATTCTATCATCATTACCCCCTTTCACCAGATCCATCTGTAAAACAGAAAAACTATTCAATGGGGATTTCTACCTTTCCGCCCTCATTCTAAACTTAAGCACACTCATGAAAACTTGTAAGCTAACACCTTGTGCCTTTATAGTCCCCATTTTTTATAGTCAATGTCTAAATTGCCCATTCCTATCAACCCAGTTTGCTTGCATGGGATATTAATTATATTGTCCTAGGATTTCTGTATTCCATTGCATCACCTCTTTTTGGAATGGATACAAATATGGATCTCTTTCAGTAAGTTGGCCAGATAATTGTCTTCCAAATTTCTTGGCATAGATAAGTGAGTGTTATAGATAACTCAAATGTGGCTGCAACCATACATTGACATAGAACCTCTAGAGGTTCAAGCTGGATTCAGAAGAGGACATGGAATGAGAGAGCTCATTGTTGATGTTAGATGGATCATGGCTGAAAGCAGAGAACACCAGAAAAATGTTTACTGTGCTATATTGACTATGCAAAGTTTTTCAGTTGTGTGGATCTTGGAAAACTATGGACAGCATTGAGTGTTCTGGAACACTTAATTGTGCTCTTGAGTAACCTATACATAGGCCAAAAGGCAGTTGTTCTAACAGAATATGGGAACACTGAAAGGTTTAAAATTAGGAAAGGTGTATGCCAGGATTGTATTCTTTCACCATACATATGCAATGTGCATGCTGAGCAAATAATCCAAGAAGCTGGATTACATGAAGAAAAACATGGCATCAGGATAGGAAGAGGACTCGTTAACAACCTGTGATATGCAGATGATACAAACTTGCTTGCTGAAAGTAAAGATGACTTAAAACACTTACTGATGAAGATCAAAGATGACAGTATGGGTTGTATGTCAATGCAAAGGAAACAAAAATCCTCACCACTGGACCAATAAATAACATCAAGATAAATGGAGAAAAGATTGAAGTTGTCAAAGACTTCATTTTGCTTGAATCAACGATCAGCACTCATGGGAGCAGCAGTCAAGATATCAAACACCGTATTACATTAGGTAAATTTGCTGCACAAGACCTCTTTAACGTGTTGAAAAGCTAAGGTATCAGTTTGAGAACTGGTCTGGTGCACCAGACCCATGGTATTTTCAATAACCTCATATGCATGTGAAAGTTGGACAGTGAATAAGGAAGACCATAGAAGAATTGATGCATTTGAGTTATGGTGTTGGAGG
>NW_006408533.1:2274296-2277666 GCF_000296735.1 Chrysochloris asiatica | reverse complement strand
AGATGCTGAAACAGTTTCCACCACAATATATATTCATTGATGTTTATTTGATGATAAAAAATTTTTTTTTAATTTCACTATATGAGACAATCCTCACATTCAGAATATCCCTGGAAGGGTCAACACATTGACTTAAATTTATTATCTGTTGTGAGAGACTAATATCACAGTACATTTAATATAGTAGCTGTAAACATGTTTCCATTGAGTCAATCCCGACTCATAGTGACCCTATTTGGTGTTGTTAAGTGTTGTCGAGTTGGTTCCAACCCATATTAACCCTGTATAAGGTTTTCAAGGAGCTGCTGGTGATCTTGAACCACCAATCTTGCAATTCAAATGGCTTTGCAGGCTGGCACATTAACCCACAGTGCCACAGCAGGACTCCTGATAGGGCAGACTAAAACCATCCTGCAGGCTTTTCAAGGCTGTAGTCTTGGTGTAGCGTAGTGGTTACGAATCGGGCTGCGAACCTTAAGGTCAGCGGTTCGAAACTACCAGCCGCTCCGCGGGAGAAAGATGAGGCTTTCTACTCCCGTAAGGATTTACACCCTCGGAAACCCTGTACAGGGTCGCTATGGGTCGGAACCGACTCGATGGCACTTAACAACAACAACAACAAGTCTTGGTGTGGTGCTGAGGATTAATGCGCTGTACTGAAAAGTCAGTTTGAGTCACAAGGTCAATCGTTCAAGCTCACTAACAGCTCCTCGGAAACTCTATACAGGGTTGCTTTGGGTTGAAACTGACTCAACAGCACTTAAAAAAATATCTTTATGGAAGCAGACTGCCACATCTTTCTCCCAGGAAGCAGCTGGTGGTTTTGAACTGTTGACCCTTCAGTTATTAGTAGCCAAGGGCTTAAGCACTGCTCATCACCATGGCTCCTGTAGTAGATGTTGTTAAGTTCTGTGGAGTGAATTCCAACCCACAGTGACCCTGTAGCACTCAACCGAAAGGTGGGTTTAAACTGCAAGGTTGGTAGTTCAAACTCACCAGCTGCTCTTCCAAAACCCTACATAGGGTTGTTATGAGTCAGACCTGACTCAATGGTACTTAAAATGTCGAGTTTCAGAGAAATGGCTGCCAGGTTTGAACCGCAGACCTTGTGCTTATCCTACAGCACCACACCAGGACTCCCTAGAGAAAGATACGCAAGAATAATGTATATTAAAGAAAAGGCACCTTACCTACTGTCAATAAAACACTTTAATCTAAAGCACCCAAATGAGCTAATGGTGGTGGTGGTGGTGTTACGTGCCAGTCGGTAGGTTCTGACTCATAACGACTCTGTATAGGGTTTCTGAGGAGTGGCTGCTGGATTTGAACCACCAACCTTGTGGATATCAGCCCAGTGCTTATTCTAAAGCACCACACAAAGAATACTGTTGTTGTTAATTGCCATAGAGTCATTTCTGACTCATATAACCCTATATAGGCTTTCTGAGGAGTGGCTGCTAGGATTGAACAACCAACCTTGCATTTAGCAGTCCAGTGCTTATCCATTAGCACAACACCAGAACTCACAGTAAATATTGTTGTTGCTGTGGTTAAGTGCCGTCACGTTGGTTCCAACTCATAGCAACTCTGTATAAGGTTTCCTAGGAGCAAGCTGGTGTTCTTGAACTGCCAACCTTGTGATTCAAACCAACTTTGCTGTCCAGAGCATTAACCCGCAGCACCACACCAGTAACCTGCAGCGGCATACCAGGACTCTGCAATAAATATTTGTTGTTGTTGTTGTTGTTAAGTGTCATCAAGTTGGTTCGACTTATAGTGACTCTGTATAAGGTTTTCAAGGAGCAATCAGTGGGTTTGAATTGCCAGTCTTGTGGTTTGCAGTCCAATGATGATCCTACAGCACCACACCCTAGGTCCTTGCTTTTCTTCCAGCATTGAGGTGATAGAGATAAGGACTTCTAAGGGCTAAGACAGAGTCCTGGTGTGGCACTATAGGATAAGTGCTCAAACATAAGGTCGGTTTGAACCGCAAGGTCAAAAGTTCGAACTTACCAGCTGCTCCTTGTTGTTGTTGTTAGGTGCCATCCAGTCGGTACTGACTCATAGTGACCTTATACATAACAGAACAAAACACTGCCCGATCCTGGGCCAACCTCACAATTGTTGCCACACTCAAGCCCATTGATGCTGCCACTTTGCCAATCCATCTTGCTGGGGGTCTTTCTCTTTTTTTCTGATCCTCCACCTTACCAAACATGATATCATTTTCCAGTGACTGGTCCCTCTTGACAATATGTCCAAAATATGAGAGATGAGGTTTAGCCATCCTGGTCTCCAAGGATCATTCTGGCTGCACTTCTTCTAACACACATCTGTTGGTTCTTTTGCCAACCCATGGCACTGTCAATATTCTCCTCCAAACACCATTACTCAAAAGAATCAATTTTTTCTAGGGTCTTCCTTATTCACTGTCAGCTTTAGCATGTATATGAGGGTATTGAAAATATTATGGCTTGGGTCAGGTGCACCTTAGTCCTTAAGCTGACATCTTTGCTCTTCAATACTTTAAAAAGGTCTTGTGCTGTAGATGTGCTGTAGAAATCGTTTGATTTCTTGACTGCTGCTTCCATGAGTGTTGATAGTTGATCCAAGAAGAATGAAGTCCTTGACAACTTCTATCTTTTTTATTGATTATTGGTCCAGTGTTGATTGTTTTCTTTACATTGAGATGCAATCCATACCGAAGACTGTGCTTAGAAACCCTATATAGGGTCACTAAGAGTCGGAACCTACTAGACCGCCCTTAACAACAAGGGCTAAGACATTGGGTAGGTAGAGCTTGAAGGCAGGGCATAAGGAGATAAGAAAACCTGGAGAAATGGAGAACTGACTAGAGAAGAATGACTGGGGGTTAAGAAGAAAGAAACCAAAATAAATGTGATAAATACTTTCTGTTTCATGATTTTGCTTTATAAAAAGGTCCTGTTTGCAGAAGTTGTTGTTAATTATTGTTGAGCATTCCATAGCAATGTTGTATAGGGCTTCCGAGGAGCAGAAGAGTGTTTCTTAAATCCTTTAGTGGTTGTTGTTGTTGTTGTTAAGTGCCTTCATGTCCCTTCAGATTCATAGTGACCTTGAGGAGTTACTGGTGAGTTTGAGCCAACCTTGTGGTTAGCAGTCCAGTGGCTATCCTACAGTAATTACCACATTGAACACTGCTAAATCATTAGATTGAGACTTGATAAAGAATGATTTTTATCAGTCAAAAATATGTATTAAAATCTGAAATGGGGGTTGTCTTTTGTTATGTTATGAAGTCACTGTAGTGCAGGTGGACCCCAGCTTCTGGTATATATATATATATATAGTAGTGTTGGTGTGCTGTGGAGTCAGTTTTTTTTTTTTTTTT
>NW_006408533.1:2245630-2273585 GCF_000296735.1 Chrysochloris asiatica | reverse complement strand
AACCTCAAGGTCAGAAGTCTAAAACTACCAGCAGTTCTACAGGAGAAAGATGAGGCTTTCTGCTCCCATAAAGATTTATAGCCTTGGAAACCCGTTTGTGTATGTATATATACACATACAACATATAATAGCCCAGGACAAAGAGGCATGTATGAGAAAAGACTGACAATATGCAGGGACCGAGCAGACACCAAAAATTAATAGATAAGTTCACAGAAGTAATCAACATGGTCAAGACCCAGTTTTGGACTTTCAGCCCCCATAAATATAAGAAAAATAAATTTCTGCTCTTTAAAGTCACCCACTGTGAGATTTCTGCTACAGCAACACTAGGAACTTAAGACAGGACCCTAATTGCCATCAAAGTCTGACCCAAAGAGATGAAATCTGTCTCCACTGGATGGACTGATTCGACAGGCCCCCACTCCTACTCAGCATTCATGGGCCAACCAACACCCAAAGCTCCACCATTCTCTTGAAAGTATCATTTTCCCAAATAAAGGAAGTCAGTTCTTCCACCAGTCTCAGAAAACTTGCTGCCCTTCTCTGCTAGAAACTTCTCCCAGTCCATTTAAACTGACCTTGATCAAAGTTTCATTGCTGTGGATTGGGATATTGTGGTACAATGTCTGATAGAATTTGTTCTGCAGAGAAAACGTCTCACAGCACCCACCCAGAGGACACTGATTGTATAGTACTCATGTGACAGAGCCGGCAATCCCAGCACCCAGATACCCAAAGCTGGTTAATTAAGATTAAGACACATTTCCTCCAGCAAGCCCAATCAATCCAATTCAAGCCTGTTCTTTTCCCATTGTTCATTTTTACAGAAATGTCTTTGTCTCTATAGGACAGTCATAAGTCGCAGAAATCACCAGACTTTCACAGCAGTGAAGCACAAAGTTAAAGAAAAGGGAAATTTGTAGGAAGGCATTAAATGGGTAGAATCCAGTGATATAATTCTTGCCTTCTTTGCAGTAGGCCTGGGTTTGATTTTCAGCTGATGTAACTCAGACACCACCACCACCTGCCAGTGGAGGCTTGGGTAATGCTAGGATGCTGAACATATTTCAGCAGAGCCTCCAGACTTAGACAAACTAGGAAGAAAGGCCTGGTGAATTTCCAGATATTTGAACACCCTATAGATCTAACCAAGCATGGGGATGGTACAGGGCCAGGCAGTGTTTCTTTCTGTTTTGTGCCTACAATGGCATCACAGTGAATTGGGGATGGCTCAACAGCTCACAACAAGTCTTCAAGCTGTTCGTTTTAAACAGAATCTATATGCCACAATCTCAAATAGTATAAAAGATAATAGACAAAGATAGAAGATGTGTAACAAAAAGGGAGAAGTAGTTAATCTTTAACAGAGGACCCTAGGGCCATCAAGAGGGAAGAACATGAGTGGAGTGTGGGATCCTAACCAGAGAAGCAGCGACACCAGAGATGGAGACAGAGGTGATGACATGGACAGATAGAGCATCTGAGGACCCGAGACTCATGGAAAGAGAAAGGCTGTGTGCTGGTGGCCAGGAGGCTGGCTTGCAAAATATGCCCTTTGGTTGTTTACACAAGTATATATTTTTATGTGTCTTGTGTACGTAAAAAAAAAAAAAAAAAAGGAATAGAGGCAAAGACTGTTAATCTATGGTGCTTGGAAGGGATTGTAATCACTACCTTGAAACAATATACAATTGGTTAAGTGCAAAACCAATGTTCTGCCATGTGAACTATCACTCAATTCACAATAAAAGTTTCTTTGAAAAAAAAGATAAAGCCTAGTGTTTCAGTTGGCTGTAGAAGAGATGAAGACTGAGTCTCATTGCCAACGTTTCTCCATGTGGCTTGGGTAATCTACTCCATCTCGACATGGAAGGAAAAGATTCTCACAGGTCTGTCATCAATGTTGCTGGCATTCCCATCTCTCCCAGAAAACAGAGCTTGCACAATCTGCAAATTAAGGTGATTTTTTAGCAGCCAGAAAGTGCTGGATTAAAAGGCTATTCAAAAAGTGGTGGTAAAGGAGGCAATAACTATTTTTATCTTTCCATAAAATTCTGATGTATTGGAGAAAAAATAAAGAAGCCTCAGGTATAAATACTGCTGTTGTTAAGTTCAGTACACAGCCCAAGTGATCTATCCACAACAAAGTTAAAGTTGTTGAGTAGGGATAAGGATAAAATTCTAAACAGAACTCGTGAGAGGAACCAAAATGTGATCTGAAAAAGGAGTTTTTTAGTGGGATTTATTAGCAAGACCATCCTAGGGAATTCAAGTGACATACATAGAAGAGTTTTGCAAAGGCAAATTATACTACGTTGGGCTTTATTCTACCTCAATTTAAAGGTAAAAGGCAAAAAACCAAAGGTCATCAGCCCCAGAGTATATTAATTTATATCTAATAGAAGGTTTTTTCCACACGTGAAGAAGTCCAAAGGGGAAAAAATGATAGCTCCCACAAGAAACTTTTGGCAATAATCTCACATAATTTACAACATAAAAGGACATTTCTCTGTCCAGGAATTGTGGCTCATCAGCATTGTAAAAATGGACCCGCACAACTCATTTGATACAAAAGTCATATTAACATCTGCAGCCAACTGCCTGCTTCCCATCCCTTGCTGTTGGAAAGCACACTCACAACAGGTAATATTTATAGACACTCTACTAGAGAGACACATATGTGAACTTTGAGGTTGACAGGTCAAATGAACAGGACAAGCTCGAATCCTCAGCACCTGAAAAAACATCGCTGAGCTGCCCAGACAAGCCCTGTAGCAGCTGGTTCTATAGCTAGCTTAGCACAGGCGCGGGGAAGCCCTGAATGATTTCATTATCTTCTGCCTTCCAAAGGGAGAAAGTGCCCGCTTTCCTATTTCATGATAATTGGATGACGAAACGTGGGTGGGAACACAATTCATTTCAGAGTTTGATGAATTATTTACCAATTAAGGAGACAAGCAGAATAAGGGGAGGGCTACATAACTTCGATATGAGTGTTCCCTTTATTATGTTATTTATGCACAGGAAATTGTGGCTTTTATTAACTAAGAGGTTAATCACTTGAATGGGATGCTTTGCATCCTTTACAGTCCCATACTCAGGCAAATTGGCTAATTTTATGTTAGGAAAATACCCTGGCAATTTTTCTAGTACTTATCTGTGTGGTACAGTTTAATAACATTTTATAGTATGAAAAATGAGTAAACTAGCTGGGCTGCTGGTGTTTCAAAGCCACTGAGTTTTTGTGGTATGGAAAAAGGGAAATGTCCACAGGGTTCTTGTAGAAAATGGATTCCAAGCAAATTCATTTCCTTTTGTTGCTTTTTCAAGTGGCAGTGTTAATGTCTGTGCTATGTGGAATGAAAGCACAAATGGCAGGGTCAGAAAACGTTATAGGAGACCCAACCCACCATTTTTCATGTGTGTACTTTGGGCATGTCACAGTTTCTATTTGTTAAGTAAGGACAACCCATTCATGCATTAAAATATATAAGAGCATTTTTCTGTGTACTCTCATTATTCAAGGCACTTGGATTATATCAATGAACAAGATTAAAGAGATTCTAGTCCTCCTAACTAAGAAGTCCTGGTGTGGTGTTGTGGGTTAATGCACCAGACTGCAAAGCTGTTTGAACTGCAAGATTGGTGGTTCAAGCTCACCAGCTGCTTCTCGGAAACCCTATACAGTGTTGCTATGGGTTGGAACCGACTCGACGGCACTTCACAACAAGAAGTCCTCCTAAAACTGTCATTCCAGTGGGAGGAGCAACCATAAACAAGAAAAAAGATAAATAAACACAACACTTGCAGACTATACTTGTAACTTTTAAAGAAATGAAGAGGAATGATTAGAAAATGACATGAGAGATCCACTCTTAATAGGAGGCTTTAAGAAGATCTATCTGAAGAGTGATAGTTCAGTTGAAAGCTACTAGATAAGGAGGAATAAGTAATTTTTAACACGAACATAAGAGGTATTTTTAGGTTGAGGGTAACAGCAAGAGCAAAGGCCCTGATGCTTGATAGATTATGTTTGTTCTAGCAGTTGAGAGATGGTCCACATACTTATAGATAATAGCAATATAAAATGAGTCTGAGGAGATGGAATAAGTCAGACTATGTATGACCTTGTAAGTCTTGGTAAGGAATTTGGGCTTTTATTCTGAATATAATGAGGAGTCATTGAAGGGACTTAACGAGATCTACTTACATTTCTTAATAAAAGAGAATCAATTGTAAGGATACAGAGAGATGGAGAGACTGTTCAGGGAACCATTCCTATCATTTAAAAGGTAGATACGGTGGCTTTGACTAAAATGTTGACAATAAAGATAGGGTGAACATGGACAGATACAAGCTATGTTCTGGAGGTAGCATCATCAGGCCTTAATGATGGAGGTTAGATCTATGTCCCATAAAGTAAAGTGAGAAGTTTATGATGTCGCTGACTTTAGTTATTGGTGCTGAATACTGAAGCAAGAAGACTGGGGAGAATAAAGTTTTAGACAGATGCTAAAAGTTCCATTTCAGATATGACTTTGAGTCACCTTTTGTGACATTGAAGTGGATATATCTGGTAGCTGATAAACCATAAAATGGTAAATGAGGAGACAAACAGATGAAAAAGGAGCTCTGGTAGCATAGTGGTTATGAGTCGGGCTACTAACCTCCAGTCAGCAGTTTGAAACTACCAGCCGTTCTGTGGAAGAAAGATGAGGCTTTCTGCTCCCATAAAAATTTATAGTCTTGGAAATAATGTACAGGGTTGCTATGAGTCAGAACCAACTCCATGGCACATAACCACCATCACCAAAGGATGAAAGAAGTACTAGTGTGATGCTGTAAGATAAGCACTGGACTTGCTAACTGCAAGGTTGGTGGTTCAAATCCACCAACCACTCCTTGGAAACCCTGTACAGGGTTGTTCTGAGTCATAATTGATTTGACGGCATTTAACAATAGCAACAACAAAGGATGGAAAAGGTGCATCTTAGAAAAAAGTACTTTTTAAGTTAAGTTCAAGGGCCTAGCCTGGAATGTGATGAAGGCTCTGTGGCATATAAGGAAAATCATGAAGTATTTAGCAGCCATTGCTTAGCAGGGCTGTGGGTTGACGGCCTGACTCTTCTTTGTTTTGATTGAGGTGGTATGCACTAACTAAAGTTGAAACCTTCAGATTCAATGACAGCAAGGAGCCACCCATGTGCAGAAAACAATACAGAGCTGATTCCAGTGTAGGTATTGTTGTTAGGTGCCATCAAGTAGATTCTGACCCATAATGAACCCTGTGACAGAGTCAAGCTGACTTAAAGCGTTTTATAGGCCATAATTTTAATGGAAGCAGATTGTCAGGTCTTTCTTCTGCAGATCCTCTGGGTGAGTTAAAATTGACACCTTTTAGTCAGCAGCCAAGCATTTAACCATTGCCTCCTTAGGACTTCTTTTCATTACAGTATATAAACTCAATATTCAATTAATTCCATGGAACATTCATCCTAAGAAGAAGCTATGACTTGCATGAGTCATTTCCATCAAACCACTGATAAATTCCAGAATTGGCAGGTGGAGTGATTCAGTTAGGCATTAGCTCACAGATATTTACTGAACCAGATTCTCCCAAATCCTTTCCCATTAGTAAGTTAGATGTTGAAGGAGATCTGGCCTTCACGTGGGTCATTTGGATATTCTTGACGCCTTATATTTCTAAAGCACTTGCCTGACCAGGGACTTGGTCTTGGCTCTGAAACACTACTAGGATTCCAAACATTCATGGGCTTATTCCAAACAAAGTATATTTAAACATGTGGTCAGTGGATGGTTGCAGGCAAGTCGCTTTCCAGGGGCTTCCAAGGGGATCTGCTGGGCTAGTTAAATTCAAGGCAGAGAGATCAGATCAGAAAGTTATGGAGACTGTTTTTTTTTTATATTACAAAAGTGTCATTCTGGATAGATTTTCTTGAATGACACAGGACAATCATCATGTCTCAGTAATAAGAAGTTTTAAGGAAAACTGAGAACTGCATTGGTGAGAAAAATGCCAGGAAAGTTGCACCGAGGAATTTTTTTTTTTTAACCCATCATAACGATGCATTTGTTCATTCTTTGACAATAACAAGGGCTGTCCTATTTGGGAAACCTTACCCCATCCACCTACAGCTGTGATCTTGCCCCATCAGACTTCTTTTAGTTCCCCAAACCCAAAGAACATTACAAATGCCAAAACTATTGTTCCAAATGTCGAAACTACATGAGGATGTCAAAACTATTGTTATGCTATGGTATCAATTGAAAAGTGCAGAACTCTTCAGAGAAGTGTTCCCAAGTAAGAAACACTGCCTTCAGAAGTTTATAGACCTAGATAGAGGATTTGCCAATAAGCAATATCTTCACACATTGATATTTTTATTTAATAAAGGTTTCTTTGATTTTACAGCAACGTTTTTGGCCTACTCTTGTATTCTAGTCACCCTGAGTTAGATGTTATCTGTAGATGAAGCACAAAGGCTATTACGTTCTCACTGAAAAGTCATCAGTTTAAAACTGCAGACCACACACTCATCTCAATTATAGGTGTTTCCCTAGTTCGCTCATTGATCTTTAAATAATCTAAATTTTAACTTGGGTATGTGAATCCAGTAGGAGAAAAACAAAGGGACTAGGAAGGGCAGGTGAGAATGGCTGTCCAGGGACCAAAGTACAAGAGGAAATCAAAGCTGAGGAGGGTCCAGAAAATTACCCTGGCTTTGGGAATACTTGTGTGCAGCAAAATGACAAAGGCCTCTGACATGGATTGAGTTGTGTTCCCCAAAATATGTGTCAGCTTGACTGGGTCATGATTGTCAGTCATTTGGCAGTTATGTGATAACCCCCCCCCCCCGTGATGTGATAAACCAATAAGAGGATTAGGAATGGGATGTTGTTGTTGCTGTGTGCCTTCAAATCAGTCCCTACTCATAACAAACTTGTATAGAGTTTCTGAAAGCAGTTGATGAGTTTGAACTTCTGACCTTTTGGTTAGTAGTCCTGGGCTTATCCAGTAACACCACACCACCCTTAATCCCATCATGACCTTGATCCAATATATGGGAGATTGCTAGGAGTGTGGCATGCAACATCTTTTATCTTATAAGAGATAAAAGGAAGGAGAAGTGAGCAGAGAAGGGGAACCTACTACCACTAAGAAAGAAGAGCCGAGAGTAACATGCATCCTTTTGACCTGGGGTCCTTGGTGAAGATCCTCAAAGAATGATGCCAAGAATCATGGAGCTCTGAAAGCAATGCTGGGCCTACAGATGCTAAAAGGAGACAAGTATCTTTCTCCAGAGCCAGTGCTCTGAATTCAGACTTCTAGTCTCCTAAACTGTGAGTGAATAAATGTATTTGTTTAAGCCATCCACTTGTGGTATTTCTGCTAGGGCAGCATTAGATTCCTAAGACAGCCTCATGTGGTGGTGGAATAAGGGGCTGTAAGAAGTCCCGACTCTGTTGTGAGAAATAACTCTTGTGGGTGTGGTCCATCTTCAGGAATATAAAGGGCTCATGAGATTGCTACACTAGGCAGACATAGATCGATGATTTACATCCAGGGATATGGAACTTTAAATCAGAATACAATCGTTAATTAATATTGACCTCGGACTTCAATTTCCTACCAATAAAGGGTAATGTAATGTAATGTAAAAAAAAAAAAGAAAGAAAGAAAGAAAAGAATACAGTCATTAAGACCATGGGCGAGCCATTATGGTTTCTCTGGGGAAAGGGAAAATGGGAGGTGCCAGTAAAATTGTGAATAGAGAACTGGAACCAGAGGAGGGGCTTTTTTGGGACAGGGAAATAAAACTGTTTGCAGGCCGGCCATGCCGCATATCTGCCCATGTCTACTGGGTTGGGCTACTGATTTTTCAAAATCAATTAAAGAAAACCTCACTCTTGCCAAAATGAGTACAGATGGGATTACTTGAGCATTTGTCAGTATGGACAACATTTCTCACATTGTGATGAAAGTGGTACAAGAAAAGGGCCAGTTGAAGAGGTAGGGTAGGGCTGAGGACAGAATCCTCAATTTGAGAATCATTTCTGTAGGGAAAGAGAAGCCATTAAAGACAGTTTTGCTGCAAGGTGACTTGATAAAAGAATGTTGTTTTTATTGTGTTTTAAAGAAACAAATTAGAGGCAATGTTGAGGATGAATTGGAGGAAAGGACAATCTCAAAAAGGACTTGAGTTATTATACTGTTAGAAACGACTATTAGAAATGACTCAAACATTCAGTTCTTTCAAATCAGCTTCCAATACAGTCCCCTAAATCAGCACCAACAGATGACTTTCACCCACATAGTGTCCTTGATTTTCTCCAGAGAAAAAGTTCTTTTTTCTGAGCAGCAGGAAAGTGAAATGATGATGAGTCATCTCTTTCTAAAACTAAAACATTAAGGGATCAATCTTAGGCTTGTGTTATTATTACCGGAGTGCATTTAACCCTGACTAAGAAGAGCATCAACAAGAAGAAGAGCTGCTATTCCTCATATTTGATGTATTGAGCCACAGGAATGTACAAGGTACTGTGCGGAACTAGACGTGGGCCATACAAAGAAAACCCTCAGCTTCTCACCTCAGGGTGCTCAGGAGGAAACTATGGACACCAACAAACAAGGTGGACTATCAAATAGAACAAGAGAACTAACTGTGCAGCATGGGCAGCCTGGTCCCTCCCTCATTATAAGTCACGTGACTTAATGAAGATAGGAACTACGCCAGAGGAAAACCATGTCCATGCTGTGTCCATTAATAGAGGAATTAATCTTCGCAAATACGGAAGCTGCTAAGTTGAAAGGTTAAGTAAAGAAAATGAAATCCTAAGGTTGTTGTTGTTGTAGACCCAGAAAATTCCAGGTAGGGAAAGAGCCAAAGGGTGAAATTCTTGTTAAGGGGAGGTTTTCTGGGTTAAAAGAAGGCAACACACATGTTTCTTAATCATTTTTCTTCTGCCAAGTGCTCTTATCTCATTTACTCGTCTACACAATACTAAGAAATACTACTAAGTCCTATTACTATCCCCACTTTAATGATGAAAAAACAGACTTTTCCAAGGAACCCAGCTAATAAACAGTTTGTCAAGAATTTCAAACTAGCAGTCTTCATAGTCTTTTAGTTCTCAAAATCAGGTCAGTACCCCATGTCTTCCCCAATGTGACTACCTCTCAACCACATTTCCATGTATTGAATAGTATGCAGATGCTTCATTCTGAAAGGTCCAAAATGATACCATTATCTTCTACCACCCAACCCACTCTTTCTCATAATTCTCTCACTTTGTAAAGATATCTTTCTCCCAATTGTACAATTAATCTTAAGTGGGGTGATGCCTCAATACGCAGCCAGTCACCAAATTTTGTCTGACCTTCTTTTAAGATACTTTATTTGATTCTAAAATTACTTCCTAGATGGCAATTCTGTCTCCATTCTTTCTCTTCCAAGCCCTTGTCAACACTGTCTTACACTGCCAATGTGGCCATTCTTCTTTACTTCCAATTATGGGAATTCATAGTTAAACTTAAGTCATTTATACCTGAAACTCCCTGAGCTTTGGTTCTTCAGTCTATAAAATGAAGCTAATAATAATACCTATCTCATAAAATACCTATCTCATTAAATAAGAAACCTGAGCGTTGGCCATAGAGCCCTTGCTCTAATAGAATCTATAGATTATATACATTATAATCTAATATAATCTAATATAACCTATTAATGGTTGTAGATAGCATTGAAGTTAATGATGGAGTTCCTCCTCTGATCAACAGCCTATGTTGACTCCATGTTATTTACAAAATGAAATCTGGAGGGCTTCTCAGTATGGTATTCCAATCCCACCAGAAAGTCATCTAAATCTGCCTTTCTGAGCTTCTTTTGTTTTACTAGAGGTCTCTTCTCATTTACACTATGCTCTCAGCCTGGGGTCAACTCACCATCTTCCAGTTCAGCCAGTTCTATTTCCATACCTTTGCTCAAGCTGTTCCTTCTGTCCTTCTCCCTGGAACACCTCTTAGCTGCATTCACTTATGAAAACCTGTCCCCTCAAGTTTAAGCTTCATCTCTCTGTAAGGCATTCAGTATCACCTTCTTGCAGATGCACCATTGATCTCTCACAGGCAGAGGGATATTATCCAATAGGCATAGCAAGCATGGGCTTACTTGTGATTACTTGCAAATCTGTAGTGAACAATTCATGTTTTTCACATTAAAGATTCTACTTCTAGTTCTGACTGTCTTTCTTGCTCAACCTCATAGCACCTTCCTACAGAATCAAAACATCTTCTCTAATTTACAATCGCTGACAGGGTCCGAGTGCCTAGTAAGCAAGATTTCACCACAGAACCCAGGTGAAATTACTCACTCAGATTAGTAAGTAAGCATAAGTAAGTCTCTGCTTAGCTTGCTTATGGTTAATCCATCCCTGCCCATAGAAGTCTTGTATGTCTTTTCTGTGCCTCAAGATTGCCAGCAGTCTTGTTGCTATCGTTGTTGCTAGGTACCACCATTGAGTCAGTTCTGACTCATAGTAACCCCGTATAGGGTTTCCAAGGAGTAACTGGTGGGTGTGAACTATTGAACCTGAAGCTTAAACTGACCTTACAAGGTCCAGCACATTATCCTGCAGTCTTATAGATTACCCATTTTCCACTACAATGTTTTCTCCACCATGATAATTTCACAGGGTATCTTTACCAATTCTGCTCCTCTCGTTCCTCACCCCTGTTGAATGTACATCTTACCCTATGTTCGTGCTCACACCCACCACTGCAGTTACTTCCCTGATCAGGAATCTTGACAGTGACTATCCACAGCTCCTCTTGACTCATCATTTTCCTTCTCAGATATACCTGGCATGCCTTAAAGGAAGCCTGGCCAGTGTTTGCACAGCACAGAAAATCACCTAGAACCTGTCCTAGTCAAGACTAGACATCAAATACATTTTCTCTCATCCAGGCAGTAAATTCTTAAAGAAAGAATTATAGAGCAGTGGTTTTCAAACCTGTCTGCACATGGAAATCACTTGGGAACTTAAGAAATGCTGTCGCTAATTTTACCACTCCCAGAGACCGAAATTTAAATGGTTTGGATTGTAGCTTCAGTTTTGGAATTCTTTTTAAGATCTCCAAGTGATTCTAGGAGTCCTTGAGTTGATAGCTATCTGGAACACACAGCTCTACTTTGGTACATATAGACTTGCCATAAATAAAAATGGACTCGACAGTGATTCTAATGGCCATCTAAGTTTGAAAGCCACTTTCAAGAGGCTTTTGGAATTATATGGCCGGCTGGCTAGTTGTTGTTGAATTCCTCTTTCACCATTTATAAGCTGAGTGACATAGGCAAAGCTGCATAACCTTTATGTGCCTGTTACCCCAATTTGCAAGGGTAATTTAAAAAGGAGTGCTCTTTTGTAGATGAGTGCTCTCAATAATACTTGTGTCTTAGTCTCCTTGCTACTGCTGTTGTTGCTGTTAAACCCTACACAGGGTAACTTTGACCCATAGTTACCCTGTATAGAGTTTGCGAGGAGCAGCTGGTGAGCTTGAGTCATATTGTTGTTGTTGTCAGGTGCCATCGAGTTGGAACTGACTCATAGCAACCCCATGTACAGCAGAACGAAACAATGTCCTATCCTGGGCCAACCCCACCACCATTGCCACACTTGACGCCATCAATGATGCCACCTGGCTGATCCATCTTGTTAGGGGTCTTCCTCTTTTTCTCTGATCTTCCATCTTACCCAGCATGACATCCTTCTCCAGCAACTGTTTCCTCCTGACAATATGTCCAAAGTATGAGAGACAAAGCTTAGCCATCCTGGCCTCCAAGGAGCACTCTGGCTGCACTTCTTCCAAAACAGGTCTATTGGTTCTTTTGGGAGTCACATTACAGTGCCTTAAAAAAAAGGTCCAATCAAAACAGTGGCTTCCAAAGGGATATGCTGGACCAGTTAAATTCAAGACAGAAAGTTCAGCTCAGAAGGTTATGGTAACTGTTTTAGGGGACCCAAAAGGCACAAACTTGGTGGATTTTCTCAAAGGATACAGGATGATCATGTGGACAATATTATTAGGAAGAAACTTTAGGAAAATTGAAAACTGCATTGGTGAGAAAGAGGCCAGGAAAGTTACACCAAGGAATTTTTTCCCACACAATTCACCTGCTTATTCTTTGAGGGAAGCAAGGGTTTTTTCTAAGATAGTTCCTTTAGGAAACCTTACCCCCATTCACCCTACAGCCCTGATCATGCCCTCTAGACTTCTTTTTGTCCCCCAAATTCAAAGAACATTGAAAGGAACACAATCTGAGTCCCTCGCAAATACCCAAACTGCCTTTTTGACCTGGTGTAAATCTAAGAGTCCTGGTGTGGCTCTGTGGGTTAATGTGACAGACTGCAAAGCAGTTTGAACTGCAAGGTTGACAGTTCAAACTTACCAGCCGCTCCTCAGAAATCCTATACAGGGTCGCTATGAGTCAGAACCAACTTGATGGCACTTAACAACAACAACAAATCTAAGAATGGAAACATCTTCAAGGAATGATTACAGAGATGGAAAGCAGGGAAGAGCTTGAGAGATGGAATCACTGCCTTCAGAAGTGTGTATATCTAAATCAAGACACAAACACTTCATATTTTGGTATTTCTGTTTAATAAAGATGTCTATGATTTTGTAGTAATAGTTTTGTACTTACTGTCAGGGATTGGGGATATTGTCATAAGAATTAGGAGCCCTGGTGTGGAATACTATGATAAGCTCTGGACTGCTAACTGCAAAGTCAGCAATTCAAACCCACCAGCCACTCCTTGGAAACCCTGCACAGGTTCCTATGAGTTTGACTGGAACCTTCTCAATGGCAATTAACAACACATAAGAATTAATGACACAATAAAGGAGAGCATTTAGAACTGTACCAGGAACCTTAATATCTTTGTGGGTTCCTGCGAAAGGTCAGTCTGAACCACAAGGTCAGAGGTTCAAGTTCACCAACCACTCCTCAGAAACCTTATACAGACAGGGTCGCTATGAGTCAGGATTGAGTCGACAACATTTAAGAACAACAACAAACAACAATAAAATTTTAGAATATTTGCATCCGAAATTTTAGAAGCTTTAATTGTAATATTGAGTAAAGAGTACTTGGTGCAATGCTGTAGGATAAGCACTGAAATACTAACCAAAGACCAGCAGTTCAAAACCACCAGCCACTCCTTGGAAACCCTACACAGGGTCACGATGAGTTGGAACAGACTTCACAGCACTTAACAACAAGTCTCTATTTTAAAGATGAAACAAAGGGAACATATAGACAGTCAATGACTTACTCAAAAAGTAGTGATGAAATCTACATAGCAATTCACGTCTTCACTGTATAAACCACAATCCAACATTCCAGGACACTAGCGGTTTTTAATTTGAGTCTCAGGGCACATCTTGGTCAGCAGGGAAGACAAGGGACTGGAATAGAATCGCTCACCTTTATCTGCTTCTCATATTAACTCCCTACAAGATTTTATATGGAGAAGAAAAGGAGATGGGGGTTCTCATGGCTTAAAACATTTAAAAACACTGTGCCAGGTTATATTACCACAAACCTCCTAACCAGAGTTCATCCTGCCTTCTACTTTCTCCCTTTGCCCCATGGTACAGAAAAGCTCTAAAGGTTCAGGTGGTCAAGGAAACTACAAGAAGAAAGGTGATGTTTTCCTGTCTAGTAAGAGGAGGGACTGACATTTACCCTACTGTAGCATTTCAAAATGTCGGCTCTCTGCTGATTACTAAAATTTGTGTGAGGGGGCAGAGAATTAAGGTCTCCCAAGGCTACAATCAGAGCCATCCCCACTGAGAAATGCAGGATTAAATGGATGGAGCACTCTCATATCCTTATGCTTCTAATCACCGGGAAGCGCAGGAAATTGGAAACGCCCCAGAAACAACATGACATATCAAATGCCAGAGCCGGGGTGATCCATCACCATCATCATCACTGTGGTCATTACCATTAACTTCCACTCCATGGACAGCCCGTAAATCAGCTTGCAGAGCTCTTTGGGATCACTGAGTGAAAGGTACTGAATAAATGTCAGCTGGGATCACTAGAGATACCTTTCACTTTAGACAGATAAATGTTAGGGAATTCATGCTCAAGGAAGCACGAGTAGAGACCCTGGTTATTTCCAGGGGCCCCTAGATCCTAATAATGGTTCACATAGAGCTTTAAGGTAAAAAAAGGAGAGGTGTTTCTCATCTTGTGATGTTAAAGATATTCTACAAGCATGAAAACCCTATTATCACTTAGCTTGTGAAGACTTTTACTCCTCGTCCAATGAGCTTCTTCAAAAGCGGTGTTTTTAAAACAGGCATAGAAACAAATAATTTGTAAGAGTCCAAAGCCAGCAGGCCAACGTTGGCAACCCCTACTGAGGACACAGAAAGCGTACAAAAGACGTTTGTAGGAAAGGCTGTTGCCTGTGTTGCATTCTGATATCCCGAGTCATCTTGTGTCTTGCCTCTGAACCTTCTCTTCAGTTCAAGGACCTAGCCTGGTTTGTACTGTTCCCACTCTAGAATAGTCAGGAGCCAAGATCTTTTATAGTATCCCCAAACATAGGGTCTAGGGATAACAACTGCTCTCCTGGAAGATATTCCAAGACTTCTCCACTTTGGGACCCTGTTTTGCCCAGACTTGAATTGATCAGGCTTTTATTCAGAAAGCCAAAGCTTCATCTTCTAGCATATTCCCTTTAGTGAAACCCACCAACATATTACTTTGGCTCAGGTTCTTGATTTTCTATTGAACCAAGTACCAGGCCTAGGTTCTTTTCCACACCAAAGAAGTAGATGTGGCTTTTTAAACCAGAGCTTTCTATAGTTTATTATTTGCTAATTGTTGAAATCATTCTCAGTATTCAATGGATCCTCAAGGTCTCCTGAGACTTAAACTCCAAAATAAAGAGACAGAAGTAAGTGACTCATACAGAAAACTGCTCTTCTGGGAAGAAGAGGCAAGTTGTTTATGGTCTGTCCATGAGCCAGGTGGGTGGGAGTGTGTTTATGTTAGAACTTCCAAAGACCAAGTTTCAGTGAGGCCCTCTAGGGACATGAAGCTCTTATTCAACTCTGTCTTCTGGGAAAAGCTTCTTCCTGCCTAATGTGAGGCAAAGTCACAGGAGTATTCTGGAATTTCCCTTTTAGCTGTTACATGAGTTATATTGTTATTGGAACACGAACACCTTTTTTTCAGTGCAATATTTTCTCAATACTTAGAAATGTGGTAGAATTAATAAACTCAAAATTTAGAAATTCAGAATTCAGGAAAGATGTGAGCATATTGAGCTCAGTTCTGCTCTTAAATTTCCTCTGCTGGGCTCTTAGTGGGAAGAGAGGATTGGACTCTTCTTTTCCTCCTTCACTAATCCATACTCACATTACCTATTTGCTCATAACAATCCAGAATAGGTTGAAGTATGGGAAAAGGGATAAAGAGAGCTCTTCCCTTACTTGAACTGGTACAATCTTAACATGGAATCTTGCTCTTTTGGGCAAGTAGATGTTAAAGCTTTCTTTTTCTGTCTCATGGACATTTTTGTGGGTTCATCTAAGATGGTTAATGCACTGGACTGCAGAGTCTGCTTGAATCTCAAGGCCGCCAGTTCAAGTCCACCAGCTGTTCCTTGGAAATCCTGTACAGGGTCACTATGGATCAGAACCTGACTATGCACTTAACAACAGCAACAACAACAAGCTCCAAGTTTTATAATTCTAGAAAATTTCCTTCTTTTATTGTACTTCCACTGTTTACCACCCCTGATTTTCTTAAAGTCTACTCTACACAGTCTAGCTTGTTGTTGTTGTTGTTGTTAAGTGCTGTGGAGTCTAGCTATTGGAGTCCAATTCCACTTTTGTAATACACCTCAAACTTGAAAGGTAAATAATGGAGAGAAGAAAAAAAACCAAAAAAAAAAAAAACCATAGAGGTAAATACTACCTTAGTTGCTAATTGCTTCTATGAGGGAATTGTCTAATTTTCTGTAGAGGACATAGATACTGAACAAAGAGTAGCAGCCAAGAACTTAAAAAAGTCTCACTAAGCTGGGAAGTCAAAAATCTGTGTACAGTGCTGCCAAGGCAGCTAGAACTTGGGAAGTAGTGACATGAGCAAAAGCAAAATGCTTAAGGGTGTGTTTTATGTATGATTTTCCATGAGATTTTAGCTACCATTTAAGCTGAACATGTATAAGGCAAATTGTGAAGAATCTAAGCAGAAAGCAGTTACTAAGAAGCCAAAAATCTACAAAGCCATTTTAGCAGTTCTATGGTGCTGTAGAAACAAGAATTGAAGTTCAAATCCTAAGAAATAGAAGTCCTAATAAATGTACCAGGCTCTCATTTGAGATCCTTGAAGAGGAAGTGTTTCTAAGCAAAAATAAGGCAGAAATAGAGCAGATTGCCCCAACCCTCACACTGATCCTGAAACCCAAGTCCAATATATCAAGAGGATCTGCTTGTTTGTTTGTTTCTAGAGAGAGAAGTCATCTAGAATCTCTATTATTTTTCATACATAGTGCCTGGTGTCTAATCAAGTTTACCAAGCATGACAGAGTGCAGGAGTAAATAGTCATAACCAATAGTCAGAATGAAGACTGTAGAAATAGACTCAAAGTTGAATTATTGAATTATTGGTCTTGGAACTTTACAAACCATTTGTCAGTGAATCAGTTCCAACACGTAGTAACCATATACTGAGCATACAAAACAGAGTAGAACTTCCCCAGAGGGTTAAAATGACTATAAATCTTTCCATAAGCAAACTGCCACATCTCTTTCCCATGAGACAACTGGTGGGTTTGAACCGCCAATCTTTGGTTAGCAGCCTTGTGAGTAAACAATGCACAACCAGGAATTCCATAGAACTTCAAATCACTATAAATAATATGGTAAATTGGGGGAAAATGGAAAATTCCATAAGCATACTGGAATATTTTTTAAATAGTCAAGCAGAATAAAAGAGCTAAAGAATGTTGAAATGAAAAATTCAGTATATGGATTTAATAGTAGATTAGACAGAACACACGAAAGGATTAGTAGATTGGAAGATAGATCAGTAGAAAATAATTCAAGTTGATATTTTCTAAAAGAAACGAGAAGATCAGAAAACAACAAAAACAATAATAAACAGGGAAAGTCTTTTTTAAAAGACTATAATTAAAATTGATTTGAAATTGAAATGAGAGCGATAATGAGAGAGAAGAGACAGTTCCAAAACTAAGAAATTTGGATTTGAAGAAATTCTACAAATCCTAAGTAGGAGTAGGATGATAAAAATAAAATCATACCCCCAAACTGCTAAAAACCAATGATAAAAAAGAACATCTTAAAAACAGAAAGAAAAAGCCGACACACTTTCATGAGTAGCAAGAAGAGATTTTTGCCCAACTTCAACAGAACAGTGATGCAAAAAAAAAATTAATGGAGCGGTATCTTTAGGTGATAAAAGAAAACTATTGCCATCCTAGAGTTTTGTTGTTTTTAGGTGTCATCAGTAGGCTCTGATCCACAGCAACACTCCACACAACAAAATGAAACACTGCCCTCTCCTGTCTCATCCTCACAATTGTTGCTATGTTTGGGTCCATTGCTGACGCCATTGTGCTTTTACGTCTTGTTGGGGTTCTGCCACTTTTTCACTGACCCTCCATTTTACCAAGCATGGTATTCTTCTTTAGGTACTGGTCTCTTCTGATAACATGTCCAAAGTTTGAGAGATGAAGTTTCACCATCCTGGCTTCTAAGGAGCATTCTGGCTGTACTTCTTCCAAAACTGATTTGCTTGTTCTATGGTACTTTCAATATTCTCCTCTAAAACCATAACTCAAATATATCAATTCTTCCACAGTCTTCTTATTCATTGTCCAATTTTTACATGCATATGAAGCTATTGAAAATACCATGTCTTGGGTTAGGCACGCATTAGTCGTCAAACTGACATATTTGCTCTTGAACATTATAAAGAGGTCTTGTATAGCAGATTTGTCTAATGCAATACATTGATTGATTTCTTGGATACTGATTCCAAGAGTGTTGATTTTGGATCTGAGCAAAATGAGGTCTTTGACAACTTCAATCTTTTGTGCATTTATCATGATGTTATTTATTGGTGTCGTTGTGAGGATTTTTGTTTTCTTTACGTTGAAGTACAATCCATACTGAAGGATTAGTCTTTGATCTTCATAGTAAGTATTTTAAGTCCTCTTCACTCTCAACAAAAAAGGTTGTATCATCTGCATATCTACATGTCATCTACATATCATGATGCCATGTTCTTCATGTAATCCAGTTTTTTGGATCATTTGCTCACTATACAGATTGAATAAATATGATGAAAGAATACAACCCTGGTATGCAACTTTCCTGATTTTAAACCATTCAGTATCCCCTTGTTCTGTTTGAGTGACTGTCTCCTGGTCTCTGTACAGGTTCCTAATGAGTACAACTAAGTTTTATTAAATACCCATTCCTTACAGTCTTACCCATTGCTTGCTATGATGCACACAGTCAAAAACCTTTGCATAAAGCACAAGTAAACTTCTTTCTGGTTTTCTCTACTTTTATCCAAGAACCATATAGTACCAGCAGTGACATCCCTAGTTCAACGTCCTCTTCTGAATCCTGCTTGAATTTCTGGCAGTTCTTTGTCAATGTCGTGTTGCAGCCATTTTTTACGCATCTTCAAAAATATTTTACTTGCATGTGATATTAATGATACCATTGAATGATTTCTGCATTCTGTTGGGTCACCTCTCTTTGAAATAGGCAAAAATAGGGATCTCAGTTAGTAGCTGTCTTACAAATTTCTTGGCATAGATGAGTGAGCACCTCCAGTGCTGCATCAGTTTGTTGAAAGATTTCAGTTAGTATCATTTATTCATGATCATATGCTGCCTCTTGCAATGTTAAAACATCAACCAATTTTTGGTACAATGACTGTGTATTTCTTTCGTCATCTTGTGATGCTTTCTGTGTCATTCAAAATTTTTGCTCAAAGAATTCTTCAACATTTCAAGTCAAGGCTTGAATTTGTTTCTTAAGCTCTTTCATCTTGAGAAATGCTGAAAGTATTATTATTATTATTATTTTCGTTTTTTAACTCCAGGTCTTTGTACATTTCATTTAAATACTTGACTTTGTCTTCCCAAGCTGCCCTTTGAAATGTTCCATTCAGCACTTTTACTTTCTCATTTCTTCCATTTGCTTTATTATCTGCATGCTAGAGAGCAAGTTTCAGAGTCTTTTCTGACATCCATTTTGGTAGTTTCTTTATTTCCCATCTTTTTAGTGACCTTTTGTTTTCTTCCCGTGTTGTGTTCTTACTGCCATCCCACAGCTCTTCTGATCTTCGGTCATTAGTGTTTAATGTATCAAATCTATTCTTGAGGTGGTCTCTAAATTCAGGTGGGATATGTTAATGGTCATATTTTCTCAGCTTCAGCCTTAACTTGTATATGAACAATTGGTGGTCTATTCCACAATTGACCCCTGGCCTTGTTTTGACTGATGATATGGAGCTTTTCTATCATCTCTTCCCACAGATGTAGTCAGTTTGACTCCTGTTTAGTTCATCTTGTGAGGTCCATGTGTATGCCTTCTTTTCTATTGTTGAAAAAGGGCATTTGAAATGACTAAGTCACTGGTCTTACACACTTCTATCATGAGATCTCTAGCATCATTTCTGTCACCAAGGCCATATTTTCCAAACTTTGTAATCCAACCACTAGAAGTTATCAATACATCTTGATTGCATGTTTGTTTAATTTCAGACTTAGGAAGTTGGTGGCTGTTGTTAAGTACCAAAGAGTTGGTTCCAATTCATAGACACCCTATAAAGAGTTTCCAAGGCTGTAAACCTTTGCAGGAGCAGAAAAACTCATCTTTCTCCCAGAAGAAGTTGTTAACAGTTTTTCCAATTTCATCATCACTGGCTTTAGTAGTTAGAGTGTAAATTTGATAATAATGAATTTGTCTATTTATTATTAACAAATAATGAATTTGTTACTAATAGTGGTATTAACTTGTCTTCTTTGTAGGTGTATGGATATTATCCTATAACAGGCAGTATTGTACTTCTAGATAGATCTTGAAATGTTCTTTTTAACCATGAATTCTATGCCATTCCTCTTGAATTTATATTTCCTGGCATAGTAAACCATATGATTATCTGATTCAAAATGGCCAATGCCTGTCCACTTCAGGTCTCTAATGCCTAGAATATCATTCTTTTTGTGTTCTTTTTCATCTTTGACAACTTCCCAATCAATTTTTCTAGATTCATATTTCATGTATTCCATGTTCTGATTATTAATGGATGTTTGCAGCTGTTTCTCCTTATTTTATGTTGTGCCCCATAAGAAAATTAAGGTCCAAAAAGCTTTATTCCATTTATTCTTGAGGTAGTCTCATGGTCAACTCTAATTTGAGGAGACAAACCTTTCCAAGTCACATTTTTAGTGCCTGTCAACCTGAGGGGCTCATCTTCTGGAACCATATCTGACAATATTCTGATGCTGTTCTCAATGTTTTCATCTTCTGACACAGTATCTGACAGTGGTCCACTGGTATCCATAAGGTTTTTAGTGATTAAACATTCAGATGTAGTCTACCTCTCCTTCTTCCAAGTTTGTCTTAGTCTACAAGCTCTGCTGAAACCTATCCACTATGGGTGACCTGCTAATATTTCAAATACCATTAGCTTACCTTCTATTATCACAGCAACATGTAAGCCACTGTAATATGACAGACTGACATAGTTTTATACACAAAGAAAGTATGTTTCAGAAATAAAAGTTACTAAGGATGCCTTCAGATAAAAAAGGAAACAAAGAAACTTGGAGACATTGCAAACAGTAGAAACAAAATACAAAGAAAGAAAGAAAGAAAAAATTGAGTTCTTCAGGCATGAAGAATTTAATTTCAGCTTGAAATCTATTAATGCAGAAAGAAATAAAAAGAACCAGAAAGGGTACTGCAAAATGTTGACACCCACAACCATCTCTAATCCACTGGGTTCAGTAACACACTGTAATGGCCACACAAAGTTCAGAGACAATACTCACAGCCACAACCATGGGGTTTATTAAGGAAGTTAACAGGTTACAATTCGGGGTCAGAAATGATCAGGGCATATTTGTTCCAGTCAGCTGTTCAGAAATGCTAATGGGTTACAGCATCCACCATAAACCTCAGTCTGAAGGCACTAGGCTTTAGTTCCCTGGATCAACAAACCTAGCTCCTCAACTTAAGTGCCTGGAGGTACCCACTCTACAAGCAAGTGTCACTCAACTTCATTTGCTCACTGATCTGTCTCATGCTCCAGTTTTTGGTTCTGCTGCTACTATTCTGCCACTCCTCTGATATCACAGTTTTCTGTTGCTAGGTCAAGGAAGTTCAATGCACAGGAGTCTTAGGTTCCAAAGGATATGCTCCACTCTGGCCCATCTTCTTTGTTGGTAGTGAGATCCACTACCACCCCTAACTCTGGCTTCTGAGATGACTCATTTCAAATCCATACTAGTCTCCAGTTTTTATAATTACAATGAAGTCTGCTAACATCCACAGCTGAAGCATGCCATCCTAGTAGTATTTCCCCCTACCTTCAGACTCAGCAGCAGGGCAGAAATGTTGTTTGATGGAAGTTACAGACTATGCGTAGAGAAGACATTAGATAGTTCACTACATCACACCTATAGGATGTAGTTCTATTCTGCAACACAAGGGGTCATCACACATGTGATGGTAACTGGATTGATAGCTTGGGTTTATATGTACATGTGAGACACAGAGGAATATTTTCAAGGCTGAAAATGAAGGACTGAAACATATGTGCCATGCAAATCACAGCCAAAAAATAGATTTTGAGGCTATAGTAATATTAGACAAAGAAAACTTGAAGTCAGTGAGTGTTACTAGATAGAGACAGAGAGGGATGGTCCATGAAGAAAAACAGGTCCATATAGAAGATCTCTGTCAATTTAAAAATTGTATGCAGCAATTTATATAGACTATTTAGATAGAAAACTATAAATAGAAAGGAGAAATGGGTAAATTTACATAATGGCAACTTCATCACTTTTCTACTAACCATTAGAACAAGCAAAAGAAGAAAATGGGTAAATATAGGCAGTCATTACAACATGATTAATAAAATTTATCTAGTAGACTTTATAAAATACTGCACCCACAACTGCAGAAATATACTTCCTGGGTTTTTTTGTTTTTTTAGTACACATCAATATTTACTAAAATAGGTCATATGCTTGGCCACTAAGCAACTCTCAACAAATTTCAAAGGAATTTAAAGCATGCAAAGTATATTCTCTGGCCTCATTGAAATGAAGCTGTAGAAATCTAAAAATGTTTGCAAACTAAGCAAAACCCTTCTAAATAATCTATGAATAAATAAAAACAATCACAAGGGAAATTAGAAAATATTTGTAACTCAGTAATAAAAATATAGCATATCAGAACTTAGAGGGTATAAGTAAAAGAGTGCTAGAGCTGTAAGAATGACTTAAAATTAATAAATTAGGGGAAAAGAGGCCTAACATTCGTAACAGTCCTGGTGTGGTGTGGTGCTGTAGGATAAGCACAGGACTGCACGGTTAATTTGAACGACAGGACCGACAGTTCAAACACACCAGCCACAGCTTGGAAACCCTATACTGGATAACTATGAGTCAGAACTGACTTAATGGCACTTAACAGCAACAACACTCATAATACATCAAAAGGCTAGTAAAGCCACTGAATATTAGTTCAAAAGAAAGCAAAAGGTAAACAGAGAAAATAAAGATAACAATGGAAATAAACATATACACACAATAAGGAAAATCATCAAGGTAGCAACAGGAATGTGAAAACATTAATAAAATTGATGTCTTTAGTAACACTGTTCAAGAAACAAGAGGATGAGGAACATGTTACTAATATGAACAATGAGAGAAGCTAGCATTACAGACTAAATAAATATTTAAAAGATAATAAGAGGTAATTATAAATGCATTTATGTTTCTAAATTTGTAATTGCAGTTGAAATGGGCTCACTTTGTGAAAACCACAACTCATCAAAGTGAACAATGAAACTAAAAATTTCTATATTTACCTAAAACTTTTGTCCAAATGTGTCAAGTATCTTCTCAGCTCCACCTCCCTCCTCCTTGGGGAACAGTTTCCTTTTCAGGCTGGCCTAAAACTAAGCTTCATTGTTAGAGGGCACCAGTGGGACATTGGAGGGGAAGGTACCCTTTCTTCCAGATTGTTCCTCATTCTCAAATACTCCAATGATGTGCAAGGCCAGCAGTAGGTGGACACTGACAGCACCCTTCAGCTTGATAGTCCTGGCCAACAATCAGCTCCCTGCCTCCAGTCTCAGTCTTCTATTATCCTGGTAGAATGTTTCCTGCTTGCAGTCCCCTTCATACCAGCCTTGGTCTGTTGACCCTCCAGCTAGAAGTTTCCAGATTGTTAGTCCTGGCCCATCATTTTGTTAGTATGCCCTCCGCTCTCAGTCCACTGATTGTGGCCCTGAGAAAACTAGCAGATTCCTACATGCATCCTTTGGTGACCTAGGAATCTCTGACTTGGAGGAGTTAGCTACCCCCCTTCCAAGTTTCTGACTACCTACAGTACTCTGCTTCAGCTCTAGGGCATTATTTACTATTTATTCTCTTCTATCCTGGTGTGGCGCTGTGGGTTAATGCGCCAGAATGCAAAGCCATTTGAACTGCAAGGCTGGCGGTTCAAGCTCACCAGCTGGTCTTCGAAAACCCTATACAGGGTCACTATGGGTCGGGATCGATTCGATGGCACTTAACAACAATTCTCTCTTAGAAGTCCTGGTGTGGCACTGTGGGTTAAAGCGCCAAACTGCAAAGTCATTTGAACTGCAAGGTTGGTGGTTCAAGCTCACCAGCTGCTCCTTGGAAACCCTCTCCAGGGTCGCTATGGGTCGACTCGATGGCACTTAACAACATTCTCTCTTAGGACTCCTTGTGTGCTGATCTAGTGTAGGATCAGCACTGGACAGCGACAAGGTCAGCAGTTCAAACCCACCAGCTGCTCCTCAGAACCCCTATACAGGGTCACTATGAGTCAAAATCGACTCGATGGCACTTAGCAACACTAATAATTCTCTCTTAGAATACTATCTCTAGTAAATAGTTAATTTCTTTATGTAAAATCTATCTTATTCAAGTTACTGTGTGATTCCTATCTCCTGGCTGGACTCTGATGTACTAATTAAAACAAACCCAAATAAAACAAAAAACTTCTCACAAAATAAATACAAGTCCAGATGATTTTACCATGTTTTCATCCAAAACTTAACAGATGAATACTGATCATATGCAAAGTCTTCACTGCAGATAAAACTAAGCCCACTGCTCACAAATCAATTGCAACTCATAGAGACCCAATATGACCAAGCAGAACTGCTCCATAGGGTTTCAAGGCTGGAAATCTCTCATGATTCCTTGACTGCTGCTTCCATAAGTGCTCAATGTATTGTTGTGTTGTTGCTGAATAATTGTGAATGTGTTGTTGTGAATGTTGTTGCTGAACGTGAATGTGCTGAATGTCTTGTTGCCGTGGAATCAGTTCCAACTCACAGCTATCCCATATAGGGTTTCTGAAGCTGTATACATTTATGGGAGAAGAAAAGCCTCCGGTAGCTGGATTCAAACCACTGATCTTGTGGTTGGTAGTTCAGTGCTTATCCTGAAGAGCTACAGCATTCCCAATTATTGATTGTGGATCTAAGTAAGCAAGTCTTTGACAACTTCAGACATTTCTTTCTGTCATGATGCTATTTAGTGGTCAAGTTGTGAGGATTTTTGTTTTCTTTAATTGGAGTGGAATCCATACTGAAGGCAAGGAACTGGGGTAGCGGAGTGGTTATGAACTGGGCTGCCAATCTGAAGGTCAACAGTTCAAAACTACCAGCGATTCCGCAAGAGAAAGATGAGACTTTCTGCTCCCGTAAAGATTTGCAGCCTCAGAAAACCTATACAGGGTCATTATGTGTCAGAAATGCTTCCGCTGCATATAACCACCACCACCACCACCATACTGAAGGCTGTAGTGTTTGATCTTCACACAGTACTTCAAGTCCTCTTCCCTTTCAGCAAGCAAGGTTATGCCATCTGATTATTATAGATTATTAATGAGTCTTGCTCCAATCCTGATGTCATATTCTTCCTTATATAATCTAGTTTCTCGGATTCTTTTCTCAGAATACAGATTGAATAAATATGGTAAAAGGGTCGAACCCTGGAGCACACATTTCCTGATTCTAAACCCCTCAGTATTGTCTTGTTCTGTTTGACTGCGCATAAAAGCAATGAAATGTTCTGGATTTCCCATTTTCCTCAATGTTATCCATAGTTTGTCATGATCCACACAGTCGAATGCCTTTACATTGTCAATCCAGCACAAATAAACATCTTTCCAGTATTCTTTGCTTTCAGTCAAGATCGACCTGATGTCAGCAATGATATCCTTCATTCCATACCCTCTTCTGAATTCGGCTTGAATTTCTGGCAACTCCCGGATATCAATGTGCTACGGCAACCATTTTTGAATTATCTTCAGCAAGATATGATGTCAGATTCAAAATGATCAATATCAGGATATTGATCTTTATGCATTCTTTTTTTTTATGTTTTCTAGTTTTCCTAGATTCATACTTTATACATTCCATGTTCTTATTTTTAATGGATGTTTGCAGCTGTTTCTTCTCATTTTAAGTTGTGCCCTATTAACCAATGAAGGTCCATCCATGTCATTAAGGTCAATTTGAGTGTGATGTTGTAGGATAAAGACTGGACTGCTAACTTCAAGGTTGGCAGTTCAACCAGACAAGCCTTTTCATTCTTCAGAAACCCTATTCAGGACTGCTAGGAGTCAGAACTGACTCAACAGCATTTAACAACAAGTTACTTCGATGAAGACATGCTTCCTCAAGTAGTATTTTCATTGCCTTCCAGCCTGAGGAGCTCATCTTCTGGTGTTAAGCAATATTTCACTGCTATTCATATGGTTTTCAGTAGCTAATGATTCAGAAGTGATTTGTCTCTCTTTCTTCCTAGTCTGTCTTAATTGTTCACCATGGGTGACCCTGGTATTTAAAACACTGATGGTATAGCTTCCAGCATCACAGCAACACACAAACCACCACAGCATGACAAACTGACAAACGAGTCCTCATTACATTAGGCCAGTATAGTATTCATATCAATATTGACACTTATATAGAAAGTAAAATTACAGGCCAGTATCCCTGATTGTTGCTGCTGGTAAGTGCTATTGAATCAGTTCCAACTCATATCAATCCTATACAGGGTTTCTGAAGCTGTATACGTTTATGGAAGACACAAAACTCCAAATATAAACTTAGAAAACATAATCCATCAATATAAAATCACGACCAAGTTAGGTTTATTTCTAAAATTTAAGTTTGGTTTAATATTTGAAAATTAATACAGTTCAAAACAGATAAAAATGAATAATAAGAGCTTATGTTCATTTCAACAAGTTTAGTACCAATTCATGATTAAAAAAAATATATATATACTATTAGCTTATTAAGTGAGTTTAACAAGTTTGTTGGATATAGAATAGACAAAAACTAAAATCTTTTTTTATGTGCTTATAGTTTAATGATTATGAATTGGGCTGTGAACCACAAGATCAGCAGTTCGAAACTATCAGCAGTTCTGCAGGAGAAAGATGAGGCTTTCTGCTCCTGCAAAGATTTACAGCTTCAGAAACCGTGTACAGGATCATTATGGGTTGGAATTGACTCAACAACACTTAACAACAACAACAACAACAACAACTAAAACTGGAATTCTTAAGACACTATTCATAATAACAAAAATATCAAATACCTGAGAAATTCTAATGAAAGGTGCAAAAACCTACATACAGAAAATTATAAAGTTATACACAGAAACCTAATAGAAGAATAAATATAAATGGAAGTACATACATGTTCATGAATTGGAAGAGTTAATATTATAAAGATATCAATTTCCCCAAATTTATTTGTAGCTTCAATGCACTTTTAATCAATTTTACTTAAATTTCTTGCAAATATTTATGGAAAAAAATGTATATGGAATACAAAGGATAGGAAAGACAATCCTGAGGAGGTCAAAGTAAGTTAGTGGAGTAGCTTATCCGATATCACGTTTTTATATCCAAACTAGTTGCTCTCAAGTTGATTTTGTCAGATTGTGGCCATGTGTGTGTCAGACTAGAAACGTGCTTCAGAAGATTTTCAAAGGCTGTATTTTCAGAATCAGGAAGCCTTTTTCAAGGTGCCTTTGGATGGACTCAAATCACCAAGCTTTTTGTTAGAACTGAGGCTGTCAGTCAGTTGCACCACTCAGGGATTAAAGTTTTATTCTAAAACTGCAGTAATTAGAATGAAGCAGCATTGGCACAAGGACTGACAAAGAGACCAAATGTTCAGAGCAGAAATTCCAGAACCAAACTCAAACTTACAGTCATATGATATATGACAAATGCCCCTTTGCAATTCAGTGAGGAAGGGATGGTTCCTCTCTGTTCAATAAGACCACATGGGAAGAAAGTAAACACTAATTCATGCTTCAAACCAAACACAGAAATCAATTATGGGTGGATGATGGAACTAAAATGCAAAAGGAAAAACAATAAAGCTTCTAAAAGATAATACAAGAGAATACTTCCTGACGTTGAGGTAAGCAAATATTTCTTAATTAAGAAACACACTCCAGCCATATGGAAACCAATTGCTGAATTGAACTTTATCAACATAAAAACTTGTGCTTATTAAAAGATACCATTAATAAAGTATAAAGTGAAAGTAAGTATATTTGCAGCATA
>NW_006408533.1:2244222-2245530 GCF_000296735.1 Chrysochloris asiatica | reverse complement strand
GGCGTGGCACTGTGGGTTAATGTGCCAGACTGCAAAGTTGTTTTAACTGCAAGGTCAGTGGTTCAAGCTCACCAGCTGCTCCTTGGAAACCATATACAGGGTTGCTATGGGTCGGAATCAACCCTCTGGCACTCAACAACAACTAAAGGATAGAAATAATAATAAAAAAAGACAGACATCCCAATTATTTAAAGGACCAAAAGTCTTTAATAGGAATTACAATCGATAATATCCAAATAAGCAATGAATATATGGAAAGACTCAACATTATTAATTGGCAGGAAATGCAAATGAAAGAGATTATGAAATAAAAGGCAAGTGACATACTTGAAGATAATATTTGAAAATAATATATCTGACAGAGGACTTGTATCCAGAAAGTATGAAGAGCTAACTCCAAAACTAAGAAAGTAAACAACACATACAGCAAACACACTTAACCAAAGACGATATGTCAGTGGCAAATAGGCCCATGAGAATATGCTCAGCATCATTAGCTATTGGTATTTTTAGATGACGTAGAGTTGATTCCAACTCATAGTGACTTTATGGACACCAGATCAAAACAGTGCCCCGTCCTGTGCCATCCCACAGTTGTTGTTATGTTTAAGCCGATTGCTGCTGCCACTGTGTCAATCACCGACCCTCCACTTTACCAAGCATGATGTCCTTCTTCAGGAACTGATTCCTCCTGAGGACACGCTCCAAGTATTAGAGACAAAGTCTTGCCATGCTGGTTTCTAAAATGCGTTCTGGTTGTACTTCTTCCAAGACAAATTTATATTGACTTCTGGCAGTACATGGTATTTTCAATATTCTTCACCAATACCATAATTAGAATGCACTGATTCTTCTGTGGTCTTTCTTATTATTTGTCCAATATTCACATGCATATGAGAGTATTAAAAATATTCTGATTTAGAGGGTAGACACACATATACAACAAGAAGGAAGCTGACAGAAGAAAGATGAAAGTAGCAGGAGACACAGGGACGAGCACAAAAATTAAAGAAAATGAGGCATATACTGTTAACTGATGGTACTTGGAGGGGATTGCAATCATAGTAATGAAGCAAAATATATGATTTGTTTAATCTAAAACTGATGATCTGTTCTGTAAATCTTTACTCAATTCATAATAAAAAGTTTTTAAAATTTCATTTTAAAGAGTATCTAAGGACTTGTTCAAAGTATTGAACACACACCTCAAATTGGTCTGGTTACCATATATATAGTATTTAGCAGAAATTGAAAAATTAAATAATTACTCAATTAAAGCAATTATCATTGACTATAAGACAAACTAGC
>NW_006408533.1:2228468-2243647 GCF_000296735.1 Chrysochloris asiatica | reverse complement strand
AAAAACTCTGACTTGGGTCAGGTGCACCTTAGTCCTCAAACTGATATCTTTGCTCTTTGACACTTGCAAGATCTCTTTTGCAGCACATTTGTCTATTGCAATATGGCTTTTGATTTCTTGACCGCCACTTCCATGAAAGTTGATTGTGGATCCAAGTAAAATGAAGTCTTTGCCACCTTTAATCTTTTTTCTGTTTATCATGATGCTATTCCTTGGTCCAGTTGTGAGGATTTTTGTTTTCTTTACACTGAGGTGCAATCCATACTGAAAGCTATGGTCTTTGATTTTCATCAGTAACTATTTTAATTTTGCTTTGCTTCCAATGAGCAAGGTTGTAGCATCTGCGTATGGCAGGTTGTTAATGAATCTTCCTCCAATCCTGATGTCATGTTCTTCTTCATATAATACAGCTTCTCGAATTATTTTCTCAACATATAGATTGTACAAATTTGGTAAAGGTCTATGTACACTTTCCCATGAGTACAATTAAGAGTTCTGGAATACATATTCTTTGCAATGCTAGCCATAGTTTGTTATGATTCACATAGTTGAATGCTTTTGCACAGTCAATAAAGCACAAACATCTTTCTGTTATTCTCTGCTTTTAGCCAAATTCTATCTGATGTCAGCAATGATTTCCCTTGTTCCACGTCCTCTTCTGGATCTGCGTTGAATTTCTGGCAGCTCCCTGTCAATATACTACTCTAACTATTTTAAAATTATAGTCAGCAAAAATTTACTTGCACATGCTATTAATGATATTGTTTGATGATTTCTGCATTCCTTTGAATCACCTATCTTGGGAATGAACACTAACTAATGTGGATCCTTTCCAATCTGTTGGCCAGGTAGCTAGCTTCAAAATATCTTGGCAGATATGAGTGAGGGCTTCCAGCATTGTATAAGATTGGTATTCAGTCAATCCCTGGACCGTTGTTTTTCACAAGTGCCTTTACCACAGCTTAGACTTCTTCCTTCAGTGCCATTGGTTCTGGATCACATGCTGCCACTTGAAATGCTGCACTTCAGCCAATACTTTTTGGTACAGTGAATCTGTATTTCTTCTATCTTCTTTTGATGATTCCTGCATCACTCAACATTTTGCCTATGCTGTTGTTGTTGTTAAGTCGGATCCAACTTATAGCAACCTTCTGTAGGGTTTTCAACGAGTAGTTGGTTGGTTTGAACTGCAAACCTAGGGATTAGCAGTCCAGTGCTTATTCTACAGCACCACACCAGGACCACCCATAAAATTCATCAATATCTCACATTCAGGCTTGAAATTTTTCCTCATTCTTTCAACTTGTGGAATGCTAAGCGTGTCCTTCCTTTGGGATTTTTAACTCCAGCTGTTTTCACATTTCATTATATTTGACTTTATCTTTTTGCACTCCTCTTTGAAATTTTCTTTCCAGATCTTTTACTTCTTCCAGTTACTTTAGCTTCTTTCTGCTCAGGAGCAAGTTTCAGAGTCTGTTTTGACATCATTTTGGTCTTTTCTTTCTTGTCTTTTTAATGACCTTTTGTTTTGTTCATGAATGATGTTCTTGATGTCATTCCAGAACTCTACTGGCTTTTGGTCATTAGTGTTTAATGCATCGAATCTGTTCTTGAAATGGTCTTAAGAACAGGTTAGACATATTTAAGGTCATATTTTGGCTTTCATGAACTCATTTTAATTTTTTTCTTCTTCAGCCTGAATTTTGTTGTTGTGAAGAGCCATCAAGTCAGTTCTGCTTACCTTATGGTTCAAATCAACCTTACAGTTCAATGCTTTATCCCACAGCACCACACCAGGACTCCCTGAACTTACATTGATGGTTTGTTCCACCCGTGGTCATGTTTTGGCTGATGTTACTGAGTTTCTCCATCTTCTCTTCCCACAGATACAGTCAATTTGATTCTTGAGTATTCCATCTGAGAAGGTCCACATGTATAGTCACATTTTATGTTGTTTAAAAAAGATATTTGCAATGAATATGTCATTGATCTTGCAAAATTCTATCATGCAATCTCTAGCATCATTTCTATCACCAAAGTCTTATTTTCCAACTGCTGATCCTTCCTCTTTGTTTCTAATCTTTACATTCTAATCATCAGTAATTATCAATGCATCTTGAGTGCATATTTGATCAATTTCAAATTGAAGAAGTTGGTAGAATTCTTTTACTTTAGTGGTTGGTGCGTAAATTTGAAAAACAGTTGTATTAAATGATATGCCTTGTGTTATTGTTATTAAGTGCTGCAGAGTAGGTTCCAACTCACAGTGACCCTGTATAAGGTTTCTTAGGAATGGCTGGGGAGTTTGAACTGCCAACCTTATGTTTCAAACCTTACAGTCCAGTGCTTTATCCCACAGCACTACACTAAGATAGGTATGGATACTATCTTCTCACAGACAGCATTGTACTTAAAGATAGATCTGGAAATGTTCCTTTTAACAATGAATGTGACACCATTCCTTTTCAATTTGTTGTTCCCGACATAGTAGATAATATGATTGTCAGATTCCAAATGGTATCTGCCCATTTGAGCTCAGTAACACCTAGGATATCAATCTTTATGTGTTCCACTTCAGTTTTTGATGACTTCCAACTATACTAGATTCAGACTTTATATATATTCTACATTTCAATGTTTGTAACTGTTTCTTTTCATTTTGAGCTGTACCCCAGTAGCAAATGAAGGTTCTGAAAGCTTTGCTCCATTCATTATGGTTAACATCATTATGGTTAACTCTACTTTGAGGAGGTAGCTCTTTTCCAGACATATTTTGAGTGACTTCCAACCTGAGGGACTCTTCTTCCACCACCACTGACATGTCAAATATAGTGCCAGTAATCACTAGCCATTGTTGCTGTTGTTAAGTGCTGTGGAGTTGGTTGCGACTCATAGCTACCCTTTATAGGGCTTCTAAGAGGCAGATTGTGGGTTTGAACTAACAACCTTTCTGTTAGTAGTTCAGTGCTTATACTACAGAACCACATCAGGACTACACTAGGCAAATACAAATTAAAACCACAGTGGTATGCCACTACACATGTTAGTAGCAGCTAGCAATAACAACAAACTTTCTAGAATGCTAAAATTAAAGACTAAAATTCTAAATGAAAGTAAGTGTTGTTGAGAGTATATCTCAAGTGAAACTCTCATCATTGCTGGTGATAAAAGGTACAGCTAATCTGGAAAACTGTTTGGCAGTGTTTTATAAAGTTAAAACACTCCCACCTTAGAGAAAGAAAAACTTGGATTCACACAAAAACTTGTACGTAAATGAGCATTTCTATTCATAATTGCCCTGAACTAGACACAAAACATAAATGCCCTTCAATGGGTTGCTGAATTAACAAACTATATGCATCCAGACATTGGATCACTACTTGGCAATACAAATGAATTAAATATGGATACACAGAACAACATGGAGGAATCTCAAAGACATTATGCTGTGTTGAAAGAATCCAATCTCAAAAGAATCTATTATGTGACATTCTGGAACAGGCAAAACTATAAGGTTGGGAAAAGGGTTAAGGATTGGAGATGGTTTTGACCACAAAGGGGTAGCAGGAGGGAACTTTTTGGGTGGCACAATGAACTCTTTTATCTCTAACTTATAGTGGTAGTTACATAAATCTATACATATTAACTCAAAGAATTGCACATTAAAAAATAGATCATTTCCTGTATTCAAAACTTTAAGTACCCTGGTGTGGCACCAGGATAAACACTATATCTCAAGGTCAGTTTGAACCACAAGGTCATCAGTGGTTCAAACTCACCAGCAGCTCCTTGGAAACATTATACAGGGTTGCTTTTAATTGGGACCAACTCAACAGCACTTAACAATAACAAATAATTAAAAATATCTATGTACTTTATGTAAATAAAGTATGTAACTCTTTAGTGGAAAATTTACCAAAAAAAAAAGCAAGCGACAAAAGCAACTCCAAAACTGGTAAATAGGAAACACAAAAATGTTATCTCAGCAAATTCAGGGAGTGCAGACTAAAGCCAGGGCAGCCAGCTGTTCTCTGTACTTATTGTCAGAGGAGACGGGTACTACCTCCCAGTCTTCTCTCCTCTGCCCGGCCCATGGCTCACGGCCCAAGTGAGCTTCTCAGAGATGAGCCAGGTCCCAGGTATGAAGCCACTTTCACACTCTGTGAGAGATCTTACTGGCCTCTCATCTCCTCACTCCTCTTGGGGTCAGGAGGTACATGCAGTCCCTTCCCTTGGAAGGATTTAATGAGATACACAGCACGTCAGCAACTCTCCACAAGTTCCCCTTACACATTTCCCTGCCTCTTCATTTCCCTGAATTTACACATGCTCTGTCTTGGTCAGATTCCAGGTGATAATTCCAAGAGTCTGGAAAAGAGAACTTGATAACATGAGATGTACGTCACATACTAATTGCTAGTTTAAACTAGTTAAAACTTCGGTTCCAAAATCCTGTGGCACATTTATCAACAGGACTAGCCATTTAAAATAAGTACTAATGTTGTGTATACCACTCACCTATCTGTGTGTCATACTGTGGTGATTTACATGTTGCCATGGTAAGGTGGAGGGTCAGAGTAAAAGAGGAAGACCCCCAACTAGATGGATTGGCCAAGTGGCAGCATCAATGGACTCAAGTGTGGCAGCAATAGTGAGGTTGGCCCAGGATTGGGCAGTGTTTCATTCTGCTGTGCATAAGGTCACTATGAGTCAGTGTCGACTTTATGCTTATGCTGTGCATAATAAGGTCGCTATGAGTCAGATGGCATCTAACAACAACATGATGCTGGAAGTTATGCCATCAGTATTTCAAATTCCAGTCGGGTCTCCCATGGTGACCTTCAGCACAGATTCTAGACTACAACAGAGTAGGAAGAAAGGCCAGGTAATGTACTTCATAAAATTAGCCAGTGAAAACCCTTCAATAAAGCTGTGCCCAGTTTAGTGCTGGAAAGATGAGCCCTCTAAATTAGAGGGCACTCAAAAAAGCAGGAGAGGTCACCACAGTGCACTGAGACATTGTTGTTAAGTGTCGTTGGGTCGGTTTCAAACCATAGCGACCCTGTACAGGGTTTCCGAGGCTGTAAACCTTTACGGGAGCAGAACGCCTCTTCTTCCTCCCACAGAACAGCTGGTAGTTTCGAACTGCTGACCTTGCGGTTTGCAGCCCGATTTGTAACCACTATGCCACCAGAGCTCCTGAAACATACATCACAGCATATAGAAGAATCCTTCCAAGTCCAGAACTTATCAGAAATCTTGTTAATGCCAGAAAATAGGCAAAGTGATTCAGGGGCAAACTCACATTACCAAGTTTGTAGAGTCTGAGATAGAGAGATGGACATGTAGATCAGGTAAGATACACACAAATAGTATAATAACACATTAGCCAAGCTCACAGAGAGATTACTTATCACATAACTGGTACGTGCCCTAAGATCAATCTACTAATCACACATTTACTGTAAGTTCCCTAGTATCTTCTCTAGTTACATCCTATTGTTGTTAAGTGCCATCTAGTCAGTTCTGACTTGTACGAACCTGTATTAGGATTTCTAAGGAGCACCTGGTGGGTTTGAGTTATAAACCTTTATGGTTCACAGCCCAGTGCTTATCGTACAGTGCCACACCAGGACTCGTTATACCCTTGGCAGATGAAAAAACCAAGTGCCAGAAAGCAAAAGAAAAAAGAAGAATAGAAAAAAGAAACAAACAAAGCAGACTGCCATCGAATCAATTTCAACTCATGGCAACCTCATGTGTACCAGAGCAGAACTGTGCTCCATAAGATTTTCAATGGCTGTGGTCTTTCCCATGTATATTGCCAGTCCTCTCTTCCAAGACGACTTTCAGTCAGTAGCTGAGCACTTAGCCATTTGTTCCACCCTGATGTGCAATGGAATCAGAACAAGAGGAATTTGGTGATTTTAAAAAGTGTCTCTTAGATTAAGTAGTTTGAAGCACTCATCCCTCAAATAGATATACTTTGTCCAAGGGAAGTTGACTTTTTTTAGAATGGTTCATCAAGACTTTTCTGTGTGCAAGGTCACTACTAATGCTTATCTCTGTAACTTCTTTTTAGCTTAGTCCAAGACTACCCTGATATATCTGTGGTAGTCATAATAATAGTCCCCAAGAAGTACAAGATCTAATTCCTAATCCCTATAAATATGTTATCAGGAGTCCTGGTGTGCTGCTATAGGATAAGCACTGAACTGTTAACCACAGGTCAGTGGTTCAAACCCACCAGCCACTCCTCAGAAACCCTATAAAGGGTAGCTATGAGTCTGAACAGACTTGTTGGTGATTAACAAGAACAACAAAAAACATGAGTATATAATGTTACACGGTGCATTTGTTTCCTAGGCTGTCATAACCAAGTATCACAAACTGGGTAGCTTAAAACAATGGAAACTCGTTCTCTCACTATTTTAGGGGTGAGGAGTGCAAAATCAGGGTGTTGGTAGAACCTGACGCTCTCTGAAAATTCTTGGAGAAAACCTTTTCTTGTTTCTTCTGGTTTCTGGTGTTCCACTTACAGATATTCTTTGGCATGTAGCAACATGACTCCAATCTTTGGTTCCACCTTCACATGGGCATGTGTCCTCTGTGTCTCTAGGTCTTCTACAGTCCAAGATGTCAGTGTTTCCACTGAGATGGTTGATTGGATCCACAAATTCCATGTGTAATCTCTTTAGCAAAAATATATCCAGCCACACACTAAGGTCTTCTCAATAGCTCCCTTCACTTCTTGCTGATTGCTCCTATAATCTTTGACAGGGCCTTGATTTTAACCGGCTAGCCTCTAGAACTGTGAAAGAATTGATTTGTTATTTTAAGCCATCTAGTACTCCTGGTGTGGTGCTGTAGTATTAGCACTGGACTGCAAAACACAAGATCGGCAGTTCAAACCCACCAGCTGCTCCTCTGAAACCTAACACAGGGTTGCTATGAGTAGGAACTGACTCGATCATAATTAACAACAACAACAATAAGTGTGGTACACTGTTATGACAACTCAAAAAAAGTAATACAGATTTTAATATCAGGAAGTAAGATGATGTGGTAGCACATATCTAAAAAATTGGAATTGGCTTTGAAATTAAGAGAAGGATAGAGACTAGATAAAAATAAAATCCTAGATTGCCTTGAAGAGATGGTTGGTAGAGATATGAACATTAAGGTACTTCTAGTTAGGTCATAGAAGGAAATGATGAACGTGTTGTTGAACATTGGAGGAAAGCCAATGTTTGCTATACCGTGATATAGGACTTGGCTGAATTCGATCCTGTTTTGTAGAGAGTGGAACTTGCAAGCAATTACCTTAGATGTTTAGCTGAGGAGATTTCCAAGCGAAGAGTTGAAGGTGTTATCTGCTCTTTCCTTGATGTTTAGGAAAATGATAGAGGGAAGGGATTAGTCAAGGAAAGAACTATTTTAAGCCAAAAAAACCCTGACTTTAAAGTACAGAAATTTCATAGTTTATCCACATTGTAAAAAAAATGAGAAATCGTGCTGTGAAGAGAGACACGTAGAGAACAGCGCCATGTGGCCGTGGAAGCAGAGACTGGTACGCCTCAACTACAAGTCAAGGAATGCCAAGGCAATGGCAGGAACTCAATGGAAGTTGGGAAACAGACTTGGAAAAGATTTTGTCTCAGAACCCTCCAAAAAGAACCAACCTTGCCAAGGTCAAGAGTTGCTAGCCTAGAAGTCATTCTCTCTACTAAGTGACTTTTCATAATTCTTCCCACTCATTATATATGAATTAAGTTTACTGCTAAGCTTAGGGGAAGCACATTACTATAAGCCCCTTATACCAATAAGACCTGTATTCTGTGATGCTTATAAAAGATGATCTGTTCTCAGAAGAGAATCTTTTTTTAAGGAAAAGGATTCTTATTTTGAAGAACAAAAAAATGTGATTACTGAGTTACATTAGTTAAGATTATGTTACAGATACAAACTCATGAACCAAGAAATATTACCTAGGAGAAAGACTAAAGTTACTCCAGTAGCTAATGTGACTTTTCAGCCCATATAGATGACAAATTTCAGAGTTACACCTCCTGAAAGGAGTAGGAGTTGTGATATTTGTGTTGTTGTTCCTTGATTGACAGATGCTCTTAGGAAGTATTAATTACCCAGCACTTCCAACCTACAGAACAAGTGGGCAAAGGAGTTTCTGGCAAGCAGAGAAGGCCCTCTGGCAAAGAAGCACAGGTCCTGGCAGTTGGAAGCCAAGCTGCTGTGCAATGAAGCCATAGTTGTTAGCTATTATTAAATGCCACCAAGTTTACTCTGACTCATAGCAAATATGTGACACATTGTCCAGCCTTGAGTCATCTTTACAGTTGTTGGTATGACAGAGTCCACTGCTGAGGCTTCTGGGTATTTTGAATGCCTGCCAACCCAGAAGGCTCATCTTTTGGAACTGTGGTGGGTGGTGGTGGTGTGTCATGGAGTCAGTTCCTACTCATAATGAAGTTTCCAAGGCTGTAAATCTTTACGGGAGCACAAGGCCTCATCTTTCTCCCAGGGAACGGCTGGTAGTTTCAAACTGCCAACCTTGAGGTTAGCAGCCTGACTGGTAACCACCACGCAACCAAAGTATTCTGCTGAGATCCATAGGGTTTTCACTAGCAAATTTTCAGAATCATCAGACCTGTCTTTCTAGACTTAGTCTGTAGTTTCTACTGAAACCTGTTCACCATGGATAACCCTTCTGGTATTTGAAATACTGTGGCATAGTTTTCAGCATCTCAGCAACATGCAAACCACCACAGTGTGTAACAAACTGGCATATGGGTGGTGGAATACAAGATGGAAATATGGCAGATGCACTTACAGCATTTACTAGTCTCCAAACTCAAAGACACTGTTTGTCACAGGTTAAACTGAGCAATTACTTACCATTGTATAGATTACATTTCTAACCTAGAATAATCCTGTCAAATCAGTCTTCTAGAATTGATATATGAGAGTCAAGTATAAAGTTTCCAAGTGTTAAAAATGCTTGTCTTATGTGCACTACTGGCTCCTTGTGTGGCACTGTGGGATAATGTACTGAACAGCAAGGTCGGTTTGAAACTCAAGGTCGGCAGTTCAAAGTCACCAGCTGTTCTCGGAAACCCTATACAGGGTTTCTATGAGTCAACGGCACTTAACAACAACAACAACAACTGGCTCCTTTTTTCCGTTCATTCATTCAATCATTCAGCAGGCATTTATCTGAAAACATCCAATAAGTCTGGAGCTATTGTATATACTGAAGGAACAAAGTCAAATAGTCTGTGCCCAGAAGGCAAATAAGCCATTACAGATCACATGGTAAGAGTCCTGTGAGGCATATACACAGATGCCAGGGGACTACAGAGTTTGGGAAGTGAGGAGAACCTTCTAGGAGGATGAAAGACATGCCGGAGTCAGCATGATGAATATAGGGAATAAAGCATTTCAGGTACACTAAACAGCATGGGGTCTTAGTGTGCCGCTATAGGATAATGCACAGCATTATCACAAGGTCACTTTGAACCACAAGGTCAGCAGTTCAAATTCACCAACTGCTCCTCAGAAACCCTATACAGAGTCACTGTGAGTCTGAACCATCTCAATGGCACTTAACAACAACAACAACAAACAGCATGCACAAAGGGCCAGGGACATAAAACAATGCAAATAGTATTGTTGTTGTTGTTGTTATGTGCCTTGGAGTCAGTTCCGACTCATAGTGACCCTGTACAGGGTTTCCAAGGCTGTAAATCTTTACAGGAGCAGAGAGCCTCATCTTTTTCCTGAGGAACAGCTGGTAGTTTTGAACTGCTGACCTTGCAGTTTGCAGCCCGATTCGTAACCACTACGCTACCAGATATTCCTCTAGAAAAAAATGATGTTTATGGCAAAGAAAAGAAGGTACCTATATCTAAAAGAGTGTTGTCAGGCTTGTCTATCCTAGATGGCTAGAATGCAGAGGTGCCTTCCACATGGTCACTGCCCTTGAGGAACTGAGTGGCAGGAAGAGGATATATGTAGGTAAATCAATGACACAGAGGTATTGTAGCAGTGGTAGATACAAAGAGCTGTTGTCAGTACAACCTCCGGGTGGCTCCTTAGGCTTTGACCAATTCCATTTCTCTTAGGAGAAAGTGCAAAAGTCTTCAAATCATTATTTAGTTCATTGGAGATTAGGGTTTTTCAGGACCTGGAAGCTGAGAGCATGAGAGCATTAAGGGGGAAACGTGCCTTGCCCTTTTTTTTTTTTTTTTTTTAGTCCTAGTCCAATTAATAGTACTTCTATATAATCAAGTAAGTTTGTCCCAGCAGGGGCCAGAGACAATGCAATGCAGTGAAAATTTTAAGCACACTGAATCCACATCCAAAACTATTCCTATTTATCTAAAAAGTATGTAATTATCAAGAAAAGACATACCTTGGGAATGAATAATTGGATCATAAAATCCATCAAATGCCACTTTATTCATTTTGCCCAAGTGTCTGTTTGAAAAGATTCTGAGCAGTGTGACATCAGTATGTATTGAATGCCAGCTTTATGCAAGGATGCATGAATTAGCCTCTAAAAGAATTAACGGCACATAAATGTATCTCCATCAAATATGTTTCAATTTTAGTTGTTCTACATCGACTAAATGTTTAGACTTTTTAAAGCTACATTTTGGCCAAGACGTTTTAAAAACACTTTTTTTTTTTTCTTTCTTCAGATGCTGTGGAGTCCCACACAGGACGGCTACAAGTGGTGATGGTAACAGGCAGCTCAGATTACCACAAGGACAACACCCAGACAAGAGCACAAAAAGTCCCCTCTTGTTCTAGGCTGCTACAAATTAGAAGCCCCACTGTGAGTTCTCCGAGTATCTCTGGGCAGTTCTTTCAGCCGCTGTCTCTGCTGCTGCATCTGGAGTTGATGAAGGAAGAGTCAGCTTAGGGCCAGAGTTGGCAGGTCTTCCTTTCACGGACACCTAGGGGTCCAGGCACCACTGTGGGTGGCTCTTTCTCCTCAACCTGGAGAAGGCTGGGTTTAATTCCCTCACACTAGTCCCTGTCACCACACTATACCCAAGGAGCTGCCTTTTTACTCTTTTGTTGTGGAAGGCACATATTTTTCCACTTTTATTTTGTGAGAAGAGAAAAAAAGAAGGAAAATGTTTCTTTATTAAACCTTAATCAACTTTTTAAATCCTTATACAACACCACAGTTAAGCAGGTATTGTTAGTAGGTCTCATAGTTGAAACCCTGAGTGGTGCAAATGTTTAACACATTCTGTTGCTAATTGAGAGTTGGTGGTTCAAGTCCACCCAGAGGCATCTTAAAGAAAAATCCTGGTGAAAACTTCTAAAAAATGAGTTATTGGAAATCGTATGGAGTTCAGGTCTAGTCTGATATACATGGAATCAACTTATTGACTTTTTTTTTTTTTTTTTGGTGTGTGTGTGTTTTAGGGAGTAAAAGTAATAATTAAAATCATTGAAAATGAAGGGGACCACATAGATTTGAATCTTAGTTCTTATTGGCTGTGTGATATTGGGAAAATAGCAACATATCCATGCCCCATTTTCTCATTTGTTAAATGAAAACAAAAAACAAAAAAACTGCCTCTAGTCCCTAAAAAGACTTAAAGATTAAGTGAGATAATACATTACAAGCACTTATAATAAGAAGAGCTCAAAAACAGAGTTATCTAATAATGATAGTAATAATAACAAATCATTTTATATATGAGGAAGCTAAAAACCATCTATTGCTAAAGTCACAGTGATGTTAAAAACAGAGGTGGGATTTGAACCCAGATCTGGAATGGTCACTCATTCTTAAGTCAACAAACTCTTTCCATTATTTGTCATTGCTGAGACATGATTCCATGGATCTCTTGCATTTCTGCACGTTTTACAAGTGAGACACTAAATATCTTTTGTTCCAGAATATGTTTTTAAGGGCATTTATATAGCAAACAGCCTGGGAAGATAGAGTCTTCTCTCAAGCAAAGGGCAGGCATGCTCACTATCCATTATAAAAGATTCTGAGTCCTTAATTATAGGTTCCTTCCTGGAATACAACCCACTGAATGTACAGGCCTCCCTCTGGACTCACCCCCATCACTGTCGTGGGACTTGGAGGAAAGGGGAACTGACAAATCTGCTGATGTGCATGCTTTTTGCTGTTCTTTGAATAATAAAGTCCTTTGTCTCTGAGCCAGGAGTCTTGTGTCTTCTGCCAACATCCATGATATGGTGATAGACTAACTTGTTAGCTTGCAAGTGGGCAAAATCTCAGACTCGTCTCAGTTTTTGACAGTGTTAGTGATGAGAATAGGATGCTGACCGAGACATGACTTTCTGGAAGAGGAAAAAGAACACTGCAGGCCAGATCTGAGGATATGAAAAGATCTGATAGGAAATGCTTTTGCCAATGTGGTAGCCAAGCTGGGAAATAACGAATGTTGATGACTGATGGGGGAATGTGTAGAGAGAGGCAGACTGACCAACCTGTCCTTTAGGCTGGAGGGGGAGAAGCTGTTATCATGACAGGGAAGTAGCAAGTCTTACAGTCCCAGCCAAAAGTCAATGAGTCAGGGGGTCCCCAACGCTGAGATGAGTGGTGCCAGCTTATGTAGAGCTTTCTTGCTATTGTTTGTTGTTGTTAAGTGCCATCAAGTTGATTCTGACTCATTGCAACACTGTATAGGGTTTCCAAGGAGCAGCTAGTGGGTTTGAACTGCTGACCTTGTGGTTCACAGTCCAGTGCTGATCCTATAGCGCCACACCAGGAGTCATTTGTTGTTGTTGTTAATTGCCGTTGAGTCGATTCTGACCCATAGCAACCCTGTATAGGGTTTCCAAGGAGCAGCTGGTAAGCTTAAATTGCTGACCTTGCAGTTCAAACAGCTTTGCAGTCTGGTGCATTAACCCACAGCGCCTCACCAGGACTCCAGGAGCTGCTTTTAATGTGGCCTCCAATTCAAGGCAACTCCCTGCACAACAGAACAAAATGCTGCTTGGTCTTGCACCATTCCACAAATTAGTTGGATATCAAACTGTTGTGCTCCATAGAGTTTTTATTGCATATTTTTCTGAAGTAGAGCACCAGGCTTTTCTTTCTAGCCTGGCTTAGTCTGGAAGTTCTGCTGAAAGCTGTTCATTATCACAGCAACATACAAACCTCCACTGACCAATAGGTAGTGTTTTTGTTCATGTGGTGCATTGGCCAGGAATTGAACCACATGGAAAGTGAGAACTCTTGACACTGAGCCACCAGTAGGCTCATATAGAGTTATTGTTGTTGTTGTTGTTGTTGTTAGGTGCCATCGAGTTAGTACCGACCCATAGCGACCTTATGCACAGTAGAATGAAACACTGTCTGATCCTGGGCCAACCTCACTAGGATTGCCACGCTTGAGTCCATCAATGCTGCAACTTGGCCAATCCATCTCGCTGGGGGTCTCCCTCTTTTTCTCTGACCCTCCACCTTACCAAACATGATGTCCTTCTCCAGTGACTAGTCCCTCCTGACAATATGTCCTAAGTATGAGAGATGAAGTTTGGCCATCTTGGCCACCAAGGAGCACTCTGGCTGCACTTCTTCCAAAACGGATCTATTGGTTCTTTTGACAGTCCATGGCACTTTCAATATTCTCCTCCAACACCAAAACTCAAAAGCATCAATTCTTCTATGGTCTTTCTTATTCACTGTCCAGCTTTCGCATGCATACGAGGTTATTCAAAATACCATGGCTTGGGTCAGGCGCACCTTACATCTTTGCTCTTCAACACTTTAAAAAGGTCTTGTGCAGCAGATTTGCCTAATGGTAGACTGAAAATATTAGTAGTTTGGTTCCACTGGCAGCAAGTGGCTGCTCAAAAGTGAAAGTGAATGCGAAGCTTTGCATATTGACACAGAGCCATTCCCTGTCTACAGCTCCAGTCTCCAATGTTCTACTCCTCGCCTGACCTCAACTGCTTTAAGGAAAACATGATTGGGGTGGGATGAGGGCTCAACATAACCAAGGATGATTAAGAACCATACACTTTTCTCCTAATATTCTGGGGAGTTGAAGAAAGAGAAGAACACTGTTGTTATGACATTGTTGAATACATCACTATTGTACTGGGCCCCATGAGGGAAGGGAGCCTTTGGATTAAATTGATGGGATGTGGGCACGGTTCACAGTGGACAAGAAAAGCTATAGTGACACTGTGGGTGGGACTCTTTGGGCAGACTGATACTACTGTTGTTATTTTCACATCTGAATGTACAGTAGGAATGGATGAGTTAAGTGTTTGTACTTATCCATCTATACGTGCCAGAGGGGATTTTCCCAATTAGGGAGAGCTGTGTGTAGAGAGCAGAATACACTTTGGGGAGCCCCACTTGAACTACTAGTTTCTGTGACTGATGATTTGCCCTATTGGAGCCTCTGGCAAAGGGAAGCAGCTTCCACTCGGAGGTGTCTCTTGGGGCTTTGGATGTATCACCTCCTAATACAACAACCGGGTCTGTCCCTTTTGGAAAACAGTTATTAGCTTGCTACATGACTCTTGTTGACTCTGAATGCCTGACCCACGGAGACTTTGTGACTCTCTGATATTCTTATTTGGCACAGGTCAGCTAACCTCTTACAACCAGTTACTGCTCAGTCCAGTCTGACTGATGGAGACCCACGTGTATCAGGAGAACTGTGCTTTATACGGTTTTCAGTCACTGGTTTTTCAGAAGTACATCGTCAGGCCTTTCTTCGGAGGTACCTCTGGGTGGACTCAAACCTCCATTCTTCTAGTTAGCAACCAAATGCTTTAACAATTTGCACTTCCCAGAGATTCCAGGTCAACTAGAAGTCAACAGCTAGCATAGTGAAAAAGACCTACCAAGACTTACTTGTCAAAAAAGGGCCCAGCAGTATATCTCCTTTACATAAACACATAGTAGCTATTCCTCTGAGGAAAAAAAAGTATCCTCTATTCTGCCACCTGAAGCAAAGCCACTGTCTCAGTGGAGCCCCTACTTCAATGTCTGGGCCTGGTTATAGATGGGGCCAGCAAAGTTGAAACCCAATGGTGTTTCTTGGTACTGCTCTGGCTGTTCAACCTCAGTATCTATCTACTATGCAGGACTGAGACAAGATTGCTCTGCCAAGCAGACAGAACTCAATGCCATGCTCATGTTATTG
>NW_006408533.1:2215645-2227043 GCF_000296735.1 Chrysochloris asiatica | reverse complement strand
TCACTTTCTTGAAAGATTTCAATTTTTATTCCATCAATTCCTGGTGTCTTGTTCTTAGCCAATTTCTTCCATGCCTTCTTCCTTCAGTATCATATGCTACCTCTTGAAGTGGTTGGACATCAACCATTTCCTTTGGTACAGTGACTCTGTGTACTCCTTCCATCTTTTTTTGTTACTTTCTGCATCATTCAATAATCTGCCCAGAGAATCTTTCAAGAACGAAAGTTGAGGCTTGAATTTTTTCTTCAGTTCCCCCAACTTGAGAAATGCTGAGCGTGTTCTTCCTCTTTGGTTTTCTGACTCCAGATCTTGTTGTGATATTTGGCTTCATCTTCTCGAACTGATCTTTAAAATTTTCTGTTCAACTCATGCTCATAAATGACCAATATTCCCTTTGATGAGCCATTTTATATTGTTCCTGACTCTTGGGCTATTTCCAATGGCTTAGCTATATGGTCTGCCACTTAGAAAACTACAGATTAGCAGATCAAAGACACTCCTCTTTAGGGCCATGAAGTATGGAAATATAGCATGGCTGCTGATCAAACCATCTGGGCTTCCCATTCAGATGCCTATAGTAAGGGCCTGTTTTCTGATGAGAACAACTAGACTCAAGCTTTGGATTAGGTCTGCAATGTCCAGGTTTCCATCATTGCTGCCTAGGTCCACCATCTTCCCAAGCATGTCAACACGTTCACAATTACAGATGTGGCACAAAATAAAGAACTGTATGTTTCTGAGTTGGAAACTACCATTGCTTGTCAGACTTGTGATTCTGACAAAAGTTGATCGTTTATCACCTAGTGAGAATGGCCACTTGTAACCCTTGATGCTAATGTGCCATATTTGTGGCTTTCTGGATCATTTTCAGTCTGACATTGATTTTTATTACAAAAATGACTCCTCAATTATGGGTTAGTACTCAATGTATTCCATAGAACTTCTATGCTCCCTGCCACCCATCCATAAGCATATGTTATTGTTGAGGGGTTGAGAGGCCTCTTAGGATTGCTAGCCTTCCCTCCATCACCTCCTCGTAGTCCATACATCTTTATAAGACAATCTGGCTGCTGAAAGTGACTGCCACCAGAAAAAAAAAGGTGATTTCCTCTTGATAATTAGTATAAAAGAAGGGGGGTGTTATATAGACCTATTTTGAACATTCTAAACTCCACCTAATATTTTGAAAATTCTAAACACCACCTGACATTTCCTGGGTATGATTCCCTAATGGGGACCTAGGCCAGCTTGGTTAATCTCCCTCTGGATGGCAACATAGACAAAATGAGGCCGAGGGGATTTAAACTTAATTCCAGTGTTATTGTTGTTATTAAGTGTCACGGAGTCGGTATTGACTCATAGCAAACCTGTATAGGGTTTCCAGAGCTTTAAATCTTTTGCAGGAGCAGAAAGCCTCATCTTTCTCCTGAGGAGCAGCTGGTGAGCTTGAATCACCAACCATGTAGTTCATGGTCCAGAGCTCATCCTATAGCGCCACCATGCTCCCCAATTCTAGTGTTATTGTTAAGTGCTATTGAGTTGGGTCTGACTCATAGCAACCCTGAACAGAGTTTTCGAGGAGCAGTTGGTGAATTTCCATGCTGACCTTGTGGTTAATAAGAATTTTGCAGTCTAGTGCTTATCCTATAGCACCACATCATGTAGCCGCCTAAATTCTATTGTTGGACTGACATGGGTGTAGAGTATAAGGTTAATGACCTCTTGGTTGAGTATACTGCTTGCTGAATCCCCTTCAGTGGTTTGCACAGGCCAAGGTGGGTGATATGATGGATGGTTGTAAGTTTTATTAAAAAATAAATTAAAGAAACAAAACCTTGTTGCTCTCACACTTGACCCCTATGAATGAAGCATCTATGTGTAGGTGTTGCTGTTATTGTTTTTAAGTGCCATTGAGTCAACCCTGTATAGAGTTTCCAAGAAGTGGCTGGTGAGTTCGAACCACTGACTTTGTGGTTCAAACAGACCTTGAAGTCAACTGTTTATCCTATGGCACTACACCAGGACTCATATGTAAGTAGGAGATGATTAAAAACATGGTGACATTTTAGCTACTGGGATGGAGCACACCTCTTTTGTGGCAATTGAAAGCAAAATAACAACTTCGGCACTTGAGAAAGGAAGACTTCAGAGCCCAGGAGGAATGGAGGAAGGAGAAACACTAATGATCTTTCTCTTTCAGAAACTGTCTTAGATTCTTCTTTGTTAAGGAGAGTGTTCCAATACGGCTCTTCTAAACGTGCATGAAGCTCACCATATGGCTTTAACAACTCTAGCCAAATGAGGAAGTCCCCAGTTCTTCCAACTCCCACACTAAACTCTGTCAATAACTCTGGATGTTTTCCCCACCATTCTTCCCATAGCTGGCACTCAGTCATTCCATTAGGCAGACAAATGTCTCCTGTATGATGTCATGAACAAACAGGACAGGTTGAACTGACTTCCTCAGGTCAAAAACAAGAACTAGACTCATTCAAATTGAATTGGGAAGGCTCAGGTCAGTTAGTTAGTTGGGAGGTTCTGTTGAAAACCCTGTTAGCCTCTATCTTCCAACCGATATAAGTTCTTTCTTTGGGCAGAGGGTGTCAGTTGTCAACAACATCTCCTTTTGAGGTGAACCATGTACACTCCTGAGATTGTACTTCTTGTTGGAAGTACTAACTTGCACCTCAAGGGTAGTCATAAAAGACCTAAAGTGTTTAAAGAAATATCACCAATAAATCATGAAATGCTCAGATAACTGTGAAGATGCTCCACAGTTAAGACCACCCTTGGTTACTTGGGCAAGTTTCCTGGTTGAAGAACTGACTAGTTATTTATGCACAGGCCTCAGGCAATGGGAGTCATCCAGTTAGAAATGGTGGTACAACATGTATCCCTGCCTTTAGCTGTAAAGATCAATGACAATATGAGCCTTCAAGGTCTTCATGTCAGCCTTAACTCACTGAACAGGGTTGTTATTGATGAGAACATTACCCTAGATTTCCTGTTGCAGTCCAAGGTGGAGTCGGAGCAACCACTAATACATCCTGCTGTGCATGGATTAATTCTTCAGGCCAAGTGGAAAACCCAATTTAAAAACTCAAGGAGAAAGCTACCAGGATTTCTGAGTGAAATCCTTCAGGTCTATCTAGAAATGTGATTAAGTTCTGTACTGCAGGCTACCTTCTTCCTGCTATGTGGAATCTTCCTGTTGATAGTTACCACCACCACCATTGTCATGGAGTGGATTCTAACCCTTGGAGACCCTATGTGTTATTAGAACTACATTCTGTAGGGTTTTTAAGGTTATGACCTTTTAAAAATAGATCCCAGATCTTTGTTCTGAGGTGCCTCTGGGTGGGTTTAAACCACAAACCTTTTGTTTAGCTTGCTGTTGTTGTTAAGTGCCATTGAGTTGGTTCCGACTCACAGTGACCCTGTATAGGACTTTTGAGGAGTGGTTGATGAGTAGATGTTTTTAAACAGCTAATTGACTTATTTAAAGGCAATATGGACTTGTCAAAATCCTGATTATGGGCTTCTAGCCTCCACAACAGAAAAACCAAAAAACGACTGTTGTTTAAAGCCATTCAATTGGTAATATTTTGAAAAACCAGCCCTGGGAAACAGATACATTCTCACACAGATCCTTTGTTTTCATCTTTTTGCAGCCTTTAAGATCTATTCAACTTTAAAATTCAATGCAAAACTAATAAAGATAGTATGTGAAATGATGACTAGAATCCTTAGGGGTCGTATCTAGTTGTGTGTGGTTCCTGGGGCCCACAGAGAGGCTGAATGAGGAGGCTTGTCAATGAAGACAATGAAAGAATCTGAAACTGAGACCATGTGCAGAAAACGTCTAAGCTGAGCAGAGGAAACGGTCCCTTCCCCAGGGAGCATTTCCTCCCCCGGGACTGCAGTGGATGCTTCCCAGCCTGACTACCTTTGCTTCCTGTGAAGTGTAGTCTCATCCTGCATTTTCTTGGAGGCCTTTTGCTCCTGAGAGGAAGATTTGTGCGCCTCATCCACCTCACTCCTAGTAAGAAGCACTGGTTCTAAAGGCTTTTGATGCTGAATGTTAAGAGAATGTAGGCTTCAGTGTGGAGATGAAGGAGAGGATAGGATAGTGTCTTCTGAGTCACATGGCATCCACGCTCCGGGTATCACATGCCACGGGATTGGCCATGGCAATTTCTGAAGCAGAAGTTGTGGAAGAACTAGCCAAGGTTATCCTTGTGCCATGGTGGTCTCTGTATCCCAGCCCAGATGGCCAGGAATGCTACAAGGCAGAGAACTCTGCTCCCTGCGGAGAGTGGAGCACTTGGCACCACTTTAATCATGGCCACTCTCGCCCACCGGCTAGTCTGGCTGCACCCCCTGAAGGGCAGGGGGTAGCCAAGGGCCCAGGGAGGGGAGTGCAAGTTGAGACAAAGCAGAAAGGCTGTTCTGATTCTCTGGGCCCTGCTGGGAATGCCCCCAGCCCTGCAGGAGCCGAGAAGGCAGGAATTCCGGCACAAAGCCAATAGGGCAATGATTTCAAGATTTGTGAGGAACAGCAAAATAATGCTGGTGGAAATCAGCCACCAAGTGGCCATGCATTTTAAATGATTTTAGAGAAGGAAGAAAACAAGTGTTAATGGTTATATTTAAGCATAACCAACAAAAGACAACTAACGAAATTATACTACTCTTCTTATGTTTCAGGGTATCGAACAGCATTTTGTGGTTATCTCATTTCAAAACTTTTGACAAAATTTTAAAAAAATAATAATAATTGCTGTAAGTGACACGTCCATTCCCAACTCATTGACAAGGAGGGCAGCCGGAGGTGATCACCATCATCCTTATATTTGCTTGAGTGAAAGAGATTTACCATCTCTAGAATTCTGACTGTGGTTCTATTTTGAAGAACTAACTGCGATGCTTTGTTCCTTCTTATCTCATTTTATATGCCAGCATGCCAGATATATGCCTTACCAGGATCAACTCTCCCTTTCACCAGGGTTTCCATGGGAAGGTTCTGGGTGGTGCGGCATCTGCAATCTGTACCACATCCTGGGCCAGCTCTCACATTCAGTTGGTCAGTTAATGATGCTGAGCCTTGAGAGTAGAGCATTGCCCATGTTCTATAGTTCTGTTATCCCTGGCTCAGCATCCCCATTTCACAGGTGTTCAAGCCAGCTTGTTGTTACCTGCCTTCAAGTTGGTCCCACTCAGAGCAACCCAATGTACAAAGGAATGGAGTGCTTCCCAGTCTCCCACCATTCCTGGGGTTCTGTTGTGATCCATAAGGATTCCATTCGCTGATTTTCAGAAGCAGATCAGCAGTCCTTTCTTCTTAGTCTGTCTTAGGCTGGAAGTACCACTGGAAACTGTCCACCATCATAACAACACACAAGCCATCATAGGCAGACAAGAGGTGTCTGCATATGAGGGTCATTGTCAGGGAATCAATCTGATCTCCAGCATGAGAAGAAAGAATTCTACCTATGCCCCAGGACTGTTTACTAGCTATTATGACATCAAGAGTGAAGGTAGACAGAGAACTTGGAGGAAAGAATGAACAAGGGCCTTTGTCTGCACTTATTTTCTTTAGCTGGAACCTGCCACATGGTCTGAACCTTTTTCTCCAGCCCTCTTATTCCTAGGGAGACATTCCTAACCAAGCAATCTTGTCAGTGTTTTAGGTAAATGAGAAACACCTACATAGGTGTGCTACTCCAACTTTAGAAGTACAGCTTCCTCTGGACAAGTGGTGCAAACTCAAATACCTCTGAGGGGCCTTCAAAATGTTTGTAGGAAAAGGGAATGAAAAGGGATTTTTCCACAAAGTTTTTGAAGCCCTGTTGTATGAAAAACACTCAGATGCCTGCTGCCGCCCGAGGGAGAATGCCATGTCTGAGGGTTCTGGTCAGTCTTCTTGCCACACGACTCGTGTCAACTCAGGGACACCAATACCACTAGTTTTTCTCAGTTTTTCAGAGAAATTTTTAAATCTGGCTATTCTTATAAATGTTGACAACAACTTCAAAATATTCTAAAACCTTGTATATGCCGACAAGACCCATCTGTAGGCCAGCTCTGGCCCCGACTGCCCATGGTCAGTGTCTTCTTGATAGGGGTGGGGAAATCTTTTCTGGATCCCAAAAGGAACATGCTTAGGAATATCTCTCCATTTCTAAACTCGGAGTTGCTGCTACAACTGCAGAGACAACATTCTTACATTGATGGTTTATCCCAAGCTTCTTTGCAAAGCCATTCCCAGCATGTGCACATGATCCCAGGAGACCAGGGAAGGAGGAAAGAGAACAAGTGTCCTATCAACTCCATTTCCATATGTTCTAGACAGAGGTAAAGATTCCTCAGAGGCTGTGCCCAAATCAACAATAGAAAAAGTTGCACAATTTCAAAGCAATGCCATGCCTTATGCATTTCCCCCAAATATGAATGTCACATTAATCATTCCTGATGCATGTTGTTCCTTCGATGAACATTAACATTTTGTTTAAACTGTTGTAAATACTGGATGGGAAATAGATGTAAATATTCATGTTAGTCAACACTCCCACGTAGAGTTGAAAACAGATTTTTCCTATGACTTGTTTGATCGTTTTTTGTTTTTCTTTCTCACCACTTTGGTCATTATATGAGCTCTAGTGGCAAAAGGGTTTCCTTGGCTGCTAAATGAAAGAAAGGCAGCTAGAACCCACCAGCTATTCTGCAGGAAGAAAGACCTGGTGATCCGCTCACATACAGATTGCAGCCTAGGAAACTCTATGGGGTAGTTTTATCCTATCGTATAGGCTTGAATTGACTCAACAGCACACTACCACAACCACCACCGTGTGTGTAGAATAGACCTGTGCCATAGGGTTTTCAAGGCTATGACGTTTCAAGAAGCAGATCACCAGGCTGGTCTTCTGAGTTACCTCTGGATAGATTCAAACCACTAATAACTAGTATTCGAGTATTTAATCATCGTGCCCCCAGGGATACGTTTGCAAATACACATACACACGCGCACTTAAAATGATCAAAACAAAAATCAATATACAAAATACCTACATTTTGTAAAGCTAAATATTACTCTTTAAAATATCTTCACTGTTTGTCAGCCTCCAAAGGATCTCCTCTACCATTAAGCTAGGGCTCCCGTATCCTATGGAGCAGGCAAGGTGTAAAGGAATACCCAGATGGTTCAAAAGATGTTCATTATGGGCTCCTCCATTTTATTCAAATTAATGGTACCACATTAACATGGGCTGCCCTTTGGTACTCATTTGTTCCTGCACCCCAGGGGTTAAAGGAACCTCATGCTCTCCAGATGTTCAGTACTTCTTATAAATGAAAGATGAGTGATTTTTTTGCTGCTGCTGCTTCTGTTTCCTATATTTCTCTTTAAAGCTGGTATTTTCTTTAGGAACTCGTTCAGTGTCTGAGTCAGAAGAATCTCCTCCCTGAGGCATATCAATCAACAGCATGCACTAGGAGAGGAACGCAACGTAGAGAAGGTATACATGATCTGTATTAATTTGTTTACTGCAATCGTCTGCTGGTGACTGATGTAGGCATCCTATGGTTAGATGTGTATCAAATACATATGACATTTTTCTCTGTCTAAAAACAAACACATATATATATAAATAAATATATCTATAAAACAAACATTTATATATATGTTTGTTGAGATATCTTTTGTCAATGCTATGGCAAAAAAAAATGAACTTGATTTTCATATTTGGTTTATCTTCCCTATAAGCAAGAGGTGTAACTGTCTGAAATATGACTCAAAGATGCCACCAACAATGTCTTCCCAGGAGAGAAATAAGAAAAGTACCCAAAATGGATTCCAATAAATGAATGCCAGTTTAACATCTACCATGCCTGCCTTTTATATACAGAGACACTCCCAGGTTCCTGCTGTTCCAAGAGCTGTTCAAGCATTGAATAAGTAGAGTTCCAATGAGATGAAACCTTCTGCCTCAGCTGGTGTTTAACAAGCTGTTTTCTTGCCACAACTCAGTCAGTATTTCTCTACCCTTAACAGAATTACTGTGTTTCACATCTTCTCCTCAGACAATGCTCTTCTTACCTCTTAGGAAGCAGGAGATAGATTCATTCAAGCAGAAAAGAAAAGCCTGAAGAATACAATTTGTCCTGTTGCCACATTTTTTGACAATAGGAAAGAGGAAGCCACTAGTGCTAAGGGTTGAGTGTCTATGATGACAACTTTACGAGGTCTGAACATTTGTAAACCCTGGAACATGAACCCATGAAGTCATCTCAGGTTGAGATCATCTGGAAGATGTTTAGGGATGGCAGTTAACAATCATGTCTTAATATAAGCATAGAAAAATGTCAAGGATGGGGAGTCTTAACCACATACATGTGAAATGAAGTTTCAAAACAAGGCTTATTGTTAGTTGTCATTGAGTTGGCTCCCAGTCATGGTGACTACAGGTACAACAGAACAACAACAACAAAAAATGCCTGGCTCCATGCCATCTACATGGTTGTTGATAGTTGGAGTCTATTGTTGCATAATTTTGAATATTTTCCAACCTAGACTGCTCATCTCTCAACACTATGTAAAGCAGTATTCTGTTGTGAGCATGGAGTTTTCACTGGTTAATTTTCTGAAATATGAGGGTGAGTCAAAAATTATCCACACTCTGAGTGTAGAACTTATTTTAATCAAGATTTAGAAAAGACAAATATACCATTTTTAGACATAATCTCTTTGCTTTTCAATACACTTGGTTGCTCTGTTAACAAGCTTTTGTATTCCCTTATTAAAAAATATTTTAGGCTGAGTTGCAAGCCACGAATGTGCAAGCCTTCAATTCTTCATCAGAATGTGCAAGCCTTTACTTCTTTATCAGAATGTGCAAGCCTTTACTTCTTTATCAGAGGTGAATCATCATCCTTGAAGGGCTGCTTTCAGGGGACCAAGCAGGTAAAAGTCACTGGAACAAGATCAGGACTACAGGGAGGATGCTTTAACACTTCAAAACAAAGTATTTGCAGAGTGTCAAAAGTGTGGGCAGAGGTGTGGGGACGTGAAATGTCATGCAACATTACAGCACCTTTGGATAGCAGTCCTCTGCATGTAATCCAAAATTTAGGCTTTGGTTCTTCAGTGAGTATCTCACTGTAATGAGCACCGTTGATTGTGGAACCTTTTTCTTGATAACGTTCCAGTATTGGCCCTTGAGAATCCCAGAAAACAGTAAGCATCAATTTTCTAGTTGATGGATGACTTTTGAACTTTGTCTTGGTGTACGATTTAAGATGTTTTCATTCCCTACTCTGCCGTTTACTCTCAGGCTTGTAGTAATAAATCCAGTAACTCTGTTTTGTTTTGTTTTAAGTTTTTATTGTGAATTGAGTGATGGTTTACATGGGAGAACATCAGTTTTGCACTCAACCAATCATATTTTGTTTCACTGCAATAATTATAATGAAATGAATAATTACAATGAATGCAAAAATCCCCTCCATGCACCATTGGTTAACAGTATTTGCCTCTATTCCTTGTTTTTGTTTGTTTTTGGTGTATACAAAAACATGAAAGAATATATAATTATTTAAATAACCAAAGGGCACATTCTGCAAGCCAGCCTCCTGCCCGCCAGCACACAACCTTTCTCTTTCCATGAATCTAGAGACCTCAGTTGCTCTATCTCTCCATATCCTCACCTCTGCCTCTGTCTCTGGTGTCGCTGCTTCTCTGGTTAGGATCCCATGTTCCACTCATACTCTTCCCTCTTGATGGTCCTAGGGACCTCTGTTCCCGGAATATAAGAATAACTATTCCCCACAACTTATACCTTTACAATTGTGACTATCACAATTAGTCATGCTAACAATTACTCATTACTGAATCTAAAGAATCCTATCCCCATCTTCTTTCACCAGACCCATCTAGATAATATGAAAACTATTCAGTGGGGATTCTACCTTCCCTGCTTGCTCTGAAACTAAACTCCCTCTTGAAAACTTATAAGTGTACTGAGGGGATAGACTTGATCCTTGATGTGAAGACTCCTTATCTCTGGGTTGGCATTTTGAGCTACTACTATACTACCCATAAGTATAGGTCAAGTTCACCAAATTATAGCAATTTACACTTGCTTCCTGTATCAAACTTCTTTATTTTCCTCTAGTCGAGTTTTGATCATCAAGTTATCGCAGCTTGGTCAAAGGGGTATTATCTGAAAATGTGGGCATTCTTGTGTGCTTCCCCCCAGTTCATATCAGCCGCATGTTTCACTCTTAGCTCTAGCCCACCATGACTAGGTCAGTATCCATGGACTCAGGAGTTGCCAATTCTCCCTAAACTTTGAACCAACCAGCCCTTCTTCTTCTCTCTTATCTCAAGGTCAACAGGAGTCTAAGGAACATGGTAGAACTCAGCTCGTGTTTTCATTACTACTTTTCCCCCACTTTCCACTCACAACTAGACCAACGTGGTCAGCAGAGAGCTTACAGGCTTGCTCGTGTGTTCCCTTTGAGTTTCGGTCTTAGAGGAGCTTTGTCCTGAAGAGTCTTGATGGACTGCCTTGATGGCTTCCAGGCAAGCAGCTTGTTTATTCTTGTAACAGCCAGTCTGCTCTTTTGTTTTTCTAGTAACTGTTTTTAAAAGGGACTTTTGCCTTCCTTTGAATGTAAGTCCAAATTTTGTTTGCAGATGTCCAAACACTTCTGCTTATGTTCTTCCGTGAGTTGTTTCGGTACCCATCTCAAACAAACATTTTGAAACCCTATTCTGCTGTGGATTATTTCATAGGCAGAGTCATGGTTGATTTGCAAATGATTTGTCACACAATCCATTGTCACTAACTGATTCGACAGAATCATTTCACATGCACTTTCAATGTTGTCACCAGACGTGGATAGGCATTTTAATATAACCAGAGTGCAGATAATTTTTACTGACCCTTGTAGATTGCCAGGCCTTTCTTCCTAGTCTGCCTGAGCCTGGAAGCCCTGCTACCACTTGTCCACTGTGGGTGACCTGCTGGTATTTGAAATACTTGTAGCATATCTTCCAGCATTATATCAACAGACAAATCACCATACTGTGGCAAACTGACAGAAGAATGGTGGAAAAAGAAGACTAGTGATAATACAGTTGTTGTTGTTGTTGTTGTTAGGTGCCATCAAGTCAGTACTGACCCATAACGAACTTATGCACAGCAGAACGAAACACTGCCCGATCCTGGGCCAACCTCACTACTGTTGCCACGCTTGAATCCATCGATGCTGCCACTTGGCCAGTCCATCCCGTTGGGAGTCTTCCTCTTTTTCTCTGACCCTCCACCTTACCAAACATGATATCCTTCTCCAGCAACTGGTCACTCCTGACAATATGACTTGAAGTATGAGAGACGAA
>NW_006408533.1:2209431-2213464 GCF_000296735.1 Chrysochloris asiatica | reverse complement strand
CGTTCTCCAGCATCATTTCTATCACCAAGGCCATATTTTCCAACTACTGATCCTTCCTGTTTGCTCCCAACCTTTGCATTCCAATCAACAGTAATGATCAATACGTCTTGAGTGCATGTTTGATCAATTTCAGATCGAAGAAGTTTGTAGAATTCTATTTCATCCTCACTGGCTTTAGTGGTTAGTGCATAAATTTGAATAACAGTGGTATTAACTGGGCTTCCCTGTTGTTGTTGTTGTTGTAAAGTGCCATCGAGTCGATTCCTACCCATAGTGACCCTGTAAGGGTTTCCGAGGAGCAGCTGGTGAGCTTGAACTGCCAACCTTGCAGATCAAATGGCTTTGCAGTCTGATGCATTAACCCACAGCACCACATGCATGGATAGTATCCTATCACAGACAGCATTGTACCTCATGACTGATCTGGATATGTTCTTTTTAAAAATGAATGCAACACCATTCCTCTTCAATTTGTCATTCCCAGCACGTAAACCATGTGGTTGTCAGATTCAAAATGGCCAGTACCCATCCATGTCAGCTCACCAATGCCTAAGATACCAATGTTTATGCATTCCATTTCATTTTTGACAACTTCCAATTTTCCCAGATGCATAATTTGTACATTCCATGTTCTGATTTTTAATGTATGTTTACAGCTGTTTCTCTTTATTTTGAGTTGTGCCCCATCAGCAAATGAAGATCCTCTGGGCTTTTCTCCCATGGATTTTACTCCATTAGCATCAACATGGTCAAGTCTACTTTAAGGAGGCAGCTCTTCCCCAGTTGCATTTTGAGTGCCCTCCAGCCTGAAGGGCTCATTTTCCGGCACTATATCTGACAGTGTTTCTCTGCTATTCATAAGGTTTTCAGCGACTAAATATTTGGAAGTAGTTCGTCACTCTTTCTTCCTAGTCTGTCTTCATCTGGAAGATCATCTGAAACCTGTCCACCATGGGTGACCCTGCTGGTATGTAACATACTGGTGGCATAGGTTTCAGAATCACAGCAACTCACAAGCCACCACAATACAACAAACTGACAGACGAGTGGTGGCCATTTGGTTTTAAGTGGAAACAGTAATCATGCAAATAAGAGTGATATCTTCAAGGCTGCCAGCTCAGAATGAGCTGTGTAGTAAGCAGTACAGCTGGAATTCTCCTTAGAAGCCAGCATGGTGAGACTTCCTGTCTTATTCAGGCATGTTATCAGGAGGGACCAGTACCTGGAGAAGGACATCATACTTGGTAAAGTGGAGGGTCAGCAAAAAATAAGAAGACCCCCAGTGAGATGGATTGGCTCATTGGCTGCAGCAATTGGTTTAGCGTAACAACAATTTTGAGGACGGTGCAGAACTGGGCAGTGTTTCATTATGTTGTGCACAGAGTCAACTCGATGACACCTAGCAAACAACAATGCCATTAGCATGGCCAGGAAGCAAGAGTGGAGTCAGAGTTGTCAAGGGATAGACTGGGAAAGACTTGTACTCTTCTCTGAGGCATATTGAGTGCCAACGAGGGAAATGCAAAACTACAGTGATGAGAGGAGTCGACATGAAAGAATGACAAAAGATGCACCACACAAGAAAGGAGGAACCACCTAGAGTAGAATGTGGCATCTCAACTTCTCCACCAGCAAAAGTCCAGTCAAGAAAGTGAGTAACAGGAGGGATTTCCCAAAGTACCCCAGCCTGATTCCACATGGTTAGGATTTGAATCCCCTGCCTGTTTGAGAGGAATTCCACTGATTTGTAAGTGGGTCATGGAGGTTAAACCACACTGGTGTAACCACAGTACCTAATGCTTAATGTTCTCAACTGCTAACTAAAGAGTTAGAGGTTCAATTCCACCCAGAGATGGCTTAGAAGAAAAGCCTGGTGATCCAAGTCTGGAAAACCCTATGGAGCACAGTTCTGTTCTGACACACATGAGATTGTTGTGAGTCAAAGGCAACATAATAGCAACTAGTTTGGTTTAGCTTGGAAGATAAACTGATGGAAAAGATTTCAAGGGCAGTCAAGAGGAAATGTTGTAATGGAAATCAGAGAAGAAAAGAACAGTGGCCAAGGAAATATGGGATGGTTAGAAATTAAATACAGTGATCTTGGAGCCTGGTGTGGTGCTGGAGGTTAATGTGCTGAACTGCAAGGTCAGTTTGAACCATAAGGTCGGTGGTTCAAGCTCACCAGCAGCTCCTCAGAAACCGTATACAGGCTCACCATGAGTTGGAACCAACAGCACTTAACAACAACAAATAAAACAACAACAATGGCCTTGGAATGTCAATTGACTTACGACAATTAAACTCTAAAAAGAAAAACAACCCATGATAGATAGGCAAAGTCACCTGAAAGAAACAGAATCAGCACAACTGATCTGTTTGGTGTTGTTGAGTCAATTCTGATTCATTGCAACCCTCTATGATAGAGTAGAACTGCCCCCAGAGGGTTTCCTAGGGACTAGATCACCAGGACATTTTCTCCACAGAGCAGCTAAGTTGGCTCAATACATCAACCTTTGGCTTAACAACTGAGTGCTTAGTCATTGAGTCACCAGGGCTCTCTAGCGCTGGTAGTTGGTAGGTGGTTTTATGTTACCAAGTCAGTTCCAACTTGTAGCAATCTTGTATAGGGTTTCTGAAGCTGTAAATCTCTACAGGAGGAGAAAGCCTCATCTTTCTCCCATGGAGCGACTGGATTCAAGCTGCTGACCTTTATTAGCAATCCAGCTCATAACATACAACACTACCAGGGCTCCTTCATAAGAACCAGTGACTACATAAAATAATACAGCACAGAACGTGTGTATCAACAAAAGAGAGTTGTTTAGTAACAGAAAGGTTGAAGTGAGTGTGTCAGCTGAGAAAGGAATCCAAGCATTTGTATTGGAACAAGTTAGTACTTTAATAGGAGGCCTCCAAAGACTAGCAATTCAACCCCAAATGTGCCTGCTCCTTTAAGGACAATGAGCTAATGAGGATTTTATTTGTAAGATGTGAGGAAATCTGGCACTCCCTCAGGGACCTTCAATAAGGAACCTGCCCTGCACTAGAACATGACCCCTGGGATATCCAGAAGTTTCCATGGAAATAATTCTGCTTTGACATGTAACCGTTAAGTGTGGAGACCTCTCTTCTCCCCAAAGTCCTTCCTTGCTTTTGAGGTGGGAAACTACTTGCTGGTGTCCTTCTGTCTCTCTTTTCAACTTTCATTAGAGAACAAAGTAGAAAATGATGGTCAAAATTGACAGGAAACAATTCAACCCTTTCACTTACTGCTAGGTAATGCCAGCAACAGCAGAAAACAAGACCTCGTGTTCATGTCTCCATTGGAAAGCCAAGCAGTTAACATCAGCATTTGATAGGCACATCAACTTCCAAGATCTTTAAACCATCACCACCACCACCACCTCCACCTCCTCCACTCTTCAAAATTAAACCCGACACTCATCACCCACTTCACAGTAAACTGGTGTAAGTCATCTAATTAAAGAGAATGTGTGCTTTATTTTGCATTGGTCTTAGAATTCTTCTCCTTCTCTGATTTAACTGCAGTCCCTGATTCTAACCAAATGAGCAAGTTTTGTAACTGTCTTAGTTATCCAGTGCTGCTATAACAGAAATACGCCAAGTGAATGACTTTAACAAACCAAAATGTATTCTCTCATAGTTTAGCAAGCTGGAAGTCCAGAATCAAGGTACCAGCTTTAGGGGAAGGCTTTCTCTCTGTCACCTCTAGATAAAGGCCCTTGTCTCTCTTCGATAGCTGTGGGCCCAGTGTTTCTTGGACTCCTCCATCTATCTGATTTGGTATCATTCTTTCCCTGGGTGTAGGACAGGGGAGGGGAACATCTGGCCTGTGGGCCATATAAATCATTTGGTCTGGCCCTGCCAAGGTAACTGCAGTTCCAGGTACCACATTGTTGTTGTTACTGATGTTGTTGTTAAGTGGCATCAACTCAGTTCTGACTCACAGTGATTTTTTATTGGGTTTCCAAGCTGGTGAGCTTCAGCCGCTGATCTTTTTTTTTTTTTTTTT
>NW_006408533.1:2207485-2208825 GCF_000296735.1 Chrysochloris asiatica | reverse complement strand
TAGCCAATGTCCAAGTTGCCCATCCCTGTCTACCCTTTGTGTGGAGGGGGTGGGAATAGTTCTTGCAGCAGAGATTTGTTTCATTTTTTGAGCTACTACATTCATAGGTGTAGGTCCTGTTTATCAAATTGTATCAGATGACGCTCTTTTTTTTTCTTTTTTTTTTCTTCTTCTTTCTTCTTCGGGTTGAACTCTGTTTATCCAGTCATTGAAGTCTGGTCAAACAGGTATCATCTGCAAATGTGGGGGTTCTTATGTCTGTCCGGCCTCTTTTTATCGTCAGCCGCTGATCTTGCTGTTCACAACGACCTTGTAGTCCAGGGCATTAACCCACAGCATCATGCCAGAACTTCATTAGGAGTGAATTAATTAAGTGTTTGAACAAATATAGCAGGCTAATTTATAAGTTGATAATAATTTTGTATGACCCATGAATGATGTTATACATTTTGGCAGAAAAAAGTTCCCTGCTCTTGGTTTAGGAGGTTCTCAGTGCAGGTAGCCTGGTTCTAAAGGAGGCATTCTGCTCCCAGTTCTTCTATCTTGGTGGAGGACTCTCTGAACTCTGCTTGCTGTTTAAACTCTTTTATATCTGGAAAGAGAATGATTCAAGATACAACCTAATCCTTTTGTATCTTTAAAAAAAAAAAAATTTTTTTTTATTGTGAATTATGTGATAGTTTACATGGGAGAACATTAGCTTTACATTTATCATATCATATTTTGTTTTATGGCCATGATTACAATTCCCTTCATGTATCATCAAACAACCAAAGGGTACACCCCACAAGCCTGCCCCCCAGTCATCAGCACACAGCCCCTCTCCCTTCAGGGTCTAGAGTCCCCAGACACTCCATCTTTCCAAGTCATTGTCTCTACCTCCATCTCTGGTGTCACTGCTCTCTGGGTAGCGTTCTGCACTCCTCTCTTCTCCCTTGATGGTGCCAGGGATCTCCGCTCCTAGACTGCAAAATCAACCGCTCTGAAGGCTGTGCTCTTTGATCTTCAGCAGTAAATGTTTTAAGTCCTCTTCACTCTCAGCAAGCAAGATTGTATCATCTGCATATCTCAGGTTGTTAGTGAGTCTTCCTCCTATCCTGATGCCACGTTTTTCTTCATATAACCCAGCTTCTCAGATTATTTGCTCAGATTACAGGTTGAATAAGTATGGTGAAAGAATACAATCTTGTTGTACACATTTTTTAATTTTAAACCATTCAGTGTTCCCAAGTTCTGTTAGAAAAACTGCCTCTTGGTCCAGGTACAGATTCCTCATGAGCACAATTAAGTGTTCCGGAATACTCATACTTCGCAATGTTGTCCATAGCTTGTCATGATCC
>NW_006408533.1:2202202-2205780 GCF_000296735.1 Chrysochloris asiatica | reverse complement strand
GCTCTTTCCCAGTCACATTTTGAGTGCCTTCCAACCTGAGTGGCTCATTTTCTGGCACTATATCTGACAGTGTTTCTCTGCTATTCATAAGGTTTTCAGTGACTAAATATTCATAAATATTCGTTTCTCTTTCTTCCTAGTCTGTCTTCATCTGGAAACTCATCTGAAACCTGTCCACTATGGGTGACCCTGCTGGTATTTAAAATACCGGTGACATAGCTTTCAGAATCACAGCAACTCACAAGTCACCACAACACGACAAACTGAGAGATGAGGGGTGGAGAGGTGTTGTAGTTTCCGATATATTTTATTAGTGAATCCCTTGTCCGATGTGTCATTGCAAAAGATTTTTTTCCCCCATTCTATGGGCTCTCTTTTTACTATTTTGGTGATATATTTTGATGCACATAAGTTTTTAATTTTTAGTATGTCCCAATCATCTGTTTTTATCTAATTTTGTTTGTGTGGTTTTCAAAATGTTTGGTAGTCTGTGTATTCTTTGAATTAGAGCTCTCACATTTGGCCCTATTTTTTCATAGATGGTCTTCATAATTCTGGCATTCACATTTAGGTCTTTAATCCATGCTGAGTAGGTTTTTTAAGGTATAATGTAGAGGCCTTGTTTCAATCATTTGCATATTGCTTTCCAGTTCTGCCAGCACCATCTGTTGAATAGACTATCACCTCCCCATGCAATATACTTAGGCACTTTGTCGAACATTGGTTGGCTGTATGTGGATGGGTTAAATTCTGGATTCTTTTTTCTGTTCCATTGATCAATATATCTTTCATTGTACCAATACCAGGCTGTTTTGTTCACTGTAGCTGTTTAGCAAATTTTGAAATCAGCGAGTGAGAGGTTTCTAACCTTATTCTTCTTCTTAAACAGTACTTTGCTCATCCTGGGTCTCTTTCCTTTCCATATAAAGTTTGTAATAGTTTTACATCTCTTTGAAGAATGTCATTGGAATCTGGATTGGGATTGCTCTGTATATTATATCTTGTCTCACTAATATAACTGCTTCTAATCCTTCATTAAAATTATTAGCATCACAGAGGTTAGGATTTACAACCCATAGATCAGATCACAAAATGGACAATAATTATATACAACTGAGAATCATGGCCTAACTGAGTTGATGTGTGTTTTGGAAAGACACAATTTGATTCATAACAATAACATGACTATCTTAGCATAGGATGCTGATGGATTGATTACCTTCACTGGTGTAAAAGAAGGTCATAGAGAGGCGTGATAAAATAGCTAAATGTATATTGTTGTTGTTGAGTGCAGTCAAGTTGGTTCTGACCATTAGTCACCCTGCAGAGGGTTTCCAAGGAGTGGCTAATGAGTTTGAACCACCGACCTTGTAGTTCAAACCAACTTTGTAGTTCAGTGCTTTAACCCACAGCACTAGAGCTCCATCTAAATGTATAGAAGTCTATATAAGACTTTGCACTGCTGGTCATCTAGATCTGAAGTATACTCCACAAGAGAATGAATTCATTTAACTCAAACTTCTAAAACTGAGCATATATGAGATCCAGATTTGAATCAGCATCATTCCCAGGTGCTAATTCTGCTCCAGGAAGAAATTCTTACAGCAGAGTGACCGTGTTGCTGTTATTAAATGCTGTCCTGTCAGTTCTGGCTCGTAGCAACTCTTTATAGGGCTTCCGAAGAGTGGCTGACGGGTTAGAACTAACAAATTTGTAGTTACCAGTCCAGTGTTTCTCCCACAGTGCCATGCCAGAGTGACAATAAGAAGTAACAACCCATAAGTCACTGTGGCCCTGCCCCAGAGGGAGGCAATGTGGTTAACTTTTGCTTCTGTTAGTTGTCATCAAGGTGGGTCCAGCTCATGGCAACATCTTGCATAGCAGACTGCTATGTTACCCAGTCCTGAGCCAGCTTCTAGCACTGGTCTTCCTGAGTCCATTGCTGTGGCCATGGTATATTTTGAGTGCTTTCCAATCTCAGGGACCCATCTTCTGTGTATTAGACAACATGCTGTTAGAATTCACTGAGTTTTCATTGGCTAATTCTTATGAGCTACCTGGCCAACTGATGGGAAGACAATCATATTTGTGCCCATTTCAAAGAGAGGTGACTCAACAGAATGTGGAAATCATATAATTAATATCACTCCCAAGCAAAATTTTGCTAAAGATAATTGTTAAAAGGCTGCAACGTTATATTAAGAACCTGTGATATGCAAATGACACAACCTTAATTGCTGGAAGTAAAGAGGACTTGAAGTTCTTACTGATCAAGATAAAAGATTCCAGCCTTCAGTATGGATTACAACTCAGTGTAAATAAAACAAAAGTCCTCACAACTGGACCAATAAACAACACAATGATAAACAAAAGATTGAAGCTGTCCCGGATTTCATTTTACTTGAATCCACAATCCACGCTCATGGAGGCAGCAGTCAAGAACTCTAATGCATATCATGTTGGGGAAATCTGGTAGAAAAGACCTTTTTAAAGTGTTAAAAGCAAATATTTCAGTTTTAGGATTAAGGTGGACCTGACCCAAACAATGGTATTTTCAATAGCCTCACGTAGTGATTACGAATCTGCCTGCGAATCTCACAGTCAGCAGTTCGAAACTACCAACTGTTCCGCGGGTAAAAGATGAGGCTTTCTGCTCCCGTAGAGATTTACAGCCTTGTAAACCCTGTACAGGGTCACTATGAGTCGGAACCAACTCCATGGCACATAACAACAACATATGAATATACAAGGTCAACAATGACTAAGGAAGATTTTAGAAGAATTGAGACTTTTGGAGAAGCATACTAATAGCACCATGAACTGCCAGAAGAACAAACAAATCTGTGTTGGAGGAAGGACAGCCACAATGCTCCTTAAAAGCCAGGATGGCAAGATTTCACCTCTCGCTCTTTGGACATGTTATCAGAAGGGACGAGTCCCTGGAGGAGGACATCATGCTTGGTAAAGTGGACGGTCTGAGAAAAAGATGAAGATCCCAATAATATGGATTTACATAGTAGCACCAGCAATGGGCTCAAGTGTAACAATTGTAAGGATGGTGCAGGACCAGGCAGTGTTTCATTATGTTGTGCACAGGGTCACTATAAGTCAAAACTAACTCAACAGCACCCAACAGCAATCTTTATGGATGCAGATGGAAACTTCTGTCTCCATGGAATCTCTGGGTGAGTTCAAACTGTCAACATTTTTGTTAGCAGCCAAGCACTTAACCATTTGTGCCACCAGGGTTCTAAGCATATATGAAGCAGTTAGTTCCACATAGCAATAGAGCCTATGGTTCAAAAAGGTGTCTGGGAATTATTGCCATGGTCTCGGTGATAACTCCTCAAAAGAAAGAAAAAAAGAGCTTATTGTGTCTGTACATATACATGCATTCACTCTCTTCAGTAGTAATAAGGTATGTAGATCCTCAATGGCACTTACAGCCATATATAGAAGAGAGAGAGTCCTGGTGTGGTTCAAACCCACCAGCTGCTACTCGGAAACCTTATACAGGGTCACTATGGGTCGGATATATATATATATATAGAGAGAGAGAGAGAGAGAGAGAGAGAGAG
>NW_006408533.1:2184060-2201667 GCF_000296735.1 Chrysochloris asiatica | reverse complement strand
TGGCCCAGGATCGAACATTGTTTCGTTCTGCTGTGCATGGAGTCGTTATGAGTCGGTTCCGACTCGATGGCACCTGACAACAACAACAACAACAATGGGAATTCAAGCTTCTGCCCCTTAAAGCACCCCTACAGGTATCTACTCAAGAAACAGATTAGAACACTACATACATGGACCAGGTATGAAAAGGAAATACTTTCATCAACTCTATTGTCAGCTCCACCTTTGAGGAAGTAAAGAGGCAGGGAGGGGGAAATGGGAAGCCATAAGGTACATGCAATGATTAGTTCTCTTTGCCAACTTGGCTAGGCTACAGTGCCCATTAGTTTGGTCAAACACCAACTTTGTTACTGTTATAGGTTACCTGTGTTTAAATCAGTTGACCTCCAGTAAAGCAGATTACTTCCCATAATATGGGTGGGCCTTGACCAATCCATTGAAGGTCCTAAACGCAAACAGGGAGTTTCTCTAAGGTGTTTTCTGCCAGACTATAAATAGACTTTTCCAGAACCCTATTACTTTCCACTCTTTCAGCCACCTGACCTACGGATTTTGAACTTGCTTGCCTCCACCATCATGTGGGCCAATTCCTTGAAATAAATGTCTTTCTTTATGTATGAATGGCCTTTAAAAAGTTCATGGAAAAATAAAATGAGAATTTTATTTTAATTGCTGAATGTAAAATTAAAGGTTCTCTAAACCTTTGACCTATTTACTGTAAACAGTTTATAAAAATTCAATATAAAAACATTTGATAATGGAATTTTTACTTTTTGAGGCCCCTTACATATGATGCTGTTCTTGGGTGCCTTCAAGTTAATGCCAAGTCCTAGCAACCCTAGATGACAGAGAAGAACTGCCCAATAGGCGTCCTAGGCTGTAATCATCACCAAGTCTTTTCTCACATTAGCGCCTAGTGGATTTGAACCGCTGGCCTTTTGGTTGGCAACAGGACACTTTAACCATTGGGTCATCATGGCTTCTCCTGTAGTCATCTAGATAGACAAATACAGATACAGATGTAAGCATAGGCGTAGATGGTTTTTGCTGCTCCTGTTTCCCTAGAGTCCTTGACGTGTTAGTGCAGTTTCAGCATTCTCCTTTTTAATTAAACTCGGGAAAGAGCCGTGTGGGATAAGAAGAGAAAGACAAGAATGCCAGGCATGATGTGGGGAAAAGGTGCCAACTTGAATGTGCTGGCACCATCCCCAGGCTGCCCTGGAGATGTCCATCTGGGCATAAGCTGATTACACTAAGCACTTTCTAGAACTGTCTACAATCGTCGCAGCCACATACTTAAAAGTATCAATATTAACGTATAAAGTTGGGTTTAATGGGTTTTCACAAATCATCTAGTCATTGTAATTAGCTATGTTTGTCATATAATTAGAAACGTCAGCAACTGAAGTCATATGAGCAAACTGTGCTGTTTTAGTGTCTTCCCTGCCCCCATGCAAAGAAGCGTGGAGTCAATATCATCCCAATTCCTGGCTCTGATTTCACATAATCAGGATAAACACAACTTCATCTAAGCAAGTAAAAACTTGGTTTCTTTACTTCTCTGTCTCCCTAAGTCACTCCAGTTAAGACATTGAGCCAAAATGTCTCTCACATACCTCCTAAGGACTTTTAAGGACTCAGTTTTCTTTCAAGCAATCACATGCAAGAATTTCATATTCAGTGTTCTCAGTAGATATTATGATATCATTTCCCTTGGATTATTAAGCAATACTTAAGTGAACCTACCTTCAGACAGCTTTTTTTTTTTTTTCTTCATTACCTCCAGGATGTGGGAAACCCATCTGTCATTTAAGGCAAGTAAAAACCAGAGTGAAAGTCGTAAAGTAGGGTGGCTACCCTAAGGCGCAAAGACCCTTATGAAAGGCAAAAAGGTTTTAAGAAAAAGTCAGTAAGCACCATCTGTGTAAACCAAGAGTAAACCCCTATTCTGGGAGACATTAAGACCAACAGAGGGAAAAGAGGAGGTGGGAGGAAGGGGAAAGTTTAGGAAACCGGCAATGTGCTCTTACAGAAATGATCATTTTCCCACACAATGGGTTCATCTGGCTAGAAGGGAGAGTTGGACAGCTTCAAACCTCCCCATTCATGCTCTCAGTTACCAAAGGACGAAAAGACAAGAATATTGCCCCATGGAAGAAAACCTTGCCTTGCTCTTTTTTCTGCTACAAGATGTGAAACCCTTATGACACAGGAATTAAGTTATCATGATTTCGGAGAACTTTAAAATGGCCTAGGAGAATACTCAATGCTGAAAGCTTTGCTTTCCACTAATCCTCTACATTTATTCCTGTATTGGCATTTTCTTGGCTACCTAACCCCTGATCCTTTCTTCTTTTCTGATCACAAGTATTGTGCAGCGCATCTGGGCCTCTGTCACATCTGGCTCTCCTGCAGCTAACTGCTCACGGTGGACTTCAAGACAACACACACATTTCTCATTTTTCTCCTTCCCTCACCCCAAATCTGCTTCAGGAATCAATTACAGAGATCTTACTGCTGATCCTCAGCAAAGTGAGGGCAAGACATCCTCCTACCAAATTGCCTTCAGCTCAGACATAAGCACTGGGCAATCACATTGGCAGTTTCAGCTTACCAGTATGGGCAGTACTGGTGTTTCAGACTCAGACAATAGTGTTTAACCTGTATCATCACATGCATTCATCCTATCACTGCAAGGACAATAATAAAAACACTATTATTATTAACTCTTCTCCACAGTAGAGAAAAGTGAGATTCTGCAGAGTTAAGGTCTTTATCCAAAGCCACTGAGCTTATAAGTGGTGAGCTGGAATTGGAATCCAGGTCTGTGCAACTTCAGAACATGAACTCTTAGCTTTCGTGTTACCTTTGCCTTTATTCCCTGAGCAGGGATATTAGGGACACATAAGAGAGAACCCAGACTGAGGGGGTCTCAGAAAAGTGTCAACTTTTTAGATGGAAACAATGACATTCTGGGCATGTTACTCTTTGCATTACCCTGGATTAGGGCATCAGTGCCCATTTGACTCACACAGGCTGCCACAGTAAGCTGGAGGGCTTTCCATCACACCCAAGGCCAGGTGCCAGTGAGGTTCCACTTCCCCTCAACACCACAGGAGGATATACTTGAAAGATCTGAACCCAAAACAAAGTTCCCAAGTTCCTGAAGAGCAGAGCCAAATACTTGGCTGTCATAGCCTGGTTACTTTCAGAATAACTTGAAATCACTTGTTTTCTTCCCCAGCCTTTCCTTCTTTCTCTTTTGTTGTTGTTAAGTACCAACTCACAGTGTCCAGAAGTCCTGGGGTGGTGCTGTGGTTTAATGCCCTGGACTGCAAACTCAGTTTGAACCACAAGGTCAGTGGTTCAAGCTCACTAGCTGCTCCTCAGAAACTCTATACAGGGTCACTGTGGGTTGGAATTGACTCAATGGCACGTAATAACAACATAAGGTTTCCAAGACTGCACATCTTTGTAGGAGCAGAAAATCTCATCTTTTTCCTGCTCTTCTCTTTTAAGTAAGGTCAAAATAAAATAATTCCATCCAAAATGGTGAAAAAATCAAAATAAAAGAGAGAAAGATTCTAAATGTCAAGCAACTGAGACATTTTGAAGTAACCGATTATTATGCACTGATCCTCAGGAATGTCTTATTTAAAAGGAGGTAAACTGCATCTCTTTCCTGTCACTATTTCCTCACCCCAGTCTCATGGCTATCATTGTGGTGCACTCAACACCCAAACGGTCACATTTCAATTGATCAAGCATAACAAAAGACATCATTTCTGTTCCAAGAATCTCACCCACCTAGATCAAAATCAGCCACTGAAACAGAGACACCAGAAAACAGACAGAGGGGATAACATCTTCCTTCTGTCTTTTCTGCATAGTCTAAAGGAGGAGCCAACCTGGGTTCATCTTACAGTGCAGATGAAACATCCTTCTTTATCTATAAAAGAGTCATTTAGAGCAATCCAACTGGCCACAGGATGTCACTGTTACTCCACACACAATGGCAAGTGAGCGATTCCTTGTCAGGGTTTGTCTCTGGCTGAGATCTGGACTCCCCTTAGCCTCACATCTCAAACTTGTCATTGTTCCATGCGGCATCTACACACCAACTGCTCATTCCCTATAGGAGCTATGGTACCTGTCCCAATGTCTCCAAGTTTGTGTTGTTCCCTATCATAGGAAGAAAGAGAGAGAAAGAGCTGTGAAAGGAAGAAGAGGACCAGCCTGGTTTCTAACACCACAGGTTCTCCAACAGTTGGATATTGAATGTTTTATGACCTTGGATAAAACCAAAGTCCTTTAAAATATATTTTATCATATTATAGACAATGATAAGAACAGCTTTTTTCCCTCTGTTTGTTTATTTCTGAAGATGATATGAAAACATTTTAAGAATAAGTAATTTTTTTAACTGTCTTTAACTCTTTTTAGGGATGCCTCTTTGTAGCAAGCCTGAGGGGAAATCAGTCCTAGCTAAACACCCTCCTTTTACCCCAACAAAGCACATTCCTGTGCCCACCACCACTTTCTCCTCACCTCCACCTTCTCCTTACCTTCAAGACTCGTGGGCAAGCCAACATCCAGAGAAGAACAAACACATGCCCTGCACTGGCAAGTTTGTGCCATTTCAAAGTTGGCATGCTACAAGTCTTATCAGGGAACATGCCAGTAGCCACTGATGGAGCAGGAGAATCACCTTCTATTCATGGCTGCCAGCTGCCCTTTCTGCCCTGTTATAACCTTCAGAGGGTTGGTTCTCTATGGTCCTTCCATAGTCCAATTCCCATTTTCCACATTTCACGTAGTGGTTAGCACAAATGGTTAAAAGTAAAATCTCAGACTAACATAGTGAGTGGGAAGGGGTATTTTGAGTAGTAAGGGACACAGTAAGCAATGCAGCACAGAATATACCCACCAAATAAAGGTACTTCGAGGCATGAAGAGGGGAAAAGACCTTTGCCTTAATAGAGCTACCATGTCACAACTCCTGGACATAGCTTTTATTTCAAAGAAAGCCAAGCAAACACCTCTGCCACACGCCACCCTACATTAGCCATACCACAGCAGCAGAAAGAAAGAAACCAAGCATGTAGTTTCATGCAGAGCAAGCATTTAAGCAAGGAAACTTGTATTGTTTCAGCACTTGAACGAATCTATGTAATAGCTAAGAAATTATTATGATGATTAGTTGTCTTTGACTAGACGCCAACTTATAGCAACATTATGTACAACTGAATGAAAAGTCACCCCGTGCACCCTCTTCACGGTATCTGATATAGTTAAGAGCTCTTGTTGTTAAGCGTCGTCAAGTCATTTCTAACTCATAACGATCCTGTACAGGGTTTCCCAGGAACAGTTGGTGGTTTTGAACTGCTGACCTTGTGGTTCACAGTTCAGTGTTGATCCTACAGTACCACACCATGAGTTAAGAGCTAGCTGTTGTTGTTGTTGTTGTTGTTAAGTGTTGTCTAGTCATATCTGACCCATAGCGACCCTGTGTAGGGTTTCCCAGTAGTAGCTGGTGAGCTTGAACCACCAACTTTGTGGTTCAAACCGACCTTGCTGTTCAGTGCCACACCAGGACTCCAAGAGCTAGTTTGTTGTTGTTGTTAAATATCTTTGAGTTGTTTCCAATTCGTAGTGACCCTGATAGGGTTTACTAGGAGCAGCTGGTGAGTTTGCTTCATCAATCTTGCAAATCAAATGACCTTTCAGTCCAAAGCATTATCTCACAGTACCACACCAGAACTCCCAGAGCTACATAAAAAGAATTGATGGAGACTTTGAAAATGCCCAGAGACACTGACATTTGTTCTACATGTAGCATATCAATTTCAGTATAAGAGAACAGTCACTCTGACTAGAACTGGCTTGTATCAGTGTGAGAAGTGGACCACTTGAAACAAAGGAAAAATCAGTAAGCAAACAGGGACCTAGCAATGCACAAAGTAGATCAATCTGCCTTTTAGAGTTTTAGCAATTCCATCTTGTTTGTTGTCACTGTTAGTTACCATAGTATGGGCTTCAACTCATGGTGACCCCATACACAACAGAAAGCAATATTGCCTGGCCCTGGTCCATCATCCCAATCATTGGTATCCTTGGGTTCATTGCTATGGTCACTGTGCATTTTCAGTGGGTTTCAACCGAGGAGGCTCACCTGCTAGCATTATATTGGACAACATTCTATTTTAATGCACAGGATTTTCACTGACTAGTTTTCTAAGTCAATTACCAGACCTTCTTCCTTAGGCTGGAAGCTGGTATTTGAAATACCAGTGACAAAGCTTCCAGCATCACAGAAACGTGCAAAGAACCATAGTGCAACAAAGCGACAGATGGATAATGGATTTGGCATACAAAATAATGATAACTGCTAAGATTGTAAAGCAGAGAAGGTGCTGAGGAGGTTGGTAGTGGGGGATGGAGTTGTAGAAGAATAGTCAGTGGGTGAGTAACTGGGTTACACTGAGCAAAGTCTTGCAAGAGGCGGGAGAGTGAACCCCAGGGATTCCAGAGAAAGTCCATCCACACAGGTCCTCAGATCTTGAGATGAGTTCAGAGAAAGGCAAAGAAACCAATGCGGCAAGAAGAGAATGAGAGAGTAGAGGCAATGGGAACAGCTAAATGGGAATTTGCTGTTGTTTTTGTGAGTGCTGTTGAGTCTGTTCCAATCCATAGTGACCCTGTATAGAGTTTCCAAGGAGCAGCTAGTGGGTTTGAACTATTGACCTTGTAGTCAGAATCCATTGCTTATCCCATAGCGCTGCACCAGGGCTCCAAGACTACTTCGGAGCTCATTTTATATAGCTGAAAAGAAGACTCGGAACAGAGCACTACAAACTTGGAAGACTTGGAGTTTAATAAATTCACATGGGCTACTGGGTTGAGAATAGCCTGAAAGGAGAACATTGAAATTGGGTAGTCCAATTAGAAGCTCTTGCAGAAGTCTAGACAAGACTAGCGTCACTTGAACCAGGATACAAGTAGAGGAAATGGTAAAAATCTGGATATATTTTATTTGTAAGTGAAAATGACCGGATTTGCTGACAGATACGATGTGGGATGTGAGGGAAAGAGAAGAGTTGAAGATGAATATGATTTACTGAGATGGGGAAGACTAAGGAAAGAACAGATGTCAGAGAAAATCAGAGGCTCAGTTTGAGATGTGCTAGCTTTGAGATACTTATTGGGCATTGATGTGTTTCCCTCCCTGTTGAGGTCATGATATATGACCTCATGAGTCTTCAAACTGGGCAGAAGAGTCAGGCTGGAGGTACATTTTGGGATCATTAGCACGTGGATGGCATTTTAAGTCAGAAAGAGGATGAATTTACCAAGGGAAGGAGATGAAGAACAAAGGAGTCATAAGGTTTTTCAAGTTTCTGGATTTGGCATTGATACCAGTATGCTGTTGTTGTTAATTGCCATCAAGTTGGTTCCAACTCATAGCAACCCTGTATAGAGTTTCTGAGGAGTGGCTGGTGGGTTTGAGATACTACCTTGAGGTTTAAATCAACCTTGCGGTCCAGTGCTTATCCTACAGTATCACGCCAGACCTCCAATATCAATATTTGTTATTGTTGCTAAATGCCATTGAGTCAATTCCAACCCATAGCGACCCTGTATAGGGTTTCTGAGGAGCAGCTGGGGAGCTTGAACCACCGACCTTGCAGTTCAAACTGACCTTGCAGTCCAGCACATCAACCCACAGACCCACACAGGACTCCAATACCAGTGAATGCCCCATCAATTATTTCTACTCTAATGTTTCTTTCTTTAAACCCAGGACAAACCCGATTTTGAGTCTTCCATGACTGAGAGACGTGAACTTGAGATGAAGGGTCTGCCATGACTCTCCAGTGTGTAGATTATATTTGGCATGGGTGGTGTCCAAGGCACTGTTTAAAGAGAAATGTCCACCTAAAGTGATGCTAAAATGTCATATATCTAAGGTGAGGGCCTGGTTGAAGAGTGAGGCTGTAGTGATAGCACATGCAAAGATCACCTTGTATCCCTCCCCCCATGTCCACCTCCTGTCTTGTCTTTCCTGAGTAGAGGCCGGGTACCTGCTGCCCTCTCACACTTTCCCGCATGACTTGTTGCTCCACAGTTTCCACATTTCCACACTCTTAATGAAGGCAAACTCATGAACATATAACTAGATGGAATTCAAAATAGGTAACTTTAAAATGAATCCACAAATCAAATGGTTTTCAGCTCATCAGTCCCAATTTTTGGCTCATACAAACACAAGACAGCATATTAGCTGTCCTGTGACCAGGACATAGAGCATCAAATAAAAGGAGACTGAGACTCACTTATAACTATGGTGGGGCAAAGGGACTGTCTTAGGCAAATGCTCCATGAATTTCTGTATCTAAAAACTCTTCCAAGAAGGGAGACGTAAAACAGGCAGTACTTTGTTGCAAATGGGTAAAAGCCATCTTCCTTCCACAGAGATGAACAGCATCTCTTCACGGTGGCTCCTGATCCTTATCTCTGAGCCTGGGGGTGAAAGAAGGCAGGATGGGAAAGCCATGGCTTGAAGCAGTTTGTCCAAGAGCACAAAGCTGGTAGACCCCAAATCCAACGTAGAGTGCATAATTTCTGATGCACCAGCTGTCTGCCAGTTTGCTGTGTGGAGGCAGCCAAAAGTTGCTATGATGCTAGAAGCTATACTACCATTATCTCAAATGCCAGTAAAGTGACCTATTATGAATATGTTTCAGCAAAGCTTCTAGACTAATAAAGACTAGGACAAAAAACCTGGTGATCTACTGGTAAAAACTGGCCAGTAAAAATCCTATGGATCAGGAAAGAGTATCTGATTGCTTAGAGATAAGCTCCAAGTTTGGAAAGCACTCAAAATACATAGTAAGCATAAAAATAGACTTAGGCATGCCAACGATTATGAATGGCACAGGGCACAACGACATTTCATTCTGTTGCACACTCATCAGCAACTAGTAATGAAAGCGACAACCACAGTCTTCTGATCACCAGTTCTGACCACAAAATGTTCTCCATACCTGAGCAAATTACTTCTGAACTTTAAAAAAAAAAAAAGTCATTTGATTATGAATCATCTGTAGCTCTCATAAACCCAACCCTCTCCAAAGTATTTATCAATGCAATGCCATCTTAAGTATTAGATGTTCAAGATTCTCCAGTAAAGACCACACCAAAGTTCTGAACCAAGAGAGGTAGGAGATGAAAATACCACCTACATCACTGACCGTTGATATTGGAGATAATATTTTGTATCTGTGAGCAAGTGAAATTTCTATCATCGAATCTCACAGTTAGACAGATTTGCCCACCTTTCTCAGAGCTCCTGAGTGGTGCAAAGGGTGAACACATTCGACTACTAATCAAAACGCTGGCGGTACAAGTTCACCCACAGACATGTTGCAAGAAAGTCCTGCCAATCTCCCAAAAAAATCAGCCAATGAGAACCCTATGGAGCACAGTTCTACTCTAACATACATGGGGTTACCATGTCAGAATTAACTTGATGTCACCTGTTTTATTTGTTGTGTTTTGTTTAGCAATCACAGATACAAATTCAGAATGCATGCTCTGGGAAGGCAGCCTGCTCACAGGGAGAGAGGAAGAGTAGGCCTGGACAAACCAACCATCAGATGAAGTGATTCCTCTCCTCTTCTGGGAGGAGTGAGAGGCAGACAGAGAGGTCAAGGTCAGGAGGTTACTGCTAAGGAAGTTCCCTCCACAGGTGGGAAAGAAACATCAGAAGACTGGAAACAGCATGGGGGAGGAGTCATCCCCTTCCCTCGGTCACAGTCTCCTAATCTGCAAGATAGACATAGCAATGTCTCAAAGGACAAATTATGTACAAAGCGTCTGGCACAGTGCCTGTAACGTAATTGTTCTTGCTGAGTGCCATTGAGTTGATTCCGACTCATTGCAACCCGGGAGCAGAAAGCCTCATCTTTCTACCTCAGAGCTGCTGATGGACTCGAACTGCCCATCTTGTGGTTTGCAATCCAGTGCTTATCCTGTGAAGCCACCTCTAATGCTCCCATGGAACATCACTGGTGCTCCAAAATAAGAGTCCTTATGATGAAGGCGAGTGAGTCCAATGACAGAGAAGGAGAGCAGTGAAGTAGACGGGGATGCGAGGGAGAGAGGATACACCAGTTAGGGAGGCGGGCGGTAGAAAGACCTTGGCCAAAAGCCTGCGTGTGAGAATGGAGTATGTGCAAGAACAGACAGTGTGGCTGGGACCCACATGGGACGTTGGAGACGTGATGCTGCAGGGAACATGTGTGTCTGTAATGTGCTGGAGCCAGAGTCACTGGAACTTAGTGCTGTGCTGAATGAAGTGGAAGAAACGCTATTAAAGCCGTGGCTCCATGAGGTAATAATATTCCCAGCGAGCCCACGCCTACAGAAATACACCCAGCACGCAGGCTTTCCAGGAGCCCCCTCTAAGTTATAACAAGCTGCCTGTCTCCTGCTGCCAGGATGCAGAGAAAAAATGAAAACCAGTTACCAACTACATTATAAACTTAGTGACCTGCTTCACCTCCCCTGGCTTAGTGACGAGCTCGGCTGCCTTTTGGGCATGAAGAAAGAAACATAAGGCAAGGATTAACTTTCCTGGCTTTTGAAAGCATCAAGAGTCAAAAATGCTTTCAGCTGGCATTTCTCTGAGTTACCCAGTCAGCTTTGATGGATTTATTTTCTTTGCCCTACTTCATAGAAGTTACTGGAGCCAATTACCAGAGGATTGCCAGGGAGTGTTTTGTTTGTGTTTAACGTGGACACTAGGTGGCGATGTCTTCGCAGTGGTTTTAGTGGTCTTTTAGTAATCATAGAGACTGGTTTCATTAAAATCTTCCTTGGAGCTTTCCAGCAGTAAGAGGGAGGAATTCAATGGTCAGAAAAGCACTCACTTACTTTCTCCAGTCTATGGATCTCCGAGCCCCAGGAGAGCGGTAGAATCCTGTATACACTGCACATTCACAGTTTTATTTCTAGTGCAAGTAGAGCAATAAGAGAGGAACCCCGTATTCAGATCCTCATAGTCAGCAGTCAGGCCAGCACACTCGTTCATTCTAAACTCATGCACTTGGACTCATGTTGCAAGCTTTTTTCTTACTACAAATTACAAATGGCTTTACAGTTTATTATATTTTATAACACTATGGCATTGTTCCCTGCTTGAGGACATTTCGATTTATACTAAAAAAACAAAAACAAACAAGCTCTCATACATGGATTGGCATCTAAAATTCTACCAAGAGGCAGTGAGTCTTGTAGGTATGAGAGAAACAAAATCCATTTCCTTTAGGATTTAAGAAGGTAGCAGAAATGGTGGGTGCTGCGCAGTGGAAGAGAAGACTGCCCAGAGACATTAAAGTCCACTGCTAAGGTCACACAGAGTCAATGATAGAATCAGGTCCTAGGTCTCATGGTTCATGAGACAGTACTTTGATCTGGACACTCCACTGTCTTCCTAAATCCAAATATCCAAACATGACTGGATTAACAAAACATGTTAGACAATGTTTATTTAACTGGGATGTCTACATTCCATATAGAAACTCCAAGAAACCCAGTAACTTCTAAGCAGCCTGTATAGGCTTACAAGAAATGCAATATTCTAACTTCTAGCAAAACATAAAGCATCACCATCACTTACCAGATCACTCTGAGCATCTCCTAGAACTGCTTTCAAGGGCTGGGGAGTTGGGTGACAGCGTCCGAGACTTTCCTCTAGGATCTTTAAAGTACACCCAATCCTCTCCCTCATTTGTCTCTCTCATGAGAGGTTTGCCTCTCAGAGCAGAGTTATCAGAGAATGGGGTTCTGACCTCAATATGTTTAAGTGACATGAAGGGAAAGGAAATTTGATCTTGCATTTAAAATCTCTGTTTTTCTTGGTACTTGCAGATTTTATTAATTTGGCTTGCAAACCCAGAATTTGTATTGATCAGTTATAGATTGGTGTGTATTTTCAATGCTCGTTAGTCTCCATTATTAAAGAATTAGCATGCTTCTCAAGGACAATCCTGGGGTTTCTGGTCTTACTTTCCCAGTTTCATTCAGAAACAGGAAGCTTGTGTAGTTCTCTCTCTATGATAAACTGCCTGATCCCATCAGTTGTGTTTTTTCTGTCTTATGGGAAATGCACTGTTTAGCCCCAATTACAGGTAAAATGTTTAATACTTTGACTTCTTTTTGTATCTTTTCAACTACTTTTTAATGTATTAATAAAGTGTGAAAATCTTTTGAAGGTTGCTGATGGCATATTGAATAAGTAAGCTATCTTATGTTTCAAGGAAATAAAATCATATGAATACAATTCATTCGTTCATTCATTTATTCACAGAAGATAAGAGAAACACTATTTCCTATAGTATTGTTGGTAGTTACTGTCAAGTCAGCTCTGAATGATGGCAAAATGTTGCCTTGTCTGGTATCATTTTCCTGATTATAGACTGTTTCATTATAGATACTTATTTTATAGATAAGATATTTTTATTACATGTGCAATGTATATTTTATTGTATATGAAATGCTTACTTATTTTTGAATTTCTTATATATCAAGAACCTCAAGTCTTGGAGGGAGACAATGGTAAACCAGACCTACTTAGTCCTTAAATAATCTGTGAATAAATGAACAAATTAATGAACTAATTATTTTAATTCCATTTTATCTGATGCCATTGAGAGAAACTCTGGCTACAAAATTCATCTATCTCATTGGGCTCAAATGCTTTCTGCTTGATATAAATTCTTTCACAATAAATACATGCAGCTTAATCTCCACTGGTCACCAACCTAGCCCCTGGCAGTAGTGCTGATAATGAATAAGATGTGGGTCTGACCTTTGAGGAGCACATAATCCCCAAAGTCACAAATTAAATGCCCACAGGGTCAGGGTGGTAATATAAAAAGGGAATCAAGTTGGGCTAGGCTAGGACTAAGGCAAACTAGGGAGCCAAGCTCAGTGATTTTCTAAAATAGACTATGGCTCATTATGGCCTTAGGGTAACAAGGGTTATGCATGAGATCTTCAATTTAGGGAATCTGTGTTATGATGTGAAATCCCTGAATTTTAAATAATAACAAGGTATTTTTCTTAGAAGACTGTTTAAATTATATAAAATGTGTTCTTGGGCTGGATTCAGATGGTCAATCTGAGACCTCTGATGTATAGTTTCACATTAAACAAGCCCTCTAAAGAGAATAATAGACACAATCGACAAAATACCTGGAACGACCTGGGTTTCTCCACAGCTAGGCTTTTTAATCCCAACGTGGTGACACGTGATAATTAAACACAACACCATCTCATCAATACATTGTCTGAACCTCCTAAAGCCTCCAACAAGCCCACGCAGAGGCCTGAACTAGAAGATGGTAGAAATCATTAAAGGAAAGTTATTTACATTTTAGTCACTCATTTATTTTTTTTCTGAAAATAAGTGGATTTGAGCATTTGTAAAATGCTTCTTAAATGTAGCACAGTAAGGAATTTCTAATACCTTTGCAGAGTCAGACTCTAATACAGTATAGTATTAACACAGAGTTTCAAAGGAATGTTTAGATTGCTGTTGTTAAGTGCCATCCAATCCTCACTCATACCAACCCTATATAGAATTCCCAAGGAGTAGCTGCTGGGTTTGAACAGCTGACCTTGCAGTTAGTCGTCCAGTGCTTATTCCACAGCACCACATTAGGACTCCAGAGCTCAGATTGGTACTCAGTAAGTTCCTTCTCTTTCAAAGAATGAGTTATATAGTCTTTAGATAATTTATTCATTTAACAATAAGTTTCTGTAATAACTTGGTATCTTGCTATGGTGCTGTAGGATAAGTACTGGACTACTCACCTCAAGGCTGGTGATTCCAAACTATGAGTCCCTCCTTGGAAACCCTACAAGGCTTGCTATGAGTCAGAACCGACTAGACTGCACTTACAAACAACATCCTGAGATACAGAGTTTGCTCTCTCTCTGAAGGTTCTTAAGAACAGAATTTCTCTTTCAATAAACCATGCTCAGGACATAATTACTAAATGCTTCTCTCTTCCACACTTTATGTTATAAAAACAGGTTTGATCTTCAAAAAACAGGTTTGATAACAGCAGCATGAAGAGATTGACTGATTCTCTTCACAGAGAATGAACATGCAACTGGGCAAAACTTAAAAAAAATTTTTTTTTTTTTAATTTTGGCAGCATGGAAACAGATCAAAGGCAAAAAAGAAATTAAGAAACTTTTTTTTTTTGCTGATCTGAAAAACAAAAAATTGATATTTTCGATAAAAATGATGGTAGTCTCTAGCTTCTTGCTTGGGGTTGCTCCTACACTTACCTCTCCAAGCTCAGTTGATTAGAAATGTAGCCACACCAACCTGGGCTGGCTGTATTAGAAAGGAAACTTGGCTGCCAATGAAGACAGAATTGCCTTAGGACAAAGATGAGGAGCAAAACCCATGATTTTCATAACTAAATATGGTGGACTTAGTTTGGGATGGAGTGGGGAAATGTGCACTTTTTCTAGTCCAAGATTGTCATTTCCTAGTATCAAGTGAGAGACAATACATTTAGAACATCCTAGAAGGACTCAAATAAGGCATCTGAGGAATATCTAAAGGAACCATGGGAAATATAAAAAATAAGGGAGCTACACCTTTGAATGTTTACTTCAATTGTACATGACTCATTGACACAAGGTAGAATTCTAAAGGATTCAGGATATTTAAACATAACTTGAACCAAAAATCATTGGCTGACCACTAAACTATAGAGACAGAGGAGTAAGCTCGAGGGAGTCAGGATGAAAACTAAAAATAACAAAAAAAAACACAAATGGGCAGAGACATCAGCAGCTTACAAGGTAATAGTGATAAATGTCATTTTGTAAATAAGGCAAATTATAAATAAATAAACAAATACAACAACCCTCAAAAATACAGCTGAATCTAGAGTTACTACACTATATTATAAAAATACCCAATTGTTATTACTGTTGTTTTTAAGTGCCATTGAGTCAGTTCCAACCCATAGTGACCCTGTATAGGGTTTACTAGTAGTGGCTGGTGAGTTTGAACTGCCAACCTTGCAGTTCAAACCGAGCTTGTAGCATTAATCTGCAGCACCACACCAGGATTCCAAATTGTCCAATGTACAACTAAAAATTACTAGAAATATAAAGGCCCAAGATTGTGTGACCCATTTTCAGGTGAAAAAGGCAATAATTAGAAACTGACCCTGAACAATTCTAGATGTGAGATTTAGCAGACAATACTTTAAACCTAGTATAAATATGCTCCAAGAATTAAAGAAAACTTTGCTCAAAGAATTAAAGAAAATAAATCGAACAACTAGCCAACAAATAATACATCTCTACAAAGAAATAAAAACTGTAAGTTTTAAATAACAACCACAACAAAAATAAGTCTAAAGGAACCAAAGAAGAAAGGAGTCCTGATGTGGCACTGCAGGATAAGCACTGGACTGCTAACCATGAGATCAATGCTTCAAACCTACCAGCTGCTCCTCAGAAAGCCTATACAGGGTCACTATGAGTCAGAAATGGCTTGATGACACTTGAGAACAACAACAAAAGAACCAAAAAGAAGTGTTAGAGTTGAAGAGTCTGACTAAAATTCATCTTAAAAATCACTAAATAGGAACAGACTTCAAATACCACAAGAAAGAAGAGAAAACTTGAAGATAAATCAGTAAAATTATTTCATTAGAAGAATTGAAAGGAAAAAAAATGAACATGCTCTTAACGACTTGTCGATAATATCAAGCATTCCAACATATGTGTAATGGCAGTTCCACCAGAAAAGGCAAAAGAAAAGAGAACAGAAAAATATGTGATGAAGCTATAACTGAAATCTTCCAAGATGTGATTAAAAATATTAGCTATAAATCCAGAAAACTCAACAAACATCTAATAAAATAAACAACATAAAGAGAACCATTTAAGTATGTTGTTGTTGTTGCAGTTCTGACCCATAGCGACCCAGAAGAGGGTTACTGAGGATTGGCTGGTAAGCTTGAACCACTGATCATGTCATCTGAACCAACCTTGTAAGCCCAGTGCATTAACCTGCAGCCCCACCCCAGGACTGGGATAGTATAGCTTAGGTATAGTATAGTCAAACTACTGAAAGCTAAAGCAATGAGAAATCTAGACAGCAGCAAGAGAAAAATTATTCACCATGTACAATGGAATGGTGATTCAATTAACATCTGACTTCTCACCAGAAACAATGGACACAAGAAAGCAGTATAATAACATATTAAAGTGCTAAAAGAAAAAGTGTCTGAAATTTTATATTCAAAAAAAGTTGAAATAAAAACACCCTCAAATAGTTGTCACTGTTGTTCAGTGTCATTGAATTAATTCTGAACCACAGCAACCATACATAAGGTTTTTGAGGAGCAACTGGTAGGTTTGAACCACTGACTTTGTGGTTAGCTGTCTAATGTTTATCCTACAGTGCCATAGCAGGACTCCTATATATGGTTGTTGTTGTCAAATGCTGTTGAGTCAGTTTTGACTCATAGCAACACTGCATAGGTTTCCAAGGAGCAACTGGGAGGTTTGAACTGCTTATCCTATAGTACCACACCAGGATTTCCCCATATATAGTGTTGTTGTTGTTGTTAAGTGCCATCAAGTCGGTTCTGACTCATAGCAACCCTGAATAGGGTTTCTGAGGAATGGCTGGTGAGTTTGAACCAAGTACCTTGTAGTTCAAACCAAACTTGAGGTCGAGTGCTTACCCTACAGCACCACATCAGGACTCTCATATATAGTCGTTGTTGCTGTTGTTATTAAATGCCATCGAGTTAGTTTCAACTCATAACGACCCTGTATAGAATTTCTGAGGGGCTACTAGTGAGCTTGAACCTCTGATCTCTGGTTCAAATCGACCTTGCAGTCCTGCTCATTAACCCGCAGTGCCACCCACCAATTAAAAAATTAAATTAAGAAAATAATTTTATCCCCAAAGAAACACAGCAATAATAAGACACATAAGAATACATTTAAACAAAGAATTGCAAGACATAAATTAAAGAGAGCCAAATAAATGGAGAAATATATCCCATTCATGTATTGGAATTTTCAGTATTGTTAAGATTGAATCTAAAAGATCAATTTTGGCAATTCTTCCAAAATTTTTCTTTTAGATTCAACATAATGTCTATCAAAATTCCAGAAACTGTATTTTCTAGAAAATGATAAGTTGATATAAAATGTCTATGGAATTGGTGGTGGCAGTGTGCCATGGAGTCATTTCCAGCTTATGGCAACACTAGTTTCTGAGGGTTTCTAAGGCTATACATCTTTACAGAAGCAGAAAGCCTCCTCTTTCTCCCATGGAGCAGCTGGTAGATTTGAACTGCTGACCTTGCGATTAGCGGTACAATTTATAATCCTTGTATTCTACCAGGGCTCCTTTATATGGAAATAAAAAGATCTAAAATAGCCAAAATTATTTTTAAAACAAAAAAGAACAAACCCGATAGGATTTACATTAACTGATTTCAAAATTTACTTTAAAACTACAGTAACCAGGAGGGGATTATAATCAATGTA
>NW_006408533.1:2181976-2182780 GCF_000296735.1 Chrysochloris asiatica | reverse complement strand
AAAAAAAAAACTACAGTAACCAAGACAGTGTGGGATTGGTACAAGGATATTTATATAGCTAAATGAACATAATAGAGAGTCCTGAAATTGATCAAAACATATATGAGCAATTGCTTTTCAACATAAGCGTCAAGGTAATTGAATGGAAAAAGAACAGTCTTTTGCAGAAATTATGCTGGAGCAAATGTTAACTTCTTACCATATACAATAGTTAACTCAAACTGTACCTTAGACCTGAATGTAAAAATGAGGCAAAGCTACAAAACTTATGGGAGAAAACATAGAAGAAAGTCTCTGTAACTTGTGTTATATATTTTCTTAAAACTATAACACAAATGGTATTATTTTTTAAAAATTGATAAAATCGGACTACATAAAACATTAATATTTTGGTCTAAAATTATCAAGAAAGCTCATAGTCTAAAAGGAAGAACTTCTATCCAGAATATACAAAGTATCTTTACCAAACCCAAACCCAAAGCCATTGCTGTCATAGGGACCTTGTAGACAGGTTTCTCAGACTGTAAATCTTACCAGAAGCAGACTGCCTTCTCTTACTTCTGTGGAACTGATGGTGGATTTGAACAGCCAACCTTATGATTAGCAGTCCAATGTTTAACCCACTGCACCATCAGGACTCCAAAGTATCTTTACAGCTTACTAAGAAAAAAAAAATTAATGACAAAAAGCAGAAGTCACTTCACTAAAGATTATATAAATATGACAAAAACATGAAAAAAAACTGCTCAAAATCATTAGTTATTAGGGAAATGCAACTCAAAACAACAAGATTCCACTACAAAA
>NW_006408533.1:2176189-2180228 GCF_000296735.1 Chrysochloris asiatica | reverse complement strand
CTCTCACACATTATTAGTGGGAATATAAAATAGGACAGTCTGTTTGGAAACCAGTTGAGCAGTTATTGAAAAATTAAATATCCTCTTACCGTGGTGATGGTGGTTGTGTGCCACCGAGTGGGTTCTGACTCACAGCAACCCTGTATTGGGTTTCTGAGACTGTAAATCTTTACAGGAGCAAAAAACCTCATCGCTTTCCCATGGAGCAACTAGTAGATTCAAACTACTAGTCTCTCTGTTAGTAGCTCAGCTCATCATCCACTAAACTAGAAGGACTCTTTATACTCTTACCATACAAATCATCAATTTCATCCTAAAGCATCTACCAACAAAAGATGCAAACATATCCGTACAAAATTTCTTTACACTAGCATTATTCATAATAGCCAGAAACTAGTATCATTGAAACTGCTATCAAGTGGTGAATGGGATAGCAAAATCTGGTATCCACACATTGGATAAAAAATAAAAACAACATGGATGAACCTCAAAAACAGTATGGTAACTGGAAGAAGTCAGACAGATAAAAAGTATGTGTTATATGATTTCATTTATATGAAATTTCTAGAAAAGCCATAATTATAGTGACAGAAAGTGGATCAAATTTTGCTATCACACTAGAATATGGAGTCCTTGTGTGATGCTGTAGGATAAGCACTGGACTGCTAACCACAAGATCAGGGGTTCAAAACTTCCAGTAACTCCTTGGAAACCCTTTACAGGATTGTTATGAATTGGAAACAGCTCGAAGCCACTTAACAACAGAATATGAAAACATGTATTGGCACTAGATCGTTCTGAAGGCCACACAATTATATCAATTTACTTTAACTCATATAACTATGTATACGTTTTAAACAAGTGAATTTCACGGTCTATAAATCATTCCTCAATAAAGGTTTTAAAACTGATTCAATCACTGACTCATGGAGTTTATAGTCTTTGCCATACTCTGTCTGGATTATTCCATTTCTCAGTCATAAGAAACTAGAAACTATTCATCTGAATATCACACAGAACTCTTATAAAAAGAGCAAAACTTCACTACATTCATTCTCTCCTAGATTCTAATACTTCTTCAATAAGTACATGTTGACAAAAGAAAAAACTGCGTAACAATATAAATCTGCAGAAACTTCTCTTGCTTCTAAAAACAAGTTGTTGTTAAGTGCCATTGAGTCACTTCTAACTCAATGTGACCCTGTATAGGGTCTCCAAGGAGCGGCTGGGAGGTTTGAGCCACCAACCTTGCAGTTAGCGATCATTTTGTCCTCCAGAGGCCATATGCCAATGTCTGGAAACATTTTCATTGTTACATGAGGGAGGGTGCCATTGGTATCTTGTATGTAAAGACCAGAAATGTCCCCAAAAATCTCATAATGTACAGGAAAGCCCTCCAACAAAGTATTGTCCAGGTTGGGAGTTCTGGTATGACGCTGTACGATAAGCACTTAACTGTTAACCAATAGGTCAGTGGTTCAAACCCACAAGCCATTCCTCAGAAACTCTATACAAGGTAATTATGAGTCAACACTTCACAATAACAACAGTGCTGAGGTTGAGAAACCCTACTCTAGACTGATTTAATGGGTCTTTCCTATAGGTCTCGTTCTGTATTCTACATACCATATTTCACTTGTTCACTTTATATTCTCTCCCATGATCCTCCACATACATATAAAGATTCTGATTTTAAGACAGTTGTGCAACCTCAGCTATTATTTATTGAACACTTCTATGACCTTACATTATGATACTAAGAAGAAAAACAATTAAATAAACATGCTATTCTATACAGTTTTTTTTCTTAGATAAGGAAAGTAGCAACAAAATCTAATAAGAAGCAAATATTACATTTCTAAGAGTTGTGAAATTATAGACTAATTTCTGAATTTACAGACCTCAGCCAGAAATCTACCACGTGGCTGTCAAGTTTGTTGTACTGTGGGGGTTTTCGTGTTGCTGTGATTCTGGAAGCTATGCCTCTGGTATTTTAAATACCAATAAGAGTCATCCATTGTTGGACAAGTTTCAGCTAAGCTTCCAGACTAAAACAGACTAGACAGAAGAAGAGACAGTCTTCTTCCAAATATTTAGTCACTGAACACCTTATGAATATCAGTGGAACACTGTCAGCACAATATTGAATATTAAAACACGATGAAAAGCACCAGAATATTGCCAGATACAGTGCTGGAAGATGAGCCCCTCAGGTTGGAAGGGACACAAAGTACGACTTGGGAAGAGCTGCCTCCTCAAAGTAGAGTTGATGTTGACCATGATGATGCAAATGAAGCAAAGCCTTCAAGACCTTCGTTTGCTGTTGGGGCACACCTCAAAATGAAGACAGACAGTTAACATCCATTAATAATCAGAAATTGGAATGTACGAAGTATGAATCTAGAAAAATGACAAATTGTCAAAAATGAAATAGGATGCATAAATACTGATATTCTAGGGATTAGTGAGCTGAAATGGATTAGTACTGGTCATTTTGCATCTGACAATCACATGGTTCATTACACAGAATGACAAATTGAAGAGGAATGGTGTCCTATTCACCATCAAAAAGAACATATCAAGATCTGTCTTGAAGTACGACACTGTCTGTGATATGATAATATTCATATGCTTACAAGGAAGACCAGCTAATACTACTATTATTGAAATTATACGAATATAATTTTTGTAAATTTAGTGGCACCAAACACTAAAGGGAGTGATGATAAAATTAAAGAATTCTACCAACTTCTTCAATCTGAAACTGATCAAACATGCAATCAAGTTTGTATTAATAATTACTGGAGATTGGAATGTATAGGTTGGAAACAAAGAGGAAGAATCAGTATTGGAAAATATGGCCTTGGTGACAGAAATGATGCTAAAGATTGTATAATAGAATTTTTCAAGACCAATGACCTGTTCATTGCAAATGAACAAATTTTTTTTTAAACAACATAAAAGATGATTATACACATGGACCTCACTAGATGGAATACACAGAAATAAAATTGATTACATCTGTGGAAAGAGATGGTAGAAAAGCTCCATATTGTCAGCCAAAACAAGGCCTGGGGCAGACTGTGGAACAGACTATCAATTGCTCATATGCAAGTTCAGGCTGAAGCTGAAGAAATTTTTTAGAAGTCCACAAGAGCCAAAATATAACCTTGAAAATATCCCACCTGAATTTAGAGATCATTTGAAGAACAGATTTGATGCATTAGACATAATAGACCAAAGACCAGAAGAGTTGTGGGATGACATCATTATAGAGGAAGAAAACAACAGGTCATTAAGAAGACAAGAAAGAAGGAAAAGACCAAAATGGATGTCAGAAGAGACTCTGAAACACGTTCTACAGTGTAGAGATTTTAAAGCAAATGGAAGAAATTAGGAGGTAAAAGAGCTGAATAGAAAATTTCAAAAGGCAGCTCTAAAAGACAAAGTCAAATTTTATAATTAAATATACAAAGACCAGTAGTTAGAAAACCAGAAGAGAAGAACACGCTCAGCATTTCTCAAACTGAAGGAATTGAAGTAAAAATTTAAGCCTCAACGTGAAATATTGAAGGAGTCTCTGGGGAAAATATTGAATTATGTAGACAGCATCAAAAGACAATGGAAGAAATACAGTCATAGTAACAAAAAGATATGGTTAATGTTCAAACATTTCAAGAGTTATCATATGATCAAGAGCCAATGATACTGAAGGAAGAAGTCCAACGTGCATTAAAGGCATTGACAAAGAGCAAGGCATCAGTCGTTGATGGAAAACAAACTGAAATATTTCAACAAACTGATGCAACACTGGAGGCACTCACTTATCTATGTCAAGAAATCTGAAAGACAGCTACCTGGCCAACTGATTGGAAGAGATCCATATTTGTATTCATTCCAAAGAGAGGTAACCCAGAGGAATGTGGAAATCATCAGACAATATCATTAATATCACATGCAAGTAAAATTTTGCTAAAGATAATTCAAAAACAGTTACAACAGTAAGTACCTTGACAGAGGACTTCCAGAGGTTCAAGCC
>NW_006408533.1:2169072-2175141 GCF_000296735.1 Chrysochloris asiatica | reverse complement strand
AGATGGATTGGCCAAGTGGCAGCATCAATGGGTTTAAGCATGGCAACAATTGTGAGGTCGGCCCAGGACCAGGCAGTGTTTCGTTCTGTTGTGCACAGGGTTGCTATGAATCAGTACCAACTCAATGGTACCTAAGAACAACAAAGCAACAACAAATAAACCAGTATATTTATGGGGAAATGTTCCTGTGTTTTGTACTTATAAACTAGAGAACAATAATGTCATTCAGTAGTGTTAGTTAGTGGAGAACCTTGTAACGAAGTAATGGAGCTGTGACTAAGTGTATCTTTCTTGCAGCCTTTGATTTTGAAGTTCTCTTATCCAAAAACTAAGAGAATAACCAGATATTGAAGTATGTTAAATGCCAGGGATACTGGTACCATATATAACACCCAAATGGTATTATGTCAACAGTGATTTTCTACATGTCCATTAGACTCTAAACTCCTTGAAGTCAGTAAGTCTGTCTTCATCCATGCATTTGGAGAGCACCTAGCCAAGTGGGTTTTGAATAGCAAAGCCATCAATGAATATTTGAAAAATGATGAATGTTGTTTACAGGGCCTGTTGTTATTTAAAGGCTTGAGCTGGGTCTGAATCCCTCTCTCTGTGTGTCTCCCTGAACCACACAGGGATTTCTGCAATAAATGAGCTGCCTCTCCCTGGTTGTTTCATGCCAGGTTTTTGTCCATCTGCTGCCATTGTTTCCCCACATTTCACAGCTATGTTGTATTGCATGCAGTTATTCTTTAGTGGGCCATTATGGCATCTGTCTGCCCACCTTGTGAATGCCCATTTCAGTTCACCAGACAGCAGCTGCCTGAGCATCCTGCTCCACTCCATCATCTCAACAGTCCATCCCAGTCCAGCCCGCTCACAGAAATCATCATTGCATTGCTTAGGAGTTGGCTTTACTCCAGAACCTGGTAGTTGGGATCCTTGCTTTTGATTTATTATTACTTGTAGACTATGGTAGTGGTGGTTGTGTGCCGTGGAGTCACTTCGGACTCATAGTGAATCTGTAACATTAAAGTCTCATCTTTCTCCTGCTGAGAAAGAAAGATTCAAACTGCTGACCTTGTAGTTTGCAGCACAACTCATAGCCCACTATGCTATCAAGTCTCCTTACTAGTAGACTATTGTTGTTATACACCTTTGAGTAGGTTCTGATGCATAGCAACTCTGAATAGGGTTTCTGTGGCATTATTTTCCCCCCAACGGAGTGGCTGCCAGGCCTTGTGGCTTGCAGTCCAGTGCTTATTGTATGGAGCTGTTACAGCAGTTTTAGATTCGAGAGTGTTACAGCAGCTCCGTGCCCAGAAGTGACGCAGCAGCCCTGGGCCCGAGGGTGTTGCAACAGCTCTTGATCCGTCGTTGAAGAAACCGAGGCCACTCTGAGAGGTGAAGCAGAATTTTAGATTTTATTAAGCTGGCTGGCTCAGAGGAGCTAAGTTCTCCAGATTCTGAGTGCCGAATATAGGGCTGTGCAGACTTATATGAGGTCAGAATCAGGGAGGGGTTAGGTTGCGGACCTGTTTGAAGACAGTAGGGAAACCAGAGAATTGGTTCCGCTTAGTACCTGATTAACATTCTAGTTTGACTCCTGGGTAGAGAGGGTAGTGAATGTTTTTACCTTTTCCTGTTCAGAGCCACTGTGCTCCTTGTAGACTACGTTGTTGTTGTTGTTAAATGTTGTCGAGTCAATTCTGACTCATAGTGACCCTGTATAGGGTTTCCAAGGAATGGCTGGTGAGCTTGAATTGCCGACCTTGTGGTTCAAACTGACCTTGCAGTCCAGTACATTAACCCACAGTACCACACCAGGTAATATTTCAAAAAAAAACAGATGTGTTACCTACAAGACAGATTGGTACAAGACTATAGACAATCATCATTACAGTCATATATATGTTTTTTTCAAATAGGAAGGGACCTTAGAAGTCATATTAATAAAAATAGAGAATTTTTTTCATTATATATGAAGTATTTACTCCCATAACCTCTAATCCTCATCCAGATTTAATTTAAGAAGGGGAGAAATAGCACTGTCAAGAAACTCATATACTTCATCCTGCCTAGGCACTAGACTGCAAAGTCTGCTTGAACCAGGAGGCCTATAGTTCAAGCCCACCAGGTGCTCCTCAGAACCTTACCCAGGGTCCCTATGGGAGAGAACCCGACTCAACTGCACTTAACAATAACAAGCAACAGCAAATGCTTTGTAGCCATTACTTCCTCATGCAGCATACAGCTAATTTGCTAGAATCCCAAAGTATGCATATTAATTATTTGGAACTCAGAATTCTGTTTTCATTAGCAACTTTATTGAAACAAAATTTAAGAGAATAAAACTCTGATTGTGGAACTTAAAGTTTGCATGTGAAATAAACCTCCTGATCTTTGTTAGAGCAATTTTCCTAACCTTTCACACTTAATTATATAGAAACCATATGATAAAAGGACAAGATTTCTAAGGCAAATGGAAAAAGTATGTTTAACAAGGCAGGAAGTGACTGGCTCATAAGTTTTCAAGAGGGAGTTTAGTTTCAGAGGGCTTGGAGGAAAGTAGAATCTCCAGAGTGATTTTTAACCTATCTAGACAGGCTGGTTTAATGTATCAAATCTGTTCTGCAGATGGTCTCTAAATTCAGGTGGGATATATTCAAGGTCAAATTTTGGCTCTCGTGGACTTATTTTCCTTTTCTTCAGGTTCAGTGTTTGAACTTGCATATGAGCAATTGATGGTTGGTTCCACAATCTGCTCCTGGCCTTGTTTTGACAGATGATATGGAGCTTTTCCATCTGATACATTAAACACTAAAGACCAAAGACCAGAAGGGTTGTGGGAAGACATCAAGAACATCATACAAGTAGAAAGCAAAAAGTCATTAAGAAGATAAGAAAGAAGGAAAAGGACAAAATAGATGTCAGAAGAGACACTGAAACTTTCTCTCCAATGTAGAGATTTCAAAGATCAGCTCAGCAAGATAAAGCCAAATATTACAACAAAATGTGCAAAGAAAGGGAGTCAGAAAACCACAAAGGAAGAACACACTCAGCATTTCTCAAGCTGGGGGAATTGAAGGATTCTCTGGGCAAATTATTGAACGATGCAGAAAGCATCAAAAGAAGATGGAAGGAATACACAGAGTCACTGTACTAAAAGGAAATGGTTGATATTCAACTGTTTCAAGAGATAGCATATGATCAAGAGCCAATGATGCTTAAGGAAGAAGTCCAAAGTGCATTGAAGGAATTGGCAAAGAACAAGGCACCAGGAATTGATGGAATCAAAATTGAAATCTTTCAAGAAAGTGAGGTGGCACAGGAGGCACTCACACATCTCTGCCAAGAAATTTGGAAGACAGCCATCTGGCCAACTGATTGGAAGAGATCCATATTTGTGCCCATTCCAAAGAGAGGTGAACCAACGGAATGTGGAAATCATAGGACAATGTCTTTGATATCCCATGCGAGTAAAGTTTTACTAAAAGTAATACAGAAATGGCTACAAGCATACATTAACAGAGAACTTGCAGAAGTTCAAGCCGGATTCAGAAGAGGCCGTGGAACAAGGAATATCATTGCTGATATACGATGGATCTTGGCTGAAAGCAGAGAATATCAGAAAGATGTTTACCTGTGCTTTACTGACTATGCAAAAGCTTTCAATTGTGTGGATCAAGACAAGCTACGGACAACATTGCTAAGTATGAGTATTCCCGGACACTTAATTGTGCTCAGGAGTAATCTGTATCTGGACCAAGAGACAGTTGCTCGAAAAGAACATGAGAACACTGAATGGTTTAAAATTAAGAAAGGTGTGTGACAGAGTTGTATTCTTTCACCATACTTATTCAACTTGTATGCTGAGCAAATAATCTGAGAAGCTGAGTTATATGGAAAAAAAAAGTGGCATCAGAATTGGAGGAAGACACATTAACAACCTGCGATATGCAGATGATACGACCTTGCTTGTTGAAAATGAAGAAGACTTAAAATATTTACTGATGAAGATCAAAGAGCAGAGCCTTCGCTATGGATTGCATCTCAATGTAAAGAAAACAAAAATTCTCACCACTGGACCAATAAACAACATTCTTATCAATGGAGAAAAAAATTTGAAGTTGTCAAGGACTTCATTCTTCTTGGATCAACACTCATGGAAGCAGCAGTCAAGAAATCAAAGGACGTATTGCATTAGGCAAATGTGCTGCACAAGACCTTTTTAAAGTCTTAAAAATTAAAGATGTCAGCTTGAAGACTAAGGTGCACCTGACCCAAGCCATGGTATTTTCAATAACTTCATATGCATTTATTTGAATAAGGAAGACCATAGAAGAATTGATGCTTTTGAGTTATGGTATTGGTGGAGAATATTGAAAGTGTTATGGGCTGCCAAAAGAACCAACAGATCTGTGTTGGAAGAAGTGCAGCCAGAGTGCTCCTTGGAGGCCAGGATGGCCAAACTTCATCTCTCATACTTCGGACATATTGTCAGGAGGGACCAGTCTCTGGAGAAAGATATCGTGTTTGGTAGGGTGGAGGGTCAGAGAAAAAAAGTAAGACCCCCAGCGAGAGGGATTGGCAAAGTGGCAGCATCAATGGGCTCAAGCGTGGCAACAATTGTGAGGTTGGCCCAGGATCGGGCAGTGTTTTGTTCTGCTGTGCATCAGGTCGCTATGAGTCGGCACTGACTCGATGGCACCTAACAACAACAGACAGGATGGTGAAAGGAGATGGGGATAAGACTCTTGTGGTTCAATATTATTGTTATTGTTATCAGGACTGATTGTGATTGTTGCGAATGTAAAGTAATTGTTATCAGGACTGATTGTGATTGTTGCGAATGTAAAGGTAGATGTTTTGTAACAAAATGAGGAGAGTGGCTGATCTTGTACTCCAGGAGTGGAGGACCCTGGGACCATAAAGGGAGAAGAGCAGAGAGGCGTGTGGAACCCTATTCAGAGATGCAGCGACACCAGAGATGAAGGCAGAGACAATGACATGCAGAGATGGAGCAGCTGAAGACTCTAGACTCAGGGAGGGAAAGGGGCTGTGTGCTGGTGGTGGGGGAGTGGAGGGGAAGTGGCAGATTTTCAGGGTGTGACTTTTGCTTGTTTGAATGATTATATATTCCTGAGAATTTTGGTGTACATCTAAAAAACAACAACACAGGGAATAAAAGCAAATACCATTGAATGATGATGCATGGAAGGGATTATAATCATTGCAATGAAACGAAATACAATAGGATGTGTGTAAAGCTGATGTTGTCCCAGGTAAACTATCACAATAAAAACTTAAAAAAAAAAAAGAGCGAGAGAGAGAACAAAGAGCACTGACTTCATAAAAACTTGTGCCTCTGACTTACACACCCTGGTTTGTATCTGACTCTCCTGGATTCTGAAACAGATTCCATTCTGAAATCCAAAACTGAAAAGAAATATGATTTATAATGTTTTTAAAAAAGTATGTTTAACAATATAAGGTGTCCAAATTATGTTAGTATTACAGAACCTCAGAAACAGGAAGAACATTGGTACTTGTGAAAAGCATTCTAAGTCCTTTATGAAGAAGGAAGAACAGCATGCCCCATCTCCATCTTGTCACTCCCACTCCTTCTAGGTGATTCCAGAGGCTCAACGGGAACAAGAGAAGAATGCAAGAGGGCCTGGGAAGCCTCAGCCATGGAGAGAAGGTGAAGGGAATTTGAGTAGAGAAAGAACAGCACCTCATCATTTCCTACAAACCATTCTGGTCCAAGCATTGCATGGAGAGTCATTATGTATATAAACCCCAAACCAAACACAGAGCTAGTGAATCAATTCTGACTGTAGCAACCCTACAGGACAGAGGACAACTACTCCATAGGGTTTCTAAAGCTGTAAACCTTTATGGAAGCAGACTTTCATATCCTTTTTAAATTTTTAATCTGTATTTTTATTACATATGTTGTCCTCTCTTTTGACAGGTGATGAAGCCAATTCAAATCAAGGCTTTACCATTTCCGGTTAGGCCCTAAGCTCTTTTTTTATATATATAAAGCTCTGGTAGCGTAGTGGTTAC
>NW_006408533.1:2166778-2168652 GCF_000296735.1 Chrysochloris asiatica | reverse complement strand
TCCATCTCTGGTGTTGCTACTTCTCTGGTTAGGATCCCATGTTGCACTCTTGCTCTTCTGTCTTGCTGGTCCTAGAGTTCTCTGTTCCTAGATTGTAAAATTAACTACTCCCCCCTTTTTGTTACACAATTTATACCTTTACAGTTATGATAGTCACAATTAGTCATGATAATAATTACTCACTATTGAATCAAAAGTATCCTACCCACATCTCCATTTACCAGACTCTTCTAGACAAGATGAAACTATTCATTAGGGATTGTATCTTCTCCTGTTTGCTCTGAAATTAAACTCCCTCTTAAAAACTTATAAGTCAGTCACTTAATGTCTTTATAGCCCCCTCACCCACCCATTTTAGGTAGCCAATGTCTAAGTTACCCATCCCTATCAATCCTGTGTACTGAGGGGATAGGTTTGATCCTTGATGTGAAGACTCCTTCCCTCTTGGTTGATATTTTGAGCTGCTACATCCATAAGAAAAGATCAAGTTCATCAAATTGTAGCAATTTATACTTGCTTTGTGTATCAAACTTCTTTATCTTCCTCTAGTGGAGTTCTGATCACCAAACCTTCCAAGCTAGATTAAATGAGTGTTATATCTTGTTTCATGAAACAACTAAAATCACTAATCTTTTAGTGAGCAGCTGAGTGCTTAACCCCTAGGACACCCACGTTCCTTATTTTGTAGACAAACCAGAACCCATTTTCATTGAGTAGATTCCCACCCACAAGGAGCTATAGGGCCAGGGAGAAAAGACACATAGGATGTCCAAGGTTATAATCTTTATGGGGAGTCCTGGTGTGGCACTGTGGGCTAATGCATCAGATTGTAAAGTCATTTGAACTTCAAGGTCGGTGGTTCAAGCTCACCAGCTTCTCCTTGGAAACCCTATATAGGGTTGCTATGGGTTGGAATCGACTCCATGGCACTTACAACAACAACAACAACAATCTTTATGGAGGAGTCCTGGTGGCCCATTGTAGGATAAGCACTGGACCAAAAGGTTGGTTTGAACCACAAGCTTGGTAATTCAAACTCACCAGCTGCTCCTCGGAAACCTTATGCTGGGTCACTCTGAGTTGGACCCGACTCAACAACACTTAACAACAACAACAATGTTTATAGAAGCTGATTGCCAGATCCTCCTCCCATGGACTGGACTGATGATTTTGAACTACCCACTTTTCAGTTAGGAACCAAGTGATTAACCACCGTACCACTAGGGCTCCTTATTTAAATGTTGTTGTTAAGTGCAGTCAAGTCAGTTCTGACTCATAGTGACCCTGTATGGGGCTTCTGAGGAGCAGCTGGTGGGTTAGAACTGCTGATCTTGTGGTTCAAAGTTCAGCACTAATCTGACAGCACCATACCAGGAGTCCATTTTTAATATGATTTTGTTGTTGTTAAATGCTGTGTAGTTGATTCCGACTCATAGCAACCCTATATAGAGTTTCTGAGGAGCAGCTGGCAATATTGTGATTCAAATCGACTTTGCAGTCCAGTGCTTTATCCCACAGCATATCAAGTTTTCTTGTGTCTCTTTTGCAAATGAAAATCTGAGGTTTGATGAGGACGATTGGCTTAAGATCATGTACGTCCTAAGAAGGGATTAGAGAGCACATCTGTTCAGTTGGTGATGACAAAGCTTGACACTTTGAGTGCTGCCTTTCTAGAGGCTGGAAGCATGGGGCATCTGCTTCTCTCAACCATCTTCATTGGAATTGTTGGCCTACCCATGCACAATGGAATAAAACATCACCCACTTCTATGCCAGCCCCATGGCTGGTTGGTTGTACATCAGACCATTGCGATCTCTTGGATTTTCATTGACTGATGTTTGGAAAGAGATCACCAGGTCTTTCTTCCAAGCCCA
>NW_006408533.1:2164420-2165801 GCF_000296735.1 Chrysochloris asiatica | reverse complement strand
TTCTTAGGCTAATTTTTAAACAATTTCAAAGACTAAGCTTTTAAACCCAACTTTGGGTTTCTATACAAATATTATGTCAACTAGCATCACATTTTTGCAAAGAGATCCTTCCTTCTTTCTAGATGGTTTTTCCAAATTTACATACATTTTTTTTTTTTTTTTAATTTTGGCTGCCACCATCCTCAAAAGCGGTTTCTGCCAAAAGCAGACCTTTTGCATTCCTGCAAGTAATGTGCTATTCCTCAGGTTGAACATAGTCATTTTATACCAAGAGGAAATAAAGTACTATATAAATAAATCTTTATTACTGTCACAGTGTTGTTAAAGAATTTCCTAGTCTGAGCTGTTCTTAGTTTGAAATCACCTCCTTACCAGGGCAAAGAGGATCCTGCTAGGCATTTTAAATTAGGGAAGACAGTTTTATTGTCAAGGCAGGTCAATCAAATTATAATTGGCTCTAATTTGCACTCCCACCAGCTGTTAAATTCTTCACCTGCAGCACTCAAAATGGTGTGAAATTCTTGCCTGCTTTGTGAAAGCTTCAAAGAGAATCATTCTCAATCTGATCCCTAAAACAAAAAAATCCTTGGTACTTTTCATCAGTAGCAAGGAAAATACACCACTGATTCTGACCATGGAAAGCAGGCTTGGGCTGAAGTGGGCTGAGCCTGCCAGAGGCTGAGAAACACAATCTTTCCTGACAAACCATTATTCTCATCACACACCAATGAATATTGCTGTGGCCATAATGCTGTTGAGGTGTATTTTCTATTTGGTTGTGAGATACACTTAAAAGTCTCAGGAAACTCATAAATGCATCATCTGGAATGGAGTGGGAGACAATAATAGAATTTTGGGGTAGAGCTGATTATGTGGTGAAGATCAGTTATGATTTGAGATCTCTATCTTTAGGGATTAACTTGTGTTGCCTTGGATATTTCAGGATAAACAAGTCATGGTGGCACAGTGGGTTAAGTGCTGAAATGTTCTAAACCACGAGGCACTCCTCTGGAGCAAGATGAGTCTGTCTGCTCCCCTAAAGATTTATAGTCTCCCAAACCCTGGTGTGGTGCTGCAGGTTAATGTGCTGGACTGTCAGTTTGAACTCCAAGGTCAGTGGTTCAACCTAACACAAGCTGCTCCTCGGAAACCCTGTCCAGAGTTGCTATGAGTAGGAACCAATTTGAGAGCACTTGGCTCAAGCCAGTCAATAATTGTGAGGTTGGCCCAACACTGGGCAGTGTTTTGTTCTGTTGTACATATGGGCACTATGAGTCGGTACCGACTCGATGACACCTAACAATAACTCATTAACAACCTGCCATATGCAGATAATACAACCTTGTTTGCTGAAAGTGAAGAGGGCTTAAAATACTTACTG
>NW_006408533.1:2161551-2163005 GCF_000296735.1 Chrysochloris asiatica | reverse complement strand
TTGCAATGATCACAATTCCCTGCATTCATCATCAAACACCCAAAGGGTACACCCCACACGCCTTCCCCCCAGATGCCAGCCCACAGCCCCTCTCCCTCCCTGAGTCCAGAGTCCCCAGCCATTCCTTCTCTCCATGTCTTCGTCTCTGCCTCCATCCCTAGGGTCACTGCCTCCCTGGACAGGGTCTGGCACTTTGCTATTCTCCCTTGATGGTTCCAGGGATCTCTGCTCCTGGACTGCAAAATCAGCTTCTCCTCTCTTTTGTTACCAAACACTTACATTTACCTTTCCAACACTCACTGTCAGACCTGATAGCAGTCATTCCCTATTAAACCACAGGAGTCTTTTCCCCCTCACCTTTTATCAACCCCATCCAGAAAGGTTGGAAACAATTCAGTGGAGATTCTACCTTTCCCTGTATTCTCTAGAGGTAGGTTCCCTGTCGAAAGCTTGTAAGCCTGTCACTTCTTGCCTTTTTAGTCCCCCCATTTTGGGTAGCCAATGTCTAAGTTCCCCATCCCTGTCATCCCTGTGTATCAAGGGGATGGGAATGATCCTCACTGTAGAGATGTGTCCGCTTCTTTGTAATACTGCATCCACAAGCATAGGTCAAGTTCATCTACTTGTAGTGGGTTACTCTTCCTTTCTTTCTTTTTTGTTTTTCCTCTTCTTTCTTCCTCTAGTTGTGTTCTGATCATCCAGCCGTTGAAGCCAGGTCAAATGGGTACTATCTGCAAGTGTGCATCTCCCCTCACTTCATATAATCTGGATGCTTCACACTCTGTTATAGTCCTCTGGGGCCATGTTCCTGCCCTTGGGCCCAGGAGTCCCCAGGTCTTGTCATACTGCTTGTTAACCAGGTCTCTATCCAGGTTAACAGGAGTCTACTGAATGTGGTCAGACTTAGTTCACAACTTCATTGCTGTTTCCCCCCCCCCACTTCCCCTTATTGGTGACCAACATGGACAGCAGCAGGACCACATGCCAGCTAGTGTATTCCATTTGAGTTTCAGTCTTGGAAGGAGGTTTGCCTTGAGGAGACCTGACCACTTGCCTTGATGGCTCCCTGGGGAACAACTTACTTGTTCTCGTAGTAGTCAATTGGACTGCTGTTATTGTTTTTTATTTTTCCTGCTGGTCTTTCTTTCAAGAAGTATCTTCTGTTCTTCTATCTAGCTGTTTCAGACTGGTCTGCTTGTCCTTTCAAGTGGAAATGTCCCACCTCAGAATATTCTGGATGGGGATCAGGATTCCACCTATGTTCTTGTTCAGTGCAAAGGATCTGCAGGGAGCCTCCTTCACTGGGCAAGATCTAGCCCCATTTTAGGTATTCCAATCAGTTATAGGCTGGAGACAGACTTACAAGCTTTCTCTGGTGATGTTTCTGGCTATTCCTCTCTCTCCCCTTCAAGTGTCTATTTTACAATAGTAGGCAAGGGAAACAAAGATTCAAA
>NW_006408533.1:2150314-2160458 GCF_000296735.1 Chrysochloris asiatica | reverse complement strand
AGTGCTGTCAAGTTGGTTCCAACTCATACAGACTCTGTATAAGGTTTCTGAGGAATGGCTTGTGAGTTTGAACCACCAATCCTGTGCCTCAAACCAACTCTGCAGTCCTGTGCTTATCCTACAGCACCACACCAGCCCCACATCATAGTGCAGCATATTTAAAAAATACTTATAACAGTGTTAAATAAAGTAGTATAAAAAACTATTTACACCATAATCTCACATATATATATACCGTACAGGTTTAGTTCATACTCAAAAAAATTAGAGTGGTTATGTTAAATTTATAGGCAATTTTAATTTTTTTCTGTATGCTTTCTCTATTTTCCAAATTTACAAACTCAGGAATTGTTGTGGAGTAGCTCTTTCCCCTTCCACTCACAACCTATGTACTATCCATGCATTTCTTTGTAGGTAACACAATTCTCAGATTTAGTGAAATAAATTAAAATTCTAGAAACTTTCAGAAAACTTTCTTTCTAAATAGTTGTTATTTGAAACACTTGGCCAAACATCCAGGAAACCATGAAGGGTCTATCTGTGTCCCTGCCAATGTGTCCCCTAAGAGTACTGAGTAACTGCTGACCTATACTCTAATGAGAAAATCCAGTGCAGCAAAGTTTAAAAAGGAGCAACATCAATAGGACTCTGTGTGTGTTTTGTATGTGTCTTGGAAGAAGGAAAAGAAAGAGACCGAATAAATAACTACCTTATGGTGCTGTTGGATAAGCACTGGACTGCAAGGTGTGCCCTTCAAATATACCAGCCACTCTTCAGAAACCCTATACACGGTGGCTAAGAGTTGGAACCACGTAACAGCAACATCAACAACATGCTTTATACCCCGAAAGCATTTTCACATATAATATTTCATTTATTCTTATAACAACCAAGTGAAATAGTTAAATTAGCTTATGATGAGAAGTATTAGAAGAACAATAACTAAGTTAAAATGCAAGCTTATGTACAACTTTAAAAGGATAGTTCTCAAGCTGAGATCTGTGGATCTGGGGATCAAATGTCCATTTTTGATGTCCACAGTTTCTTTATAAGAGCTCAATTTTTTTATTTTGTGTTTTAATTTCAGTGGTAATATAACATTTTTTAACACATGTAAATCTAGACTATATGGACAAGGGATGTATAATCAAGTCCAATTGGGCGATTTCAGAATTGCATTGGCATTAAGTAATTCAACTTGATATTCATAAGAATTGAGAAAAGGCCGACATAATTGGTAAAGTTGAGGACCAGAAATATCTAGGGAGCCCCTCAATGAGAAGGATTGGCACAATAGCCACCACATTGAGCACAACGTATTAAAGATGAAGAAGGTGGCGCACATCTAGACAGTGTGTCATTCTGTCATACATACGGTCACCATGAGTCAGAGTCAACTTACGGCAACTAACATCAGCAACCACTCTGGGGAAATATATGATGCGCTCATACCATGGGAAGACCAAAAGACCTCCGAATAATTTGTTCATGAGTGCCTCTAGAGAAAATGGTAGTAGATGCATGACACCTACAAATATTAGATGCCAGTGCAGTCAGCATTGCATTCATTTTACAAAGAGAAAAAAACAACTGCTATTTTACCATGAAGGCAATGATGTTATTTTGATTGAATTTTCAGAAGGAAATGCAAATTCTCAGCAAGGGGTCGAGCCAAAGTGAACTGGTTTGAAACTCTGAATATCACCTAGCTAAATATTAGAGATCAGCAAGTTTGAAAACATTGTTGTTGTTGTTTTTCAATAAAACTGTTACTCAAAACTTGCCTATAAATTTTTAATATACATTTTTAAATTAAATTCGTTGTAGTGATCTGGAAAGGTTCACGGACAGACTTTGGTGAGCTCTTTTTAAAGTGAGTATCCATTTGAACACAAACCATCACCAGGTGATTTTGTCAACTTTCAGTGTCTATGCAGACTGTCATTTAACCAGTTTTCAGACAAGCTCCATGCCAATAGAGTGAAATCAGTGAGTAGAGAGTTCAGAGCCAGAGAAACTCAAATCTGTAGCAAAATGCTCAGGACCATGAGAGTGTGCAAAAGCTGAATGTACCATCAGCCTGTAAATGAAATAACCACAACTGGAACCCAATGCCAAGGCAGGCACAAATGGAAAAGCAGAAAAGCTTAGCTGTAGTGACCGGCTCTGTATCCGGTGTTCTTCATGGTTCCCTCCATGACTCTGCATAATGGTCTTATTGTTGTTCTGCCTCTAGGTTTTTTTGTGTTTTGTGTGTGTGTGTGTTTTTGCCAGTTTACAAAATGGAAATATGGATGAGGCAAGAACACTGTTTTATAAAGTACTTTGTGAAACACAGATACACAATATTCTCAAGCTTGAAGGTCTTCAAAGTGTGTAATTTGTCAGCCTTTGAAAATTATTTGCATATCATATCTTGCCCTTTTCTTCCTTTCCTTTTTTTAAACTGCATCTCTGATGACTTTACTGCATTGATGTGAAGCAGGTGAGGCAGAATGAATAGCGTTCTCTTTGGGGTGCGTTTGACTTCCTGTTATAAAGAATAGCATGGCCCCACATCAGTTTTCTCTCCTTTTCCCCAGAAAAGTACGTAGGAGGAAAGTAAATGCTAGCTATCAGTTCCTAACTTGAGTCTGAAAAAAACAATAAAAAGGAGAAACTTGACAGAAAAAAAGAAAAAGAAAAAATGAGTTTGGATGATTTCCATAATCCAAAAAACTTTAAAAGATTTTATTTTAGTTTAATAAAAATTGTGCACATTATTACAATTGCTCTGTGGACTGGGTCCTCTTTGCTTTTTGTTTAGAAACAAATAAAAATAGCTGAATTATTAATGTGAGATAAATTGGTTACTATGCATTTAGAGTAAATTCACACATACATCTGTATTAACATCTTAATGGTACTTTACTATGGATAATACCATAGCTGTAATGGCATCCAAGGAACCATTTAAAGGATAATGTTTGTTGCAAAAACATATTTGAAGAAGTGGATGGTATTGTTGGGTATAGGAAAGAATGGTCTAAATAAAATCAGAATTTATACTGTGAAGTCAAAGAGTACAGTCCACAAGACTGTTACATTACTGATAGCAACTGCAATATGGGAGTACCCAAGACTACCCTTGGATTTGATAATTCACTAGAAAGACTCACAGAACTCACTGGAAGCTGTTGTACTAGCGGTTATTACAGGGAAAGGATACAGATTAAAATGAGACAAAGAAAAAAACAAATGAAGCAGAGTCCAAGAGCATCCCAAACACGCAGCTTCTAATTCTTCTCCCCTCAGGGACTGATGATGTTCCTGTTAGGTGACATTCAGTCAGTTCCTACTCAGCCCAACTCTACATACAACAGAAAGAAACACTGTCCAGTTCTGCTGCATCCTTAAAGTCATTGCTGTTAGAACTCATTGTTGCAGGCACTGTGTCAATCTATTGTGTTGAGGGTCTTTTTTGCTGACCTTCTATTTCACCAAACGTGATGTCTTTCTCCAGGTACTGGTGCATCCTGATAACAGGAAATGAAGCCTCATCATCCTCCCTGTAAGGATTCTGGCCAGGCTTAATCCAAATCAAATGTGTTTCTTCTTCTGATAGACCAAGGTATATTCAATATTCGTTATCAGCAACAGAATTGAACGGTATCAGTTCTTCTCCACTCTTTCTTATTTATTGCCCACTCCTCACATGTATGAAGTGATTAAAAAAATACCATCACTTAAGTCAGGTACACTACAATTTTAAATCTTAAAGTGACATCTTGGCTTTTTAACACTTTAAAGAGGTCTTTTGCAACAGGTTTGCCCAGTGCAATCTGTCTTTTGAATTCTTGACTGCTGCTTGGAAGGGCATGCATCATTCATCCAAGTAAAATGAAATCCTTGACAACTTCAATATTTTCTTAATTTATCAGGATGTTGTTTATTGGTCCAGTTGTGAAGATTTTTTTTTTTTTTAAGTTCAGGTATGCTACTCAAAAAACTTGTAATTGAATAATAAAAGTAACTACTGACAGGTCCCAGATGAATACGTTTATTGGGGTGCACTTACAAGTAAAGCAACTCTGGGGTGAGAGGAGAGCAGAGTGCACTCAATTTGATTGTTAAGTGCCATGGAGTTGGTTCTGATTTATACCGACATACACAGTTTCCAAGAAGAGACTGGTGGGTTGAACCAGTAACCTTATGGTTAACAGTCTATTGCTTATCCTACAGAGCCATACCAGAATCCACCATTTTTTATAAACAGAGGGACAAAGGTGGCAACTTGCCAGGTTACACAACATAGTAGGTTACATAATAGGCGGAGACCACGTGCTTGGTTATTTCTTTTTAAGTGTCAGTAAGGTACTTGATCTGTCTCTGAACTCATCTTCTCACATGTAAATCCTGAAGGGGACAAGGATGTTTACCAGTCTCAACATTTTTTCCCATACAAGGTGTCACTCATACTGAAGGCTATAGTCTTTTATCTTCATCAGTAAATATTTCAAGTCCTCTTGCTTTCAGCAAGCAAAGTTGTGTCATATGTATATCTCAGGCTGTTAATGAATCTTCCTTCAGTCCTGATGTCAAAGTTTTCTTCATATAGCTCAGTTTCTCAGATTATTTGCTAAGTATATAGAATGAGTACGTATGGTGAAAGGATACAACCCTGACACTCACCTTTCCTGATATTAAACCACATAGTGTCCCCTTTTTCTATTTGAATCACTGTTTCTTAGTCTATGGACAGGTTGCCCATGAGCACAGTTAAGTATTCTGGAATTCCCATTCTTTGCAATATTATCCATAATTTGTTATAATCCACACAGTCGAATGCCTTTGAAACACAGGTAAATATCTTTCTGTATTCTCTGCTTTCAGCCAAGCACCATCTTATGTCAGCAATGGTTTCTCTCATATCACATTCTCTTCTGATTCTGGTTTGAAATTCTGGCAGTTCTGTGTCAATGTATTGTCACATCTATTTCTAAATTACCTTCAGCAAAACTGTACTTGTGTGTGATATTAATTATATTGCTTGATAATTTCTGCATTCTGTTGGATCACTTTCCTTTGCAATGTGCACAGATAGGGACCTCTGCTAGCTGGTTGGCCAGATAGCTGTCTTTCAGATGTCTTAGCATAGATGAGTGAGCACCTCCAGTGCTGTATCCATTTGTTGTTCAATTAGTATTCGTCAATTTCTGGAGACTTGTTTTTCACCAATGTCCTCATTGCAGATTAAATTTCTTCCTTCAAATAACATCATTTTTTGTTCAGATATTACCTCCTTAAGTGATTGAACATCGGCTAATGCTTTTTGGTACAGTGACTTTCTTTGTGTATTCTTTCCATCTTTAATGCTTTCTGCAGCATTCAATATTTCGCCCATATAATTCTTCAGAATTGCAACAACTAGTTTGAATTTCTTTTCTTCAGTTGTTGCAGCTTAAGAAATGCTGAGAACATTCTTCCATCTTGGTTTTCTAATCACAGATCTTTGCACATTTCTTTATAATATTTTGTCTTCTGAGTCGCCCTTTGAAATCTTCTGTTCAGTATTTATACTTCATCATTGCTTCCATTCTCTTGAGCTACTCTCTCTGATATCCATTTTTGTCTTTTCTTTCTTTTTTTTTTTTAAGTTTTTATTGTGAATTGAGTGATAGTTTAACATGGGAGAACATCAGCTTTACATTTATCCTATTGTTCTTTTCTTTCTTTCTTGTCTTTTTGATGACCTCTTGCTTTCTTCATGTACTCATATGATGTACTTGATGTCAGTCCACAACTCATTTGGTCTTCATTCATTAGTGTTTAGTGCATCAAAGTAATTCTTGTGATTATCTCTAAATTCAGGTAGAATATACTCAGGTCATATTTTGGTTCTTATGAATTTTTTTTTCTAATTTTCTTCAACTTCAACCTGAACTTACATATGAGCAATTGATGATCAGTTCCAAAGTCAGCCACTGGCCTTGTTTTAATTGATACTATTGAATTTCATTGTCTTTTTCTTCAGACATAGTCAATGTGATTCCTATGTATTCTGTCCAGTGAGTAGCCACCATTTATGTTATAGAAGAAAGGTATCTCCAATGAATCATTCATTGGTCTTGCAAAATTTTATCATGCAATCTCTGGTGTTTGTTCGATCATCACAATCATATGGTAGTTGTGGTGGTTGTGTGCCATGGAGTTGGTTCCAACTCATAGTGACCCTGTATAAGGTTTCTAAGGCTGTAAATCTTTAGGGGAGAAGAAAGCCTCATCTTTTTCCCATAAAGGAACTAGTAGATTCAAAATGCTGACCTTGAAGTTAGCAGCATAGTTTGTAATACACTACACTATCAGAGGGTTTCTTAATTCAGATAAAGTGAAACAAACTCATAAGATTGAAAATAGGGAACCAGAGATATCAATTTATAATGAAGACAACTACTAAGCAAATTAAGGAATGGTGTAGAAACAGAACAACCAAAGACAATGAAGTACATATTAAGATAAAACATACTGTTTTAAACGGGGGAAGAGATTTATAAATTACAGGGTAACCTAAAGAGAATTAACATACCTCCACATCAAAATAAAAGAGAGGAAAATCAGAGAGATTTAGTAAGCATTAAAACCACAACAATGAAGACTATGAAAACAAAACCCACAAACAAAATGAGCTCAGTGCAGAAACTTATGAGCAACAAAGAAAGAAGGAGCATCACTAAAGAATACACGGCAAAATGTGAGCAATTACTTTTTCCTACCAATAAACCTACTATATCTGAAATAACAAACCGAATGTTCTTTGTTCTTTGTTGAAAAGAACATTTCAAAATCTATCTTACAGTTTCTTCTTTATACATAATTTTGTTTTTCCCAAGCTGCTATCAGGAGTCTTTCCTTGTTTATGGTTTTGGCAAGTTTATGATATATCTTAGTGATTTTCTTTTGGAGTTCTATCCTATTTGGTGTTATTTTGGCTTCTTGAACATACATTTTCTTGTCTTTCACAATTCTAGAGAAAATTTCTTCCAACAGGTCTTCAATAATTTTTTCTATGGATTCCTGTTCTGGAATTCAATCACTTATAAGTCATCCCTCTTCATGGTATCCCACCTAAATCTTAGACTTTATTCAGATTTATTTTTTCTATTCTCTGATTGTTCTTCTAGTTTACCTGTATTGAGGGATTTATTTTCAAATTCATTAAGTCAGATTTCCATTGACTCAAAACTACTCCTTTACTTGTTCAATGTATTGTCTGTTTCTGAAAGTTTAGAATTAATCTTATGAATTTCTTTTTGCAGGCTTTGTATTATTTCAAAAATTTCAATTATTTTGTCCATTTATTTGTGTAATGTTTTCCTTATTTCTTCTAAACTTTATCCTGTGTTCTTTCTATGTTCCTCAATCTTTCTCTCAATCTGCTAAAAGCATCTAAATATCACTTCTGAATTATTTCTCAGGTAGTTCCATTACCTTTTCATTCTCAGAAACATGTTATTTCTCTGCTGTCTCGGCATCTTGGACATTTGCTTGAGCCACTCTCTCTCTCTTTTGTTTTTTCATGTGAACTGAAATCGTCTGTTGACTCCAAGACATTGTGATGTCATAGTACTTGTATTTAATTGGGATGTGTATGTTGGTGTATTCTTAGTCTCTCACCAACTGCCTCCTGATGAGTGTAATTAGAGAATGGAAGAAGGTGCCCTGTTCTCCAATCACCATTCATGCTGCTCAGTTTAGGGTAGGTTTGGCTGGTGTCAGCTGTTGATCAGTTGGTATAGGAGCTGGTATTGGCTCCTGCACAGTAGGTGGAACTGCAGAAGGCATGGTTGTGTCTGGGTTATGTGGACATGGATACTGTCTCCTTTTGGGTGGGACAAGAAGAGAAAAGACACACACTCAAAAACGTAAGTAACTAAAACAAAGCAAACATTAGTGAAAAAGAAAATAATAAAGGAGGTAAAAACAGGTAGCAACAGAGATGCCACAGAGCTACATGTCTGAAGGGAGAGGTATGACTGATTTTTCATCTTTCACTTTTCATTTTTCATGTATCTCTCCTCTTTACTCCAATCATGCCCTCACTGCACAGCCCAGATGCTTTCAGGAAGGTGAGAGCACACCCACAAAAGAGTTCAGCATTACACCCACAGTTTTCCAACGGCACAGAGAGGAAACCCTCAGGCTGCTTCTTATGACATTTAGACCCTGGGAACCCACCCCATAGCTTACAACAGCAGAGCTCTGGATCTACCATAAGGTCCAGGACGTCAGTTTCCTGCACTCACAAGTGAAAAATTCACAATATAAAGGAACATACTGTGAATTAGGAATCTTTGGAGACAGGATTCCCTCAGCGGCCACCCAGACCAGGCAGAGTTCAGAGGGTGGGGCAACAGCAGACCAGTACAGGGAACCTGTGCTAAAAGCGGTGCAGTGACATTGTCAAAAGGAGTTGCGGGGGATTCTACAGTTTTTCCTTCTATTCCCTATTGCGCCGTCTTTGCCCAGCTCGGATGCCTTCAGGTGGGCCCTCCCCAAAAAGGAAAAAAAAGTCCAGCGCTGACCCTACATTTTCCTCTACAGAGAGAAAGAGCATGGAGACTACTTATGACGTAAGCCTCGGGGTCATAGCCCTAAAATTAACTTGTTTACACTCTTACTCAGGCCTATATAACAAGAAAAAAGCAGGCGTGTCAGGTCTGACAGACAAACCATAGAACAATCCATAAAACCCCAACATAAAATGACACAACTATCTCAAGAATTATGCTGTGCACATGCAGATACCTAACTGACCTTCAGAGACAAAAATAGGGGACAATCTTTCTCCCATTAACTTCTCAATATCTATCTGTGCACCCCAACAGTGTGACTAAAGGAGGGGCCTGTGCGAGTGGACACCCTCATCCACTGTTGGAGGTTTCTATGGCGCACACACACTGTCTATGTAGCAAGGCAACTGGGCAGTCAGCCACAGTTTTTTGTTTCAAAGTGATGTTTTTTGTCTCTGCTTTTATATTGATTCTGCTTTTGGTCCTTTTGATCACACATTTGTCCTAGAGATGGGAGCTTTTTCTCCCTACATTACCCAAGAAAAGACAACACTCGTGGGCATATACAAGCTACAAGCTACAAGCATACCCCCATAATATTCCACCATTGAAACAAGAGCCAATAACAGCTGCCAAGCATTACATGAGAAAGGGGAAGCCTATCTCCTGATCATATCCACCAGGAGACAACTAATAAGCTTAATAACACAACAGCAAACATCCATTTAAGCATGAAAAAAAAACCACATAACTACTGGAATGACAAACAAAAGATCTCATAAACAACAAATGATCTCAAAATATTTCCTAAAACAGAAAAGAGTAACTGAGACAAATGCGCTGGCAACAGACAAAGTCTCCCCAGAAGAGGAAGAGCAGGTTTTGGAATTGCCTGAGAAAGAATTCAGAAGCATGATATGGAAACAAATTCAAATGCTCCGAAAAGGGGTGGAGGAAATAAAGGAAAGTACTACAAGAGCAATCAAACAAGATTGATACAGCATTGGAAACAATTCAAAACCTACAAAAAGAGGTCCAGATGATTAATAATAAAATATCAGAAATAGAAAACTCACAGAAAGGGGAAAGGATCAGAATAGAAGAGATAAAAGCCAGAACTAGTGAGCTGGATGAAAAATCTCTCAATACTGCTAAGATAGAAGAACAAGCTGAAAAAAAAGGATAAAAAAATCTGAAGAGAATCTAAGATTCATGCTGGACACCATGAAGAGGAACAACTTAAGAATAATTGGCATTCCAGAACAGAAAGAATCAGAGACATCTACAGAGGAGATAGTTGAAGAGTTTCTGGAAGAAAACTTCCCTAACTTCTTGAAAGATGAGAAGATAAACATTCAAGAGTTTGAACATATCCCAGGAAGGATAGACCCCAAAAGAAACTCACCAAGACATACAATAATCAAGCTCTCCAAAATCAAAGACAAGGAGAGAAGTCTAAAAGTGGCCAGGGAGAAGAGAAGTATCACTTACAAAGGCAAGCAAATCAGATGAAGCTCTGACTATTCAACACAAACCATGCAGGCAAGAATGCAATGGGGTGACATATATAAAACCCTAAAAGAAAAACACTGCCA
>NW_006408533.1:2146916-2148433 GCF_000296735.1 Chrysochloris asiatica | reverse complement strand
GGTGAGTTCTACCAAACATTCAGGGAAGAGCTGTCACCAATTCTACTGACATTATTCCAAAATATAGAAGAGGACAGAAAAATTCCTAATACTTTTTTATGAAGCTAGTATAACCCTCATACCAAAACCAGGAGACTCAAAATGGTCAATCGAGAGTGTTTTAATGTCTTACAGATTCAGTTTAAATACATACTTTTTAGGTATTAGGGAGAGGGCAAATTATACATCTTTAGTTAAATGATTCACAAGACCTTTAGCTATATCACAATACTATTGACATCACACAGTGAGAATAATATGTTGGAAATCAGTATGTGTAAAGATTGGTTTCGTAGGTAGGGAACACAATTTCCAGGATAATTATAAAGACTTGGATCAAGAACTACATACTACAATAGTAACATAACTAAGGTAATTTTCTTAACTAACTTGTTTTTCTACTATACAGGTCCGTGTGGTCTTGGCCCATTGCCGATGGCTAGCAAGGTCTTCCTTGTAGCTCTCTCCAAAGTCTTACTTAGAGAGCTACCACCCGGTGGGCTTCACACACTTCCCTTAAATCCTACATCAAAAAAATAATTCAACATGACCAAGTTGGTTTCATAAAAGGGATGCAAGGATGGTTCAACTTTAGAAAAACAATGTAATCCACCACATAAATAAGAAAAAAGAAAAGAACCACATGATCATATCAATTGATGCAGAAAAGGCATTTGACAAAATCCAACTTCCATTCCTGATAAAAACATTCAACAAAGTAGGAATTGAAGGGAAATTCCTCAAAATAATCAAGAGCATATATACAAACCAACAGCCTACATCACTCTCAATGGAGAGAAAATGAAAGCCTTCCCTTTGCTAACGGAACCAGACAAGGATACCCTTTGTCACCACTCCTTTTCAATATTCTTTTGAAGTATTAGCTAGAGCTATACGGCATGAAAGGGAAATTAAAGACATCAAAATTGGCAAAGAGGAAGTAAAACTCTCTCTATTTGCAGATGATATGATCCTATACATAGAAAACCTCAAAAACTCAGTAAAAAAGCTACTAGCCATCATTGGAAGATTCAGCAAAGTGGCAGGGTATAAGATCAACATACAAAAATCAGTTGGTTTCCTCTATAGTAACAATGACTGTGTTGAAAAAGACATTAGGAAAGAAATATCATTTACAATAGCCACCCAAAAAATGAAATATTTAGGAATAAACATAACCAGAGAAACAAAGGGCCTATACAAAGAGAATTACAAAACACTACTAGAAGAAACCAAAAGAGACTTACAAAAGTGGAAGAACATACCATGTTTCAGGATAGGAAGAGTCAACATTGTGAAAATGTCACTACTACCCAAAGCTATTTACACATATAATGCAATCCCAATCCAGATTCCTGCGACATTCCTCAAAGAGATGGAAAAGACAATTACAAACTTTGTATGGAAAGAAGGAGACCCAGGATAAGCAAAGCACTGCTCAAGAAGAAGAACAAGGTTGGAAGTCTTTCACTCATAGC
>NW_006408533.1:2136288-2146211 GCF_000296735.1 Chrysochloris asiatica | reverse complement strand
GGATATTATATATATATTTGCTGATCACCAGGATGTATGGGATGAGAGGGAGGGGAAGGTAGAGCACAGGGTAGGGAATAGACCCAGGATAGCTTGGGGGCGGTGGTGGGTGGCAATACACAAGAAGTGGGAGGGGAATGGAAGACCAAGGTTGATTGGAGAACAGTTAGGCAGGTTCACATGGGCTAAGTGGGACACAGGTCGTATGCACAAATGAGGACGTATGCACAAACTTGGAACATCAGGGTTCTGGGATACAGGGTTTGAGCCATGGTTTGAATGGGTAAAAAAGAGGGTAATAATGCTAAGATGATTGGCTGCCTTTTGAATCTTGGTTTCTCTTGCCTACCATTGTAAAATAGACACTTGAGGCGGGGAGAAAGGAATAGCCAGAATCATCATTACAGAAAGCTTGTAAGTCCGTCTTCAGCCTATAACTGATTGGAATAACTTACAGGGAGCTAGAATTTGCCCAGTGAAAGAGGCTTCCTGTGGAACCTTTACATTGCACAAGACCATAGGTGGTATCCAGAACTGACTGCGGTAGGAAATTTCCACTGGAAAGGACGAGTAGACCAGCCTGGAGTGGCTAGAAGAACAGAGGATACTCTGTGAAAGAAAGACTGAAAGGAAAAATATGAAACAATAACCGCAGTCTTCTTGATTACTACAAGAACAAGTAAGCTGAGATGGTAGTGTTCCCAGCTCTAAACGGAGTTACCATATTCCCAAGCATTACCTGTCTGCACCAATGGGCCTCCATGGACTGGGCCAATTCAAGGCTGGTTAGGCAGTTCTCTGTTCTCTGATTTCTGGAGCAAAACACACCCAAATCCAGGTGCCAAGGAGACATAGTTGTTGTTCATCTCACTCTGATGTGGGCTGAAACCTCATGGCATGAACCCCCGGACAGGGACGGCAGCAGCAGGTGGATGAGGGTGGGGGCTGGCCACATCTCTGATCACCAAGGGACCATGGGGAAGAAGAAAGAAACACCGTTTTCCCATTGTCAGTCCCTGGAGTGAATTTACACTGTCAGGCTCTGGTCTGTCTCAGAAGCTACCACAGAAAGTTCAAAATGACTGTACCACATCAGGCTGCAAGAGCCAGTCACCAATCTGCCTCCTTCCTTTACCATACCTGCTCATCCTCTCCACCCCGTAAATGCTCGATCCACTTCCCAAACCTTTCCTCAGAAGCTCAGGGTTCCAGAATTATCATCTGTGACCGTGTTTAATCTCCCTTATCTTAGTTGCAGAGGGTCTGATTAGCATATCTGCCTAATCTGACATCTTGATTCTTCCTTCAAATGTCTGTTTCTCCCTCACCATTTTAAACCACAAATATTTTTCATCATTTATTCCAGTTCCAATCTTTCTCAAACTATTACTCTGAGGATGATATGTAATATATGTAATATGATGCTGATTTGTTATCTTTTTACCCATTGTTGGAAACCATAGACTGTAAGTGTATTCCTTGGTTTGAAGTACTATAACAAGGTGAACCAAATTTGCACGGTGCTGTCTGTTCCAACCTTTTTATATTATTTTGAACATTTATATGTAGCGCTTACTCCAGAGTAATTGTATACTCTTGTATAATTGTCATGCCAGCTATGTGTGGAGCCATTTCCCCAGCCATTCTTTCTCATAGCCAGATATAGTGTGTTGGCCAGATATTTTGTGTTGGCAGACTGAACAGTTCTTATTAAAATCTTGCGCCTCTGAGGACATGAAAGGAATATGTCTAGATTCAGAACATCTCTTCATTGCTGCAGTATCCCTATATCCATTCATTTCATAGACCTCAGCAGCCACTTCAAGTGAATACACTCATTCCAATCATCTTACAGTTATGGAAAGGGATTCTTCTAATGGATAGCAGCATGCCCTACTTTAATGTACTCCTCAATCAGTCATTTCCATAGAGCTGTGTCCCATATATGTATCCCTTTAATAGTCCAGTTTTCCATTGCCCACCTAATTGATCAAGTCATTGGCCACTACCCAAGTGTTTATAAGTCTGTAAAAAAAAACAGACTTTTATAATAGTTCAACATTTTCATCTCTGCAAGAAAAACAGCATGCAACACCACCCCTTGAAATGATTTATTTTCACCTTCTTCATTCAGTTTTCCCATCCACTAGTTCAGACAGCACAAACACTGTGAAACCTTTGGACATAGATAAGGCAAGAATAGAAATTGCTAAGTGTTGACAATTCTCATGAATTTGACTTGCCTTTTGTTTTAATTAACAAACCATTCCTTCTATACTAGGGAGAACAGTCCCAACCTATCCTGACCTCATCCTATATTTTGTACTGTCATTTCTGATAATTACCTAGGTTTCCTATATCTCTTACTCCTTTCTGATTCTAACTGGATACAGAATTAAGATTATGACTTTGAAATAAAACCAAATTGCACAATACTTTACAAGGATTTTTCTATGATGTGGATTTTCTGATATTTTTATATAAAGAAATTTTTCTCTTTAATCCTCCTTTGTGACTCCTGTAGTCACAAAGTTACATTTTTATTAAAACTAATAACAACTTGTTTTGTTGTTAGGTGTCATTGTGTCAGTTCCAACTCATAGCCACCCTGTTGTGCTTTGTATTACCTTCATGTTGTTGTTAAACTAAAGTTTGTCATTGCTACTGCCACTGCCAGGCTGTGTCATTGGGATCTTCCTCTTTTTACCCTAACCCTCCATGTTACCAAGCATGATGTTTTTCTCCATGGAGTGATCCCTCCTTATAACATGTTAGAAGTATGAGAGACAAAGTCTTACCATCCTAGCTTGGAAGAAGAATTCTGGCTGTGCTTCTTCCAACATGGATTTGTTTGTTCTTCTGACAGTCCCTGGTACTTTTAATATTTTTCTCCAACACCATAACTCAAATTCATCAACTCTTCTAAGGTCTTCCTTATTCATTGGCCAACTTTCACATTCAGATGAGGCTATTAAAAATACTATTACTTGGGTCAGGCCCACTTTAGTCCTCAAACTGGAATGCTTGCTTTTGAACACTAACAAGATGTTGTGCAGCAGATTTGCCTAATGCAATACATCATTTGATTTCTTGATTGTCTCTTCCATGAATGTTGATGGTGGATTCAAGCAAAACGAAGTCTTTGACAACTTCAATCTTTTCTCCATTTATCATGATTTATTTTTTGATTCAGTTGTGAAGATTTTTGTTTCCTACAGTTTGTCTTAGAAATCTCTAAAATGTTGTCATGAGTTCTAAAACGTATTTGATATTAATGAAAACTGCTATTTCCTGACTCAGAGAAATTTCTAAAGTTAAATGAAGTGTGTAATCTATCTGTTTATAACAGTCTACATTTTTATAGGAGTCCTGGTGTGGCGCTGTGGGTTAATGCTCCAGACTGCAAAGCCATTTGAACTACAAGGCCGGTGGTTCAAGCTCACCAGCTGCTCCTTGGAAACCCTATGCAGGGTCACTATGGGTCGGAACTGACTCGGCAGCACTTCACAACAAAAACAACAGCAAGATTTATATAAGATATGACAGTTGTCAAAATTCTCACAACTTATCTTATTTGATTCCATAGAGAACTTTTCTTGGATACCTTTCCAGTATCCATTTTCCCCTTTCCCCATTTGGGTCTGGAAAGTTCCCTTCTACCCTCAACTTTAGAACTGTAGCCAATCAGCTCATTTCATCTGTACATTCAGAATAAATCTTAGAGTTCTGACCAGTAATGTTGAGAAAAACAATTTCCTGCTGGAGGTGACAAAGGACATGTAAATCAAGTTCCAGGAACTGCAAGCAGCCATTTTGCCACCAAGAGGAGGAAATCCTGCCTAAGGATAAATCTGACCTTATAGATGACAGGAAATGTGCAAGGGATTGGCGTTCTGATGAGTTTATTAAACTACTGGAGTAAGCCTCATCTTCATCCATTCTATTCCTGGTCATTTCTGCTGTATGGTCTGACATATTTCTTTTCTGTTGAAGCCTTTACTACTCAGAGGCGATCTGTGAGTCAGAGGAAGCAGTAGATGTGGGTTCTTGTAAGAAATACAGAACTGGAGTCAGACTGTAGATCTCCAGACCCAGAATCTGCACTTTAACAAAATCCCCATGTGACTCTATGCACACTGGTCTTTGAAAAGAACTGCCCAAACCTCTTGAAATCAACTTTAAATAAATAAATAAATAAATGAAACCTTGCATCCTGAATCAGATCAAGGTTCATAATTCCCTTTAGAAATAAAGAAACTGAGACTCAAAAAGTGTCCACGCTATGCCGAAGATCACAGAAGTTTAGAAGAGGCAGAAGAAGCAATATCCTGATTCCAAGTCCCTCACCTTCCCACTGTAATTCCCTGGTGTGGTGCTGTGGTTTAATGTGCTGGACTGCAAAGTCGGTTTGAAACGCAAGGTCGGTGGTTCAAGCTCACCAGCCGCTCCTTGGAAACCCTATACAGGGCTGCTAAGGGTTGAAACCAACACGATGGCACTTAGCAACAAAAGGAAAGTAGTGGATTACACTCTGGGCTGCAAACTGCAAGGTTAGTAGTTCTAAGTCACCAGTCGTTCCTCGGGAGAAAGATGAGGCTTTGTGCTCCTGTAAAGATTTACAACCTTGGACTCCCTATACAGGTTCACTATGAGTTGGAATGGACTCGAGGGCACATCACCACCACAGCCACCAATGTGCTATTTTAAAAGACATTCTGTTTGGTAAAGCAGATGGCCAGTAAAAATCAGGGAGCCCTCAATGAGATAAATGGACACAATAGCTGCAACAAAGGACTCAAACATTCCAGGGCTCAGAAGACTGTGCATGGCCAGACAGTGTCACTTCTGTTAGACCTAAACTCACCGAGTGCCTTGAGTCATGAGTCCTAGCTGCCTCAATGGCAACTGACAACAAATGGGCTAAGGAGGCCTATTCAACAGTTTCTGTGGGTCTTCAAACCAGGGTCAAAGGTGACCTGTTTAACAACCTTGCATTGTTGTTGTGGTTAAGTGCCTTTGAGTCAGTTCTGACCCACAGCAACTCATATAGGATTTCTGAGGAGTGGCTGGTGAGTTTGAACGGCCAAGCTTGCAAATTCAACTGACCTTAAGGTCCAGCGTAATCCGCAGTGCCACACCAGGACTCCTTAGTGTTTATTTAAAGAACCCTTGGGTTAAAAAGACATCATTCCCTATGTTTGTAATCCCTATGTTTGTAATTCCCTATGCTTGTATTTAATGAGTAACTCTAGATATTGGTTCCCAACTACCATCAGTTTAACACAAAAATTACAGGCTAGCGTAATTACACTTAACCAAGTAAACCCTGTGAAGTTTTCTTTCATTGTTTCTCACTGATACTTGCACCCCTGGCACAGGGTTCTCTTTATTAAAAAAGCCAGGAGCAAGTGCTGGAAAAATATCCATGCTCCTTGATGTTTTAAAATCCTCACCTAGTTCTAAACTCCAGCCAAGGTGATAAGGAAATAATATTCTACACAACAGAATGATTTCAGAGAAGGACTTTCTCACTGAAACTTCTCACTGGATAAAGCTAAACTGGTATGAAACACTTCACGATAGATTAGGTAAATTGCTGGAAACCTTAATATTCTTATGTCCTCAAGTGTCCCTCAACAATCGTTGCTTGAATAAAATTAATTTCATTTTCAAGTTACTTTATAATTTAAAAGACACTGTACTTTTTTTTTTTTTTTTTTTATTTTTTTGCAACAGTCCTAGCGAGTAGGTCTTATTATTCCCACTTTATAGATGCTAAGGAGTCCTGGCATCTATTAAAGTGTTGATGAGCAAAGATGTCAGCTTGAGGACTAAGGTGCGCCTGACCCAAGCCATGGTATTTTCAATAACCTCATATGCATGCGAAAGCTGGACAGTGAATAAGGAAGACCATAGAAGAATTGATGCCTTTGAGCTATGGTGTTGGAGGAAAATATTGATAGTGCCATGGGCTTCCAAAAGAACCAATAGATCCATTTTCGAAGAAATGCAGCCAGAGTGCTCCTTGGAGGCCAAGATGGCCAAACTTCGTCTCTCATACTTCGGATATATTGTCAGGAAAGACCAGTCACTGGAGAAGGATATCATGTTTAGTAAGGTGGAGGGTCAGAGAAAAAGAGGAAGACCCCCAACGAGATGGATTGGCCAAATGGCAGCATTGATGGACTCAAGCGTGGCAACAGTAGTGAGGTTGGCCCAGAATCGGGCAATGTTTTGTTCTGCTTTGCATAAAGTCACTATGTGTTGGTACCAACTGGATGGAACCTAACAACAACAACAACAGCAAGTCCCAATGTGGCGCTGTGGGCTAATGCATAGGACTGCAAAGTCCTTTGAACTGCAAGGTCGGTGGTTCAAGTTCACCAGCCCCTACTTGGAAACTCTACAAAGGATCCTTAAGGGTTGGAATCAACTCGAAGGCACTTAAAAACAACAACAACAACATAGATGTTAAAAGTAATACTCAGGTAGGTTTAAAGAAAAAACAAAACACTTACCTAGACTTATTCCTGAAATAAGTGGGCTTCAAATTCTGGTTCTGTGACTCATTCTAGGTCTTCTTTCTACCTTGTGCTAAATCCTTCTTTCACAAAAGGTATCCCAATGGGGCTTTTATTCAAAGTGGCTCTTATAGCTGGAGCCCTAAGGCCAGCCTAGAGTTTACAAGCACACACACACACAAACACACACACACACACACACACAGTCCATTCAAAGCAAACTACTTCAGATGCAATTTTTGGCTTAATGGAGTAATCTGCATTACAATGGACAAATCTTAGTAAACCAAGTAATCTTCCATCATTTCCAACCCTGTTAAAATCTATGACTATACCTTTCTTTCTTTTAGGTAGGGGAGACATTCTGGCTTTGAAGAATCTCCATTAAAATGTCAACATGCTGAGTTTTCCTCTAGCTTTGGATGGTGACTTCAACTTTCCACCCACTGAAGACAAATTAACATGGGAACAGTGGCCATACCCCAAGGCCACGGAGAATGAGCCTGGCCATGCAACAAGCAAAACAAAGCAGTGGTGGGAGTCAGAGCTGCAGGTAAAACCTGCCTGTTGACCAGTTAAATGGTTAGCGCATTTCTTGGAGAACATATTCTACTGTGTTTTACTATTCTGCCAGTGCAATGGTAAAGGAAAAACCAGTAGATCTGGAATTATGGGTGTCATCTGACAAAAGGATTATGAAAGATTGCCCCCCCTCCCCCATCCTATCTGTAGACAGATAGATTCTTTTCCCTTTGGCTGCTGCATCATATGAAAATGGTACAACTTCATTGTTCCAACACTCCCTTAATCCTTCTGGGAACCAAACTTAACCTGAGTGATGATAAAGATGCAATAAAGAAATGGAAGGAGAAACAGCTGACTCCTATCACCTATCCAACAGGGTTTAGCTTTGGCTGTAAAATATCTGGAATTCTCTGCTCTCACACAGTGAGGCCTCAAGACAATGTTTAATGACACTACCTACTAGAGTAGCTCTCTACCCATCCATCACCTGTCAAGAGGTAGAGAAAATACTTGCTGTTAGAAACATCTGAGCCTCTAATGCCCTCCCTTTTCAAATTTGGAACCTTTGCAGGATTTGCTCACAAATCCTGGAATCTTCACACTCAATGCTGAGTTTATGTTTGTTACAGGTTAGGTTCACCATAAAATCAGTTTGAACCAATCAGTAATTTTAAGGTTCTGTTGGTTCAAAGTGTTAAGAGTTCAAACTTTCACACAACGTTCAATTTTGTCTGAAAACAATAATCTTGTTTCAAATCTCATTTTTAAAAATCCTCTATTCTGCTCAGATTTAGACTCACCAAAATGCCTTCTGAACTAAGCAGTGCTGTTGTGCTAGGAACACTAAGCACTGGACTGTTTTTAAATTTCTTTGTCTTTCAGATGGCTGAGGGATCTGATGCTGAGAAATGCAGATGTTCTCTCATTAGTTTTCAAATGTGTAAAGCAGTACCACCTTCCTAATGAAATGTCACTATTTAGTGCACTCAGCAATTTATCAAGGCATTCTTATCACATACGATTTTCTGTATATAATAACAGGGTGGGTGTATCAACTCACTTCTTTGGGTCAATTTTTTTGATATTGTAGTGAATATTTTAAGCCCAATTTATTAGCTTTACCTGAGATTTTGAACAGAAATTCCCCCCTTCCTCTAAAGAAGTATTCTGTTCTTAACCATGGGCATACTGGAGGGAGCGTATGAAATCGGACTGATTCCTTGCCTAATAAATTTTACACTTTGGTGTAATATTCAAAGGGCTAGGAAGATAAGGAATGACCTGCAACAGGATTTGAGAGTGGGAAAGAAGCCATCCACATAAATGTCTGCAAGAAGGGAACAGATTAAAGAAAGTTGTTGTTGTTGTGAAGTGCTGTCAAGTTGATTCCGACCCATAGCGACCCTGTATAGGGTTTCCAAGGAGCAGCTGTGTGAGCTTGACCCAACGGCCTTGCAGTTCAAACGACTTTGCAGTCTGACACATCAGCCCACAGCACCACACCACTGAATACTAATTTATAACACCTCTTCCACAGAAAGCAGTAGGATACCAGAGAAAGGACATACTGCACAGCTTTGAAACAAACAGTTGTCAGGGTATTGATTCGGATTCATAGTGAACCCATGTGTGTGTTAGAGTAGAACTGTATTCCATAGGGTTTTCAATGGCTGATTTTTCAGAAGATTTCCAGGTATTTCTTACAAGGCACTTCTAGATGAACTCAAACCTTATGCTTTCTATTAGCAGCTGAGCGTGTTAACAGTTTGCACCACCCAAGAACTCTCCACTAAACCTCTAATGGAATAGAGTAAGTACATGATGGAGCAACCCTGAAGCACACACTTGTTTCTTTTTCATGCTGTTATTCAAGAGTGGAATTAAAGAACTGCAACCATATATCTTCATGAAGAGAAGTTTAACAATATTTAACAAACTTAGATTTATTAAGCTATGTAAGTAAAGATAGACTTCAAGAGTTACATCAAGAGATTAAAACTATAGAGTGTATCCACATCTGCTGGGGGAGGAAGAATCTTTATTTAAATCAATTTTTTAAAGTCATAAAAAGTGTCCGTAGGACACTCTGCATGAACCATGACCTCTTCTACCTCAAGAGCAGAAGAACTAGGTAGGTGTCCAGTCATTCTGATCAGGCTCACAATAAATAGATCCCAATATGATGATGTAGGATAGAGCATTGACCTGCAAGCTTGGTTTGAACTGTAAAAAGTTGGTATTTCAACCCCCCCAGCCACTCCTCAGAAGCTCTATACAGAGCTGTCATGAGTCAGAACTGACTTGATGCCACTTAACAACAACAACAACAGTAGGACGGATGAGAAATGTGGAACGGAACTTAAATTCTTAATAAGTTCATACTTACTAGACCAGTTGAGACTAGAGCAGTCCTTGAAACTATGTTGTTGTTGTTAGGTATCTTCAAGTTGGTTCTGACTCATGGCAACCCTGTGCACGACATAGAATGAACACTGCCCATTTCTGCACCATCCTCGTCATCTGACAATATTCTTATATTACTCATAATGTTGCAATATTCAATATATTTTTTACAACAATAACAACATTCAATATTTTGGTGCTGACAGTGTTCCACTTCTATTCATAAGGTTTTCAGTAACTATAAACATTCAGAAGTTAGTCTGCCTCTCAGACGGACTGTTACTACAAGAACAAGCAAGTTGCTTGCCCAGGAAACATCAAGGCAAGTGGTCGGGTCCCCTCAGTGCAAACCCCCTTCCAAGACTAAGACTCAATGGGAATACATGCTTGTCACCAATAAGGAGAAGTGAGGGAAAAACAGCAATGAAGCGGTGAGCTAAGCCCTACAACGTTCGATAGACTTATGTGAACCCG
>NW_006408533.1:2113213-2135288 GCF_000296735.1 Chrysochloris asiatica | reverse complement strand
AGTTTCCTGCATCACAATAACACACAAGCCATCACAGTACCACAAACTGGCCTTGAGAGTATAGCCCTGAGAAAGTCTTTACATTTTCAACTGAAACTATTCCCTGACGTCACCAGTTAGCTAAATAACCGATTGGATCACAAAATAAAGAGCATCGCCCATGAGTGCTGTAGTCATTTAAAAATCATCTGTAGCAGACCAAACTGTCAGCAATTACTTTAAAGAGGAGATGTGAAAGTAAGGGGCAGGGAAACGAAATTCCTGGCACTTTAACAACCACAATGGAAATAGTGAGGATATTGACACATTGTGAAGAATGCAGCCAATGACAATGAACAATTTTTTGGAAATTGTAGAATGGGAGACTAATTTGCTGTGTAAACTTTCACTAAAAACACAATAAAATGATTTTAGAAAGCAAAACAAAAGAAATCAAGAAATGTGGGGGGAAAGCATGGAAGAAAATACAAATCATAAACAAACTAGAAATTAGAAATAAATCAAAGTCTTTATATCATCACAATAAATTTATATAGGCTACCAGTTTGGAAATAAGTAATCCTTTTGCTGTTAGGTGCTGCCATGTCAATGTTGATTCATTGTTGTTGTTGTTAAGTGTCATTGAGTTGGTACCGACTCATAGCAACTCCATGTGCAATAGAACTAAACACTGCCCAGCCCTGGGTTAACCTCACAATTGTTGCAATACTTGAGCCCATTGATGCTGCCACTTTGCCAATCCATCTCTCTGGGGGTCTTCCTCTTTTTCTCTGACCCTCCACCTTACCAAATATGATATCCATCTCCAGTGATTGATCCCTTCTGACAATATGTCTGAAATATGAGTTACAAAATCTGGTCATTTTGGCCTCCAAGGAGCACTCTGGCTGCACTTCTTCCAACACAAATCTGTTCTTTTGGCAGCTCATGGTACTTTCAATATTCTCCTCTAATACCATAACTCAAATGCATCAATTCTGCTATGATCTTCCTTATTTACTGTCCAACTTTTGCATGCATATGAGGTTATTGAAAGTACCATGCCTTAGGTAAGGCATACCTTCACCCTCAAGCTGATACCTTTGCTCTTGAACACTTTAAAAAGGTCTTGTGCAGCATATTTACCTAATGCAATACGTCATTTGATTTCTTGGCTGCTGCTTCCAGGAGTTTTGGAGGTTGATCCAAGGAAAATGAAGTTTTTCTTCAATCTTTTCTCTATTGATAAGAGTGTTGTTTATTGATGCAGTGGTGAGGATTTTTGTTTTCTTTACATTGATCTTCATCAGTAAATATTTTAAGTCCTCTTCACTTTCAGCAAGCAAGGTTGCATCATCTGCATATCACAGGTTGTTAATGAGTCTTCCTCCAATCCTGATGCCACATTTTTATTCATATAACCCAGCTTCTCAGATTATTTGCTCAGCATACAGGTTGAATGGATATGGTGAAAGAATACAACCCTGTCACACACCTTTCCTAATGTGAAACCATTTGGTGTTCCCATGTTCTGTTCAAACAACTGCCTCTGCGTCTATGTATAGGTTCCTCATAAGCACAATAAAGTGCTTTATTGACTATGCGAAGGCCTTTGACTGTGTGGATCATGACAAGCTGTGGACAATATTGCAAAGTATGAGTATTCTGGAACACTTAATTGTGACTCATAGTGGCCCGATGTAAATCAGAATAAAACACTGCCCAGTCCTGTATTCATTAATTTTTCTTCAGTCTTCCTTATTCGTTGTCCAGCTTTCACATGCATATGAGACTACTAAAAATGTCATAGACTGGGTCACATGCACATTTTAGAAGAAACACAAGGAAACAGAAAAGTTAAAGTAAAAGAGGCCAAAGTTATGTTGTTGATAAGTGCCTTAGAATTGGTTCTGACACATAGTGACACTGTATAAGGTTACTGAGAAGTAGTTGGTGATTTCAAATCACTAACCTTGCAGTTGTCAGTCCAGTGATTATCCTATAGCACTATACCAAAACCCCAAAGATATGCTAGTGAACCCTAATATAAAACAAAAAACTAATGTGCCTGTATTTGTTATTGTTAAGTGTCATCGGGTCAGTGCTGACTCTTAGTGAACTTGTATAGGGTTTCCGAGGGTGGCTTCGTACCTATATTATTACCAGGGGGTGGGGGGTGGGAGGGGGGAAACAGACTCTAAGACAAAACAGATCCATTAAGAATGTAGTAGAAACTCTTGGACATTCACCAAAAATTTACTTCTTTCTAAGTATATTGTTAAACTACATTTCCTAGCCTTCCTTAGTCCAACGCCACTATGTGACTAAGTTCTAGCCAATAGAATGAGAGTAGGTGTGCCTGTGTCAATTCCAGCCCAGTACATAGAAAAGCAAGTGCACTTAATCCAGTCTCTGTTGTCTCCCATCAGCTGGATGAAAACAACAACTAGGCCCTAGGGAATGCAGAAGACCAAGATTGAAGTTGTTGGGTTACTAAAACCATAAAGAAAAGTAATTGCTGGTCAGAACTACCGTGTGAGCAAAAATACTATGTTAAGTCATTCAAACGCTTTCTTTAGTAAACAAAATTTAAAAGGTAGAAATTCACAAAGAATTTAAATCAAAAGACTGGAAAAGATCCACAGCGAAGAAGGCTGAAAAAATTAATTAAAAAAAAAAAAAAAATGGAACTGCATGTATTAAAAAAAATCTAATTACAGAAAAACATCCAAGAATTCAAGGCTATTGGAGTTGCTAAGTGTCATTGAGTTAATTCCAACTCATAGCAACTCTGTCTAGGGTTCCCAAGGCTGTACATCTTTGGAGGAGCAAAAATCTCACCTTTCTTCAACAGTGTAGCTAGTAGGCTCGAACCACCAACCTGGTGATTGGAAGCCTAAATAAAGCTTGTTAATATTGTAGTTAATTAATTGAAAAAAATATATAAGATGTTAAAATATATGAAATAGGATTGCGACAGAAATGTAACATAGGCAGAAGGAATCATTTACAACAGAATACTATGAAGTCTTGATTGAATAGCTGATTTTCAAAATGCAAATTGTCATAATTCCCTTGGAAAGAAGAAACATTTAACTAGATAAATAATCATGAAAGAAACAAGAGTTAGGGAAAGTTTGTCAAGAAATTATCCCCAAAAAGAACATAAGACCCACCAAGTGTACCAGCCATTTTGCTTAGTAAAGAAACAAATTTATACAAAAAGTTCATGGCATAAAAGAAAAAAAACAATCTACCCAAATTTTTTACAATTCTAGCCTAGTCCAGAAGGAATGCTGGTAGCATAGTGTGCTATCTGTTGGGCTTCTAACTGAAAAGTCATCAGTTCAAATACAACAACCGCTCCATGGGAGACAAATGAGGCTTTCTACTCCCATAAGAATGTATAGCCTCAGAAGCCCTACCTGGGGTTTGTATGCATCAGAACCAGCTTGACAGTACACAGCAGCACCAGCCAAATCTAAATATGAAAATACAAAGTGTCCATAAAAGGAAAAAGTCTTACCTCTCGAATATACAGGAGGTCATATCCCATTTTAGTTCCCACAATCCTATGTGTGTTTCTAGTATGAGGAGAGAACCAATCATCTTCTGCATAGCATTTGTCACATCATTGTTGCTAATCACTGTTTAGTCAACTCCATCTCATGGCAATCACATATAGAACAGAACCAAGTGGCTGCCTGGTCCTGTGCCCACTGCATTACTGTTGGTATGCTTGATTCCATTTCTGTAGCCCTTGTGTCAATCCATTTCACTGAAGTCATCCACTTTACCAATCACAATGACCTTCTTTAATCATGTGTCCCTTCTGATGATACACTAGAAATAAACAAGTTGAAGTCTCAGTTATATGCTATTGTAACCCATTATGATATTCATTGATTAATGTTCAAAAATAGGTACCAGGCTTTATTTACTTCCTAATGTATCTTAGCCTGGAAGCTCCATTGAAACCTATCTGCCATTGCTGATCCTGATAGTATTTGAAATACCAGTAGCATAGCTTCCAGCATCACAGCAACACATACCACCACGATAGGGCAAACTGAAGGATGAGTGGTGGTGTCCCATTATAGGCCTTTTATAAAACTGTGAGGGAATGGATTAATCCTCTGAGATGCAGAGTTCACTAGGTCAGTGACAGAACCCAGATTTTCAACTTAATTTTCTGGTTCTGAGCACTTTCCACCAACCAATCCTCAGAAACGTTGTATAGGGTCACTATGAGTCAGAACTGACTCAACAGCACTTAAAAACAACAAAAAGCACCTTCCGCACAAAACAGTACTAGAGAGCAGCCTGCTTGTCAATATTGATAATGCACAAATTTAAATACAAGAGCTGAACAGAACATTTCAAAGGTCAGTTCGAGAAGACAAAGTGAAATATTACAACGAAATGTGCAAAAATGGAGTCAGAAAACCAAAAGGGAAGAACATGCTCAGCATTTCTCAAACTGGGGGAACTGAAGAAAAAATTCAAGCTTCAACTTTCATTATTGAAGGATTCTCTAGGCAGATTATTGAATGACGCAGAAAGCATCAAAAGAAGATGGAAGGAATACACAGAGTCACTGTACCATAAGGAAATGGTTGATGATCAACCATTTCAAGAGGTAGCATATGATCAAAAGCCAATGATACTGAAGTAAGAAGTCCAAGGTGCATTAAAGGAATTGGCAAAGAACAAGGTACCAGGAATTGAGTAAATAAAAATTGCAATATTTTAAGAAAGTGAGGCAGAACTGGAAATTTGGAAGAAATCTGGCCAAGTGACTGGAAGAGACCCATATTTGTGCCCATTCCAAAGAGAGGTGACCTAACAGAATATGGAAATCATTGGAGAGTATCTTTGATATCTCATACCAGTAAAGTTTTACTAATGGTAATACAGAAGTAGCTGTAAGCATACATTGGCAGAGAACTTCCAGAGGTTCAAGCCAGATTCAGAAGAAGCTATGGAACGAGGGACATCATTGCTGATGTCTGATGGTTGTTGGCTGAAAGCATAGAATAGCAGAATGATGTTTACCTGTGTTTTATTGACTATGCAAAGGCTTTCGATTGTGTGGATCATGACAAGCTATGGACAACATTGCAAGTATGAGTATTCTAGAACACTTAATTGTGCTCATAAGGAATATATACATGGACTAAGAGGCAGTTGTTCTAATAGAACATGGAAAATGAATGGTTTAAAATTAAGAAAGTTGTGCAACAGGATTGAATTATTTCACCATAGTTATTCAAGCTGTATGCTGAGCAAATAATCTGAGATGCTCAGTTCTATGAAGAAAAATGTGGCATCAGGATTGGAGAAGACTCATTAACAACCAGTGATATGCAGATGATACAATCTTGCTTGCTGAAAGTGACGAGGACTTAAAATATTTACTGATAACAACAATGAGATACCATCTCACACCAGCAATAACAGTAAAGATAAAAAAAAAGTAGAGGACAGTAAATGCTGGTGAGGATGTTGAAAGACTGTGCTGCTCCTGCATTGCTGGTGGGATGGCAAAAAGGTCCAAACTCTCTGGAAAGCAATATGGCGCTTCCTCAGATGGTTGGAAATAGAAATACCTTATGATCCAGCAACTCCTCTACTTGATATTTACCCACAAGAAATATGAGCCATAACACGAGTAGATATTTGCACACCAATATTCATAGCAGTACTATTTACAATAGGAAAAAGATGGAGACAGCCTAAGTGCCCATCAACGGAAGAATGGATAAACAAACTGTGGTATATACACACAATGTAATACTATGCTACCTTGAGAAAGCTGTAAGCTACCACATAACATGGATGAACCTTGAGGACATTATGTTGAGTGAAATTAGTCAGTCATAAAAGGAGAAATACTGCCTAGGACCACTATTGTAAAAGACTAAGAAGAAAGAACCCATACTAAAGGGGGGGGGGCTTCTTTGCTGGTTACTAGGATGTGGGGGTGAGGTGAGGGGAGAGAGGGGAAGGTAGAGCACAGGGTAGGGAATAGACACAGGATAGTTTGGGTTCTGGGGATGGGGGCAATACACAAAAGGATGAGGGGAATGGAAGAACACTTAGGCAAGTTTGCATGGGCTAAGTGGGATAGAGGTAAATAATGATGTATGCACAAACTTGGAAAAACAGGTCTCTGGGATACAGGGATGGAGGCATGGTTGGGATGGGCAAAAGTGGGGAATTAATGTTAAGATGCTGTCTTTTGAATCTTGGTTTCCCTTGCATATCATTATAAAATATACACTTGAGGGGGAGAGAAAAGAATAGCCAGAACATCACCATAGAAAGCTTGTAAGTACGTCTCCTGCCTATACTTGATTGGAATACCTAAAATGGGGCTACAACATGCCCAATGAAGGAGGCTTCCTGCGGAGCCTCTGCATTACATAAGACCATAGGTGTAATCCTAAACCCCACCCAGAATCTTCTGAGGTGGGAAATTTCCACTTGAAAGGACAAACAGACCAGACTGGAGTGGCTAGAAGAATAGTAGATACTTCTTGAAAGAATGACCAATAGGAAAAATGCAAAACAATAATAGCAGTGCAACTGATTACTACAAGAACAAGCAAATTGCTCACCCAGGAGACATTAAGGCAAGCAGTCAGATCCTCTCAGGGTAAACCCCCTTCCAAGACTAAGACTTAATGGAAATACACAAGCAGACATGTGCTGTGACTGGTGACAATATTGGTCACCGATAAGGGGAAGTGAGGAAAAAACAGCAATGAAGCTGTGAGCTAAGCCCTACGACATCAATAGATTCCTGTGAACCCGGGTGGAGACCTGGTTGGCCAGAAGTATGGTAAGACCTGGGGACTCCTGGGCCCAGAGTCAGTGACATAGCCACAGTGGGCTAGAGTGGAGAATGAAGCATCCAGTTGATAAGAAGAGAGGGCATATGCATAAGAACACCCACACTTGCAAATAATATTCATTTGACCTGGCTTAATGACTGGATGATCAGAATTCAACTAGAAGAAAAAAGAAGAGAAAAAAAAGAGTAATCTGATACAATTTGATGAATTTGACCTATATCTATGGATGCAGTAGTTCAAAAGAGGGAACAAATCTTCACAACAAGGATCATTCCCACCCTCTCAATACGCAGGGTTGACAAGGATGGGCAACTTGGACATTGGCTACCCAAAATGGAGGGGCTACAAAGGCAAGAAGTGATTGGCTTACAAGTTTTCGAGAGGGAGCCTAGATTCAGAGGGCTCAGAGGAAGGTAGAATCTCCACTGAGTAGTATCCAATGTGTCTGGGCAGGGCTAATGAAAGGAGATGGGGATAAGACTCTCGTGGTATAATAATGAATCATTGCTATCAGGACTGACTGTGAGGGTTGGAAATGTAAAGGTACATGTTTTATAGCAAAAGGAGGGGAGTGGTTGACTTTGCATTCCAGGAGCAGAGGACCCTGGGACCATGAAGGGAGAGGAACAGAGTGCAGGACCCTACCCAGAGAAACAGTGATGCCACAGATGGAGGCAGAGATGATCAAGTGGAGATATGGAGAGGCTGGGGACTCTAAACCCAGAGAGGGACAGGGGCTGTGTGCTGACGACCAGGGACAGGCTTGCTGGGTATACCCTTTGGTTGGTTGATGATGCATGGAGGGGATTGTAACCATGGCAATGAAACTATATACGATAGGATGAATGTAAAGCTAATGCTCTCCCATAAACAATCACATAATACACAACAAAACTATTTAAAAAACCAAAAAACTTACTGATGAAGATCAAAGACCACAGCATTTGGTATGGATTGCATCTCAATGTAAAGAAATAAAAAAATATCATCACTGAACCAGTAAACAACATTCTTAACAACAGAGAAAAGATTGAAGTTGTAAAGGACTTCATTTTTCTTGCATCAACCATCAACACTCATGGAAGCTGCAATCCAGAAATCAAATGACGTATAACATTAGGCAAATCTGCTGCACAAGATCCCCCAGCTGCTCCTCAGAAATTCTATACAAGGTTGCTATGAGTCTGAACCAACTCAATGACACTTAACAATAAGCAACATACACATGGACCTCACCAGATGGAATACACAGAAATCAAATTAACTACATGCATGGAAAGAGACAATGGAAAAGCATCATATCATCAGCCAAAGCAAGGCCATGGGTAGATTATGGAACAGACCATCAATTGCTTATATTCAAGCTCAGTCAGAAGTTGAAAAAATAAAAACAAGTCCACAAGAGCCACAAGACCTTGAACATATCCCATCTGAATTCCAAGATCCTCTGAAGAACAGATTTGATGCATTAGACATGAAAGACGGAAGACCATAAAACCTGTGGTATTATATCAAGAGCATCATACAGGAAGAAAGCAAAAGGTCATAAAGAAGACAAGAAAGAAGGAAAAGACCACAGTGGATGTGGATGTCAGAAGAGACTCTGAAACTTTGTCTCCATCATAGAGATGCTAAAGGAAATGGAAGAAATGAGGCAGTCTAAAAGTTTAACAGAAAATATCAAAGGGCAACTCTAGAGGACAAAATCAAATGTCATAATGAAATATGCAATGACCTGGACTTAGAAAGCCAAAAGGAAAGAACACACTTAGTATTTCTCAAGCTGAAAGAACTGAAGAAAAAGTTTAAGCCTCGACTTGGTATATTTAAAGATTAAATGGACAAAATATTGAATGATGCAGAAAGCATCAAAAGAAAATGGAAAGAATACACAGAGTCACGGTACCAAAAAGAAATGGTCAATGTTTAACCATTTCAAGAGATAGTATATGATATATCTCTGGTACTGAAGGAAATAGCTAGAACTGATGGAGAAAGTCCAAGGTGCACTGAAGGCATTGGCAAATAATAAGTTTGCAGGAGTTTACAGAATATAAATTGAAATCTTTCAACAAACGGATACAGCACTAGAGGCGCTCATCCATCTATGTCAAGAAATTTGGAAGATAGCTACCTGGCCCACTGATTGGAAGAGATCCATACCTGTGGCCATTCCAGAGAGGTGGCACAATGGAATGTGGAAATCATCAGACAATACCATCAATATCACATGCAAGTCAAATTTTACCAAAAAAATCATTTAAAAATGGCTGTAACAGTACACTGACAGGTACTGGCCATCAGTTCAAGCTGGATTCAGACAAGGGCATGGAATGAGGGATATCGGTCTTGACATCAGACTCCATCTATGGAAAGACAGTGGAAAAACTGAAAGCAGAGAATACCAGGGAGATGTTTACCTGTGCTTTATTGACTACACAAAGGTTTTCTAATGCCTGGATCATGACAAGCTATGGACAACAATCTGAAACACTTATTTGTGATCACTAGGAACCTGTACATAGACCAAAAGGCAGTCATTCAGACAGAACAAGGGTTCATTGAATGTTTAAAATCAGGAAAGGTGTGTGCCAGGATTATATTCTTTCACCATACTTATTCAATCTGTATGCTGAGCAAATAATTTGAGAAGCTGGATTATATGAAGAATGTAGCATCAGGATTGGAGGAATGTAGCATCAGGATTGGAAGAATGTAGCATAAGGATTGGAGGAAAACTCATTAACAACCTGCAATATGCAGATGATACAACCTTGCTTACTGAAAGCAAAGAGCACCTAAAATACTTACTAATGAAGATCAAAGACCATAGCCTTTAGTATGGGTTGCACCTCAATGTAAACAAAACAAAAATTTTAACCACTGGATCAGTAAGTAACATAATAATTGGAGAAAAGATTGAAGTTGTCAAAGACTTCATTTTCTTGGATCCACCATCAACACTCATGGAAGCAGCATTCAAGAAATCAAACCACGTGTTGCGTTAGGCAAATATGCTGCCCAAATCCTCTTCGAAGTGTTCAAGAGCAAAGATGTCAGTTTGAGGAAAGGTTAGCCTGACTGAAGCCATGGTATTTTCAATAATCTTATATGCATCTGAAAGTTGGCCAATGAATAAGGAAGACTGTAGGAGAAGTGATTCATTTGCGTTATGGTATTGGAAAAGAATATTAAAAGTACCATGGATTGGCTAGAAGAACAAACAAATCTGTGTTGCAAGAAGTTCCTTAGAAGCCCAAGTGTCCAGACTTCAACTCTCATACTTTGAGCATACTTAGGAGGGACCAGTCCCTGGAGAATGATATCATTGTTGGTAAAATGGAGGGTCAGCGATAAAGAGGGAGACCCCCAACTAGAAGGACTGGCACCATAGCAGTAGCAATGAATTCAAGGGTAGCGATGATTGCAAGGTTGGCATGGGAGTGGGCCATGTTTCCTTCTGTTATGCATAATTTCACTATGATAGGGAACCAACTTGATGGCACCTAACAACAACAACAATGCTTGTAACATAGAAGGGGCTTCATAAGTACTTATTGGAAGAGGGAATACATGGATAGTGATCTCACACAATCATTTGACTTAGACTCATTATAAAAGAACGTATTTCAGCTACAATTTTACTCTAAATCCCTATCAGAAATAATATTCTCTTCTTGCTGTTGTTAAGTGCTGTTGAGTCAGTTCTGACTCATAGTGACCTTCAGTAGGATTTACAAGGAGTGACTCATGAGTTTGAACTACCAGCCTTGTGATTCGAACCAACCTATGGTCCATGGCTTATCCTGTTATGCCACACCAAGACACCTAATATTTTCTTTGCACACAATAAATAATATCAAGAAATGCACAGCATATTATTTGGAATGGTAAATAACTGTGAACATATATAAAAATGAAAAGTTACAAGCATTTATAACCAGCCATTTTAGTGGGATCAAAACCCTGCTTACAAAATGTGTAAGATAGTACTCAAATAGTATAAGTTCAAAAATTTATCATTGGTGAGGCTGTTGCTTCCACAGACAACCAAAACTGACAACAGCTGGGGGAACAGGTGAACCTCTAATCTACAAAAAGACCCATGCTTTCATCTCTCTGTTTTGTTTTGTTTTCATTGTCTCCAATCAATCTATGGAGTTCTCATGTGGTGATGTGATGCTGTAAGATAAGTTCGTAACTGCTAATCTTAAGGTTGGCGGTTCAAACCCACCACCCTCCTCAGGAATTCTTTACAGGGTCGCTATGGGTTGGAACTGATTCAATGACACCTAACAGCAATAGCAGCATCAACGCCACTACCCAGTGGTAGAAATGTGTGGGTTCTTGCTCCAGAAGAGAGGTCCTTAAGATTGTTAAGTCCTTAAGATCCTTAAGAGCAAGAGTGATGAGAATAGAAGAGACCGAAAAGTCAGGATGCTGCACATCTGGTCTGGAGGCAGCTGCAGCCTACAACTGACAACAGAGCTGCTGCAGCGGCTAAGGCAGTCATAGAAGGATGAGTATTATGCAGGATACTTTCACTTGATTCAACCTGAAAGAGCAGTGATTAGTTGTAGGGGCTTGTGATCATTTGTTGCAAAATATTTCAATCATTAATTTCTATGACCTAGCACTCGTTGCTGATCTACATAAACAATTTTGAATTTGAGATTTTTTCCCCCAAATACTATCTAAATTCCTGAAATTTGGAAATAAGCATCCAAATCCAAAAAAGTCAGGATTTCTTTGGCAATAACTTACAGTTTGGTTGAATAATGAAATACTGATATGGCTCTCTTCCTTTTTTTAAAAAAATCTTTTTTAAGATTCCTTTCTCATAAGTTAGACATCAGCTATGCCGAGAAATGTCCCTCCTTTAGTAGAAGCTTCTCAGGAACAGCTGGAGTGCTAGAAATTCACATATCAACCCATCCATCTAGATAAAGGTTCAAACACGAGTGTTCTGGGTATTGGCAACCTCTCTCCATCAGTCTTGTCTGGCACCTTTGGCACTGACAGTCACTCTTGCTGGTGTCTGGGAGGCGTTTCATCCTTGGTCCCTACAGAGGCATGCTCTGTGTTATCACAACAGGATTGATCTGCTAAGCTCTCCACATGTGATGCTTGTCATTCCTGCTCTAGAGAGATTACTTAAGTGTTAATACAATCATTTGAATTCTCCATTCTTTAAAGGAAACTTTACGTTTCCTAATGATTCACTGAAAGTACCCTATTTTTCTAAAATGATCCACTGTCACAGGAAAACAAATATACAATCAAACAAAAAACAGGACAACTAGAAACCATATGACCTGTATTTATTAAAACCAGAACAACAGTCACACAGAGAAACACAATTCCAATGAGCTGTCTTAAACTAAAGAGACGCTTGCAGAAAAGATAGAAGACAGACTTGACTTCCACATTGCTGCTTGCAATAAACTCAACAGATTTGCCTGGAAAAGTCTCCAATGGAACACCTAAAAATATTTTTTCATTTGAGAGAATCTCCATGTAAGATTCATGCTCTGACCCAAATCACACAAGGGAAATGGATGCCAACTCTTCAATATTGTTGCTGCTAAATCTTAAATGGGGCTTCAAAAAGCCATCTTCTTAGGAACTAAATCAATGAATCTTCCGAATTCAGAGCACATCAAAGAAGTAAATGCTTCTTCTCTTAGTGTGGCAGTTAGATTCTGGAGTTTGCTTTGCTCCTGATAGGTTTGAAATTATATTTATCAGAACATAGCCTTTCTTGGTTTCTCTTTAAAGCATATTTTCATGACAGTTTTAGATCCCTACATAGCATGTTCCTTGACTCATTGTCTTGATTACTTTTCTAGCAATTACTAGCTGCTGCTTGTAAGCTACACTGTGTGCTGTTTTTACCTCATATACTGCCACTCTGACCTCAGTGACCACAATCTTTCAAGGGCATCATAATTTACAGTAGTGTTCAAGTTCAAGGTTATACAAATGTCTGACCTCTATTCAAACTAGGTCCCTCTACCTGTAAAACCCATTCTTTCTATGTGTGCCCCTCACTAAAGTTATGTTATCTTCTCGCAGTGAAATATCTCTCCTAACTTCTCCTTCCTCAGTCATATTCAAGAAGGAAGTTGAAACTATCTGTCATAATTTGGGAACTTGTACTTCAAACTACCTGGTTTTTGTTTGTTTTTTTTAGTTTTCTCTTATTTTATTTAGGTCACATTCCAGTAGACATCAAAGTACTGGCAAAAAATATATATCTCTTAAATTTGTGTTATTTTCAGCATTCTCCACCCCCCCTCGACCCCCCCACATTCATTTATTTTTCTTACGTAATAGCATTGGGCGGAGTCCTGGTGTGGCGCTGTGGGTTAATGCACCAGATTGCAAAGCTGTTTGAACTGCAAGGTCGGCAGTTCAAGCTCACCAGCGGCTCCTTGGAAACCCTATGCAGGGTCGCTATGGGTCGGAATCGACTCGACAGCACTTAACAACAACAACAACAACAAGTAGCATTGGGCAGTACTGATAAAATTGTTGTTGTTAGATGCCATCGAGTCGGTGCCGACTCATAGCAACCCTAGGCACAACAGAACGAAACACTGTCCGATCCTGGGCCAACCTCACAATCGTTGCTACATATGAGCCTACTGATGTTGCCACTGTATCAATCCATCTTGTTAGGGGTCTTCCTCTTTTTCTCTGACCCTTCACTTTACCAAACATGACCTGTTTTAAGAGCTTCCTTCAGACTTGCTTTCCTCCCGTATTTCCCTTGGCAGCCTGATCCCACTCTCAGAAGGCTATACAACACTGTTGTTGTTGTTAAGTGCCATCGAGTTGGTTCCGACCCATAGCGACCCTGTACAGGGTTTCCGAGGGTGTAAATCTTTACGGGAGTAGAAAGCCTCATCTTTCTCCCGCGGAGCGGCTGGTAGTTTGGAACCGCTGACCTTAAGGTTCGCAGCCCGATTCGTAACCACTACGCTACCGTAGCCAAAATTCCAGGGTGCCAGATATCAATGACCCCAGCAGAAGACTGTAAACCGGAACCATGACAGAGGAGACGAGAAAGGCGAGCAGGTGACCAGTGCTGGAGAAGACCAGGGGAAAGTCCTTCTGGGTTCTATTCGAGGAGCCACAGCCCAGTTCCCTCCACACCCAGCATGCACTCACAACTTAACATAAATGGTATCCTCTGATTCCCAAACCAAAAGCCAATAGCCATTATTCTCAACAATAGGACAGAATATTTGAAATAGAAAAAGACTTGGAAAATCTGGGAATGAGGTCCCCATATACAGCAACCATAATCATTTATTTTGAGCTGCTTGTCTCTTGTGATCAATATCACTGTCTGTGATAGGTTTTTCCTAAATTTCATGGCAACAGTAAACTCTACTCATGTATATCTAGACTTCAACATCTTACCAAGTTCATCAATGTTAAAATAAATTAAAGAGAACATTGCCTGAGAAGTACATTATAAAGTCCATTGCTACATTACAAGTGGAGATGGTCAGTCCTCAGGGACTGGATGCTCAGTTCATAAGCAAAGCCTTCAGTTACATTTGCAAGTTGGCTTTAGTGACTCTCGATGGTCCAGGCAGACATGGCATCCAACAAAGAAGACATTCCTCATATGCTTCTCTTTATATGTTTTACTTTTTTTGTTGTTTTTTACTTTATAAATATTTACAATTTAAGGGAAACATTTCCCAGAGGTTTCCTGTACACTAAACAAAATTGTCTTACAATAAACAGCACACTTCTAGGACTAGACATGAGCCTTTGAAGCTCTTATGAACCCAGTTCCTAAACAAATATTTGGAAGGAGAGAAGTATTATGGTAGAATTCTCCCCTTCCTAATGGGAGACCCCGTTCAATTCCCAGGCAATACAACTCATACACAGACACTACCCCATCTGTCAATGTAAAACAGAGGAGGAAGAAAGATTTGGTGATTTTCTTCAGAAAAGCAGCCAATGAAAACTCTATGAATTGCAATGGTCTGATCCGCAAGCATCGGGATGATCCAGGACTGAATGAGATTTTACTTCATTGTCTATGAGGTTGCCATGTATTGGGGGCCAACACAATGGCAGTTAACAACACTTAGAAGAAAACAGAGACTGGTGGCTTTAGGGTAGGTAATCCAGAGATTCTCTTACAGGAGTTTCTCCAAAGGATCCATCTTTCCTTATTCACCTTAGTATTAATATGACTTTCCTTATTCACCTTAGTATTAATATGACTTTCTCCATTCTCAACCCCTGAAATATTTCCATTTCTATAGTAGAGTCCTGGTGTGGTGCTGTTGGTTAATGCACTAGACTGCAAAGTCGGTTTGAATCACAAGGTTGGTGATTCAAGCTCACCAGCTGCTCCTTGGAAACCCCATACAGGGTAGCTATAGGTCAGAACTGACTCGATGGTACTTAACAACAAATAGGTAATGTGATTGAAACCCACCAACCACTCCTCAGGAACCCTATACAGGGTCACTGAGTGGGAACCAACTCAACAACACTTAACAAAAACATATCTTACTCATGCTTTCAGATTTCTAGAAATTCAATATACTAGAACTTTCACCATACTTTCATTTCCCATCATGAACCGTTTTTGATCTAGAGATTCTGAAGATTAAGTAGCACAGAACCATTTTGTAGACCTTTTTGCTTTGTATGATTTTCAGCTTTTTGGGTTTCTTCCATCATGGCCACAGGTAGAAATGTAGGATTTGGCTGCTGAGACGGTTATTGATAGCCAGGTGCTCATCAAAGGGAAAAACCTGGTAACAAGCAGTGTGTCATAATCTATAATTTATAAACCCTGTCACGATGTTAATTGCCCTTAGAAATTCATTATCATCACCATCACCAGCATTCACTGATAAGTCAAAGGGCACACTCTCTCCGGCTGCTTGGAGAGTAAAACTTGCTGAGGCCATAGGGTCAAGAGACATTCCCAGGTGAAGGGCTTGAACTTCATTAGCCCTTTTCCCAGGGCTGTTTACACACACGCATGTGCCAAGATGGCGTAAGCCTCAGGAAATTTCCACTGCAGCCTAAACCGAGAGTGTCACAATAGAATGTTGGAAACAAATAATGGGGTCATTCCAAATCATCTGCCCACACCCACTTCGTATCACATATACTCCATTTTCAGCAGGGAGCTCTGAAATTGCATGGGAATGTACTGATGAGTTTGCTTGCAGGCATCAGCCTTCTCAAAGCTACCTTTATATGTTAAAATTTACCTCAGTCACAGCTACACTACAGGGCACTTCAACACTTCATTCACTGCAGACCAGCCACTGACACAGGTACTGGTGGAACTCTAGGGAGGGGACAGGAGTAGAGAAGGGATTATGGGAGGGGTATATTTATTTTAACAGCTCTTTGATAAACCCATCGGCATTTGAGGACGCTTCTGAGTCAGACTTTGGGGACTGAATCCTTAATTATACAATATAATTGTTGTTAATGGAACGTGTACATTTCAACCCAGCAAGACTGGTGCTGTTTAATGCCAGCATGACATATTTCCCAGATCGTTCTCTTTATTTGTATAAATAGCAAAGAAGCAAAAATTGCATCAGCTTTCTGCATAATGAAAAGGGAGGGATGGGTAGCCTGTACTGTGGTGGCCAGATGCTCTTTTATCTCTTTTCAAATCAACATGCAGAGCTGGTGGTCCTCAAATAGAAAGCATTTTTCCTAAGGGATGGCAGCACTCTAAGTTTGGAATTATAACATTCTATAAATAAATAAAAAAGATTATTAAGAACGCTGTGTAAATCTCCTAGTCAAACACCCCTTCAAGCAACGATCATCAGTAATTCAGTTTGGTCCCTTAATCCCACTGTATACAAACACTCAGCATAAATACAGTATTTAACAAGCACCAGAGAAAACGCGGCATTCTTGTGATAAAGGCTCATTTAGGAGGGGTGCACATTCTTTGCCACCAGTCATGTTGGCCACCTCTAGAGTTAAGGTCTTCAATGGACTCTCCTGCCTGAATGAGTTACCCCCTTCTTATGAGCAAATCTCAGTCATACATAATCAACCATTTAAACAAAACCTGCAATGATTAACTTGCTCCCACATCCTTCATGTTCCATTTCTGCGCCTTCACAGGGTCTCCATTTGAAACCACGTCACATTTGCAAAGATCCAAAGTCTTCTTTCAGCCATGACATCCACAGTAAGGTTTAAACAGTATCAGGTAAGAAGCAGATCACAGTGGGGATTAGTAAGGTTCTCAGGGGATCCAAGAGCTAACACAGTGGCTTCTTGGGGCTGTGACTGCCTACTTGTCTCTGCCTGCCTCTCTGTCTGCGAGCTGCTTTGGGTGTTTCTCTCAGAATCGCCATCTCTCCTTTTCTTCTTCTGTGTCTGTCCTTGTCATCTTCTCTTCCTCAAGTTAATTCTTCTTTGAGTGGTTCACTGTCTCAATCTAGGGCCTTGGTCAGTATAAGTAGTAGGGAAGGTAACACTTTCTCTGAGGTAAACATAGTCTGAAAGTGATACCAGCTTCCTGTGAATTGTGAGGACACTTAACAATGTGGCTTAGGGCAGCAAACAGACCAGAGTCCAATTTCTCCTCCATTCATTGACTTGCCAAGATACAAGCACCTTTATTGTTGTTAGCTTCTGTTGAGTAAACTCAGACTCGTGACAACTCTACATGTACACCAGAACAAAGCAGTGTCCAGTCCTCAGTGCCATCTTCACAACTGATGGAATGCTCAAGTTCATTGCTGTGGTCACTGTGTATTTTGAGCACCTTCCAACCTAAGGATCTTATTCTCTACATTGTATTGGACAATACTCTGTTTTAATCGATAGTTTTCAGTGGCCAATTTTTGGAGTACATCACCAGGCTTTTCTCATATTCTGTATAGTCTGAAAATTCTACTGAACACTGTCCACCATGCAGCACTCTGCTGGTATTTGAAATACCAGTAGCATCACTTGAAGCATCCCAGTGATATGCAAGTCACCACAGTATGATAAAAGAGTGGAGGACAAGCATTTTTAATACCCTTTTTTAATTGTTATAGCATTATTAGGGTCACATAGTTAAATAAATGCAGTTGCTATTGTTAGTTGTTATTGTTTTATATTTATCACACTTGTGTAACAAGTGTGGCTTCTACCCAGCTCTCTACAGTACACCCTCCCAATGTCACTGAGTCAATTCCAACTCATAGACTTGATAGGGTTTCTGAGACTGTAAATCTTTATGGGAGGAGTCATCTTCACCTTTCTCCCTTGGAGCAGCTGGTGGGTTTGAACTGCCAACCTTGTTGTTTGCAGCTCAATGCTCACACTACAGTGCCACCAGGTTGGCGGCTACAATACAAGGGTGCTTCCAAAAGTGCATGGAAAAATCCACTATCCTTTAATACAATTTTCCCACAAACATTTTGGATCCCCCTTATGTACTTTGTGAGGACATAAAGAATATAAACTGGTAACAATCTCACAAGTTGAATTAGGCAGATAATGGGGGAAAGGCATAGGTGAAAGCTATTCTGTTTGTCAAGATTTCTGTAAAATTTTACCTCAGGTTGGTTTTTAATCCCCCTTTACTTCTCTTTTTAATAAACATGATGGGACAGTTTGGTATAAATATGAACATGATGGATAAATAAGAAAGTTACTGCTTCAGACATCAATTAATTATACTAAAGCAATCCCAGAAGTCTGTCTCACCTGCTCCAATGCCTGATGTTTCAACAGCTGCTCAAGAGGAGGCAATTCCCTGAAGAGGTCTTCCTGGTCTTGGTTAGAACCAGGAGAGTGAAGGATTCTTAAAGACCAGGGGGTTCAGCTGCCCACCAGGGTGCCACCTGAAAGGACTGCTCCCTGTGAGGGGACTCTGTGAGACATAAAGGAGTGTTGGGTTTACTATAAGATGGATAATAAATACAACTTATTCTGTTCTCTGTGCATGAGACTATGTGTGCATTTTATGAAAGTCAAGTTGTTGTTCTTAGGTGCCATCATGTCAGTTCCGACTCATAACAACCCTATGCACAACATAACAAAACACTACTCAGTTTGATGCCATCCTCACAATTGTTGAGCCTACTGTTGCTGCTACTGGGCCAACCCATCTTGTTGGAGTCATCCTCTTTTTTTGCTGACCCTCCAAGTTACCAAGCATAATGTCCTTCTCCATGGACTGGATCCTCCTGATAACATGTCCAAAGTATGAGAGATGAAGTGAGCCCTTCTGGCTTCTAAGGAGCATTCTGGCTATACTTCTTTCAATACAGATTTGTTTGCTTTTCTGGTAATTCATGGTATTTTCAATATTCTCCAGCACCATAACTCAAATGCATCAGTTTTTCTATGGTCTTCCTTATTCATTGTCCAACTTTCACATGCATGTAACGCAATAGAAAATAACCCTCAAACTAACATGTTTGCTCTTGAACACTGTAAAGAGGTCTTGTGCAGCAGATTTACCTAATGCAATACGTTATTTGATTCCATGAATGTTGATTGTGGAAATGAAGTCTTTGACAACATCAATCTTTCTCTATTTTTTGTAATTGTTCTTAGTTGGTATCAAGTCACTTCCAAACCACAGCAACGAAAACAGAACGAAACTCTGCCCAATCTTGCATCATCCTCACAGTTGCTGCTTCCTTTGAATCCTTTGTTGCTGTCACTGTGCCAATCCATTTCCCTCTTTTTCACTGTTCCTCCACTTTACCAAGAATGATGTCCTTCTCCAGGGACTGGTCCCTTCTAATAATATGCCCAAAGGATGACACACAAAGCGTGGCCTTCTTGACTTCTAAGGAACATTCTGGTTATACTTTTTCCAACACAGATTTATTTGTTCTTCTGGCAGTCAATTGTACCTTTAATATTCTCCTCCAACACCATAACTCAAATGCACCATAACCCAAACGCATCAAGTCCTTAGAAGTAAGGACTTCCTTATTTATTGTCCAATTTTCATACGCATATGAAGCTATTAAAAACACCATGACTTGGTTTCAGTGCACTTTAGTCCTCAAACTGACATATTTTCTCTTGAAAATCTTTTCTCTTTAAAGAGATCTTGGGCAGCAGATTTGTCTAATGTAATATGTATTTGATTTCTGGACTGCTAATTCCATGAGGGTGGATAATGGATCCAAGAAAAATGAAGTCTTTGATAACGTCAATCCTTTCTCTGTTCATCATGATGTTGTTTATTGGTCCAGTGATGGAAATATTTGTTTTCTTTACATTGAGGTGCAACCCAGACTGGAAGCTGTGGTCTTTGAGTTTCATCAATTATTTTAAGTCGTCTTTGTTTTCAGCGACATCTGCATATCACAGATGGTTAATGAATCTTCCTCCAATCCTGATGCCACATTCTTCTTCATACAATCCAGCTTCTTGTATTATTTGCTCAGCATAAAAATTAAATAAATAGGTTGAAAGAAAACAACCCTGGTGCTTACCTTTGCTGTTTTTAAACCATTCAGTGTCCCCTTGTTCTATTTGAACTACTGCCTCATGGTCTATGTACAGGTTTTTTCATGAGCACAAGTTTCAGAATACTCTTTCTCTGTAGCGTTGTCCATAGCTTGTCGTGATCCACAGTCAAAAGCCTTTGCACTGTCAATAAAGCACAGGTAAACATCTTTCCTATATTGTCTTCTTTCAGATAAGATCCATCTGATGTTCAGCAATGATATACCTCATCCCATGTCCTTTTCTGAATATGACTTGAACCTCTGGCAATTTCCCGTCAATGTACAGTTGCAGCCAGTTTTTAATTATCTTTAGCAAAATTGGTTTTATAACTCCAGATGTTTGCACATTTCACAATAATATTTAACTTTGTCTTCTCGAGCTGCACTTTAAATTTTCTGTTCAGCTCTTTTACCTCCTTATTTCTTCCATTTGCTTTAGCATCTCTCTGCTAGAGAGTAAGTTTCAGAGTCTCTTCTCACAATCATTTTGGTCTTTTTTTTCTTCATTGTATGTCTTCTTTATTTCCTTTTGTTTTCTTTCTCTATGGTATCCTTGATGTCATCTCACAACTCTTCTGGCTTTCTGTCATTAGTGTCTAATGCATTAAATCTGTTCTTGAGATCATCCCTAAATCCAGGTGCAGTATGTTCAAAGTCAAATTTTGGCTCTTGTGGACTTGTTTTCATTTTCTTCAGCTTCAACTGAACTTGCATATGAGCAAGTTAATGTCTGTTCCACAATCTGCCCCGGCCTTGTTTTGACTGATGATATGGAGCTTTTCCATCATCTCTTTCCAAAGACGTAGTCAAGTTGATTTTTCTGTATTCCATCTGGTGAACTCCATGTGTATAGTTCTTTGCAATGAGGAAGTCACTGATCTTTAAAAACTCTTATCATGTGATATCCAGCATCATTTCTATCACCAAGGTCTTATTTTCCAACTATTAATCAATCATTGTTTCCAGCCTATGCATTTCAATCACCAGCAATTATCAATATATTTTAATTGCATGTTTGATCAATATCAAATTGAAGAAGTTGTTAGAATTCTTCAAATTTATCATCACTGGCTTTAGTGGTTGGTGCATAAATTTGAATAATAATGATACTAACTGATCTTCCTTACAGGCACATGGTTATTATCCTATCACAGACAGCATTATACTTCAAGATAGATCTTGAAATGTTCTTTTTGATGATGTATGCAACGCCATTCCTTTTCAGTTTGTCATTCCAGGCATAGTAAACCATATAATTGTCAGAGTCAAAATGGCTAATACCAGTTCATTTCAGAAGTCCAAAGTGCACTGAAGGCATTGGCAAAGGATAAGGCACCAGGAATTGATGGAATACAATAGAAATCATTCAACAAACTGATACAGCACTGGAGGCACTCATTCATCTGTGCCAAGAATTTGGAAGACAACTACCTGGCCAACTGACTGGAAAATATCCATATTTGTACCCATTATAAAGAGAGGTGACCCAACAGAATGCAGAAATCATTGGATAGCATCATTGATATACCATGAAAGTAAGTTTTACAAAGGGTAATACAAAAACGGCTGCAACCATACATTGACAGAGAACTTCCAGAGGTTTAGAAGAGGACATAAAATAAGGGATATCATTGCTGACATCAGATGGATCTTGCTTGAAAGCAGAGAATACCATAAAGATGTTTACCTGAGCTTTATTGACTCTGCAAAGGTTTTTAATTGTGTGGATTATGAAGTATAGCCAGAGTG
>NW_006408533.1:2106759-2109147 GCF_000296735.1 Chrysochloris asiatica | reverse complement strand
CCTGGATGGAATTGGTTTCAGTGTCTATTAGGACCACAGGGCAGCTGGGGGTAGGGTGGTTGTTTATGAGGATTCTGTAGGTCTGGAGCTGAGCCCATCTGAATCCAGGCACCCAAGCAGTGCAGCCAGCCCACACCTCACACTAGCATGGCTCACAACCACACAGTTCCTAACTCCCAGAGAGTAAGATCTATGCTAAGTGTGAATGAGGATGGGAGCTGGACATACCTATGGTCACCAGGAAAGCATTGGAGAAAAGATGGAATTGCACCTTTCCTATTGCATGTGTGAATCTTTCTGTCGGCAAAGTTGCTCACAAAAATTCAAAACAGTTGCATTGTGTCTGGCTGGTCATTCCCCAGCTAGTCTCCCTCTCTTACAATACATACTCAGTCTCTCTTCCAAGCAAGCACTCAATATACTTCCTTAACCTTTCCTCTGAAGTTCAGGGTTCCAGGATTTTCATTGGTATCTGTTTCATTTTGTCTCTGGTATTTTTGTTACTGAATGTTATGTAGACTATCTACCTAGTCCATCATCTTCTATATTACTTTATTTTGTCTTCTTGAGCTGCCTGTTGGGATTTCCTGTTCAGTTCTTTTAATTGTCATCAGCTTCAGCCTGAACTTGCATATAAGCAATCGATAGTCTATTCCAGTCTGCCCTTGGCCTTGTTTTACTTAATGATATTGAGCTTCTCCATTGTCCCGTCTCACATATGTAGTCAATGTGATTCTTGTGCATTCTATTTGTCTAGGTCCACAAGTACAATTGCTGTTTATGTTGTTGAAAAAAAGACATTTGATATGGATAAATCACTGCCCTTGCAAAATTCTATCATGTAAGCTACAGCACTGTTTCTATCACCAAGGCTATAGTTTACAACTACTGATCGTTCCTCTTTGTTTCCAACATTCACATTCCAATCATTGGTGCATCAGTGCATCTTGATTGCATGTTTGAACAATTTCAAACTGTAAAGTTGATAGAACTCTTCAATTTCATCATTATTGTCTTTAGTGGTTGTTACACAAATTTTAATAATACTGATATCAACTGGTCTTCCTTGTAGGCATATGGATATTAACCTATCACAGACAGCATTGTACTTCAAGGTAGATCTTGAAATGCTCTTTATGATAAATGTGATGTCATTCCTCTTCATTTTATCATTTCTCACATAGTACACCATATGATTATCCAATTCAAAATAGCCAATACTAGTTCATTTCAGCTCACTAATCTCTAGGAAATCAACCTTTATGCATTTCATTTCATTTGTTGATGACTTCCAGTTTTCCTAAACTCATACTTCATGTCTTCCACATTCTGATGATTAAAAGATGCTTGCAGCTTTTTTCTTCTCATTTTGAGTCATGCCCTATCAGCAAATGAAGGTCTGGAAAGCTTTTTTCATTCCACCCACATCATTGTTATCTTTACTTTGAAAAGACAGTTCTTCCCCAGTTGTATTTTGAGTGCCTTCTAACATCAGAGGCTGATCTGACATTATGTCAGACAACGTTCAGCTGCTTTTTATAAGGTTTTCAGTGGTGCTGAAAGTTAATGTGCTGGACTGCAAAGTTGGTTTGAACCACAAGGTTGGCAGTTCAAGCTCATCAGCTGCTGCTCAAAAACCCTACGCAGGGTCAACATGGGTCGGAACTGACTCGATGGTACTCAACAACAACCATTCGCAAGTGTTCTGCCTCTCTTTCTTCCTAATCTATCTTTTTCTGGAATCTCTGCTGAAATTTGTCCACCAAAGGTGACCCTACTGGTATTTTAAATACCAATGGCATAACTTCCAGTATCATAGCAACACCACAGTATGACAAATAAGTGGTGGTCTGAATGCTTTTGCCATGTCTAAATTAGATTGCTGGAAATGTAGCAGTTGCCTCATTGACAGACATCCTCTGACATGGGCATTCAGCTGATTTTCTCCCACAGCACAGGTATCATTTTACAGCATTTCATGTTCTATTCAAAGAATAGAAACACTGTTGAATTTTCAATATGCACTTTGTGTCAAGTTCAATCATATTTCCCAATCATATTTTTTATTCTACTTTTAATAATCCCATAGTGAAGATCTAGCCATAAAACTCTACTTGTTACTTCAGAATAGATATTTCTGGGATTTAAGGTTATCACAGGACATCCTTTGGAGCTATCCTCTTTGTGGTTCCATTGGAGTTGGAAGATGCCCCAAGAGATTTTTTTTCAAGATATATGGACTCCTGGTGTGGCACTATAAGATCAGCAATGGACTGACTGTAAACCCTATATAGGGTGGTTACAAGTTGGAACCTCAACAGCACTTTAAAAAACATTTGGTGTTAAATGCTATCAAGTCAGTTCTGACTCATAGTGTCCTTGTATAGG
>NW_006408533.1:2096943-2105414 GCF_000296735.1 Chrysochloris asiatica | reverse complement strand
CCATCTGTATCTGTTTCTCCCAGTCTCCCATGACTTTGTTTCAGAAGGTCTGCTCAGTGCATCTGCTCACTCCACCACCTTGCCCTGGTTTCAGAAGCCTACTTATTAAAAGCAGTGTTTCACTTCCTTAGACTAGCATTACCAAACTTCTCACCATACTGATTGCAGGTGCTTTTTCAGCTTATCTGCCTTACACACTACACAAAATGGCTGCTCCTCAAACAAGAGTTATCAGGTCTTATCTTCACCCTTTTTCTCAAAATTCCAAATACCTGAAATGCTTACTTTTTTATTCTGGAGTCCTTTGAATCTTTCCAAATACTGTTCAGAATGTTCCAACATTATCCACTCCCCAAAACTACTGGCTAAGTGTTGATTCTGGCCACTAGGTCTTAAGACCATTATCCCATTATCCATTACCCAATCACTCATCTGTCAATTTGTCATATTGTGGTGGCTTGTGTGTGGCTGTAATGAATGAAACTATGTCATTAGTATTTTAAATATCAGCAGGGTCACCATTGATGGAGCTTCCATATTAAGACAGTCTAGGAACAAGAAGATGAAGACCACTTCTGAATATTTAGCAACTAAAAATCTTATGAAGATCAGCAGAACATTATCAAATATAGTACCAGAAGATGAGCCCTCAGATTGTAAGTCAGTCAAAATACCACTGGAAAGAGCTGCCTCCTCAAAGTTGAGTTGAACATGATGACAATAGTGGACTAAAGCTTTCAGGACCTTCATTTGCTGATGGGGCACAATTCAAAATGAGGAGAAACACCTACAAACATCCATTAATAATTGGAACATGGAATATATGAAGTATGAATGTAGGAAAATTGGAAGTTGCTAAAAAGGAAATGAAATGTATAAAGATCAATGTCTAAGGCATTAGTGAGCTGAATGGACAGGTATTGACCATTTTGAATCTGATAATCATATGGTTTACTATACCAGGAATTATAAAATAAAGAGGAATGACATTACATTCATCATCAGAAAGAACATTTCAAGATCTATCTTGGAGTACAAATCTGCCTGCGAAAGGATAATATCCATTTGCCTACAAGGAAAATGAGTTAATATCATTATCATTCAACTTTACACACCAACCACTAAAGCTAGTAAAGATGAAATTGAAGAACTTTATCAACTTCTTCAGTCTTAAATTTATCAAGCATACAATCAAAATGTATTGATCATTACTGGTGAATGGGAAACTCGGTAAAAAGAGGAAAGAGCTGTAGTTGGAAAATATGGCATTGGTGACAGAAATGATGCTAGATATCAAGTAGTAGAATTTCGCAAGACAAATGAGTTATTCATTGCAAATACCTTTTTTCAACAACGTAAACAGTGCCTATATACATGGATCTCACCAGATGAAATATACAAAAATCAAATTGACTACATTTGTGGGAAAAGACAGTGGAAAAACTCAATACCAAAACAAGGCCAGGGGTTGACTGTGGAACAGAATATCAGTTGCTCATATGTAAGTTCAGACTGAAGCTGAAGAAAATTAAAGCAAATCCAAAAGAGTCAAAATATAATATTGAACATATCCCACCTGAATTTAGTGACCACCTCAAGAACAAGTTTGATGCATTAGACACTAATGATTAAATACCAGAAGAGTTGTGGAATGACATCAAGAACATCAGACAGAAAGAAAGCAAAAAGGTCATTAAGAAACCAAAAATGAAAAGAAGACCAAAATGGGTGTCAGAAGAGACTGAAACTTGAAGCAAATGGAAGAAAAGAGGAGGTAATAGATCTGAACAGAAAATTTCAAAAGGCAGCTCGAAAAGACAAAGACACATATTATACTGAAATGAGCAAAGACCTGGAGTTAAAAAACCAAAAGGGAAGAACAAGATCAGCATTTCTCAAGCTGATAGAACTGAAGAAAAAATTCAAGCTTCATGTTGCATACTGAAGTTTTCTATGGATAAAATATTGAATGATGCATAAAGTATCAAAAGAAGATTGGAGGAATATACAAGAGTCACTGTACCAAAAACAAATGATTGATGTTCAACCATCCCAAGATATAGCATAAGATCAAGAACCAATGGTACTGAAGGAAAACATCTAAGATGCACTGGAAGCATCAGTATAGAACAAGGCTCTGTGAATTGATGGAATAAAAATTGAAATCTCTCAACTAACTGATTCAGCATGGAAGGCAAGCGCCTTCACTCATCTATGCCAAGAAATTTGGAAGACAACTATCTGGCCAGCTGATTGGAAGAGATCCATATTTGTACCCATTCCAAAGAGAGGTGACCAAACAGAATGTGGAACTCATTGAACAGTATCATTAGCTATCACATGCAAATAAAATTTTGCTAAAGATGGCTGCAATAGTACATTGATAGGAAACTACCAGAGGTTCAAGCCAAATCAGATGAGGATGTGCAACAAGGGATATCATTGCTGATGTCAGATGTATCTTGCTTGGCTAAAAGCAGAAAATTCCAAAGAGATGTTCACTTGTGCTTTGTTGACTATGCAAAGGCTTTTGACTGTGTGAATCATGACATGCTATGGATAACATTGCAAAGAATGGGTATTTCAGAACACTTACTTGTGCTCATGAGGAATCTGTACATGGACCAAGAGGCAGTCATTAGAATAGAATAAGGTGATACTGATTTAAAATCAGGTGTGCCAGGGTTCTATTATTTTGTCATGCTTTATTTTCTATTATTTTGTCAATCTGTATAGTGAGCAAATAATTTGAGAAAATGGATTACATGAAGAAGAACATGACATCAGGATTGGAGAAAGACTCAATAACATTCTGCGATATGCAGATAATACCACCTTGCTTGCTGAAAGTTAAGAGGACTTAAAATACTTACTGATGAAGATCACAAATACCACACCCTTCACCATGGGTTATACCTCAATGTAAAGAAAACAAAAATCCTCACCACTGGACCAGTAATAGCATGATAAATGGAGAAAAAAAAATCAAAGTTGTCGAAGACTTCATTTTGCTCAGATCCACAATCAAAACTCATGGAAGCATCAGTCAAGAAATCAAATGACATATTGCATTAGGCAAATCTGCTGCCCAAGACCTCTTTAAAGTGTTCAAGAGTAAAGATGTCAATCTGAGGATAAAGGTACACCTGACACAGATGATGGTATTTTCAAATGCCTCATATGTATGTGAAAGTTGGACGATGGATAAGGAAGATCATAGAAACATTGCTGCATTTGAGTTTTCATGTTGGGTAAGAATATTAAAATGACCATTGGCTGACAGAAGAACAAACAAATCTGTGTTAGAAAATGTATAGAAAGAATGTTCCTTAGAAAGGAGGATGGTGAGACCATCTAGGGACCAGTCCCTGGAGAAAGGACATCATTCTTGGTAAAGTGCAAAGTCAGTGAAAAAGAGGAATACTCCCAATGAGATGGACTGACACAGTGGTAGCAGAAATAGGCTCAAGAGTAACTACAATTGTGGTGCAGGACCCGGCAATGTTTTGTTCTGTTGTGCATAAGGTCTCTATGCATCGGAACCCATGCCAAGGCAGCTAACAATAACAACAGTCCCTTTATCATTCAACATTGTATGTAAACCTTCTGAGCTCTACTTATATTATTTTGAAACTTACTAGCGCTGCTAGACTCCTCAATCAATTTTAAGTGATTTTAGGGCAGTCTATCCATTTTGAACTTTGTAGTGTGTCCTACAACTGTTGGCACACACCTCAATAAATATATTATTATTGAATAAGTAGTGGTTAATTGAAAACATCCACCAAAGGCAACACTGGACCATTTTTTCTTAGCATAAACAGGTCACCCAAGGTCGATGGACTTCGTTATAGGAAGTCCAGAGTTCTGCAGTTAGCCTCTTCCTGCTTGACCTGGAACAAGATGGGTCCAACATTCAGAAGGGTTGTATGACATGGGACACAATAAAACACAATGGTTAAATACCTGGAATCTGGAGTCAGACTGCAATCACAAATGTTGCAACCTAGGAAAAGCAATTTAACCTCATTGGGATTCCGTTTCCTCCTCTATGAAAATGGGACAATAATAATTATATATCTGTAGGGTCACTTATTATGATCAATGTAAACCTTATAAACTGTGAACACTGCATCAAAGTAAGCTCTCAGAAACTATCTATAGGAGGGGACTTCAAAAATTCATTAAAAACGGAACTAAAAGATACTGGAATATTTCCACAAAGTTTTTGAAGGCCTTCATATACACAAACATTTTAAACTTTAGTCCAACTTTCACTTAATTGACTATTCTTTCTCTTAGTCCTTTCTAAACAAGTCCTTTTTAGTTGGTTTGATGCACTTGATGGCTCTGTTTTAGGTTACATTTCTTCTTTTCTGGTAGAGTGCTGAAGAGGACTCACAATGTCAACCTAAGAGATGACTGCAAACCTCAGTTGGGCTGACAAGTCCACCTCCTTGGCCTCCACCCTTTGTCATGCTCCGTAGGCAGGATCTTGTCTCCTTGGCATCGTAACAATACTTCTAATAATAAATATGAGGCATTGCATGTGTGTGTGTTTGTGTGTGTTTTCAAAACAGATCTGTTAAGAGTTAAAAGAGTTAGATGGTTAAGTAGGATGAAGCATTTTTAAGAATGGGAGTGAAGATAGAAAATCCTAACCTTATATACGTTATTTGTCTGGTAGGGTCCTTTTTTTTTTTTTTTTTTTGCCAGCCAGTGTTATTGGTCAGCTTCCCTTCATCATATGGGGTTGGATGTGGACAGGCTACTCCTGAAAAAGGTTTGTGCTTAATCACAGTAAGGGCAAGATTTAAATGAAGCATGTTGGTTCCTCCAGAGCAGTGAGCTGCAGTGCACTGCCGGGACTCCACTCACTGGGGAGAGGTTGCTAAGGTTGTGATCAGTCTGTCTGGAAGCTGGGCAGCCCCAGCACTAGGACTCAGTTCTACTCTGCTTGCATAGTTTATGAGAGCACTGGTATAAGAAACAATGAAATATAAAGTCTTTGTTGTTCTTGTTAAGTGCCGTCGAGTCGGTTCCAACCCATAGCAACCCTGTATAGGGTTTCCAAGGAGTAGCTGGTGAGCTTGAACCACCGACCTTGTAGTTTAAACAGCTTTGCAGTCTGGCACATTAACCCACAGCGCCACACCAGGATTCTTCTATCTCATCAAACCTCGTAAAATTAATTGGTATCCCACCCCTTCCGTTTGGCTGTGATTGTTGATAAATGACACTATCATTTTAAGTTCAAATGATACTCATTATTCATCCAAGAGTCTTCACAACCATTTGCTACCATCATGATCATCCAGTTATTTGTTCAATTGACCTGCAGAGAAAGTTATATTAGGGAAACTAGGGAAGGAGACAAGAGTGTGAGAGAGACACAAAGAGAAGCACAAATACACACACGTAAGAGAAGATAAAGAGAGAAAATTGGAAGACCTACAGGAAAATTAAAACAAGCCCTTGGAAGCCTCCCCCACCCATAACAAACTCAGAGGCAGCCTTCTCATGGAAAGGTTTTGATGGCTTTATGCTGGAGTCAGACAGTTGATGTGGAGTGGTGGTTCCGGATGCAGGCAGCTGTGTTCTGACTCTACCTGCTGGAACTGGAAGGCTGTGTCCTCAGAGGCCCCGGAGGCTGCTTCCGTGAACTGCCTCAGCAATTGAGAAGTCATTGGTTGAGAAGTGGAGACACTCACAGGTTCAGACCTAAATCTTGGTCCTTAAAACGAATTGGAAGCATCTGGCTATGTTGCTGTCGGTAGGTAATGATGTAGCCGCGTCACACACCCAGATGTGATTCTACATTTCTGCAGCTGTTCTGATGGGAGTTTCAACACCCAAAACATCTGCTGCAGGGACTCTATGGTACAATTCTCACTCAATCTCTCTGGGTTCTTATTCTTTTCCCAGAAAATGTACTTTCTTTCCAATCGGTATTTTACTATTTTCCAAAGGTGTTATTCCCAGCAAGGGGATACCACCAAATTCTATGTAACATGGGAGAGAAACCCATATCATCTTCAACATTCACAGCCAAATAGAGGGGGTGGGACACCAATTACTTTTATGAGGCTTGATGAGATAGAAGATTATAGCTAGGCAAAGAAATCATACTTTATTGTGTACTTAGACGAAATGGTCATAATGAAGTCACTTCTGTATGTTACATGCAATGGACAAGGGAACACCTTTCAATTTCAAAACTGTTTTTATTTCCGGGATATTTGTCAGCATCACCTAACAGCACATATGAAGCATGCTCAGTAGTGCTGTATTTTTATTTAAAAACCACAAAAAAATTTAAAACAGGATCCCATCTTCAGTGATAATACACAATTACAGAGTAGTTGGTAAAGAAACAGAAAAAGTTTATGAATAATCATAGGATTCATTCCAATGAAAAATAGATTTATCATTTCAAGATAAATGATAAATCATTTATCATTTTAACTATTGCAAAAATAGTTAATGTAAGGTCTCCACTTCCATAAGATATATGGAAAAACACTGTGAGGTGCTTAATTGTCCCAACTACTGAGGCAGAATTTTCATTATTATTATTAAAGTTAATAACACGGGACAATGTCTAGGATGCATAAAGTAGAAAAGCAAAGTAACAAGTTGTTTGTTCATTATACATAGAATTATATGAAAACTCTGTTTTTGAAAATGACCACAAAGTAATCGCTCCAAAGCTGTCAAAAGCTTCAGTGGTAGAATCATGGTCATTTTTTTTTTTTCCTTTTCTCTTTTGTTATAGTTATATTAATTGAATCAAAAAGACAAAGAAAAATGAGGCCTCTCTGTATGGCCAAGGCATGAGAGCTGCCAAGGCAAGTGAGCTGGAAAAATGCAAGACCAATTGAGCCTGAGGCAAACCATACAATGAAATCTGGAACAGGCAGATTTCAGCTGTAGACCTGTGTTCCCATCACAGTCCCAGCCTTCTGCCTGTTTTCTTCAAAGTTTTAAGGATTCTAAAGATAAAGTTAGCCTCAAAGTCTGACTTTCACCTGACTTCAAGTTGCTAATACAGGAAAAGGCTATATGAGAAAAACAAATCATCATTCTATGAAAATTCCTGAATAAGCAAACATGGAGAGACTTAATGTACTTACCCTTTGTTCTTGTTGTTAAGTGACACTGAGTCGATTCTGACCCACAGCAACCCTGTGTAAGGTTTCTAAGGAGCAGCTGGTGAGCTTGAACCCCTGACTTTGCAATTCAAACAACTTTACAGCCTGAAGCATTTGCCCACAGCACCACATCAGGTCTCCCCTTACCCTTTTGTTGTGGTTGTTAGGTGCAATCAAGTTGGCACCGACTCATAGCGACTTTATGCACAGCAGAACAAAACACTGCCTGATCCTTGACCGACCTCACTGCTGTTGCCACATTTGAGTCCATCGATGCTGTCACTTGGCCAATCCATTTCGTTGGGGGTCTTCCTCTTTTTCTCTGTCCTCCACCTAACCAAACATGATATCCTTCTCCGGCTACTGGTCCTTCCTGACAATATGTCCGAAGTATGAGAGACAAAGTTTGGCCATCTTGGCCTCCAAGGAGCAATCTCGCTGCACTTCTTCCAAAATGTATCTATTGATTCTTTTGGCAGCCCATGGCAATTTCAATATTCTCACCACTGGACCAATAAACAACATTCTTACCAATGGAGAAAAGATTGAAGTTGTCAAGGACTTCACTCTTCTTGGATCAACTATCAACACTTATGGAAGCAGCAGTCAAGAAATCAGACGACGTATTGCATTAGGTGAATCTGCTGCACAAGACCTTTTTAAAGTGTTGAAGAGCAAAGATGTCAGCTTGGGGACTAAAGTGCTCCTGACCCAAGCCATGGTATTTTCAATAGCCTCATATGCATGTGAAAGGTGGACAGTGAATAAGGAAGGCTGTATGGTGTTGGAGGAGAACATTAAAAGTTCCCCTTACCCTTTTGTTGTTGTTGTTAAGTGCCGTCAAGTCAGTTCCGACCCATAGCTACCCTGTACAGGGTTTCCGAGGGTGTAAATCTTTACGGGAGTAGAAAGCCTCATCTTTCTCCCACGGAGCGGCTGGTAGTTTCGAACCGCTTACCCTTTAGTGATCGGAAAATCACTGGTACAAGGCATAGTTCTTTGGTTCTACCCAGTGCTTTTTCAAACCCACAAAATTTGGAAAGGGAGAATATAGAACTTCTGTTTAACTATACCCAAATGTTGATGCCAACCTCATACCAAGCCTGTAGTCTAAACAGGTTCAATTAATAATGTCTTGGTCCTACTCCTTTTTGCGCCAGACTGCAAAGCCGCTTGAACTAGAAGGTCGGTGGTTCAAGCTCACCAGTTGCTCCTCAGAAACCTATACAGGGTAGCTATGGGTTGGAACCGATTTGACGGCACTTAACAACAACAAATATATATATACATGTTGTTGTGTTGTTAAGTGCCATTGAGTCG
>NW_006408533.1:2091593-2096669 GCF_000296735.1 Chrysochloris asiatica | reverse complement strand
CAAAATATATATATATATATATATATATAATCTCAAATTTTAAAATAGTACAATTTATTTTAAAATATTTAAAAATAACGATCTCTCTTAGCATATTGGAGGACAGCTGAAAGCATTTAGGAGAAAGGAGGATTGAGTGATCATCACGTGATTAATCTCAGGCTTTCTCCTGGAAATGCTGAGCCCACATCATGGCCCTCAAGCATGCCATTAGAATTCTTTGATCTTCTGTCACCGCCAAGTTAAAAACCTGAAAGTAAATAGGAGACATGAAAAATCAATGTGAGGTGTGAGTTGTTCCAGCTGCTGAGGCTCTGTTAATTACATAATATTTTTATGGAGACATTCAGCTCAGATTGCCAAGTACCCACATCTGGAGACGGGAGCCTGCCATCCTGCTGGGGGAAGCTCTTCTCCCCAGTCATCTCCGTTAACTGCTAAAGGACAAGCTACCCCAGGAAAGTCTTCTGTACAGATCAACTCTCTGAGGCAAAATCCAGATGATCATCCTGTCTTCCGTTACCATAGAGATAAGAGGTGCTGGGAGCTGGAGATGGGCCACTCGAGTGGCGGGAAGCGGGTTAGTCGGTATGCACAGTGTGAACCTGAGGAAAATGAAAGTCTGTTCTACTTGGATAGCCAGGCCTTGGTGGGCTAAGTGGGAGAGAGCCGAGAAGAGATGGGAGACCATGGGGAGCAGGCAGAGAGAAACAACAAGAGCAAAAGGACGGGGTTTAAAGCTGTGTGAACAGCCAGGCCACAGGGGAGCCACAATGGATTTCCAAGACGAAGTCCTTTGAGTGCCTACTTTCTTGCCAGAGTAATAAAAATGAAACTTAAAGTGCTAATACAAACTTCACAGATTATTTCAATAAACGCACGTCTACATTTCTTTGTAATTTAGACATTCCCAAGATCCTGGTGGATTTTCCTTTCCTCCCCTCTTCACTGCATTTTCTTTCCTTTTTCTTCTCTCACATCCTTCCAGAAGTTTCTAAATTCCCATTTTCTTCTCCATTTGTATGTGCACCAGGACTAGCTTCTTACATTTTTCATCCAGCTGGTGATGATCATTCAATCAAAATTCATTCTTCCCCTCTCTGTTTTCTTCCTTCCACATACCTCCTTTTTCTCATTTACTTCTTGCTGTGTTGTTTTTTTCTCTAATTGTAGTTTCCTGCAAAGAGAGCAGATTACAGAAAATCCAGTGTGTCACAGATGACTTGAAAGATTCCCTAATACCTAGCCCCCACTGACCACCTCTGCCCTCAGTGACATGTCTTAAACCAAATCCTGTGTTCCTCATAGAGTTCTCAAGGCTTCTATCCACGTTTTATTTAATCTCATTATTTAAATATGTATCTCATATGTTTGACACCTGCCTCATACTCTTCCCTAAGAACACACATCCCAAAGAACATACGTGGTAAGTTTTAACCCACTGTTAACTTATACCAACCAAGTAAATCATTGTGTGAAGATCCTCTGAAAGTTTCTTGTAACTGTGCCCCTGAGTAGGGACATTACAGAACTGATTTTAGAAATTGGGACTGTGTGTGACTGTTGATATAAATGTCATAGAAGAAGTAAACCATTAAGGCACATGAGTGTGAGGTGGCTCAGTTAAATGCCAAGCAAGGTTCCTGCACCTGTGCCGGGTGTCCTCTTGGTGCAAATAATTGTCACCGGTGCAATAGTAAGCCAGGTTGTATGGTGCCATTGATGATTTTAGCTCCTGTTGTAAAGTCTTGGTGAATTCTGAGTGACTTTTCTGTACAGATTGTAAGTGCTTGCTAAATATCACCAGCGATCAAAGTTTATGATATAAATTTCCTGCTACTTCTCATACAAGAGTCCAGATCAGTTGGATTAAGGGGTCTCCTAAAATTGTATCGCCAGCTGTCAAAAAACTCATCATTTGCAACAATTTTTCTGAGCAAACCATTGCATACAGAAAGAAAATAGTTCCGGAATCTGGTCTAAGGTTGCAACTGTCATCTGTGACACACAATTTCTTTTAAAAAATTTGTGTTCATTCAAATAGCTTAACTTTCATAATTTACTAGCCTTAGGAAGATAATTGTTATAACTTTGAAATAATAATTATATATATATATATATATATATATATCAATAAATTATCATCTAATCAGCTTTATATGCTAAAGCTTCCATTTAGATTGGATTTTATCTGAAAAAGAAAACGTAGCTTAAGAACCACTGGCTTCATTGCTCCCCTCCCAATCTTCTCTGCTCCTACCTTGTGCTTTCAGCCCTGATGGGACCCAATGCCTGTCCCTGCCTGCCCACTGACCAACTGACTCCTACTCAAAGTGAATCTATAGGAAACACTAGAACTGCTCTTGAAGGTTTCTGAAATTGGAAATCTTTACAGGAGCAGACTACCACAGTTTCTTCCCAGTGAGCTGCTGATGTGTTTGAACCACTAACCTTGTGGTTAGCAGCTCAAAACATAACGCACTCTACCACCCAGGCTCCTCCTACCCCTGGCAGATCTCATGTCATCTTTTTTCCAGGTACCACCCCTGATCACCTCTTCTCCCTTGTCTCCTTTCAAATTGGATCACAAGACTCTTCCTAAAAACCAGGCAGTAACAAATCCACTTTAACCTGATGAATTCACTAACATCAAGGCGTCCATATCTAAGAATGATTTCAGTGGTTAACTCTGCTTGGGAGGGGAGGCTTGCATTTTACCTTGAACTCCTCAAGTCTTAGTGAACCAAGCTCAAGAAGCAAGTCTTCATAGTGAAATACTTTGACTTCCCTCGAGGAGCCCTGGTGGTACTGTGGAATACACATTGGGTTGCTAACCCAAGGTCAGTGGTTCAAATCCATGAGCCACTCAGGGGGAGAACGATGGTGTTCCATAAAGATTTACCATCTCAGAAACCCTAACTAGGGTCTCCATGTTTCAGAATCCACTTGATGGCAGTGGGTTTGGATGATTTGGTTTCATATTAAGAAGAGTCTATGATGGAGGGAACCCTCTAGTCTATCTTGGACCCTTTCAAAGTGTTCATGAAGCTGTGATCTAAGGAGGACCAGCATCAGAGCCACATGTGGAAACTCATTAAAAAGGCACATTCCAGGGACCTGACCAGATTCCTGGGAGGTGAAGCTCTGAAAACTGCCTTTCCAACCAGCTCTTCCAATAACTGAGGGGAATTATGGGGTGGGGTGGGGGTGGGGCAAAGAGAGCTCAGACCATGGTGTGAAGGCTAGGATGGAGTGTTGACACCTGCCTGTTCTCCATTTGTCTCCATGGAAAGATAGAACTCTCAGAGACACCCCCAGGAGGGAAGGAACAGGAAGGGAAGGGGATGGGCACAAACTCAGAACACCACGACACAGAGAATTAAAACCTAGTAAGCTCTTTTGAAGAGAGTCCTGCTTGGTGCTAACAGCAAGGTCAGCAGTTTGGGTTGCTCTGTGGGAGAAAGATGAGACTTTTGCTCCTGTAATATTTACAGTCTCAGAAACCCTGTACAGAGTCGCTATGAGTCAGAACCAAGTAGATAGCACATAACCACCACCACCACCACCACGACCAAGCTATTTCAAAGAAGCCTTGGTGTTTCAGGGGGCTAAGTGATGGGCTGCTAAGTATAGATTGGCTATTTGAACGAACCCACCCACCAGGCAGCCACCAGTACAGATTTACAGTCTCAAACACTCTAAGTGACTATTGTACTCTGTCCCTCAGAGGTCACTATGAGTCAGGACCAACTCAATGGCACTGGGTTCTGAAGCAACTTCAGAAAAGGGAAGCAAGAGTTATTCTCTGCCCCCTCCACCCCCACTCCCAGCTTCAAACTCATCTATCGGCAATAGAAAGAAGCAAATCGGGGACAACTTAAGCTATGGAGGAAACTTCTGGAACATCTTGGATGAAGTGGCAGCTTGGGCTGGGGAGGGCCCCGTAGGGCAGTCAACAGGGACAAGACAACAGGCCATGAGGAGCCCTGTGAAAGGACTCGCTTGCCTGGAACCTGCTTCCTTTTCAGCACTTCCTCCAGGGCAGGTGCAGAGTTCTGAAGACCTGGTATAGAGCATTCCAGCAGAGCAAGCGCCTTCCTGCCCTGCAGTCCTCAGGCGCTCCCTGTCCCTGGTCTTCCTTAATAAAAATGCACCAGGCACTCCAAAGAAGGCACTAGGACACTCCGTTTTTATTCCACATGCGTCTCGTTTGTCGTCAGTCGGTTCTTCTATAATCTCATCATTATTGCTATGGCCCTCGGAGGACAGCTGACTAGCATTAATCAGCCAAGCCCCTCATCGCTCACCAGATTCTTTACACTTTTACCAGGCCCTGGGGCATCCTAACTTACGTGAAAAATTAATAAACCTCCCCCCTCTTATCTCACCTTATTAATGTCTGTCTTTGTAACCCATTATCCCCGCATATCATCAGAGATCACTGGAGGGTGAGGTGGGTACTAGCTTGCTTCCCTAATCCTACCCTAAAATGGAAACGCCTCCGCTGGATGGCCTGAAAGAAAATGGCCTTCCTGAGCCAGAAGGGCATGTTTACCAGCTCCAGTGGAACAGCACTTGGAAGGCGGGAGAATTCTGAGGCTTCAGCTAAAGGCCATTAAGGCCCATTAAGTTGTTCTCTCCTCCCCCACACGCCTCTCCCCCTCTCTTGTGCACCCTAGTAAATCTGACTCATTAGCTTTAGGTGTTTTGAAATACTGGTACATTAATCACTTGTGTTTGCACACTGTTTATGTGGGTTGTTGGTCATGGTCTGTAGTTATACTGGCTGTCTCCCTTGCTTACTTAAAGGTACAATCCAATTGAAAATAAAGATTTTTGCAGGTTTGCTCATTACACACAGTGTCGGCAGCTGGTGAGTGTCTTTTGCAATTCATCAGAGGCCTCCCAGACCACCTGCTCTTGGCATCCTGCAAACAGCTGGCGCTGAGTAAGTACCATAAGCTATTACCTGATACAACAAATAAATAAATAAAGGGGTGGATGGGTAGACAAATTAAAAAAAAAAAAAAAACACAACAATATTTAAAATCTTCTGGTACCAGTTGACCTTCAGTG
>NW_006408533.1:2084887-2091493 GCF_000296735.1 Chrysochloris asiatica | reverse complement strand
TTACCTGATACAACAAATAAATAAATAAAGGGGTTGATGGGTAGACAAAAAAAAAAAAAAAAAAAAAGAATTGTCAGTCCTGAAATCATGGCTTCTTGAAGGGAAACGTGTATTTTGAAAAGGGAAACATACATCTAGCCCCAAAACTTTGTGCTTTCATTTCAGTGAAAATAGGGAGGAGGAATGTACAACTCCCAGAACTTTAGGTGAAAATATTGCATCATTTAAGTAACAAAGCAACTGAGAAAGGATGCTAAGCGAATCTGGCAATGTGACTTGGTGCAGAGCGCAAGAGGAAGAGGGATTTCATTTAATTGAGTGTTGGGTTTTCACTCCTGTCTTTTTTTTTTTTTTTTTTTAAAGCCACCTGGGAGGCTTTGTGGCACTTGAGCTAAGGCCACCAGATGTCCCAGTATTAAGAAGCCAATCTCTGTTCCCAAGGTTATCACCACTATAGTTTTTTTCAGAGACATTACCCCAGTTTGGGGCCTTGAGAGAAGCACTCTGGGTGACCAGGCCCTGCTCCAATCTCTGCCATCTGCCCTGACCCCACAACCTGAAAAAAGGCTGGAAATAGTGCAATCAGGAGCTCAGGGCTGGACAAATCACAGTTTCAAGAAGGAAGGTCCTCGTTAGAGAGACACACAATGCTGGGCTGCTCCTCTGCAGAGCCTGGCAGTACACAACAAGATAATGGTTGGAATGATGAGGGCAAGATTTCAGACAACTGTCCCTGGAAGAGATCCTGAACATTGATCACAGACAGCCTGAGACCTTCCTAAGGCTACAGGAAACTTTGATCCTAGGGGGCTGGGTCTTATAAACATCCCCAAGTACAGCTATGTTTCCTCAAAATGACTTACACTTTTCTATGTGGTCCAGTCAAAACTTGAGCTGTCTCTTTTGAACTTGCCCTTGTAAAACTGGACGGGAAGGAATTCTGGCCAAGGACAGGTCTGTCTCTCACTCACTCACTGAGCTTCGTCATTCAAAAGCCTTCATGACGCCGTTGTAGAAACAACAGTTTTTATCTTAAGGCTGGTTCAATTCTAATAATCTTTGCAACTTTTTTTTTCTGTTCTTTCTTTTTTAGTAAGAGTGCTTATGGATTGAATTAATATGGGAAAGTGGGTGACATTTTAATTTTCCAATTAAAAGTTAGAAAATGGAAATACATCTAAATTCCTAAATTTTTCCCACTTTACTCCCTCAAGAAATTTGCTGCTAAGAACTGCACTACTTAATGTGGTCAGAGGACCAATAGCTTCAGCTTCAACATAGGAGCCAATCACAAATAGACTACTAACACACACCATGCTCCCTAAGTCAGGATCTGCATTTAAACATTTCAGACCCCAGCTGATTTGTTCACACACTAAAGCTTGACAAAGAATACCCATTACTACCACAGAAGTGCTGGATTCTTGTAGGTCAAAAGTACCTGATATCGATTTCTACCAGACATGTCAATACTAAAGTGTTCTTAAGAATTTGAATAAGAAAATGCAAACTGAGCAATTTGCTCACCTACCAAAGGAAGTTGAATTCACCTATGACATTCTTTGAGGAAGCAACACAGCATAGTAAAAACAAAAGAGCTTGGAATTGGAAAAATCTGGGTTTACTGCCTCTGCTATCTAGCAGAATCATAACCATGGGTTAGTCACTCTACTTTTCTGAGAGATTCTTTGAGAATGGTGATGTTGATAACCCAGCTGCAGTTTGAGAAATAAATGAGGCCTTTTCTGTACAATTCAGTACCTGAATGGTGTGAACAATTAACACACTCAGTTGTGGTTGGTGGGCTGAGTCCACCAAGATGCACCTCAGAAAAAAGGCCTGGAGATCTACTTCCAAAAAATTAGCCACTGGATAGGGAAGCATCCAGATGATAGGAACTGAGGGAAGGTGCACAAGCATGCCCTAAGTTGAAGATAGTACCCTTCTGACCTAGTCTCAATAGCTTGATAATCAGAACTCGACTAGAGGAAGATTAAAAAAAAAAAAAGAAAGATAAAAGAAATGAGTGTAAAATGCTACAATTTGTTGAACTTGACCTATACTTATGAATATTTTGTTGTTGTTAAGTGCCGTGGAGTTGGTTCCGACTCATAGCGACCCTGCACAGGGTTTCCGAGGCTGTAAATCTTTACGGGAGCAGAACGCCTCATCTTTCTCCCGCAGAACCGCTGGTAGTTTCGAACTGCTGACCTTGAGGTTCACAGCCTGATTCGTAATCGCTATGCTACCAGAGCTCCTTATACTTATGAATACAGTAGCTCAAAATACCAACAGAGAGGGAAGGAATCTTCACATCAAGTATCAATCCTATTCCCTCTGTATACAGGGTAGATAGGGATGGGCAACTTAAGCACTGGCTACCTAAAATGAGGGGGCAATAAAAGCATGAAGTGACTGGCTTACAAGGTTAAGGTTGGGGGGGTGCACAGAGGTAGATTTCCCACCGAATAGTTTTCATCTTGTGGAGACGGGTTTGGTGAAAAGAAATGGGAATAAGATTCTTATGATTCAATAGTAAGTAAATGTTATCATGACTAATTGCAACTGTTACAATTGTAAAGGTAGACGTTCTGTAACAAAAACAGGGGAGTAGTTCATCTTAGAGTTCAGAAACAGAGGACCCTAGGACCATCAAGGAAGAAGAGCACAAACAGAATGCAGGACACTATCCAGAGAAGCAGCGACACCAGAGATGGAGGACGTGGAGAGAGGGAGCAGCTGAGGACTACAAATTCATGGAAAGCAAGGAACTGAGTGCTGGCGGCCAGGAGGCAGGCTTGCAGAATGTGCCCCTTGGTTGTTTAAATTATTATATATTCCTGAGTGTTTTTGTCTATACTCCCCTACCCGCCCCCCCCCCAAAAAAAGCACAGAGGGAATGGAAGCAAATACTGTTAAATGATGATGCACGGAGGAGATTGTAATCATTGCAATGAAACGATGTTGTAAAACTGATGTTCTCCCATGTAAACAATCACTCAATTCACAATAAAAACTTTAAAAAAAAAGTCAACCATCCACTGGAAAATTGATGTTTACAGTTTTCTGGGATTCTCAAGGACCAGTATTGAAACACTATTGAGAGAAATGTTCAATAATCAACAGTGAGATGCTCACTGAAGAGCTAAAGCCCAAACTTCAGAATCAATATAGAAGACTGCAATCTAAGGGTGTTGTGATCTTGCACACATCTCTGCCCACACTGTTGACACTGCAAATTTTTCCTTTTGAGGTGTTAAAGCATCCTCCCTATAGTCCTGATTTTGCTTCATCAGACTTTCACCTGTTTGGTACCCTGAAAGCAGCCCTTTGAAGATGAAGATTCACCTTTAATGATGAAGTGAAGACAGCAATATATTTGTGGCTCACGGCTCAGTAAAAGAATTTTTAATAAGGGAATACTATGAAAACTTGTTGACAGATGGACAAAGTATATTGAAAAGCAAGGCAATTATGTTGAAAAATGGTGTATTTGTCTTTTCTAAAAATTGATTTAAATAAATTCTACAAACCCCCTCCCCCCCCCAAAAAAAAAATTAGTCATTGAAAACCCCATGGAGCACAGTTCTACTCTGATAACACATAGCATCACCCGAACTTGGAGTTGATTCAAAGGCAACTTGTTTATGTGCAATCTATCGCATAGTAAGTGCTAAAAGCATTATCAAAATTAATTAAACCATAGTAGTAAGTAACAGAGATGTTGATGCTGGCTTATTTACCAATGAGGACTCCATCCTAGTAGTAAATGGAGATTAGATAGGCTGTGGCATTGTGTGGCGTTGTCACGGTTGACATGTTCACTGGTGGTGAGTTAGGATAGGACAAGCTGGAGTGAATATCCTGGCTGGTGCAGCATCTCGGGAACTTGAGTGTATGAGGGAAGTGTTTTTAAAAAAGGACTGTTTCCATGGACCACTAATTTATTGAAATGAGGTTATGACATGCTCAGGGTGATTTTTCAATTCAAACAAAAGTGTGGAAGTCAAAGAGCCTACCAGGTATCACTTAAGAAAATGCTAATCTCTTGCAGCCTGTGGACAGGCAGAGTCAAAGATCAGACTCAGAACTTAGTTGCAAGCGTAACTTCAGGGAAAGTTAAGTCTTGTCCTGAACAGTTCCCTAATCTGAGATCAGGGCCCTAGTAGGGAAAGAATGAGACCCAGAGACTTGGACTAGGGGGTCTCTGTGTAATGAACTTGAGGACTTTTAACTGCCAGATTCCCCTGAGCTCTCTGAACCTACAGAAGAGGTGCATATCCCTTTGTTAGAAATAGGGGGTCTCAACTTCCTTGAAGACCATTCAGAGGCCTCAAATGAAGCACATATTTATTTCAGTGTTTCAGGAATTCCCAAGACCATTCCCAGGTTTGATGATTCACTAAGAAAACTCTCAGGACTTAGCATAAAATTGAACTCATGGCTAGGATTTGTTACAAAGGCCTGCATTTGTTACAAATGGAGATTAAAGTTATCAAAGACTTCATTTTTCTTGGATCCACTATCAACACTCATGGAAGTAGCAGTAAAGAAATTAAATGATGTATTGCAATAGGCAATTCTGCTGCCCAAGACCTCTTTGAAGTATTCCACAGCAAAGATGTCAGTTTGAGGACTAAGCGTGCACCTGACCCCAGCCATTGTATTTTCAATTACTTCATATGCATGTGAAAGTTGGACAATGAATAAAGAAGACCTTAGAAGAATCAATGCATTTGAATATGGTATTGGAGAAGAATATTAAAAGCACTATGGATGTCCAGAAGAACAAAAAATCTGTTGGAAGAAGTACAGTCAGCATGCTCTTTAGAAGCCGGGGTGGTGAGACTTTGTCTCTCATACTTCAGACATATTATCAGGAGACACCAGTCCCTGGAGTTGTGTGGGTCAGTGAAAAAGAGAAGGCCCCCAGTGAGATGGATTGGCACAGTCACAGCAGCAATGGACTCAAACATAACAATTATGAGGATGGCACAGAACTAGACAATGTTTCATTCAGTTGTGCATAGGGTTTTATGAGTTAGAACCGACCTGATGGCACCTAACGACCACAGAAGGAGTGCAGGTGTACATCACAAGCCATATTGTTTGTACAAACAGTTTAGGCACAATGAGCCTATCTGATCAGTTCTCTGGGAACTATGGGAACACACGATTCCATTGACGGACCTTATAAGCAGATTTTTCAAAGGAAAGCTGCCAGACCTACTATGTTAATGCTTTTCTGCACCAAACCCCCAAACAACAAAACCACCAAACCCACTGCCTTCAAGTTGATTCTGATTCATAGCGACCCTGTGTAGGGTTTCTAAGCCACCTCTTTCTCCCATGGAATAGCTGATGGGCTAGAACTTCAACCTTGTGGTTCACAGTCCAGTTCTGATCCTACAGCGCCACCAAATGTTGTATAACAAGTCACCCAACAAGCATTCATTTTCTCACAACTCTGTGGATGTACATTTGGGGCTGGGCATAGCTTGTCTGTGTCCCATGTGGTGTTAGCTGGATTCTCTCAGGAACTTGCAGTCAGATGGTGGACAGTCTGGGCTCAGCTTGTCCCAGAAGTCTCACATGACTGGCAGTTGGCTGGGGCTGTTGCCTATGGCATTTCAGATTTCTTCCCGGTAATCTTTTCATTTGGGTTCCAAGAAGGAGAAAATAAAATTTGCAAGGCTTTTGGAGGCCTCAATTCTAACTCATTCTATTTTTAAAAACCAAGTCATACAAACAGCCTGTACATAACAAGGTGGTGAAATAAACTCTGCATCTTGATGGGACGAGTTTGGAGCCATGTTTTGTAAACTACCACACAGCTCTGCAGACATTAATGGATTACCTCCCAGCTCTAATTTACACTTCTTCACTTTGTGTTATGGAGGCTGAACCTTCTTCCTTTTCAGGTGGAGCCATGTTACGCTTTGTCAATAAAGAGCACTGGAAGACCATTGCAAAGATGTAGGCACAGGAAGGGGATTCTCTTTCTAATTATACTGTGCTGTTTTCTCTGGCCTGGTTGCCAACAGATGGTATGCAGGAGGCCTAGTGACATTCTCTTCACCAACCCTTGGGGACCAGCTCCTGCATAGCTGTATGCTCACCAATTTTTTCCACCACCCTGTAGGCAACTTGCTGCAGACCAGCTCTAGCCTGTGCCTTCTACTGCATGTCTTCACCTCAGCATACCACGTTCCTGTGGTAGCCACATCCTCTCCAAGAGGTCTGAATCTCAGCTTTGCCAGAAAGTGAGGGAGGAGATGTCTCTTCTAACTTCTCAACTCCTTCCCATTCATGCTCCTTGAGGCCCAGCAGTACTAATTGCTTCTACATTGGCTATTTCTGTGTTAATTAGAGTCTTCTTGTACCCCTTTTCTGTAGTTAAATTTATTTTTTTTACTAGTGAATGATTCTTAGGTTTTCTCTGTTCAGTTGACTGGTGTGGTTCCTGTCTCCTGACTGGACCCTTGCTGATGCAGTGCCTTAAAAGATGATGCTAATACATAAGACTATAGGTGGAAGCCTGAAACACATCCAGATCTCCAGAGGTGGGAAATTCCCACTTGAAAGGATGAGCAGACCAGCCTGGAG
>NW_006408533.1:2060656-2084480 GCF_000296735.1 Chrysochloris asiatica | reverse complement strand
GACATAGCCACAGAGGACTAGAGTGGAGAGTGAAGTGTCCAGCTGATCAGAAGAGAGGGCATATGCACAAGAACAACCACACTTGCAGATAATACCCACTTGACCTGGCTTCAATGACTGAATGATCAGAGCTCAACCAGAAGAAGAAAGAAGAGGAAAAAAGTACTCTGATACAATTTGATGAACTGGATCTACACTTATGGAAGCAGTAGCTCAAAAAAGGGAACACGTCTTTACAGCAAGAATCATTTCCACCCTCTTCACACACACAGTAGACAGGGATGGACAACTTGGACATTAGCTGTCCAAAATTGGAGGCGGGGGGTGTCTACAAAGGTAAAAAGTGACTGGCTTACAAGCTTTCAAGAGGGAACCTAGATCCAGAGGACCTGGAGGAAGGTAAAATCTCCAGTGAGTAATATCCAATCTGACTAGGTGGGGCTGATGAAATGAAATGCAGACAGGTCTCTTGTGATACAATAGTGAATAATTGTTATCAGGACTGATTGTGAGGGTTGGAAATGTAAAGGTAGACGTTTTATAGCAAGGAGGGGAGTGATTAACTTTTCAGTCTAGGAGCGGAGGTCCCTAGGACCATCAAGGGAGAAGAGCAGAGAGCAGGACCCTACCCAGAGAAGCAGTGATGCCTGAGATGGAGGCAGAGACAATGACGTGAACAAAGGAGCAGCTGGGGACTTAAGATCCAGAGAAGGAGAGGGACTGTGTGCTTAATACCGGGGGTGGGGGTGGGGGTGGCAGGCTTGCAGGGTATAACCTGTGGTTGGTTGATGATGCATGGAGGGGATTGTAACCATGGCAATGAGATGATATACGATAGGATGAATGTAAAGCTAATATTCTCCCATGTAAACTATCACATATTTCACAATAAAACATTAAAAAAAAAAAAAAAAAGATGATGCTAGCCCCACTGCTTCTTTGGAGAACCAAATAACAAAGGTTAAAGCCCAGGGAACCCTCATTGGGAATGTGCTGGGCTAAGGAAAGGTAGGAATTATATTCCAAAGGACCTTGTTAGATCCAGCTAGTATATACCAACAGGAATTGGGAAGTATGCATGGAAATGGATTCTGGCCAGTGATGACATGTAACACAAAGTCAGATAAAGGAGATGTGTCCACATGGGAGTCCTCTCCCATGATACATAAATTGAGGCAAGTATTCCAGTGACAGGTCTAACTCACTGCTGGGATGGCTTTTAAAAGCTTGGAAAATGTAATGGCTCGTGTGAATGATCTAATGAATGTAAAATGTCAAAACTGATATCAAAAATGGTCTAGAGAGCTATGTCAGGGATCAAAGAAGTGAGTAAGCATGGCGGGAGGTACTATGCAATTCTGGAGGCCTACCACCAGCCAAGAATTATCCACAGCAGGTGGGCCCAGAGGATTCCCTTTTGCAAAAGACTTATGGAATATACTTGTGAGAAGGGAAGGAATCCTGACATGATTTGAAAAACTTATTGGTGGTTGTCCTCTGTTGACCAAGACTAAGAAGTTGTTGTTAAGAGAAGTTGAGTTAGTTCAGACTCATAGTGACCCTGTATAAGATTTGAGAGGCTGAACATTTTTGCAAAAGCAGAAAGCCTCATTGTTTTCCTGTGGAGCAGCTAGTGAGCTTGGACTACCAACCTTGTGGTTCACAGTCCAGTGCTTATCATAAAGACTGAGTACACGGCTTTGTTATAGAGCTGAGCTCTTTGAAAGCAATTGAAATGTTAGAGTCTCTGATATGACGGAGCACCTTTGTAGTCATGGTTCTACAATTCCCACCAAAAGCTTGGAGGGGATTATGCAAATAAGATGTTTGTGACCCACCAAGGAAATTGGACATCATGCTAATAATGCAAATAAGGTTCATGGCACTCTTAGGATGAGACCATGCAAAAAAAATAAATGGAGTCCCCTGAAAACATAATGAATAGCAATGAAACACTGTCTGATATAGTGCCATAAGATGAGATGGCAGGGACTCAAAATACTACTGAGGAAGAGCTGCCTCTTCAAAGTAATGTTGACCTTAATGACATGAATGGAGCAAAGTTGTCAAAATTTTTCATTTAATGTTGGGCCACAACTAAAAATGAGAAGAAACAGCTATAAACATCCATTAATAATCAGAACATGAAATGTATGAATTTAGGACTAAATGGAAGTTGTCAAAAATGAAATTAAACATAAAGATTGAAATCCTAGGTTTTCATGAGCTGAAATGGAAAGGTGTTGGCCATTTTGAATCAGTCATATGGTTTAGTGTGCTGGGAACAGGACATAATGCTTGGTAAAGTGGTGGTTGGTGGTGGTGGTGGTGGTGGTGGTGGTGGTGTGCCGTGGAGTCAGGTCCGACTCACAGTAGAGGTCAGTAAAAAAACAGAAGATACCCTTAGCGAGATGGATTGACACAATGGGTCGTTATAATGGGCTCAAACATAATAATTATGAGGATGGTGAAGGACCCGGCAGGGCAGTATTTTGTTCTCTCATTCACAGGGTCTTGTTGAGTCAAAGCTGACTCTATGGCACCTAACAACAGTCTAATTAACCTCATAATTGTGAGTATCGCCTATGAGTTTTATGCAACCTTTGCAATGAATTCTTGAGCCTAGCAGAGAAGCAGAGAATTTCACGGAGGAATAGTGTCAGATTTTAAAAGGTTTAAATAGAAGTCAGGCCTGGGCTGTTGATGCTGATAATTATCTCTCTCCTCCTTTACTTGTTGTTCTTAAGTGTTGCCGAGTTAGTTCCAACTCATAGCGAGCTTGTATGGGGTTTCCAAGGAGCAGCTGGTGAGTTTGAACTACAGACCATGTGGTTCAAACCGACCTTACAGTTCAGTGCTTTATTCTACAATGCCATATTTTACAGTCTTAAAACAATAGAGACACAGTGATGTAGTGACTCTGTAGGATAAGCACTGAACTGTAAACCACAAGATTTGTGGTTCAAGTTCACCAGCCACCCTTCAGGAGAACGTTGAGACTTTCTGTTTCCACAAAGATTTTAAAAGCCTTGGAAACCCTAAACAGCATCACTATGAGTTGGAACTGACTCAACAGTGCTTCACAATGGCAGTGTCTGACCATAAGAAGCCAGGTGGGCACAATTATTTTAATGAGAGTTAATGTCAATATGGCAACCAAGAACCCTTGGAGAGCTATGGAGACTGTCAATAAAATATGGTGGTCCTTCTACCTCTGAAATACACAGTCTCACCATGAGTCCTGCTGTGGTGTTGTGGATTAATGCGCCAGACTTCAAAGTCATTAAAACTACAAGGTTGGTGGTTCAAGCTCATCAACTGCTCCTTGGAAACCCTGTACAGGGTCGCTGTAAGTTGGAACCAACTCAATGGCACTTAACAACAAGAACAAGGGAACACTGGCAACCAGCAAGGGTGTTGCAATAATTATCAAGGATAAAAAAAATCAAGGTTGAATGAGCAAGTGTTTGAATGCAGGTGTCCAAATAAAAAGTGAGGCTCCTTTGTCAGCCTTCTGGACTTAAGCTAGTCCTCAAACCCAGAAAGACTGAAGGGAAGGCTGAGTCACCATGAGAAAAGGCCTTGCAATACCAAGCAAATGTATTCAGAAGTAATTCTCCCTATTTACTCAGGGGATTCACTGTGCAGTGAAAAATGGGAACACTCAAGACTTACAAACACTGTTGGATCCAGTATCTGAATTGACTTTGATACTTAGGGTCCTAAAATACTCTCATGCCCTCCCCATTATAGTAGGTGAATATGGAAACCAGTCATAACCCAGATCCAACATACTGTGTATCCAAAGACCCATCTATTGACCTAAAGTAGAGTCATTAAACGGCTCATACTTGAAAGAACTTCTCAGATTTATTGATTTGGAGTGTCTGGGTGGTACCAACAATTTACAAATCACTGCTAACTTAAAGATCTTAAGACTGGCAGTTCTAACCCATCCAGCAGCAACATGGGGAAAAAAGCCGTCCATTAAAAAGGTTGTAGCCAAATCCTATGGAGCACAGTTCTACTCGGTTACACATGGAGTTCTTATGAGTCAGAATAAAAGATAAATGGTTTATTTTTCTTTCTTACTTTTTTAATTTGAGAAACAAACTAGTACCTGTGTGGTGGATTGAATTGTGTTCCCCAAAAATACGTACTGAAATTCTGGCCCCTGTATCTATGGTTATGATACTTTTGGGAAGTATTTTTTCCTTCCCAAAAGGAGGGGTGGGGGTGGGGGTGACTGATATGTTAATGAGGTCATATCAGAGTGTTGATGCAAATGACTAAGCACTTGGCTATTAACCAAAACGTAGACCATCTAAATCCACTCAGAGTTGACTTGGAAGACAGTCCTGTTTCTCCACTCTTGAAAGACCACAGTCACTGCAAATCTTCTGGACCACAGTTCTACTCTGAAATACGAAGTCTCGCCATGAGTCAGATCCAATCAACAGCAGGATTTTTATTGTTGTTATTGTTTTAAGAAGACATAGATGTTTCTAGTACTAGAGTAGGAGTGGATCCCAAACTGAATCATTTCTAAGTTATAAGAATAGACACAAAACTGCACACAGTGGGGAAGATGCCATATGAAGATAAAAAGACAGCAGGTGCAGCTACAAAGATTGCCAGATAGAAGAAGCTAAAACAAGAAGCATTTTACCTCCTACACGGTGAGAAAATAAATGTCTGTTCTTTAAACCCACTCATTTGTGATCTCTTTTATTACAGCAGCACTAGGTAACTAAGACAGCCTGTTAAACCTTGTTCTGGCTTTTGAAAATTGCTAGAAAGTTTAGGATGACAAATATAGTGTCTGTTCACATGACAGTTCTGACAAGAATAATATCAAGGATTCAGTCCAGGAACACAGAGGCAACACACTTACCATGTGTCATTAGTTGCTTTTTATTTAAAACAATTACCTAGTGTTTCCTTAATTCTCAAAATCTTGATATGTTTTTGAAGATTACAGGTCAATCATTTTATAAAGTATCTCTCAATTTAGATTTGTCCAGTATTACTTACTTAATGATTAGACGCAGGTTTTGCATTTTGTCTAAAACATCACAAATGATATTGGATGACACATTTATACTATAATTACTAGTGATTAAATTAAATCAGTTCATTAAGGTTTCTGCCAGATTTTCCCACAACTACTTTTTCTATTTTATCATTGATAAATATTTTGTAGTAAAATGCTTTGAAACATTTACTTCACCACACTATCACACATTAGTCTTAACATCCACTGATTTTTCTTGACTGTGTGGCGCTGTGGGTTAATGCGCCGGACTGCAAAGCCATTTGAACTGCAAAATCAGTGGTTCAAGCTTACCAGCTGCTCCTTGGAAACCCTATACAGGGTCACTATGGGTCAGAGTCGACTTGACGGCACTTAATAACAACAACAACATATTAATTATTACTACAAAATTGCCAAATATTGATTTTCTATTACCATTATTCTTTCTGGTAAAGAAGAGCTTTCTCTTCCAATTTATTACTTAACATATCTATGTCAGTATGGACTTAAAGGCCTCTATTTAATTCAATGGTTTACAATTGAGTGCAATTATTATCCATTTTGATGCTTAAATTGACCTAGAGTTGTCTAATGGGAGTCTTTTCAAGTTGGTTTCTGTGTTCCCATCATTCTCCGTGCATTTTCTTATATTCTAGCCCAACAAAGATATCTTATCCTTTTCTTGACAGTGGGGGAGTAAGCCATTTCTTCCAGGATCCCTAACTCCTTTTATTACCAGCGTTCTTAGAAGAGCAGTATTTAGAAACCAAGATCTGGGTAGTAAGTATGCTCATATCTTCTCAGGTCTCACTGTCCCCAACCCTTGTAGTGGACAGAAGGAAAAAATAGCTGTATTTTTTATACACATCACACCCACCCTACATCTATATATCTACACTCGTGGTAGTAGTGGTTATGTGCCATGGAGTTGGTTCCGACTCATAGTGACTTAGGTCAACTGCAGGTATCACACTCAGCAGGGCCTTGTGGGGCTCTGTGTGTCTCCTCGCTCCAAGATCCAAGGTAAATGGGCAGCACTTTTCTGATGATAGGAAACAAAAGCTCAAGAATCAACTCAAACTGCACAATGCCTCGTATGAAGCTCTGCTCAAACCTGGCTACTGTCACTTCCACCCACATTCCATTAGTCAAAGCAATCCCATGTCAAGGCCAAGTCAATGGGGCAGGTAAACTCAAGTCCACTGTGAAATACAGCAGAGTAGGGATACAGATAAATTTCTGAGTACACATAACATAGCTTACCACCAAAGTTAAATAAAAACCAATACAAGCAACCAATGTAACAATCATACACAAAGGATAAAGTCACTAGTGGGGAAAAACCTCTCCTATCCAATCAAAGCACTATATTCAAATGACGGTGGCAGTGGTTGTATGCCGTGGAGTCTAATCTGATCCATGCACCTCCTTACAGTGCTTCTGAGGCTGTACTTTTTTACTGGAGCAGAAAGCCTTATCTTTTTCCTGTGGAATAGCTGGTAGTTTCAAATTGCTGACCTTGCAGTTAGCAGCTCACCTCATAACCCATTAAACTATCAACTCTATTCTATAAATAACCTAAAATAAAATGAGTCAAGATAGTTGAAAATAAAAGATTACTATAGAAAAAGTGAAGTAGCATGTTATGATTATCTGAAATTTTGACCCCAATACAATGTGGTGTAGTGCCATAGGATAAGCACTAGACTTCAAGGTCAGTTTGAACTGCAAGGTCTGCAGTTCAAACTCACCAACCACTCCTTGAAAATCCTATGGAGGGTCACTATGACTTGGAACCAACTCAATGGCATTTAACAACAACAACAATAACCGGGTATCCAAAAGGGGTCCTAATGTATTGCTGTAGAATAAACACTGGACTACTAACAGCAAGGTTGGGTTCAAACCCACCAGCCACTCTTCATTCTACACGGTCGCTATAAGTCAGAACCAACTCTATGGCACTTAACATCAACAACCATATGCCGATCTCTTTAGTGAGTTAAGCAATTACTTAATCAAAGGATAAAACCAAGTTTCAAATCTTAAATCTCTCTTTTAAAACAGTTCAAACATACTTTACCAGTTTTAGAAAATTATACATAAGAGAGGCAGAGGAGACAAACATCTATGTATATAAGATAATATTTTCTTTTTACCATTTATACATATGTAATAGTGACAAAAATTGAACCATAGAATACCATAGAGAAAGCCTCAGGGTCGCTATGGGTCGGAACTGACTCAACGGCACTTAACAACAACAACAACAACAATATAGTTCAAACCATATTCCCTTACCATGGCACAGTAAAACCAGTTACAAATAGATTAATATCCAAGCAATAAACAATGAAACCAACCAATCAGGAATTATATTATTCTGAATTTCACTGGTTAAGTGAAAAAGCAAAACTGCAATTACAGAATATTTTAGAAAATAACTTTAATGAAAATATTACATGTCTATCCTAAAGCTAGCATTTCAAATTAAAGAAAGATGTTAGAACAATTAGCTAGCCTTCTGGGGGGCGGGGGTCAGGGGAGATTAAGCTTGGATCATATTACATAATTCCTTATGCTAGAATGAATTCCCGATGGCTTTAAAATTAAAATATAAAAAAGAGAATCCACATTTATTCATAGATTCTTTTAGAAAGCAGTCTAGGGGTGGGGTGGCAAAGGCCTTTCTTACATTATGCCAGAAACTGAGAAGATAATATTGGTACATGGTGGTAGTGGTTATGTGGCGTGGAGTCAGAACCTGACTCACAGCAACCCTGTACAGGGTTTCTGAGGCTGTAAACCTTTACAGGAGCAGAGAGCCTCATCTTTCTCCTGAGGAACAGCTGGTAGTTTCGAACTGCTGACCTTGAGGTTCGCAGCCTGATTCATAACCACTACGCTACCAGAGCTCCTTATTGGTACATGAGACTCCACTAAAATTCAAATTGTGAATAATACACATTTTCAAATGTTTAAAATAAATTCTGAGGTAGATATTGCAAAAACTTTAAAGTCAAATGCTTAATATCCCTAACATACTAAAATGAAAAATTGAAACCCAATCAGAAAAAAATTGCAAATGACAAGAACAAAAGTTTCAGAAAAAAAATATACATACAAAGAGATTACAGTGAAATGAGTTCCTTTATGTAGCCTTTGTCTTGGGTCTTTGGGAAAACAGCTTGAACAAATTTGCCCCTAACCTCTGAGCCTTTTCCCTAGTTTTCTACCCCAGAGGGTCTGTTACTTTTGCCAGGTTGATTGACATTTCCTGGGTAAGTTATAAACAACTTGGTTTGATACTTTTTGTATGGTCCTGGCTGATAGTCTACCCTGTAATTGGTATGCATCTTGCAAAGATTGGTCTACAGAATATGTAAAGGAGGTGAATTGTAACTCAATTGTGCCTATTATGCAAATGAAGTGTTCATAGCATACTGAGAGGGATTGTTGGTCAGTTTGTAGCCCTCATCAGAGTGCCATGCCTTGAAATTGACATTGAATTTGTGTATTTAAGCAGCCAGACCCATTGAGGTTTGCAGAGGAATGAAGCGCAGGAAGAAGAAAGAAAAGAAGAGAGAAAGAGAGGAGGCAAGGAGCCTCGCACTAGAGCTGTGACACCATCAAGGGCTATAACACTAAAGGTAGTGAGAGGCCTGGAGAAGGCCTGACTGTAGAGGTGACAGTGACAGACATGTTCTCAGGGAGGGCCGAGAGGAAGTCTGCATGATCAAGAAGAGCTGAAAGTTCTGTCCTGCACTGGAGCTAGGAGACTGCCTACATGCTTTCAGATCTTGATGTTGAATCATAGTCTACTGGTCCTAACCCCAAGTTGTGCCTTAATAAATCACTTAACTATTGGTATGTGGAAGGAGCACTGGTAACATAGTGGTTACATGTCAGTCTGCTAACCTCAAGGTCAGCAGTTCTAAACTACCAGCTATTCTGTAGGAGAAAGATGAGACTTTCTGCTCCCATAAAGATCTAAAGCCTCGGAAATCCTATATAGGGTCGCTGAGTCAGAACCCAACCACTCCACGGCACATAACCACCACCACCATTAGTATGTAGGAGTCTTGGTATGGCACTGTAGGATAAGCACTAGACCACAAGGTCAGTTTCAACCACAAGGTCGACGGTTCAAATTCACCAGATGCTCCTTGAAAACCCTATGGTTGGTTAGTTGGTTAGGTGCCGTGGAGTCGGTTCCGACTCATAGTGACCCTGTACAGGGTTTCCAAGGCTGTAAATCTTTACGGGAGCATAAAGACTCATCTTTCTCTCACAGAACAGCTGGTAGATTAGAACTTCTGACCTTAAGGTTTGCAGCCTGATTCGTAACCACTATGCTATCAGAGATCCTTTGGAAACCCTATACAGGGTTGTTATAAGTCGGAATTAACTTGACGGCCCTTAACAACAACATTAGTATTTGAGTTCAGTGTGGTTATTGCAATGGATTACTGAACCCAGAAGATTAGTAAAAAATGCCACATGAGGGAAAAGAATGGTATCAGAGATTGGTAGAAAGATTGGAGTGGTGAAATATGAAACACATCCACTTCACAGGGATCAGCTTTCAGCTGATCTTGATTAGCATTCTTTTCCTGAAGTTAGACAGATTGTAGTTCTACTACTACCACCGTTTTTACAGAGATGCCTGACCTTGTTAATAGCATGTGCTTGTGCATACATGAGCACATGTCTTTATGCCTAGGAAAATACCTGGAAAAACAAACATCAAAATGTTAATACCAATTATTTCTAGGGGTGGATTTCAGGATGCTTTTTTATTTTCCTCTGCTTCTTTTGGAATAGCCTAATGTTTTTGTTTGTTTGTTTTAAATTATCTGATATTGATTTTTGTATTTTATGATTAAATTACTCAGCCTACACAAATATACAAATACAAACTAATTGATCTCCTTTTGTTTTTAAAAAGCAATTATTTACAGTCCATGTTTAATTTATTTAGAAGGATGTTACTGATGAGGGAAAGTGTTCATACTTTAAGGGAAGTTCTAGAAGATAAACCCTGTACCTGGGGGCTACAAGGTTGGTAGTTCAAGCCCACTAGTCACTTCATGGGAGAAAGGTGAGATTTTTCTGCTCTGGCAAAGATTTTCAACCATGGAAAGATATATATTAGGAGTGGAGAGTATCTGGACCTTGGGTCATATGTTGTTGTTGTTGTTAATGCTGTCCAGTTGATTCTGACCCAAAGTGACCTTGTATAAGGTTTCCAAGAAGCAGCTGGTGAGCTTGAACCACCGATCTTGCAGTTCAAATGGCTTTGCAGTCTGGCGTATTAACCCACAGTGCCATAAGGCCTGCAAAATAGTTTGGTCTGACCCTGCCAAAGCAACTACAATTCCAGCCATCACATTGTTGTTACTGTTGTTAAGTGACATCATGGCAATTCTGACTCATGGTGACCCTGTGCAGGGTTTCCAAGGAGCAACTGGTGAGTTTGAACACCAATCTTGTGGTTCACAGTCCAGTGTTCATCCTACAGCACCACACCAGGAGTGCAGCGCATTAGGAGTGAATTAATTAAATGTTTGACCTAATAAGGCAGGCTAATCTTTAAATTGATAATTCTCTATGGCCCGTGAATTATGTTATCAATTTGGGCAGAAAAAAGGTTCCCCACCCCTGCTATACAGGGTCGCTACAAGTTGGACCCTACGTAACAACCACAATAGGGCGAACAGACAGGCTTCTAAATTGTGATTTAATTTTTGTTTTATAAAGGAGATTACAGTGATGGACTTGTGAGTCACTATATTTTCTTTGTGCTTTCCAGTTGTGTCTACAATAAATATTTAGAGGGACAAAGTTAATCAGCTGTTACAGGTGGAACAATGGTGAATTCGTGGTAGAATTCTCACCTGTCATGTAGTAAACCCAGGTGTGAATTCTGAAGGGCTTCTTGAAAACATACTGTAGCTACCTACCAAGCCAGGTGGTTCCAGCAGGGCTCCTGTTGGACTCCTAAATGTCTCCAGCAGCACACCATTGCACGTTCTCCCACTTGAATACACTATGGTCTCGGGAGCTGCAAAATAGGTTCTGGGGAGTAAGAGGGGGCTTCAAAAAGCTCATGGAAATTCCATTATCTTTTAATCCCATTTTTCTATGAACTTCTTGGAGCCCCATAATACTAATCCCCTGATGCCTCCCCATCACCACAAAAGACTTCTTTAAGAAAAGAAGAAGATTGGTGTCATGGCTGGCAAAACAGAAAGTGTATGGTAACCTCAAGTTAATCTATCTGCATTTAAAGTGGTGAAGATACCATGGTAAGAAATAGCTTGCCTGATTCTAACAAAAAAGGCCTTCGAGAAAAAAATCCAAAACATTATGTGGAGGGAGAAAGGAAAAGGGCATTCTAGAAAAAAGGCAAGATGGATGCCTGCAACTTCTCTGTGGAGGCCACAAGTAAATTTTGTGCTGAATGCATAAGACTATTTACCAACAAGAACAACACACACACACAAGTGGGGCCACAGCAGTTGGCAAGGACACCTGAGGAGGGCAATGACCAATGGAGGGCCTTAAAGTCCAAGATTAGAATTTAAATTCGACTTCAGGAACAACTGGGAACCATATAGACTTCTGAGGATCCTTGAGATAAGCATAATGTTCACTGCAGTGCACAGTGTAGCTTGGAAGAGCGAGCGAGCATTCAGAAAGCCAGTTAGAAGTTTGTAATGGTCCTCATTAAAGAAAGCAGGGACTGAAACTAGGACTATGACCAGGAAGCTACTGAGGCAGAGATAGAACTGAGAAATAACAACATTAGAAACATATGGTTTACTGGTGAAATTGTTATGAGGGACTAAGGAGGACCAAGAAGATTCAAAAACGGCACTAAGTCTTTGAGCCCAGTATGGAATTACAGCTTTCTGACTCTAATCAACCCCAGCGTGAGTTTCTTGACAATTCTTTATCTCAGGTTTAGTGGTTCTGCTTCGTCATACTCTGGGCAAGTCAACTGGCTTCTATGCTTCAGCACCTTCTATGCCCACCAGCTCCAATGCCAGAAGCAAAGGCAACTGGCGGAAAGTAATTTTAAGTATAATCAGAAATATTATAACCCCAATAGAGGAAGAAGACGGGAATGCATTTTTTGGAACTAAAGAAAACAGGAAGACAGCCTAAAGATAACTTTATAAAACCAGAAATGTGCTCTTTGATCCTGAGACCAGACTCCTTTTAGGACCTGAGGACCAAGTTCCCTCCAACACTCTCTTCACATTGGAGACAAACAAGCTCAGCTTGTTATCCCAAATGATTCTGAAATCCTGATGAAGTCCAATGACGCTTCTGCACATGTCTGAAGAACATCTTACTCCATGCCAATGTGTCTTATCTACCAAGCACATTCTGGTAGCACCTAAACCCAATCTTGTCACAGGATCTAAGAAATGTTACCTTTAATTCTAACTCAGCTACATAACTAAAAGGGAAAGAGGCTGACACAGGCTGGAGAGTGAAGGAGCTATCCCTGTTCACGTGATTGGCATTATACTAACACATCATCATTATTTTCCCAAAGCTCTTTCTTCATTATATTCTTCTGGCTATCCTTATAACCCAAACTCAAAAGTTTGAAGTCGTTTTTGATCCCTCACTCTTCTTCATTCATATTTCATCAGTTCTAGCTCTACAATAGCAGTGACAATTGTTTCTTCTCTCCTTTCTGCCTTCATAAATTCCATCCTATAAACTGAAGTTGTCAAGGACTTCATTCTTCTTGGATCAACTATCAACATTCATGGAAGCAGCAGTCAAGAAATCAAACAATGTATTGCATTAGGCAAATCTGCTGCACAAGACCTTTTTAAAGTGTTGAAGAGCAAAGATTTCAGCTTGAGGACTAAGATGCACCTGACCCAAGCCATGATATTTTCAATAACCTCATATGCATGCAAAAGCTGGACAGTGAATAAGGAAGACCGTAGAGGAGTTGATGCTTTTGAGTTATGGTGTTGGAGGAGAATATTGAAAGTGCCATGGGCTGCCAAAAAAAAACAAAGATTCGTTTTGGAAGAAGTGCAGCAAGAGTGCTCCTTGGAAGTCAGGATGGTCAAACTTCATCTCTCATACTTCGAACATACTGTCAGGAGGGACCAGTCACTGGAGAAGGATATCATGTTTGGTAAGGTGGAGGGTCAGAGACAAAGAGGAAGACCCCCAATGAGATGGATTGGCCAAGTGGCAGCATCGATGGACTCAAGTGTGGCAACAGTAGTGAGGTTGGCCCAGGATAAGGCAGTGTTTTGTTCTGCTGTGCATAAGGTCGCTATGGGTCGGTACCAACTCAATGGCACCTAACAACAACAACAACGTAAGTTTAAACCTCCATCACAATATATTTCTGTGTGTATATATTTTTTATGACCTGCATCTTGTTCCTCCAGTCTACCATCCAATATCCCAGTTGCTGTCTAGTAGATCTAGTTCATGGTAAACTTATGTGTGTCAGAGTTGCATTGTGCTCTACAGGGCTTTCAACAGCGGAATTTTTGGAAACAGATCTCTAGGACTTTCTCCTGAGGTATCTCTGGACTCAAAACTTCAATCTTTCAGTTAGCAACTGATTGCATAAATCATTTGCAATACTCAGGGACCCCTACCATAGTTAAGGTCAAGCGTGTCTAATGCTGTCACAACTGCCTGACTCCAGAATACCCCAAAGTCCCCTTAACAGAAGATATGTTTGCATGACATAAAATGCTTTCTTTCATCTCACATCTGTCTTAAGATATCATTTGCTGCTTCCCTTCATTTATTTTACCTACTCTCTTTACCCTAAATATGCGTCCATAATATTTTACTGGAGTCTTGGTGTGGTGCTGTTAGGGTAAGCACTGGACTGCTAACTGCAAAGTCTTTGACTCAATCAACCCCACCAACTGTTTCTTAGAAATCCTCTACAGGGTCATTATGAGTTGGGACCAACTCCACGACACTTAACAATAACAATATCTAATTTGCCACAGGAACTTTAGATCCCATAAAGATTTAACAAAATGTAATAACTTGCAAGTATGAAATCTTTATTATTTTCTCCGTCATCAAAATCTTACCAAGATCAAAATGCCAAATACTCTTGGGTACTTTGATAAAAATTTATTATTGCATCTTTCCAAAGGTGATGCCTTCCTCTTTTGACCTCCCATGGAAGGTTTCCACACAATCTTGATTATATTATAGCTCATTGTGTTCATACCCTAACTCCCCTATGTGAGCATAAGCCCTTTGAGGGCAGAAACAGTGTCTTACTGATCTCAGGCCCTCCTCTCGCCTAGGTTCCCTCCTACCTACTTTTCTGAGCCAGTGAATAAATAAGCAGTCTTACTTAGAACCCACACCCCCTTAGCAAACTGGATATAAATAGAGAATATGGAGTATCAATGGGAGGCATTGCTCCAGCTGTTGCTACAGTACTGTTAATTACACAATACTTTTATTGAGCATTTCGGTGGTAATTCTTGCCGCTATTCCTCCTTAATAAGATCCATTGTGCACCATAAAAGAGTAACTGGGACACAGTTTGTATTCCGCATGCATCACATTTCTCTTTAGCAGGTTCTTCCATATCCATAATCTCATCATTATTACTATTACCCTCAGAAGACAGTTGACTTGCATTAATCAGGCCTGCTGCCATTCCCCTGCCAGATTTTCTGCAGTTTTATTGTGCTTTTGGACATTTTAATTAACTTGAAAAATTAATTTTAAAATCTTACCTTATTAATGCTCTACCCCCTTGGAAATCCCGTCCTCTTGTTTATTATCACTGACCGATTGAAGATGAGGTCATTAGCGATTTAAGCTCCAGAGGACTTCCACATCATCATGTTGCAGACTGCATGCTATTTATAGATGAGAGGAGAAAAATATCCCCAAAATTTAAGGGGAGGGGTGCTGAGTTTCTTTTGCTTTGGGAGTTTAAAGACTTATCATTTCAATTACATCAAAACGTTTGTTCCTCAACTACCTGCTGTCTACAGAGATGCAACAGTGTTTGCGTGTTAACATGATACGAGGGGACCTTGAAAAGTTCATGAAAAAAATTCTACTATCTTTTCATTCCATTTTGTCATAAACTTTTTGAAGCCCTTCTCATACAGAGGTAAGTATTTTTTGACCCATTTGACAAACTGAAAGAACAAGACACCAGATTGCATAACTGAAGAACATTGATAGAAGGTAAAATGATCAGAACACGTAAGATAAAATGAACACTTCATCCTCAGTGTTCTACCTGGACCCTTGGAATATAAACAGATAGTTAATGAACACGAGTTCTTCATTTTCTTAATAAAAGATGGCAACATCTCATAGGCCAAATCCAATCTGCTGTTAGTGATTGCCTGAGGCACTATAATGCAGTGGTGTAGGGTTGTATCAGGATCTTCCAGAAAAGGTGTCCTGTGAGTTAGTGATGAGCATATTCATCTATGAGTGTGTGACAGACAGCAGTATATCTGCTTTCCCTGCTGTCTATAATTACTCACTACCCTTTTGGTAAATCCACTCAATGGAAACTAACAATGCCCATCCTTTTGGTATCATTTACAGTAGTAATTCTCAACAGTTGGTTTTGAATACTTTCAATTTCATAAAAGAGCATACTTTCACATATTAAGGAGCTTCAATGGCACAGGGCATCGGGCTGTTAACTGCAAGGTTAATACTTCAAACCCACCAGCTGTTCCGTGGGTAAAGATGAGGCAGTTGCTCCCATGAAGATTTACAGTGTTGGAACCCCTAAGGAGCAGTTGTACTCTGTCCAATAGGCTTCCTATGAGTCGGAATTGACTCAATGGCAGTAACTTTGGTTTTCAAGGCTTTCATATACTCCTTAGTGTCTGTTGATATGACAAAAACTAGCATGAATTCATATTAACTACCTCTACCTACCAGGTGTTCCGCAGGAGAAAGATGAGGCTTTCTGCTCCTGTAAAGATTTACAGCCTCAGAAACCCTGTACAGGATCACTATGAGTCGGAACCGACTCCACGGCACATAACAACAACAACAACAACTTACCAGGAGTCCTAGTGTGGGTTAATGTGCTGGATTGCAAAGTTGGTTTGAACTGCAAGGTCAGCAGTTCAAGCTCACCAGCTGCTCCTCAGAGACCCAATACAGAGTCACTATGGGTCAGAACCAACTCAATAGCACTTAACGGCAACAACTACATACCTTCAGAAGGAGCATTGGAATACTAACAGCAAGATCAGCAGTTCAAACCCATCAACTGCTCTGCAGGAAAAAGATGAGGCTGTCAGCACCCCGAAGGGTTTACAGTCTTTAAAACCACATATCTAGGGTTGCTATGATTGGAATCCACTCTAGGGCAGTGGAATCTTTTGAACATACCTTATGAAGAATGGTGTATATGTGTGTAGGAGTCCTGATGTGGTGCTGTGGGATAATGCACTGGACCGAATGTCGGTTTGAACCGCACGATCGGTGGTTCAAATTCACCAGCCACTCCTCAGAAATCCTATACAGAGTCATTATGCGTTGGAACTGACTTGACGGGTACTTAACAACAACAGCAATATATGTATGTAGAATATATTATCTGCTTAAATTTATACACAATGCTTGGTGTGTATGTGCATTTGTGTACCTTTTGAATTAATTCCATACCAACTCCACCCTATTTCTACTCCTCTGGCCAGGTTCAGATGCTCACTGAGTAGGAACCACCATTTTAAATCATCTAATTCAAGAAATACATATTAAAGCACACACACACACAAAAATTGGCATAGTTGGTTAACTTTTAACATTTTCAAGATGGGGCTTATTTTGCTATGATTCTACTTTAAATATTTGTAATTTTATAGAATAATAGAAAATAGAGAAATACTCCACCCAGCTGTCTCCAGTCTGAACTGTTATCAAGACAGAGATATTAGTTGATCCCCACAAAACAGAACTTCAACAAAGCTAGCTTACTCCAAGGATCATGGGTGATATAATGAGACCCATTTGAAAAAGTACAGCATAATTCAGATTTTGGAATCCTGGTGTCGTGCTGGCGGATTAACATTCAACTTCAAGGTTTGTGTGAACCACAAGGTTGGTGACTCATATTCACCAACCATTCCTTGGAAACTCTGTACAGGGTAGCTATGAGTCAGAACTGACTTGACGGCACTTAACAACAGCAGTAATTCAAGTTTCAATTATGTCACTTACTAGCTAGCATTCTGAAGTAATTCACCTACTATCTCAGAGCCTCCATTTCTTTTCAGATGAGTGCCCCATCATAAAGTGATTGAGACTTAAATACTCAGAGACTAGCCTAGCGCTTGGGACATGTTGTTTAGTCCTGTCTAGTTAGTCCTAGTGTCACACTGTGGGTTAATGTGCTAGACTGCAAAGTCTGTTTGAACCGCAAAGTAGGTGGTTCAAACTCACCAGTTTTAAGTATTTTGGAGCTCTCTCATTGGGTGTGTAGATACTTATTAAGGTTATTTCTTTCCTCTTTGTAGATTGACACTTTAATTTTTATATCCTTCTGGCTTTTATCATGGATTTTTGACTTAAAGTATATTATCACACTATTAATGCCACTCCTGTTCCCCTTTAGGAGCTCTGGTAGCGTAGTGGTTATGAGTCAGGCTGTTAACCTCACCGTCAGCAGTTTGAAACTACCAGCGTTCCACAGAGAAAGATAAGGCTTTCTGTTCCTGTAAAGATTTACAGCCTTGGAAACCTTATGCAGGGTGACTGAGTCAGAATCAACACACCAACACCACCTGTTCCCCTTTGCTTACTCTTTGCTCAATATGTTTTTTTGATCCTTGATTTTTATTCTGTCTTTGTATCTAAGATATGTCTCTTGTAAGCAGTGTGTTGATGGGTCATGTTTTCATATCCATTATACCACTCATATGTTGCACTTAAACTATTTACATGCAGCGTGATTATCAGTAGGTATGAGTTTACTGCTGCCATTTTCTTATGCTTTTTTTTTTTTTCTTTTTTTAATGTTGTTAACAGTTCCTCTGGTCCACTAATTTTCTGGGTTGAGTTTTTTCTGTTTGTTCATTTTCTTTTCACACCTTTTGTTTTGTTGATTTTGTGTCTACTGATTATGATTTTTGTCTTTATTTTAGTGAGTAGAGTGATTCATTTCCTTTGTGGTTACTCTGAAGTTTATCTTTATCTTTTAAGTTTAAAAAAAAAAAGTCCGTTCTCGATGTTGATTTTACGATGACTCCCTCTCATATAGAAGTTCTATAACTGTACCATTTATCCCCTTTTTGGGTTTTGAAGTTTTCATCATTTCACAGATGGACATCTCTGATTCTCTTTTCTTGGTTTCACAGCTTTATTTTACTTTTGAGAATTTTTTCATCTGGGTTGAATATCTGGAAGCTGTTGTTTGATGTCAATGGTTCTTTGTCTGAAGAATTCTCTTTAATATTTCTTGTACAGCTGATCTGTATTTTTTAAATTCCCCTAACTTCTGTTTATCTGGGAATGTCCTAGTTTTAACATTATATTTGAATTATAATTTTGCTAAGTATGTTCTCTTAGTTGGCAGTTCTTTTCTTTCAGGGTTTTATATATGTCATCCCATTTCCTTCTTGCCTGTATAGTTTTTGCTAAAAATTCATTACTTACTCTTATTGGTGTTCCTTTGTAGGTGATAATTTGTTTTTCATGAGCTGGTTTTGGAATTCTTTCTTGGTCTTTGGTTTTAGAAAGTTTGATTTTGATATATTTTGGTGGCTTTCTTCTGGAGTCTATCCTGTATGCGATTCATGTACTTCTTGGATGGAAATCTAGTCTTTTATGAGATTAGGAAGCTTTCTATCAATAAATCTTCAAAAATTCTCTGTGTAGTTGTTTTTCCTCTCCTTATTTCATGGAATTCCTATTATGCAGGATTTCTTTCTCTTAATAGTGTCCCACATAACTCTTAAGTTTTCTTCATTTTTCTTCATCCTTTTCTCCAATTATTTCTCAAACAAATTAGCATCAAGGGATTTGTCTTCTATTTCACTTGTTCTTTCTTCCATTGGTTTAATTCTATGTCCTACCATTGAATTATCAATTTCAGATCTTTTACTGTTACTTATGGATATCTAATTGTTGTTTTTGTGTATTTTCTATTTGTCTACTTATTTTGTCATTTTGTTATTGTATCATTTTCCTGAATTATTCTAGGGTTTTGTCTATATTTTGTTTGATCTTGTTGAGGATCTTATATGTAAGTCTTTCGAATTCTTATCAAATAGTCTTATTAACAATTTCTTCCTCAAGAAAGTTTCTTCCCTTTCATTTTGCTCATTTGTTTGCTAACTCTTTTGTTTCTTCATATAATTTGATACATTCTACTGTATCAAAGCATGAAGAAATTAATTTTTTTACTTATAAATTTCTTTATTGGTTGTATGTTTGCTTTATTCTGATTTATTATTTTTTTTTGATGGATCCAGAACTTTGTCTCTTTTCTTTCTCTGTAGAATGTCTTTTTTACTTGGTATTATTTTAGCTGTTGTGTTTTGAGGTTCTGAATTACATGTGACTTTGGTGGTGTCTTCTGGCTGGGTGAGATTTCATCTTACTAACAGATATTGAGAGTCCTGGTGTGGCGCTGTCAGTTAATGTGCCAGACTGCAAAGCCGTTTGAACTGCAAGGTCAGCGGTTCAAGTTCACCAGCTGCTCCTCATAAACCCTCTGTAGGGTCACTATGGGTCACACTTTACAACAACAACAAGCAGATATTGTTGGTCACACCCACATGTTAATCCTGTTAGTTAGGCTCATCTATCTTCTCTTACTGAGCTGAATGGAGATGGGAAAGTAGGATCTTTTCCTGTAATTGTGTGGTCAGAGACCCTCCACAGTCCTTATGGGACCAGAGGGTCCTTCCAGGTTGGTGCTGGCTATTGGTGTGTTCTCTTGAGTCAGGTCCTCTGTGAGGAAGTGCTACCCAAATGAGACACAAATTGGTGTCTCATTAGAAGGCAAGGTGGCAAAGGATTTTGGTGCAGGGCAGATGGCCTGCAGGAACTTTCTGAAAGTGGGATGTGTGACATTGAAGCTGGAATAAATGTTGGATGAGGTCACTAGAATCTCCTGCTTGTTGTTGACAGAGGTGCAGATGACAAGTGTCAGAATGTGACTGATGTTCTGAGAAGGTAATGTGTCTGTCCACCTGGGGGTGGGTGCAGGGACTGTTCTCATCAGTTATTGGATTGGGCACTATTGTTCACACAGCTGATTTTTGGGTTGTTAAGACAAGAGTGAACAATTCATTGGGTAGGAGGCATTGGAACTCACAGTCCGGCAGAGTGAGAGAGCAGGGGAGGGGAGTCTGCACCTCTGATCACTGGTCTGGTGTCAGGAGCTCACAACACTGATCACTGAGTGGGTGGGCAGAGATGCCATGAGCTTCAATTCATGGGAACAAAAGCATGAGAGTGATCTCACTACAGTAGCCAGCAGGTGGGTGGCACACGGAGTGGGAGGTGGGCATGTGTGAGCCTCCAGTCACAGGAATGACTGTGCAGGATTGTGCTTCACAGATCATTAGGCGGGTGATGGGGAGGAGAAGGGGACACATCACTGGTCACCATAAGGGCATGGAGGAGTAAGTGAGGAGCATATTCTCCCAGTCTCTGGCATGGCACCAGGGAACTTCAGCAGAGTGCAGTTAGCATTCAGGACCTGGCCCCAACCAAATGAGGGGATGGAGTTCTTGAGTTCAGCTGGGTTGGGAAGTTCTGGCTCCCACTTCAACCATCCCCCTCTCTAGCAGCACCACCCACTCAAGTGATCAAGGACCACTGTTCATGAATAGTTCTGTCCCTATTTTCTAGATCTTTCCATGCTGTATGTTCACCTACATCCCTAGGATTCTTGACCAGCTTCTTGCACTTTCCTCCTTAGATCCAGGTCTGGTTCTACTCAGCATGCTTTGCTCTGGGTTTGTCTACACAGTATCTCTGTCTCCTAATGGGGATTCCATGAAGCTGTCTTTTTACTCTCCACACTGTGAAAGGCTATTCATTTGCTCTCAAGAGGGCCATGCTGCACTAGGTCAACTGACAAGGTACCTAAAGTCTGTAAGTCTCCCCATTCACTGTTTTCATTCAATTTCTCCTCCTCGTCAGTGTTTGATCTAATTCCTCTTTTTTTTTCTTTTTTTTTTTAAACTTAATTGTGAATTGAGTGAAGGTTTATAGAACAGATTATCAGTTTTACATTCAACAAATCACATACTTTGTTTCTCAAAGATTGCAATCCCTTCCATGCAACAACGTTTATCCTACTTCCTGTGGTTCTTATTTCCATTCCACCATCCTTCCCAACCCTTCTGAACGTTGTCCTTAGGTAATGTTGCCCTTTTGATCTTGAACAGTTGACTACTCCATAGGAAGCATACCTGATTAGTGTTGCTGTTCCCACTATATACCTATATGCCACTTGGTTGAAAATTGGGTCACAAGATGTTCTGTTTCAGACTGAAGGATGGCCAAGGACCATGGTTTCAGGTTTCTTCAGTCTCTTTCTGACCAGTAAGCCTGTTCTTTTTTTAAAGTTTTGAGTTTTATTCCACATTGTCCCCCACTCTATACAGGACCTTCTTTGCTTCTGGTATCAGAGTGGTGGAGATTGAAGTTTATGTGTTTCATTAGTCCATTGAACTAATTGATTCTAAGCATCTTCAATGTTCATCACTCTTTCTTCTTCTGCACATAGTGAGGCCAATAGTTGCACCTTAGATGGCTTCTTGTGAGCTTTTACAAATCCAGTCGCTACTCACCAATGTAGGATATCGAATGTTGTCTTTGTGCTAGTTGACCATGGTGCCCCCTAAGACTATGGTCCTGAACCCCCAGGCCCAGCAACTCATTGCCTCAAGGTATTTGGTAATGTCTAAGAAGTTTTCATCATTTTGTCCCCTGTATAGTCCACCATATTGATAAGTGTGCTTACCACAAAGGTAAATATCCATGTATAAATATCTTCTAATTCTTAATCCTTCCATTTGCTGTTCTTGGTCTCCAAGATTGTCATCTGTATCTGTTTCACTTAGTTTATCAGTTCTTTGCTGTATGTGAACATAATGTGTATGACTAAGCCACCTTCTTGGGTAATCTCAGCAAATAATTTTAAGTATGTAATCAAGACTAAAACCCAGGGTTAAATGGCCCCCATAACATAACAAGTAGGAAGATTGAAGAAACTCTCAGCTGAATGCAGACCCTTACTGCAGGACTTCACAGGTGCTAGAGGAGCTGACCTGCTGCTTAGGCAGATGGGCATGTTCCAGCCAGATGGACAAGTTGAAGGATCCCAGTAGTCTCAGGCTTGTTTCAGGCAATGAGTTAGCTTTGTGTCTGTGGATTATAAGAGTTCAGGATGCAATTACCAACTCTGCCATGCCCTAACTCTGTGACCTTGAGTTATGTTACTTAACCTCTTATAGATAACAACATTTCTCCATCTGTTAAATGGGATTGCTGCAAGGATAAATTAGTATAATGTATCTGAAATGCTAATTCAGCGCCTGGTACATAATAAAAACTCAACAAATATTGACTCTTATTATATTACTATTATTATTGTTGATGTTATTTTTACTAGTGGGTCTAGAATGTATCTTTAATGCCCAGGTGGCATTTGGTAGACACTGAGTGAATTAATGCACAAGGAAATGAAGGAACAAACAAAAAAAGAGTGGCCACAAGCTTGTAGTTACATGGTTAACTGTGGATTCAGTGCATTCTGGAATAAATCGTTGTTTTACATCCTCATCTGTCTTTGAAAAAAATATTTTTATTTTAAAATCAGTCAATATTATACTTAACAGATTTTTTTCATATACTTCTGGAATACAATATTATAACCATGGCCAAAATATTACAAATGTTAATGTTTGACAAATAGACGGTTATTTAGAAATGGAAGGCAGCACCATTTATTAGTCCACATTGTAGGGAAATCTGTTTAAAATTCTAATTTGATTTGTTGAAAGCTGAGAACTCAGTTGTTACATTAACCCACAGAGAGTAGCATGTAAGGAATGAATTAGAAGAATACACAACTGCGGAGGTACTGTTTGTCCCTATAAATGTCTATTGAGAACTTCTCAGATAAACAAGGAAAGAAAAGAGCTATAGAGCCTGGTGATTTCACAGTAGGTCAGGTATGGGAAAGGCTACTGAATAGAAAGGCTATTTATAAACTTGGAAACCTTATGAGGAGGGGGAAGTTCTACTCTGTTCTACAGGGTGACATGAGACAGAATCTACTCAATGGCACAAGACGAGAATGCTCAGAGTGAATAAATAAATGTGGGGGAAGGTAATTAACACAGTAGTCTAAGTAGTAGGGAAGGTCAAGCTGGACTAAAGGATCAAACAGCTGAGGAAAATGCCCTGGAACAACCAGCAGACAAGAGAACTATAGAGACTTTCATCTTGACCAATCAAAGGAAAAATTATGCCAGCAACAAGTAATTAACTGCTCTTAGGTGTTTTTTAAAACACATCACCCACATGTAATGTAGATTAACCAGTTGCTGTGGAGACAGCTCATTATGCAGATTAAATGTGAAAAATGAAAGAAGTGAACGTGAATGCATGTGTTCTAATCTAAACAAAGATACGTTAAGGTTCAATGGGCATCCTTGTAGTTTTAAGTTGATCTCACGCCTTGGAAGCAGGGTCTACTCATTCAGCTCATCACTTCTGTCTTCCAAATGGCTTTTAACATTTTTTTTTTTTTTT
>NW_006408533.1:2057429-2059661 GCF_000296735.1 Chrysochloris asiatica | reverse complement strand
TGCTGTTTTTTCCCCCTTTTCACCTTATCGGTGACCAACGTGGTCACCAGCCAGACCACATGCCTGGTCATGTATTCCCCTTGAGTCTTAGTCCTGGGAGGGAGTTTGATCTGAGTGGGCCTGACCACTTGACTTGTTGGCTCTGGGCAAACAGCTTACTTGTTCTTGTAGTAATCAATCACACTGCCATTATCGTTTCAGATTTTTCCTGCTGGTCTTTCTTTCATGAAGTATCTTCTATTCTTTTAGCTGCTCCAGGCTGGTCTACTCATCCTTTCCAGTGGAAATTTCATACCTCAGTCAGTTCTGGATGGGGTTCTGGATTCCACCTATGGTCTTGTGCAGTGTAAAGGCTCCACAGGAAGCCTTTTTCACTGGGCAACTTCTAGCCCCCTTTAAGGTATTTCAATCAGTTATAGGCTGAAGACGGACTTACCAGCTTTCTGTAGTGATGATTCTGGCTATTCCTTTCTCCCCACCTCAAGTGTCTATTTTAAAATGATAGGCAAGGGAAACCAAGATTCAAAAGACAGCCAAGGATCTTAACATTATTCCCCTTTTACCCCTTCAAATCATGCCTCAATCCCTGTATCCCAGAGCCCTGTTGTTCCAAGGTTGTGCATGCGTTATCATTTACCTCTGTCCCATTTAACCAATGCGAACCTGCCTAATTGTTCTCCCATCAGCCTTGGTCTTCCATTCCCCTCACACTTCTTGTGTATTGCCACCACCACCACCACCCCACCCTCCCTCTGCCCCCAAGCTAACCTGTGTCTATTCCCTACACTGTGCTCTATCTTCCCATCCTTCATTCCTCTCCTCTCATCCCATACATCCTGGTGATCAGCAAATATATATATATATATTTCCCCCATTTTAGTGTGGGTTCTTTTTCTTAGTCTTTTACAGTAGTGGTCCTATGCAGTATTTCTTCTTTTGTGACTGACTGATTTCACTCAGCATAATGTCCTCAAGGTTCATCCATGTTATGCAGTGACTTGCAGCTTCCTTGTTGTTCTTCAAGGTAGCATAGCATTCCATTGTGTGTATGTACCACAGTTTGTTTATCCATTCTTCAATTGATGGGCACTTAGGCTGTCTCCATCTTTTTGCTATTGTAAATATTGGTGCTACAAACATTGGTGTGCATGTATCTACTCACATTATGGCTCATATTTCTTGTGGGTAAATACCAAGTAGAGGAATTGCTGGATCATAAGGTATTTCAATTCCAACCTTCTGAGGAAATGCCATATTGCGTTCCAGAGTGGTTGGACCATTTTACAATCCCACCAACAATGTAGGAGTGTCCTGGTCTCTCCACATCCTCGCCAGCATTTATTGTTCTCTACTTTGTTGATCTTTGCTCTTATTGCTGGTCTGAAATGATATCGCATTGTTGTTTTGATTTGCATCTCTCTAATGGCTGGAGTCCTGGTGTAGCGCTGTGGGTTAATGCGCCAGACTGCAAAGCCGTTTGAACTGTAAAGTCGGTGGTTTAAACTCACCAGCTGCTTCTCAGAAACCCTATACAGGGTCACTATGGGTTGGAATTGACTTGACTGCACTTAACAACAACAAAGGCTAGTGAACTTGAACATTTCTTCATATGTTTGTTGCCTGCCTGGATCTCTTCCTTGGTGAACTGTCTATTCATGCCCTGGGCCCATTTTTAAATTGAGTTATTTGTCTTTTTCTTGTAGAGGTGTTGTAGGTTCCTATGTATTTTAGAATTCAGTCCCCTGTCTGATGTGTTGTTGTAAAAGATTTTTTCCCATTCTCTGTGTTCCCTTTTTACTCTTTTGGTGAAGTCTTTTGATGCATAGAAGTTTTTAATTTTTAGTATGTCCCAATCATCTATTTTGTCTACTTTTTTTGTGTACTTTTCAAAATGTTTGGTAGTCTGTGTATTCCCTGTATTAGAGCCCTCACATTTGTCCCTATTTTTTCATTGATGACTTTCACAATTTGGGGATTTACGTTTAGGTCTTTAATCCATGTTGAGTTGTATAGGGTGTGAGGTAAATGTCTTGCTCCAATCTTTTGCATATTGCTTTCCAGTTCTTCCAGCACCATCGGTTAAACAGACTATCTCCTTCCCATGTAACATACTTAGGCACTTTGTTGAAAATCAGTTGGCTATATGTAGATAGGTTAATTTCTGGATTCTCAATTCTGTTCCATTGATCAATGTATCTCATTGTACCAGTACCAGGCTGTTTTGACCACTGT
>NW_006408533.1:2021843-2048220 GCF_000296735.1 Chrysochloris asiatica | reverse complement strand
AGATCCAGAGCTCTGGTGTTGTTCTGTCAGCACAGCTTCTCTGGGTTTTCTATCCCTCCCCCATGAAGTCTTTCTTACCTGGCTGTCTCTGCCACCCACCATAACCAGAACTTCCAAATGGCTTTTAACTTTTGACTTGGACCAATTCAGAGTGCAGTTTTCCTTATTCACATAAACCACAGTGTTGGACTTTATTTCTGCCAAGATCCATCATCCGGGGTGGGGGTGGGGGGAATACATGGCATGCTCAAGAAATAGTAAAACAGAGCTGAGTATCCAGAAAGGTGGAGCGGGTGCTGAGATTAGAAGGGATGATTTGATTCAAGCAGTGGAAGGTCATGATACTGGGCTAAGGAGTTTAACCATCGGTCATAGAGATGAATGAGGCTGAACAATCAGTATAGTAGATACTCCTTTCTAGAATGAACTCTGCAAATCCATTGCTTGTATGAAAGGCATTATGCAGGTGTTTGGTTTTCTTCTTTTAACATGGGGCCTAATTTCAACAATAACCAAATACCATTTTTGTTTTTAAATGCTTTATAAAATTGACTTCCTTATATTTTAATGTCTACCACACTTGTTGCATAATTGCTTAATTTCTATTGTGGTAAATATATATAAGTGCACACACTAATATGTATGTGTATGTAACAAAACATTTGCCATTTTATCATTTTTTATATGTACATTTCAGTGATGTAACTTACATCCATCATGTTGTACAACCATCACCATTTCCAAATTTTGTCATCACCCTTAATGCCCTTAATAATTTTTTTTTAATTAAATGTTTTTATTTTGCATTGAGTGAAAGTTTGCCCTTAATAATTTTTAAAAATAATATCTTCTTGTGTTTTCAGTTAAAGTTCACATATCAGTTTAGGTTCCCATTCAGCAATGATACACTACATGTTCATTGACATTGGATACATGCTTTACAATGTGTGAACCTTCTCATTATTTTCATTCTGGTTGTTCCCTTTCCATAAATCTAGATTCTGACCCTTATATTCTCATCTTTATTTTGGAGTAATTATTCACTAGGTGGTTTATTAAAGGATGGATCACAATATATATGGGTAATAGTCATTGTTTTTTGGGCCAATTTGTTATTTAGTTACAAGGTGACCTCTAGGGTTAGTTTCTGTTGAGGTTTGAAGAGTATATCAGGGTAATAGTCTTGGGGAGTCCAATAGTCTCAAACAGTCCAGTTTGTCTGTTTGTTGTTGTTGTTTTAGGAATTTGAGGTTCTGTCCCCAATTTTTCTTCCATTCTAACAGGATCCATTAGTTGTGGCTCTAATTAGAAACATTGGTTGTGGTAGTGAGATGGTCTTCTGGTCTCAGGATGGGTAAGGTTTTGAGAGTAGTAGTGGTTACAAATCGGGCTGTGAACCTCAAGGTCAGCAGTTCAAAACTACCAGCTGTTCTGCAGGAGAAAGATGAGGCTTTCTATGCTGGTAAAGATTTACAGCCTCTGAAACCCTGTACAGGGTCGCTATGAGTTAGAACAGACTCCATGGCACATAACAACAACAACAACATTTGTTCTAGAGACTATTTTCTTCTTTGAATATTTGGTTTCCTTCTTTCTCTGTGGCTCCAGACAAGTAGAGACAAACAGTTATGTCTTAGAGAGCCACATACAGCATTTAAGACCCCAGACTACTCACCAAACTAGGATGCAGGACTTAATATTTTAAACTATACTGTGTCAATTGATCAAGAAAGCCCCATAAGACTATGGTCCTTCAAGATCAGAAATTAATACCTTGAGATATTTGGTTATGTCTAATAAATATCTATAACTGTGCTTCCTATGTGCTTTATTATATACTTGTTGTTAGGTGCCATCTAGTTGGTACCAACTCATAGCAACCCTATGCACAACAGAACAAAACACTGCCTGGTCCTGAACCAACCTCACAATCATTGCTTTGCCTGAGCCCATTGCTTCCACCAATGTGCCAATCCATCTTGTTAGAGATCTTCCTATTTTTCTCTGACCCTCCACTTTACCAAACATGATAACCTTCTCCAGGGACTGGTCCCTCCTGACAACATATCCAAAGTATGTTGTATGAAGTGTGGCCATCCTGGCTTCCAAAGAATATTCTGGCTATATGTCTTCCAATACAGATTTGCTTGCTCTTTTGGCAATCCATGGTACTTTTAATACTCTTATCTAACACCAAAACTCAAATGCATCAACTCTTCTATGGTATTCCTTATTCACTGTCCAACTTTCACATACATATGAGGTTATTGAAAATACCATGGCTTGGGTCAGGCTCACCTTAGTCCTCAAACTGCCATCTTTGCTCTTCAATACTTTAAAGAGGTCTTGTGTAGCAGATTTGCCTAATGCAGTATGTTTTTATATACTAGGGCACTTCAAAAAGTTCATGGAAAATGGAATGAAAAGGTAATATAAATATTCCATGAATGTTCTGAAGATGCTTCGTATATAAATATATGTGAATATAGTCACATAGATGTATATGCATATCCATATAGCTATATATATACATAAGGAGCTCTTGTAGCATAGTGGTTACAAGTCAGGCTGCTAACTTCAAGGTCAGCAGTTTGAAAGTACCAGCCTTTCTCTGGAAGAAAGATGAGGCTTTCTGCTCCCATGAAGATTTATAGCTTTGTAAACCCTATTCAGAGTCGCTGTGAGTTGGAACTAAGTCCATGACCCATCACTACCACCGTCACCATATAGATACATACATATATATATAAGGGTAAAGTAAGAACTATTTCTATAAAGTCATAGAAACATTTATTAAACAAAAATATCAAAATATGAAAATATTGTTCCTTGACATATCCTCTATCTATACTTCCGAAGTCTCTACGCTTCTGAAGGCAGTGTTTCCATCTCTCTAACCTCATATGCATGCGAAAGCTGGACAGTGAAAAGGAAGACCGTAGAAGAATTGATGCCTTTGAACAACAACAACAACCAGAATTCTTCCCTGAAGAATTCTGCACTCTTCAATTTATATCACGTCAAAATGGTACTTTTGGCATTGTCGAGGGACTCAAGTAGAGCTACCATTCAATGTTTTTTCAGTTAAGGAACCAAAAGAAGTCAGAACAGACAAGATTAAGGCTGTAGGAAAGATGGGATTAGGTTTCCCCACAAAATTCTCATAGGACTTCCCTTGCTACCCTCAAAGAATGACCAGGTACATTGTTATAATGGAAACAAATTCCTCATCACAACTTTCCTGGTCATTTTCTCACCAAGCAGGTTTCAATTTCCTTAAAACTTCTTCATAATAAGTTCCCATGATTGGCCTGTGTCCTTCAAGAAAATCTATCAAGATGACACCTTGTTGTGGTTATTGTTAGGTGCTGTCAAGTTGGTTCCCATGCACAGCAGAACAAAACACTGCAAGGTCCTGCGCCATCCTCATAGTTGTATTTGAGTCTTTTGCTACTGCCACTGTGTCACTCCATCTTATTAGAATCTTCCACTTTTTCGCTGAACTTCCACTTTACCAAACATGATGTCCTTATCTAGGAACTGGTCCCTCCTGACAATGTGCCCAAAGTACAAGAGATAAAGTCTTGTCATCCTCCCATATAAGAAGCATTCTGACTCTACTTCTGCCCATACAGATTTGTTAGTTCTTCTGGCAGTCCATGGTACTTTCAAGTTTACCCCCCAACCCTATAACTCAAGTGCAACAATTCTTCTACAGTCTTCTTCCTTACTCATTATACAACTTTCACATTCCCATGAAGTAACTGAAAATATCATGGCTTGGATCAGGCGTACCTTAGTTCTCAGAGTAACAGTTGTTCTTTGACACTTTAAAGAGGACTTTTGCAGTATATGTGCCTAATGTAACATGCTCTTTTATGCTTGTTGCTTTCATGAGCATTGATTGTGGATCCAACTATAATGCAGTCTTTGACAATTTCAATATTTTCTCTACTTTTTATGATGTTATTAATTGGTCCAGTTGTGAGGATTTTAGTTTTCTTTGCATTGAAGTGCAGTGGATTTGGAAGGCTACAATCTTTAATCAGCATCAGTATTTCGAGTCCTCTTGAAATATTTATTCCAGCAAGCAAGATTGTTCTTTGAAAATACCAAACAACAATCACCATGACCTTCTGAGCTGACTTCTCCACCTTGAATTAACTGACCTGGCCACTGTTTGGATTGGACCTTTTTTTTTTGAGAGCATTCTCGTGAGAATAAGATAAGTGTATCACTGAGAGAATTTGTTTACAGCTATCCAGTGATGATAGAGACATGTTTAAAGCCAGTTTGGGATAAACTCACACATGGATGAACTGGAACCATAGTAGCAATATTCCCTTTTGACTTACCTTCTTACATACCTGTTGAAAGGTCAGTAGTTTGAACCCACCAGCCATTCACAAGAGGAAGAAGTAGCAATCAGCTTCCATAACGATTACAACCTTGGGCTGTTTTTGTTGTTGTTAGGTGCCATCATATCAATACCAACTCATAGCAACCTTATGCACAACTGATCAAAACACTGCCCTGCCCCATGCCAATCATTGCTACACTTGAGCAGTTTCAATCCATCTTGGGCAGTTCTACTCTATTCTGTACAGTTAAACAAACTCGACAGCTACAGGTTTTAATGGTATAGACATATATTCCTATGTACATGCAAAAATACCTGAACCAATTTTTTGCAACTGTGTAGTTGGTTCAACATTATGCATGATACAATAATTAACAGGATCTTTTTTTCTTCTGTATCTTTTAGAAACATCATTTACCTGCATCAAGCTGAAATCCCTGGGAAACACAAATGAAAATGAATTTCTGTGTAGTTACTATTTCATGTCATTTCATAAAGTGAGAACATACAATGTGTGTGCGTGTGTGATTAACTTGTTTTACTCAACACAATGGGTTCCAGTTTCAGCAATTTTTCCCAAGACATTTTGGAAATATGTTTCTTTATTGCTCAGTAGCATTCTATTGCATGCATGAATCACATGTTGCTTATCCATTGTTATTTCCTTTTTTTTTTTTTTTTGCTATTGTGAATAGTGTACCAATGAACATAGGTGTGCATGTGACCCATAATTGATTTTTTATTTTATTGTCTCTCATTTTGGCAAGAATACATATATAGATTTTTAATTCCACATTACTTTTCTCTCACCAGCATAGATGATCCTCTGTTTAAGTGCTAACATTATCTCTTGAGCTCTACTGCTTGCTTTTGTCATTTTTTTATTTTTATTTTTTTGTCTCGCTAGGCTGATCTCTAAGATCTCAATCCCAATGGTCACCACAGACTGAACATAGATATTTGAGTTACTTCATGGTTCAAATTTTTGAGAGAAAGAATCTTATTGTATCAAGCTGAGTCAGGTGTCTACCAGTAGATTAGTTAGATTAGGAACACTAGGGCACCTGGCACACACAAGAACTTCTGTAATCCTGGGATGATGAGCTTCTACAGAACTAGGCAAAGCCTAATCACAAACCACAAGCATGCATATCTCTCTTCAAACATGAATGATTCTAGGCAGAATTTACTTATGGGGGCAGTATTTTGAAAGCTAAAGAACAAATAAAGATACAGAAAAATATTTCCACTGTTTCATTCTAACTATATTTTTGTTGATTTTAATTCATTTCTGGGTGGATGGTTATTCCTTAGTAAACTACAGAGAAGAGACATATTTATTTCAAGGATAAATGAAGAGATTAACCATAATACAGATTATTGCCTGATTAAATCTCTAGACCTGAGTTACAATGGTGATATCAGAAAAAAGTAGTGCATTTGAAAAGAAATTCCATTTATTATATATGCAATCAAGACATGATTGAAGTTTCCATACATCTTAACATCTAGATGAGATGGTCTCAAATCCCAGTTCACGCTAGTAAAAAGTCCAATGTCTACCTAACATTCCTCTGGATTCCTACACATCTTTGTCTCCAAGACCCCGCTTTCACTGAGCAGTTCAGTTTATGGATCCATTGATTACCTACATATGTTGTTGTCATCGAATCGGTACCAACTCATAGCGACCCTATGCACAATAGAATGAAACACTGCCGGGTTCTGGGCTAACCGCACAATTGTTGCCATGCTTGAGCCCACTGATACTGCCACTTCGCCAATCCGTCTTGCTAAGGGTCTTCCTCTTTCTCTGACCCTCCACCTTACCAAACATGATATCCCTCTCCAGTGACTGGTCCCTCCTGAAAATATGTCTGAAGCATGAGAGATTACGTTTGGTCATCCTAGCCTCCAATGAGCACTCTGGCTGCACTTCTTCCAATACAGATCTGTTTGTTCTTTTGACAATCCATGGTACTTTCAATATTATCCTCCAACACCATTACTCAAGTGCATCAATTCTTCTATGATCTTCCTTATTCACTGTCCAACTTTCACATGTATATGAGGTTATTGAAAATACCATGGCTTGGGTCAGGCACACCTTCATGCTCAAGCTGACATCTTTGCTCTTCAACACTTTAAAAAGGTCTTGTGCAGCAGATTTGCAGTACATCGTTTGATTTCTTGACTGCTGCTTCCAAGAGTGTTGATGGTTGATTCAAGAAAAATGAAGTTTTTGACAACTTCAAGCTTTTCTCTATTAATGAGAATGTTGTTATTGGTCCAGTGGTGAGGATTTTTGTTTTCTTTACATTAAGATGCAATCTATATAGAAGGCTATGGTCTTTGATCTTCATCAGTAAGTATTTAAGTCCTCTTCATTTTCAGCAAACAAGGTTGTGTCATCTGCATATCACAAGTTGTTATTAATGATGCCACATTTTTCTTCATATAACCCAGCTTCTCAGATTATTTGCTCAGCATACAGGTTGAATAAGCACAGTGAAAGAATACAACCCTGTCGCACACCTTTCTTAATTTTAAATCATTCAGTGTTCCCATGTTCTGTTCGAACAACTGCCTCTTGGTCCAGGTACAGATTCCTCATGAGCACAATTAAGTGTTCCAGAATTCTCATACTTCACAATGCTGTCCATAGCTAGTCATTATGCACACAATCAAAGGCCTTTGCGTAGTCACTAAAGCACAGGTAAACAAACATCTTTCTGGTATTCTCTGCTTTCAGCCAAGATCCATCTGATGTCAGAAAATTCCTCCCCTCACATCATATTAACTTCAGATATGTGCTCTGCCACTTTCTTTCTTTCCACTAAGTCAAAAATAACTCATGCAAGGAATAGTAGACAAAAAAGAATATGGGGAGATAGAAAATTACATCACTATACCAGCAAGTGGTCAATCCAAAGATAGTGCTCAATAGCACATCACAGAAAGAAAGTTAGGAATTGAGAGGAAGAGACTGGGAAGCCAAAAGGCAGGAAGTCTGAGTTTGGAGTCTCCAGAGTTATTGACAACCTAAATTTGGATATCAGGAGTACTGCACAACAATGAGAAACCCAGGCAGAGGTCAGATATAGCCAAAGCCTTTAACCCACCTCCCTCTGGCTAACTGCACTCCCTAAAACATTCTGACTGATGCTTATGTCCAAAAGCTAAAAGGCTGCACTCTCATAGCTGAATGCCTAATAAGAGTCAGATGTGTTTGTTCCCATTGTTCCTGTTATTTAAATTATGTAAATTGACCAAATAACATGTACACCACTTGAGTTATAAATGGGAAAATACATACAATTGCTGTTCCTGTAAAAACTAAATTGAAATATTTGGAAAGACTTGTTTATACAAATAACTAAAAACTTGCTGTCAAATTCGCAGTGCAAGAAAAAATGAAAAATGAGAAAAATAAAACACTTTAATCCAAAAGGATTCTAGACACAAGATTTTTCTAAAGTCTAGAAAGTCTAAATAAAATCTAAAGGCTAGATAAGTCTCTTGTCACTTAAAAAATAAAAACAGACATAAGGTGTGTAGAGTGCTTTCTAGGTATGGTTTATACACATAAGCATATGAAAAACTCCCACAAGCAGAACCATAGAGAAGTGGTCTTGGCCCTGCATCAAAAGAATATGGATCTACTGTGTGTGTTTTACATATTATATGATCCTTGTTCTAATAGTTTCTCTTTCTTTATTAATCCAACAACTTGATCATGTCAAAGAAGATGGTTCATATTGAGCTTGGGAATTTGGAAAGCTGGCGTGTGGCTCCTGGAGAGTTTTCTTCATTCTACATATCCTCAGTCAGCAGTTGCAAAATACCGGATCCAGGAATGAGGAAAAAAACAGAAAAGACACAGTTAGAGAATTAAGGCCTTTGTCCAGGGGTGTAGGACTCAGGAAGAGGCCTTCATCTTAGTCAGATACTCAGGCAGACACAAAGGAGTGATATTTGAGAGGAAGCTGAGGCCTGTATGGGAGACAGAGATTAGCACAACTGTGTGTCCTATACTTGCTCCCAAATACAAATCCTGAGGCTAGTTGGGCTGCAGGTGGGAGTGAAGGAGAAGGAGGGGCAGGTAGAAGTTTGTATGTGGGGCCCAGCCAACCTCGATAAGCCACTAAGTATAAGAAGGATGGTGCTTTTTTCAAGCCCCGTTGGACAAAGATGGAGAAGACTGAGTGGTTATGGTTACTGATTTGCGTTTTATCTTGGTTAGGAATGCTTCAGAAACTGGAGTCAAGAAATGAAGACGCAATGGATTCATCTTTGAGGTGGTTGAAGAGCAGAAACAGTGGCATACACCCAGTGCAATGGGGCCCAGTAGTTGGGACTTATTCTAGGCCCATCCATCCTCTGCCATCATCAGTCTTGAAGTTCTCGGGGCTCAGAAAAATCTTGGTGCAAGACTCAGAAGGTCTCTAGGACTCAAGTTTCAGTGGTGATCAATGTGACTTAGAGATTAGGGTGCTGAACTCAGACTCAGACTCCAGGGTCTCTAGGTTCAGAAGAGTTTAACAGCATTCAGAATCTCTGTGAACTTAGGACAATTAGCACTGTTTAAGGTGTGTTGTTGACAGTTCCTAAGAGGTGCAAATAGTGAACACTTGGCTACTAACTGAAAGACTGGAAGTTCAAGTCTACCTAAAAGTATCTCAGAAGAAAGTTTTGTTGATCTACTTCCAAAGCATTACCATTAATAACTCTATGGAACAAGTCATGGTTTCATGAGACATACCAGTTAATTGGTCTAATAGCCTGTTGAATTCATCTGTTAGTACATTGTGTAGTGCCTGGGTCTTAAAAGCTTACAAACTGTCATCAAAATACAATTGTAATCTATTCACCTGGAGCAAGTGGAAAAAGGAGAGTCAGGACTAGGAGGAGAAAATGAGATGTATAACTCTCTCCATGAACAATTGCCTCCTTTATGATGAGACCAGAAAAACTGGATGGTGCCTGCCTCCCATTACTGAATATTTTGACCAAAGATTCTATAGACGTATCCTGATCAAAAGGCAAAATATTTAGAACAGAATTACAAATTTGTAGGGACTCCAGACTTTCTGGAGCCATGGAGGCTGGATCAACCCTTGGGACTATTGCCCTCAAATCATCTTTAAATCTTAATCCAAAAATATCTGAAGTATTCTTGAAGCCAAATACTTTAGCTTTACTAGTAAAGAAGGTCTGCCTTGAACATTATGCTCTTTTAAGAAGTACATGTGGTGCTGTAGGATAAGCATTGGAGTCGTAACCACAAGGTCAGTGGTTCAAACTCACCAGTGAGTCCTTGGAAACCCTATATATGGTCGCTATGAGTCAGAACCAACTCATCAGCACTTAACAGCAACAGCAACATATGAGATTAAATTAACAACAGCAGCTCAAAAGATGAGGTAGGAAACTTAGGGAAAGTGTGTTTATGCTAATGAGGGAGGAGCAACTCAGAAAAGGAGAATACGCAGGATTGCACACATGAAAAATGAATCAATGCCATTGAATTGCACATGTAGAAAGGATTGAATTGGAGCTTTGTTGTGTATTGTATTGTCAATAACATCAAAATAAGTAAGTACATTTAAAAAAAAAATTAAAGAAAGGAAAATTCTATGGAGCAGTCTTCTACTCTGTCACACATGGGGTCTCCATGAGTCAGAACTGAGTGGATGACAACTGGTTTTCAGGTCTGTTGTGAGCTACACACCTCTGTGATCATCCTAAGAACCTAAGCATCATTAAGAAAGATGTTTCTATGAGAAAAAGATCTATTTCCAAATGTCATAAGGCGTCTCGAAATGAAAGTGTGCTTCACCTCCATGCACAGCATGGTTTTTATTTACTGGGTTTTGTTTTAAATCATATGAAAGAGAAAACTGAAAAGAAATTCAGTTAAGTTTAGTTTGGCTCACTAGTGATGTCTCACATATGGCATTATTTCACACTGTATAAGGACTCATGCGTCAGACTGCAAAGTCATTTAAACTGCAGTGTCGGTGGTTCAAGCTCACCAGCTGCTCCTTGGAAACCCTATACAGGGTCGCTATGGGTCAGAAATGACTTGACAACACTTAACAACAACAATCCAGATTTGGAGAATTGGTGTTAAGTTATTGGGTGTTTGGTTCATTAGTACCAGATATCATTCCTGTGTTTGGGGATGTATGTTTTCTGAAGGGAATCAACAGAGTGGCAATCATCTTAGGATGGAGTCAACCCAAGACAAAAAATATATAGAACACAAGAGTTATACCTTATATAGAAATAAGGGAAGTTTTCATTTATTTGGGTTTGGACTGATAATATAAAGAGGAGGAAACATTTATTGAAGATAATCAGTAATTAGCCAGGTAGAGGCAGACAGAGAACCGATCCAGCAGGGCACCTCACTGTGGGTCTGGAATGGGTAATGGCTATAAATCATCCTCTCTGTTGTGTTTCTTTTCCATATTAGCCAGGACTCTAGACTGTCCATAATCTAAGCTGAAATCAAATGAGTTTAAAACCCAAATATAATTATTTGATTCGTAGGATTCCACAATAAATCCTAGTGATGGTACAGGACTGGGCAGCATTGTGCTCCATTGTGCATGGGTTCTCCATGAACTAGTGGCTGACTTGAAGGCAGCGAACAACAGTAACATGTACAGAGAGAGCGAATGACAGTGTCTAGGTCTTCCTGTGTTTCTTCATGCTTCCAGGAAGAGTGCAGATGAGTACTGCATCCCAACCATGAGGAGCTACAAGGTGATTTCAGAGTGGAAGTTAAGGAGTGGGAGACCTGGGTAAGCTCCTGGATGGCCCATGGCCAAGACTCAAAGGATGTGTAGCATGGTAGAGCTGAGGTGGAGTTCAGCTATTAGTAGATAGACCACCCAAACCTGACAAGTGGAAAGAAATAACCTTGGATGATGTCAGCTCAAACTTCATTGCTAACACTAAGGGCCTGACAAGAAAGGCAAGGAGCATCTTTAAAGAGGCCAAACAAGTTCAAGGAGAAAGCACAAGGTCCAGTCCATGAGGCCTATTAATCAACTTGAAGATTTGCATACCACATAGTGGAGAAAGGAGAGGGGAAAATCTTTGAGAAGAGAGAAAGTCCTGGTTAAAAATATGTAAACCTAGATACACATGTATCTCCAAAATCAGTGAATATGAAAAGTTCAGGGAAAAATAAGAACCAAAAAGTAAAATAAAGGACATAATTTTCCTTCGCTTTGACTGTCTACACAAAAAGGTAGAGAATTCTTAGGGAGATAACTGATCTTTTAAGATAACATGTTTATGAACCTTTTCTTAGGTGTAAAACATATAATACCCTGGATGTGGTATCCTAGAGAGGGTCTAAATGTTGTTTTAACAAAGTGACAGGAATGTTAGACCTTTCTCCCAGGGACGCACCACCAATCTGTCAGTTTGACTTGTGTGTTGCTGTGATGCGGGAAGATGTTCCACTGGTATTTCAGAAGCCAGCAGGGTCACCCAGTGTGGACAGGTTTCCACAGAGCAACCAGATTAAGGCAAACTAGGAAGAAAGACCTGGTGATCTAAAATCAGCCAATTAAAACCTAGAAACAATAGAATATTGTCCAATTAGCTTGCTTACATGTCATCAAGAATAATCATGTTTGGTGAACTATAAGAAGGCCAGAGAGGCCATAATAGACCCTCAGTGAAATGGACTGGTACCATAGACTAACAATTGACTTGAACATGCCAGCCATCATGAAGACCAGGATGTCTTCTGTTGTGCATAGGTCACTGTGCATCAGAGCTGTCTTGACAGCAGCTAACTGTCTTCTCCTGAGGACCTAGAGATTTGGACGTCTTGGCTGAGAAGAGGACTACGATTTGAATAGGCTTTAGAAATGTAAGGAGAAGCTTAGATTCAAGGCAAAAGCAGGCTGAGAAACATATTCCTTTTTAGGGGGGATGGTTGAGGGGTGTTTAAGCATAGTGATATCTAATACTCTATTTATTCTTTGTGTGGGCAGGACTATATGTTAACTTCCTTCCATGAACTCCAAGTCTTCAAGAAAATCCAGAAAACACAAAACCCTTGTGGCAGTCTCTAGGCTCTTAAAGGTGGGCAGATGGCACAGTGTCTAACATTCACAACTGAAAATGAGAAACCTTCATTCCCCCAGAAACATTAGAGGACTGGAACTCAAAAGGAAGGAGAAAGAAGGCTAAAGTCCACTATGACCTGTGTTATAGCCATATGTAGTGGTTATGAATCGGGCTGTGAACCGCAAGGTCAGCAGTTCGAAACTACCAGCTGTTCCACTGGAGAAAGATGAGGCTTTCTGCTCCCGTAAAGATTTATAGCCTCAGAAACCCTGTTCAGGGTCGCTATGGGTCTGCACCGACTCCACGGCACTTAATAACAATAGCCATGCAGCAGAAACATCAACATTCACATGCACTAAGCAGGAAATAAAATCCATCAAAATGTGAATAGTAATTCTCTCTGGGTGATGAGCGATTTTGAAATTTGTTTAGTGCCCCTGTATATAATGAGTACCTGTGAGTTTTGCTTCCAGGGAAAATGGTCAAGAATCTAAGAGGCCACCACAACAGGCAAACAATAAACACAGTAACTCAGGGTGGCCAGATCCCTCACGGAGTGCTAACTGGTGTTCTGCTGCTGGGGTCTTAATTGGCTCAGGAATTGGGAGATCTGAGTCTGCCCCCAGAAGTTTCTAGTGCCCATAAGGAAGGCATATGGAGACAGGGCAGAGTGTGAGGGTGGGAATGGGTGAGTAGGACTGCTTCCTAGACTTAGCAGGAGAAGCTGCCAAAATATCTTGTGATCAGAATCAATGCTTACGTAAACCATCATAGAGTTTCAAAAAACTATCTCTAAATCTTAAGCAAAATGTCAAGAAATGATAAGGTGTTTTCATCAAGAGCCTCTCTGGAATTTCCTTTCCTATGGAGCTCTGTTAGTGTAGTGGTTACGAATTGGGCTGCGGACCTTAAGGTCAGTGGTTTGAAACTACCAGCCGCTCTGCGGGAGAAAAATGAGGCTTTCTGCTCCCATAAAGATTTACAGCTTCGGAAACCCTGTACAGGGTTGCTATGGGTCGGAACCGACTCATTGGCACTTAATAACAACTCTTTTTAAAAATTTCACATTTCAAAATTATCAGGTTTTGTCCCATCTAATTTTCCTCTCCAAGAGATCTTCAAGGTTATGTAGTATGCCTTCCTACCTTTAAACCCAGAGAGGAGAAAGGACTGAACCAGCACTACAGAAAGGCAGACGTGAAATTAAAACCCAAACCTCTTGACTTTCAGGAAGCTTGGTCCATTATGTTATGTGGGCCCAATAATACTTATGCTTACATTAAGTAGGCCCAGTAAGACGTACTCTCTTGAAACAATTAAACTCTGAAATCCTAAAATCTTCAATGGGAGGATAGGAAATGTTATACTTCACAAATAAATTCATTTAATATGTTTTAAATTATTTCCCCCAGCAATATGTCTACCTAGACACATTTCATAGCAAAAAAGAGAGAGAGAAAACATGATTTTGAGAGTCTAACTCCAAGCCCTCCAGCTCTACAAAACCCCTCACAGCTTCCCTGCTTAATCAAAAAATAACATTGTTAAGCTATTTGGGAGCCTTTTACCAGCCACTCCTTGGAAACCCTATACAAGGTCGCTATGAGTTGGAACCAACTGTATGGCACTTAACAACAACAACAACGAGAACCATAGATATTAGGTGCAGAAGATTGTAAAATACATGAAAGAATCTATGTACCATTGACAGTGCATGTCAAGTTCCTCAGATAACCGGTTCTCACCATGAATCCTGAATGGTAGATGTAATTCCTTATTAGAAGAGAACATTCATGTCTGCATTTTCTGCTTCTTTCATATTTCAGTTTTAGCACTTTGAATTTTACCTCCTAGGGTCTTTTTTTCTTCTTCTTCATTAAAGGAAAAAGGGGAAATGTAAGCTTTAGACTTCACACCTCATTGAAAAGGCTATATTAGCAGAAGAGACATTCCCACCTTTACAGTTTTAATTTACTAGAAGAATGTCTTACTGGTCAAAGAAGTAAAACTGCAAATCTTTAAGACTCCCACTGTATATCAATTACAATAACACCATTACCATATCCAACTATGAATCTTAGTGTCAGTATCGCCTCGTTTCAGGATGCAGGTAGTTTAATTCATTAGAAAACTCTAAATGTGTTAGAGAATGATTTCGAGACTGAAGCTTTGGATTAGAATCTAAACAGTTACTGAATTAGCTAGCAATTTTACTACATCTCAGTAAAGTCGGAAACAATTGCTGAGATGGACAGATCAGTAGCTACACAATGAATCATAGTGCTGAAGTTTCATCTCTGTAAGAGCCAAGAAAATGAGACCTGGAGCTAAAACTTCAGTCCCTCCTATCCTGGGACAGTGGTCTGGGCTAGGCAACATTAACTTCCCTAGAATGTACTGTTGAAACTTGACTTGAAGTTTTCTCTTCTCTTCTTCTTCTAGCCGTTTTCCTATTCCTGCTTCCTCCTCCTCCTTTTTCTTGTTTTGTTCCCCTAATATATACAGATTCTTTCCCATTCTAAATAAGCCTTGTGGTAAATTAGAAAATGTGTTTCTTCTGTTACTGTTTTTTTTTTTTTTTTTTAATTTGTCAAATGTTTGGGACTTTCTTTAATGCAGAGAAAATTATTCACAATTAACTCAAAACAATCCCAAACATATTTTTCTAAAGAGTTCCAAGATCATTTGCATTTGTTCTGAACTGGATCCAACACCATATAACAATAAAAGCAGAAGTGGGAACACGTCTTTTCTCCTTTCTGGAGTTCAGGGTGCCTTTTTTTAAGGGAGGAAACAGTACTACAGAACCAGGTCTGACTTTAACAAGTTCCTTCTTAAGATGGAATTAACCTCTGTAATTTCAACTCCAGCCTGTCTGAACTACAACTGATTATGGAGCTGGCCAGGGCCGGGCAGCATTTCATTCTATTGTGCATGGCATGGCCAGGAGTCAGAAACAAGCTGGATGGCAGCTAGCACCAACAATAATTTCAACTATATATGTTGTTGTTGTTATGTGCCGTGGAGTCAGTTCCGACTCATAGTGACCCTGTACAGGGTTTCTGAAGCTGTAGATCTTTACGGGAGCAGAAAGCCTCCTCTTTCTCCCACGGAACCACTGGTAGTTTCAAACTGCTGACCTTGCAGTTTGCAGCCCAATTCTTAACCACTATGCTACCAGAGCTCCTTAACTATATATAGGGGCCTTCAAAAAGTTCATGGGAACATTCCATTATCCTTTTTTTAACATGAATTTTTTAAGCATCCTTGTACACTTGGATATAGCAGAGAGACATACTCTGGATACAATATGATTCCTTAGCACATGCTATATTAAGTCTATATGGTACTCAACCAAAGAAATAGCAAAGCATTCTGACTGGAAAGGGTAATGTGACCATGATTGGATTTATTCAAAGACAGCACAAGATATACTAGCCCATCTATGTTATATTTAGTGAGCAACTTAAAACATTTTCAAGAATGCTTTTGACTCCATGGGACTTTTGCCTAGTATTGTGCCTTCAAACACAAACTCTACACCATAATTTAATTTAAAAATGTGTCATGACAGGGTTTAAGGAATAAAGTGATATTTCAACTAGTTGGTCCTACAAAAGATGGATACAATTTTCCTGAGTGAACTAGGCAGAGGAAGCAGTATAAGCAAAGGCAGATTGTACTCAATCAGGACTTCCCAAATGAAGATGGATGTACATGAATCACATGAGAACTTCTTAAAATGGTGTTAAAATGGTGGATCCAGACGTTCTGCATATTTAACAAGTTCTCAGATGATGCTGATGCTGATAGTCTAAGAACCTCATGTTATTTACCAAGTCACTTAGATGTATTGTCATTGCTGAAGCCATTGAGTTGGCTCCCACTCTTAGCAACCTCATGTACAACAGAAGCCCTGTGACTTTTGCATGATGTTGATAATGTGAGTCCTTAGCTGTGTAAGTCTGAGTTCCTTCTAACCTAGAGGGTTCACCTTCCAGCATTATAGGAGACAATAGTCTATTGCAATCCGGAATTCCCATTGGCTAATTTTTGGAAGTAACCCAGTAGGTCATTTTTCCTAGTCTGCCTTGGTCTAGAAATTCTACTGAAACCTATCCATCGTGGATGACCCTGCTGGTATTTGAAACACCAGTGGCGCACTCCCAGAATTATAACAACACACAAGCCACAGCAGTGGCTAGTAGATAGAAGAAACAGGTAACGTAATTGACTGTCGACTAAAAAGTTGGAAATTTGAGTCCATCTGGTACCTCGGAAGAAAGTCTTGGTGATTTTTTTCCAAAAGATCAGCCTATGTCGAACCGTTCTCCTCTAACAGTCATGAGATTGCCATGAGTCAAAATGGACTCAACGGCACCTGTTTTTATTTGCTTTATTAAGGTGTAAGAAGGAGATAAACTAAGAAAGAACTATGAGTTGTTTGTCCAGAGGTAGCAGAAAAGAAGTAGGGGTATTTGTTGAGGTCAGATTGTATGGGGCCTTAAAAAACAGACCAAAGAGTTGAGACTTGTGATAAATTATTACTCTTGAAATGATGAGGCAGAACACCAACATGACATGTTAGCAAGAAAGTGTTAGGAATAATATCTGGCAGAGCAAAGCAGAGACTTGGCTGAGAAAAGAACATTTTGAGTTAATTAATACAGAAGATTAGAAGAATTTCCGTCTCAATGAGAAAATTCCACTAAAGGAGCAAATATTTATATAGCTAAGAGTAGTCAAAGCAACCCAACTTAGTGAGACTTCATTGTGACTTTATGTTCAAAGACTCTAACATGGGCAGTAATCTCATTCTTAATATATGTCTCTGAATAAACCATTAGGACATTCTTTCTCTTAAGCTTGAAAATACACCATGTTTATATATTAAAAATATTGAATGGCTTTTCAGAAAGCACTACAAAGAAACAGCAGAATGGGCAAATCCTTATATTAGTAGTCGACTTAAAAATTTAAATTCTCTCCAAAGGAAAAGAAAACATTTATGAAATTAAAAGTAAAGAAAGTTTATGTCAAAGGTAGATTTTCCCCTATATTCTATGCCAGAATAACTTGCATAAGAAGAAAAAGTAGAAGACTGAAATGCAGATTTTTGTCAGGATTAGAAGTGCTGATATGTACTTCAAGGTGCATTGTTTGGGCTCAGCTCTAGATAAAGACAAACATTCAAGTTTCCAGGGACTGGAATCACAAGAGTGACTAGCAAAGTTCATAGGAACCGAAAGACCCTGGTGCCAATTAAAAACCATACATCCCATCACAGCCAGGAGGGAAGCTATTGAATAATTGAATAATCTCAAGCCATTCCAAAGGAGAATAAACAGATGATTGTCTGATCCCGTGGAGACTGGATGGAGCTGTGTGCATTAGAGGGCTGTATATTCTCTTCATACTTTGATTAATTATCCAGCTGTGCAACTGTCATTAACAAGGATATCTCTGAATCATGTGGCTCCAACAGTAACCAAATCTGGCTGCTCCTTTCATTTTTTTTTTTTTTTTTTTCACATGGGTAAGCATCTTGCTGTTTGGAAGAGAGTTGCCTAGTGTGTCACTTGAAACAAGCAAATGCTCCATTCACCACAGACAAAAATGGGTCAGTCTGTAGACTGATTTGCATGGGACTGCTGGTAGACTTGTGTGCATAAATGAGAGAAAGTGGATCTTCCATTGGAAAAGGTTAGGACATACTGTGCTTCAGAGGAGAATGGGTGTCATTTTAAAATCTTATTTGCTTCTTTCTTTCCTTATTTGTTTGTACTAGAAAATTCCATCACTACCCCATCACTCCAAGAACAGATTTGAGCCCATGGTTCAGGCATACTATGGGAGTTTGCTAAAAACTATTTTAATTTGTTTGCTGTTGTAAAAATACAGATTTTTCAACCAACACTTTCTGTATATACAATTCTGTGACTCCAACTACATCAGTTTTGTTGTACAACCATCACCAATATCCACTGCCAAATTTTTTAAGAATCACAAGGTTTAAGCCAAAGAAAACCTCTCAAAGTGTAGAATTGCCACTTGTCTCAATAAATCCTGGATGAAAATTAAGACATTTAGGGGTGTGTACAGGAGGGCAGGGGAGGTGGAAGGACAACATCCTAAAAGAATGTCATGGCATTGCCCACCTCATCCACTCTGTCTTGGAATGACCAAGGTGACTATGTAATCTTGAGTGACTCACTTAAACTTTTTGTGCCAAAGTCTATTTACTGCCTAAATTGGAGTAAAAAATTCTTGCTGTCCCTACTTCCAGAAAGGCAGCACAATCCTGCGCAGACAGAGTGTACTCCCCAATATTCCATTTGTTTGTCTACGTTTCTCAGTTTTTCTGGGTTAACCAAATCCATATTTCTAATCCTGGCCAACAATTCTCCATTTTTAATGTTTGCCCCATTTTATTAATGTTACTGAAAGTCTGCGAAGCACAGCTCAAGCTCTGTAGCCAAGTGCTCAGAATTCAAATCTCACCTCCAGCACATACAAGCTGTTTAGCTTTAGCAAATTATGAACCTCCCTAAACCTCAGTTTTCTCACCTGTGATATAGGTTTAACAAGGCTGTTGTGACATTTAAATGAAATAACACATAAATAAATAAGACCATAGAAGCATTGATGTATATGAGTTATGGTGTTGGAGTAGAATATTCAAATTATCATGGACTGTCAGAATCTGTGTTGGAAGAAGTGTTGTCAGAACGCTCCTTAGAAGCCAGGATGACCAGACTTCATCTCTCATACTTTGGATGTATTATCACGAGGGACCAGTCCCTGGAGAAAGACATCATGCTTGGTAGAGGGTCAGTGAAAAAGAGGAAGACCCCCAATAAGATGAATTGGCAAAGTGGCAGCAGCAATGAGCTCAAGGGTAACAATGATTGTGAGGTTGGGCAGTGTTACTTTGTATTGTGTGTAAGGTCACAGTGAGTCAGAACCACCTCAACCGTACCTACCAACAACAGCAGCAACACATAAAGCGTTTGTCACAGGGTCTGACGTGTATGAAAACTTCCAACAACCAACCATTTATTATTACTATATTGTAGAAGAAGCAATGAAAATACTGCAAAGTAACCAGGATAAAAATGAAAGAGATAGTAAAAAAAAAAAAAAAAATGTGTGCATTCAAACACTAGGATGAGGTCAAATTTAGTAATTTTATTATCAATATAGATGTTTTAAAACTGTGGTAGTTTTGCATAATGTACAATGAACAAACTTTAAATAAATTATATTGATTTGGGAAATATAAGTAGAAATAATCTATGTTTTGAAATGGCTATATTTAGAAAGACGGCCTCAGGTGCAGAAAGCAGAGGTAATCATAAGCCTCCGTTCACAGTACGAGTCATCTCTATTCTTCTGGTTTTATAATGTTTCCATAAAATATTTACACTTTAAAGCTCTTTGAGGACGTATAAGATATTAGACAGGAGGATGCTCTGAATTCTTTAACAGAAATCACTAGGTAAAATCAAGATGTACTTGATATTTCTGAGTAAAATATTTTAGATTTACTGATCTTAAATGATTTTATTTTAAAATGAAAAACAGTTGCTTTGGGATGCAGGGTTGCTGTTGTTACGCTTTGAAATGTCTTAAGTGTATAAACACATTCTTCTTATTGGTAAGGATGAGCCAAGCAGTAATCTGATTTACATGGGTCCCCTCCCTCTTGCCCATGCACACGCACACGCATTTACGCAAACAAAAATGATTTTTTTGTTTGTTGCTTTACATTTTTAAGCAACAGTGACATCATGTGGCCACTCTGGTAGCTAACTGTTGTAGTAGGTTTTCCCCTGGGAGAAATCAATATATATTGTCACCTTTCCTTCAGAATAAATCCATTCAAAAAGCATTCAGTGAATCAAATGTGTGTGTTCATGCTTAGAATAGATACAATGACCTTTATCTCTACACAACCTTATCTAGAAAGGACCCTCCCATCACTAAGCTCTTAAATAACTAGGTGTATCCTAGTTATGAAGCAGCCAGTTATGTGTTTGACAGAACCTAATTTGAATGCCCTCATGTAGCATTATAGGCTAAGCATTAGACTGGAAACCCAATACTGGTGGTTCAAATCCACTAGCTGCTCTTGGAAACCCTATACAGGGTCACTATGCATCAGAGCCAACTGGACAGCACTTAACAACAACGACGTGGGGTGGATACCTTCAATAAGCCAGATTCAGTGACGACTACACATATGTATGTGTGGTCATCTCCCATTACTATCCCCAAATTTCCTGTACCAGGGCCAGACCTTTGTTTTGCAATGTCTTTCATAGAATGTGTCACGAATTTGTGATTACACATGCCAGGCTCCTCCTCCACTAAGCTGGATCTTCTTGAGGACAAGTACAGACACTTTTTGTCTACTCTTGCTTCTGCAGAACCAACATCACATCTCTCACTTGTCACGTATTTATTGACACCTACTATGTGCTAGATACTGTTCTACTATTGTTGTTAAGTGCCATTGAGTTGGTTCCAACTCACAACGACCCTGTATAAGGTTTCTGAGGAGCAGCTGGTAGGTTTAAACCACACCCACCTTGTAATTTCAAGATCTCTGGTAATACAATGGAGACAGCATATGAAAAATTATTAAATGGCCTCCAGTGTTGAAATTTTTCCTTGGGAATATTTCTCCAAGTTTCATAAACATTCTCACATGTGGAGCTGACTGTACTCCATTTTGGCCCCTCATCAGGGTTGGCTTCATGAAGAATCTGAGTAAAGCCATTTGTTAGGATTTCAGGAACTGTTGAATGTCACTCTGCATTTTTTCACTGGACCATCATTTTGCCTTCAATGTCATGTTTATGGATTGAGTTGCATTCCCAAATATATATATATGTATATTTAAGTTGAAGCCCTAGTACAAGTGAATATGACATTATTTGAGAACATAGGGATTGTCTTTACAGTTAAATTAAGGAACTATACTAGAATAGAGTAGGTTCTAATCGTAATCCCTTGTGAGTGGTGCTGTAAAAAGACAAAGACAGACACAGAAGGAACACACACAGGGGAAGACAGCCCAGAATACCCGCATAAAGCCCAAGAACTGCCCAGGGCTGCAGAGGCTAACAGAGACAAGAAAGGATCTTCCCCCAGAGCCTACAGAGAGACAGCCCAGCGCTGCCAACACCCTGAATCCAGCTCCTCGCCTGTAGAATGGAGCCAGTAAATCTCTGAGCTTTAAAGACAGCGCCTTTGTGGTCATTCTTATGGCAGGAAATGAAGACGGTCACTATTAGAAGTTCATTCTTTGAGTTAAGATAATTTCCCTAGAAAATTCCTATTAAAACGCAATGGCATTCCCAGAGGAAGCTACCCATTCAGCTTTTAATCATCACAAATGACCTCAGGAGAAAAATGACCTCGGGAGAGACACCAGGTCAAGCTTGGGACTTGGGACAGAAGAGCTGATCTGAGAAGGGAGGGTCAAGATAGGAAGCAATGCAGGAGGGGAACAGTGAAAGAACAGACAGGTCTCCTGTGTTGAGTAGCTGCTATGTGCCAGACACTCTACCTGGAATCTCTGCTTCTCAGCGGGAACATGAATGGTAGTTGTTGTTGTTGTTGTTGCTGTTGTTAAAGTGCCTTCGAGTCGGTTCCGACTCATAGCGACCCTGTACAAAGTTTCTAAGGAGCAGCAAGTGGGTTTGAATTGCTGACCTTGTGATTCAAAGTCCTGTGCTTATCCTACAGCACTACATCAGAAGTACAACAGTGTCACACTGTTGTTGTTGTTAATTGCTGTCGAGTGGATTCCGACTCATAGCAACCCTATATAGTGTTTCCAAGAAGCAACTGGTGGGTCAGTTAGAACTTCTGACCTTGTGGCTCACTACTCAATGCTAATCCTACAGTGCCACACTCAGAGTCCAAATCAGGATGGTTGTTGTTGGTGGTGTTACATGCTATCAAGTCGGCACTTATGCACAACAGAACTAAACACTGTCCGATCCTGGGCAAATCTCACAGTTGTTGCCACACTTGAGCCTATTGATACTGCCACTTTGATAATCCATCTCACTATGGGTCTTCCTCATTTTCTCTGACCCTCCACCTCACAAAACATGATATTCTTCCCCAGTGACTGGTCCCTCCTGACAATATGTCCAAAGTATCAGAAACGAAGTTTGGTCATCCTGGTCTCCAAGGAGCACTCTGGCTGCACTTCTTCCAATACAGATCTATTTGTTCATTTGACAGCCCACGGCACTTTCAATATTCTCCTCCAACACCATAACTCAAATGCATCAATTCTTCTATGGTCTTATTCACTGTTCAGGTTTTGCATGCATATAAGGTTATTTAAAATACCATGGCTTGGGTCAAACGTACATTATTCCTCAAGCTGACATCTTTGCTCTTCAACACTTTAAAAAAAATGTCTTATGCAACAGATTTGCCTAATACAATACATCGTTTGATTTCTTGACTGCTGCTTCCATGAGGATTGATGGCTGATCCAAGAAGTCCTTGACAACTTCAATATTTTCTCCATTGATAAGAATGTTGTTTATTGGTCCAGTGGTGAAGATTATTGTTTTCTTTACATTGAGATGCAATCCATACCGAAGGCGGTGCTCTTTGATCTTCATCAGTATTTTAAGTCTTTTTCACTTTCAGCAAGCAATGTTGTATCATCTGAATAGCACGGGTTGTTAATGAGTCTTCCTGCAATCCTGATGCAATTTTCTTCATATAACTCAGCTTCTTGGATTATTTGCTCAGTGTAAATATGGTGAAAGAATACAACCCTGTCGCATACCTTCATTTTAAACCATTCAGTGTTCCCATGTTCTGTTCAAACAACTGCCTCTTGATAGTACATGTAAAGATTCCTCATGAGCACAATTAAGTGTTCTGGAATACTCCTACTTAGCAATGTTGTCCATAGCTTGTCATGATCCACACAATTGAAGGCCTTTGCGTCATCAATAAAGCACAAGTAAACATATTTCTGGTATTCTACGCTTTAAGCCAAGATCCATCAGATAACAGCAATGATATCCCTTGTTCCATGGCCTCTTCTGAATCCTGATTGAACCTCTAGAAGTTCCCTAAGTATGTTTGCAGTTGTTTCTGTATTACCTTTAGTAAAACTTTATTCTCATGGGCTATTGAAGATATTTTCCGATGATTTCTGCATTCCGTTGCGTCATCTCTCTTTAGAATGGGCACAAATACTTATCTCTTCCGATCAATAGGTCAAATAGTTGTCTTTCAAATTTCCTGGCAGAGATGAGTGAGTGCCTCCAGTTCCACCTCACTTTCTTGAAAGATTTCAATTTTTATTCCATCAATTCCTGGTGCCTTGTTCTTCACCAATTCCTTCAATGCACCTTGGACTTTTTCCTTCCGTATCATTGGCTCTTGATCATATGCTTCCTCTTGAAATGGTTGAACATCAGCCATTTCCTTTTGGTACAGTGACTCTGTATTCCTTCCATCGTCTTTTGATGCTTTCTGCATCATTCAATAATTTGTCCAGAGAATCCTTCAATAACAAAAGTCGAGTCTTGCTTTTTTTCTTCAGTTCCCCAGATTGAGAAATGCTGAGTCTTCTTCCCTTTTGTTTTATGACTCCAGATCTTTGCACATTTCATTGTAATATTTGACTTTGTCTTCTCGAGCTGATCTTTGAAATTTTCTGTTCAGGTCTTGTACCTCTCCATTTCTTCCATTTGCTTTAGCATCTCTACTCTGGAGAGCAAGTTTCAGTGTCTCTTCTGACATCCGTTTTGACCTTTTCCTTTTTTCTTGTCTTCTTAATGACTTTTTTTGCTTTTTTCATGTATGATGCTCTTGATGTCATCCCACAACTCTTCTGGTCTTCAGTCTTTAGTGTTTAATGTATCAGATCTGTTTTTCAGATGATCTCTAAATTCAGGTGTGATATATTCAAAGTCATATTTTGGCTCTCGTGGACTTGGTTTCATTTTCTTCCACTTCAGTTTGAATTTGCATATGAGCAATTGATGGGTGGACTTGGTTTCATTTTCTTCCGCTTCAGTTTGAATTTGCATATGAGCAATTGATGGTCTGTTCCTCAATCATCATTAAATCCGTTTATAGCTGAGGAAAGTGAAGCTCAAACAAGTAGAGAATCTTGAAATCTCACAATTGGCTACAGAGCTGAGTTCCATCCCAAGGCTACAGACTCCCTACTGTGTTGGGGGCACTGACAGTCCAGAGAGGGGGAAATACTGAAAAGGACAAGGAGGACAGTGAAAACAGAGATGTTGTTGTTAGGTGCCATCAAGTTGGTGCTGACTCATAGTGACCCTCTGCACAACAGAATGAAACACTGCCCAGTCCTGCGCCAGCCTCATCCAATTCTTGTTACATTTGAGCTCATTGCTGCTGCCACTGTATCAATCCTTCTCATTGAGGTCTTGCGCATTTTTTCTGACTCTCCACTTTATGAAGCATGAAAAAAGGCGATAGAAAATGGAGATTTTGACCAATTTGCCATTTTGCTTTGCCTTAGCCCTGTGCCTGATTCCATGCAGGTACCCCAAGAGGCAGCAAGCAACTCTGTGGTAGCCAGGGGGTGCACTGAACAGAATGGCTTGTTTTGGCACCATCTGGTGCAATGCTGTCAAGAGCCAGAAACCCAAGAAAAGGATGGGGTCATATATCAGCCCCATCACTTCTGGGTTGTGAAACCTAAGGCATATCTGTTACCCTCTTGGAGTCTCAGTTTTCTCCTCTGTAAAATGGGGATGAGAGTAACTACTAAGGAGGGATTGCAAAGATGAGATTCTATCAAGTCTAGCTCAATGACTGGAACACAATGCATTTATTAATACATAGTACCCCATCCTTTCTCCCTTCTGAAAGGAATCAGTAAATGAGGGAAAATGGAGGTCATCGTATACAACCCACTTCCACTCCTCCCTGCCTATGAACCCACTCTCTGCTTCCATAGGGGCAGAACAACGCTGGTCATCCCATTTCCCAGAACTGTCACCACACAAGGGCACATGCTATGCAATTCCTTAACCAGGCCCATTGAAAAGGGAGCTCCTCCTCAATGGCATTCTGCTGTCCCCAGAGAGGCCTCCGAAATACATCCTTACACAAAATGGGAGAAGGTCTTTTTCACGATCATACCAGATTGATTGATAGGTGTGGTGAGCTGGATTGAAGAAATGAGAGTCTAGAAAGTAATGCTATCTTTGATTGATTAGAGCCTAAGAAGTAATATAATTGTGTTTGCAATGTGACACCAATACTATGGCCATTAAGGAAAAGGTTATTATGCCTCGTGCTAATGAGAAAAGGGTCAAGAAAATAGACTCATCCTTTTGGGTCAGTTTATTGGATGTCTAATAGGATTGGCAGCCGTTTGAAACTACCAGCTGCTCCATGGAAGAAAGATGAGGCTTTCTGCTCCTGTAAAGATTTACAGCCTCAGAAACCCTGTACAAGGTCGCTGTGGGTTGGAACCGACTCGACAGCACAACTCGACAGTACTTAACAACAACAATAGGATTGGAGGAAGACTCATTAACAACCTGCGATATGCAGATGATATAACCTTGCTGGCTGAAAGTGAAGCGGACTTAAAATATTTACTGATGAAGATCAAAGGGCACAGCCTTCGGTATGGATTGCATCTCAATGTAAAGAAAATAATAATCTTCACCACTGGACCAATTAACAACATTCTTATCAATGGAGAAAAGATTGAATTTGTCATCGACTTCATTCTTCTTGGATCAACCATCAACACTCATGGAAGCAGCAGTCAAGAAATCAAATGACGTATTGCATTAGGCAAATCTGTTGCACAAGACCTTTTTAAAGTGTGGATGGGCAAAGATGTCAGCTTGAGGACTAAGGTGCACCTGACCCAAGCCATGG